>NC_091151.1:34714226-35426763 GCF_040958095.1 Procambarus clarkii
GAGAGAGGTGAGGAGAAGAAAATCTTATAGAAAGAAAATGCAAGGCAAAGGGTACGAAAGGTAAGGTGAAATAAAAGGGATAGTAATAGGAATAAGAAAGGGATCGTAAGAGAAAACAAGGGAAAGGAAAAGAAAGAAAGAAAGAAAGATAAGTGGAAGGGCCAGCTTATGTTATGTCACATTTGTTAGAAAGTCTAGAACATTAGAGTATATACAGTGAAAAGGAAGAGTCAACAGCAATAAATGCAGGACTCAAGTTCATGTTGGGTACGTTGTGTATAAGAGCTGATTCAACAAGACGGCGTCTGTGTAGAGTAGAGGCAGGAAAGATTATTTTGGAGGGAAACCAATCAACAGCATGATTAGAATCCCTAACATGACAGAAGAGAGCATTGTTTGTGCCTGCAGACTTAACATTGTTGTTACATAATTTGCAACAATATGTCCAGCATAAGAAGAGTAAAGAGGGTAAATGACAGCTACATTATGTTCTAAACATTATGATTTATGTAAATGAAAGATTCCTATAAGGCAGCAATTATTTAGTACATGGGAGTATGGGAGAAGCATCAACCCTTAGATTTCAACTTCCGTCAGTTGATGTATAAGGGTCCACCCGATTGTGGTTTCAACGATAATAGATGTGTTTCCACAAAATATACTTATGAGAATAACCCAACTACTCACCTGTGAAACGAAATTAACAACGTTTTTGTCCATACTGGGCCCTTATCAAGATGTGACAAAGAAGAGTGGGAAGGAGCCAATATGAGGCAAGAGGGGAGATAAGGAGAGAAGAGTGATGATGTGAGTGGAGAAGTAAGGCATGAATTTGAGCTAACATATAAATCTGAGCTAAGGTTTACCCTGCCATAGTCAATTGGTGATCACGAATTTAAAATATTGTTATACAATCAAAGCAAATTTTAAGTGACATGCAAAACAAAATATTTTTTTGTATTACGTTTTTCAGCCACTACTTCATCCTGCTTGCGTCTCAGGAGGTGGCGAGCGTAGTCGGTCTGTAGTCGGTTGAGCCAGGTGTTGTAACTGTAGCAAATGAACATCGTGGTCACCTGTTGGTCAACAACATCCAATTAAGAACACTAAACAATGTAACTAATTTATCAAGATTGTAACTGTCTTAGATAAATTAATTTTACAGATCAATTCCTAGAGGGCTGTAACAGAACCCATGGGCACCACACAAGAAACAAATATCTTTTGATATTCCAAAGTAAAAATGCTCTGCAAATTAAGGGTCTCAAAATGTGGAATGACCTCCAAAATCACATCAAAGACTGTTCTTCTCTCAACCAATTTATATGAGAAACTAAGAAGAACCTTCAGAAAGACATAGCTGCTTTTGGAGAAAGTTCAACACCGGGAAACAGAAATCATTCCAGGAACTAAGTCGGCTTTCATACCAGGAATGGTTGAGGGCCACAGGATTAACAACACTGGAAACCAGGCATGATAGGGCTGATCTCATTGAAACTTTTAAAATACTGAATAATTTGGAAGATATTGACCCAGACAACTTCAAAAGGTCAGATGTAGCACAGACAAGGAACAACGGTTTCGAGCTCAACAAGCCATAATGTAGGACAGAAAAAAATGTTTTCTCACCCACACTGTTTTAAGCCCACGTAACCGTCTACCCGCCGAAGTCGTAGCGACCTGTTACCACCCACGGAATGAGTATGAGGTCCACTACCACTACGGGATCGGTATGGGGTACACCACCACCCACGAGAGGGGGGGGGGGGGAGGTATTGGGTGCATAATAAAAGTTAAGGCGGTTAGTGTTGTTGATACAGATGTGTTCAAATCATGAGAGTTTGTGGAAGTAAATCCTGCAAAATCAATTTGTGAAGAAAACTGGGGATTATTAGGGCAAGAAGAGTTTAAATTAAATATAAATGATTTAATAACTTGAGATGTACACAGGAGAGTAATTAAGATAACGAAAGAGATAAGAAGCCAGTATGTGTACGTATCATTGTCTGTTGCAGAATATAGAAGAGACCCTTGAGACCAAACAGGATTCCATAGTGAAAAGAAGACAAGATGTAGGAGAGTAGGCCTATCATGATGGATTCTTTGAAAAAGAGGAGTGACAAGTTGATAAATGTGCATAGTGAGAAGTAACACTAAACTACTTGCAGAAAAGGAAATGTGTAATGAGATATGCAATGTGTGGGTTGGATACGACTTAGTCCATCTATAAGACAGCACTGGGGGAATCATATATGATATTCAAATCGTAGTGTCGAGAACAGGAAATCCGTTAGGTTTATCGAGGTCTCCCATAGGCCACCAACTAATCTTCTCTAGGATGCAACCCACAACAGTTGTCTTTCTCCCAGGTACTTATTTATCTCTTAGTGGGAATCGAACCCGGGACCATTCTACTGTGAGCTTAATATGGAAAGCACATATAAAGACGTTAGTACCTGCCATGAATGTGTTCAACTGCGGTACTCTAATTCATGAATGTTAAAGTAGATCCAATGCTAACGAGCATAAGAATACTGAACTATCTAACTACTAGTCTGCATCAGTAAGGTCGGTGACCCCGCAGCAGCTTCTAAACACAAACACATCTGACAACAGCATTAAAACACTACAACAACTTCCATTAACTAAAGCAAACGTCAGTGCTAGAGTATCACTATTGCTTCCCAGCCAGCCATGAATGTCCCCAGACCTTCCCGCTCCAGGAAGAAAATAGCCGGCAATGAACAGGGTTGCAAGGGTAGGCAGCTTCACCGGTGGGGGCCAAGATATTGCATTATGCCTGCGGATAGGCAGGTTCTCTGCACTGTCCATGTCATATATGGCTTCCTCAAAGGCCTCCGCACTGTCCATGTCATATATGTAGCCTCAGGAACCTGTACATTAATTGATTGACAGTTGAGAGGCGGGACCAAAGAGCCAGGGCTAAACCCTCGCAAGCAAATTTAGGTTAGTAAATTAAGCAATTAGGTAAGTATATGTGGCTTCCTCAAAGGCCTCTGCACATTCCGTCTCGGTAGTAGAGTTGGGATCGTTTTCGACTCACAACCGGAAATCCCAGGCGGAACAGAAACGGTTGGGCAGGGATTCTTTCACCTAATGCACCTGTTCAGCTAGCAGTAAATTGGTACCCGGTAATTAAGTGTTGTGGAGGATGCATCCTCCACAACCAAGTGTTGGGGGGGGGGAATCTGATTATAAGGCTTTTTACATACACACACAGGCTTCCTGTCTCCAGACACAACGAATTATTATTTGTGGCTTCTTGACAGGAAGAGAGAAATACCGTCCAGTTGTAGTGTTGCTCGCCCAGCTGAAGAGGCACACAGACCACACACAACCTTCGCCACTCACACTTGTGATCAATAATATAATGAGAGCCTTCCGTTGAGGCTGTGACCGTTGAGTGCACATGGAGAAAGGGGGAAATGGAGAATAGACATATATTTAGATGGACGGACGGAGAAACAGACAGACGGACAGACAAAGCAACGCCGGGAACTTGCCCCGCCCCCCCCCCTCCATTTATAATATAAAAAAAATAAACCTTTATGTTCAAAAATAGACCCCCGTTGATTTCAAGCTTCAAATCTATATAGATAAAAATGGAAATGTTCGTTTGTTCAAAATCGCTAATCTCCAAAAGTACTTCATTGATTTCTTTGAAATTTTTACACAACGTTCCATTCACATCCGAGCTGTTTTTTATATACATACTATATAGATGTTACGTCTGTGATGGAAAACCCATGTTTTTTTATAACTGTGTTTTTCATGTGTTTTTCATGAGAGGGAAATCTTTAAAACCTCTTTATCGATTGCCTTGAAATTATGACAAATTGCAATCAAACAGGTGCGTGTTTTTATATACTTACTATATACATGCCTCACCTGTGACAGGAAACAACGAAATCTGTTGGATGTAAGAGCAACACACGCTCTAATCTCCGAAAGTTCTTCACTGCAACCCGTTCTCGCAAATTTAATAAGTCAATATTGACTTATTAAATATGTGCATAGGTGACATACTTAACATAATAGTTTCCCTTGAAAAGCTTCATAGAAAACACCGACCTTACCTAACCTACTTAGTATGTTAAGATAAGCATCTTATTGCTTCGTAATTACAATTATTACCTAACCTATAATAGGTATAGGTTAAGTAATAATTGTAATTACGAAGCAATAAGATGCTTATCTTAAGATACTAACAAGGTTAGGTAAGGTCGGTGTTTTCTATGAATCTTTTTAAGGGTATCTGTTATGTTTAGTATATCACCTATGCACGTAGTTAATAAGTCAATATTGACTTTACGAATTTGCGAGAACGGGTTGTTCACTGAGTGCTTTGAAATTTTGACATAAAGTTCCATTCGAATACATACGTGTTTTTATATACCTACTATATAGATGCCACTCCTGTGACAGGTAAAAACATGTTTTTTTTTTAAACAGCGTCATCTGTTGCACGTAAGAGCAACACATGCTATACTAAATATGTTACGATTTCATCAATGTTCCCGATTGCATTGATGAATTGAATTTTCATAGATTTCAATTTATTTTAATTTTGATTTAATTATTTTGTGTGACATTACGTTGAAATTGAGCAGTGTTGTTTACCATACCGTTCATTTTGTTAATATAAGTATAGATGCCACACCTGTGGCAGGTAAAAACATTTTTTTTAAGAAACATCGCCATCTGTTGCATGTAAGATCAACACAAGCTTTACTAAATATGTGACGTTTTCATTTCAATGGTTCTGATTGCATTGATAAATAAAATGTTAATTGATTTCGATTTATTTTCCTTTTAATTTAATTATTTTGTGTGACTTTGCATTGGAGTTGAGCTGTGTTGTTTACCATATCGTTCATTTCGTGAGTATAGTTTATTTTTCTATCAAATAACATCAGATAATTTGATGTTACCAATATTCTGATGGGAACATGAGATCATTAGGGAATGCATTGGACGAGGGAGTGGGGAATGGTGGGAAGGACGAGGGGACGGGAGTGGGGGATGGTGGGGAGAACAAAGAAACAGGGGAGAGGGTAATGTTGGGGAGGACGTGGGGGACTGGGGAATGGGGAATGGTTTGGAGGCCGAGAGGACGTTGGACAGGGAGATGGTAGGGAGTACAAAGGGATGGAGAAATGGTTGGGAGGACGAGGGAACGGGGGAGTGAGGAAAGGTTGGGAGGACGAGGGAATAGGGGAGAGGGGGGGGGGTGAGTGGTGGGGACAACTGAGACACAAGGGAAGGTTGATGTTGCTCAGCAACGCATGAGCCACAACAGCGTGGCCGGGTACAGCTAGTAATTAATAATATTTTATTTATTAAATATACAATTGACATATTAAATATTATTTTCTTGATGCTGCAGCAAATTTTCTATCACTGTCAACTAGGCTATATACTGCCTACATAAACTTCCACTAGAGCTTGTTTATGTAGTGATTTGTTCTAGCAAATTACACCCAGCACATGCCCAGACATTTATAAACAGAACTTCTAAGAAGCAAGTTGGAGAAGGAATACAACGTGGAATTTTTCAGCTCGTAGCCCGCGCCATGAATTTGGTGGAATGCTTAGTTCTCTTTTGTTTGGGCGGCATGAGCAATAGTACACCAAGAACTTCAACAAAATCTTGTAAATCTGAGGCAAAGTGAAATCGACACCAGTAATTCCATTTATCATCACACTATCTTGTAAGAGGAGCCACTCATCTATGGATCTTCCAATAAAATCAGCAGACTTCTAGATGTTACTACTGCTCGGCTTAGACTCGGCTACAAGTATCTCGGAGAATTCTCATTATCTGCTGATGTAGACTTGACCAAATGTAAACTGTGTCAACAAAATTATTCGCACACCCTCCGTCACTATGTGATGGAGTGTGAAAAGATAAGTGAATTCAGAGACAGTTCTATAACAAATGTCCCAAAGATGTGTATATATTTCAATCAAAATTATCTGCTGCCAGGAACTTAGCCAAGTATCCCCAGTTAACTAATTATAGGTAGTAATTAAGTGACTGTAACCTATCCACCGCTGCCCACTGGATGGGGGGCGGTGAGTAGGACAAACATATCAATTGTGACACCAGCTCTCCACGTATGTCAGTTGCTTAATTTAGAGACTGTACATGAGGTTGGTCTCGAGCTCATTGATGATGTGATGATGTGTATTGAATTTTGTAACTACATCAAAATTGAAACTTGTTTAGCTAAATGAATTGTGGGGTTCAGTCCCTGAGCCCATTATGTGCCTCTGTAACCCTTTCCACTACCGCCCACTAGATGGGTATGGGGTGCATAATAAATAAACTAAACTAAAACCGGGTGGGATGACAACACTCGCGTAGCCCAGGTATGGCGGGCCTAAACCGACTGTGGTCGAGGCATGGTGGGCCTAAACCAACTGTGGCCGAGGCATAAGGGGCCTAAACCGACTGTGGCCGAGGCATGGTGGGCCTAAACCAACTGTGGTCGAGGCATGGTGGGCCTAAACCGACTGTGGCCGAGGCATGGTGGGCCTAAACCAACTGTGGTCGAGGCATGGTGGGCCTAAACCGACTGTGGTCGAGGCATGGTGGGCCTAAACCAACTGTGGCCGAGGCATAAGGGGCCTAAACCGACTGTGGCCGAGGCATGGTGGGCCTAAACCAACTGTGGTCGAGGCATGGTGGGCCTAAACCGACTGTGGCCGAGGCATGGTGGGCCTAAACCAACTGTGGTCGAGGCATGGTGGGCCTAAACCGACTGTGGTCGAGGCATGGTGGGCCTAAACCGACTGTGGTCGAGGCATGGTGGGCCTAAACCGACTGTGGCCGAGGCATGGTGGGCCTAAACCAACTGTGGCCGAGGCATGGTGGGCCTAAACCGACTGTGGCCGAGGCATGGTGGGCCTAAACCAACTGTGGCCGAGGCATGGTGGGACTAAACCGACTGTGGCCGAGGCATGGTGGGCCTAAACCGACTGTGGCCGAGGCATGGTGGGCCTAAACCGACTGTGGCCGAGGCATAGTTGGCCTAAACCAACTGTGGCCGAGGCATGGTGGGCCTAAACCGACTGTGGCCGAGGCATGGTGGGCCTAAACCAACTGTGGTCGAGGCATGGTGGGCCTAAACCGACTGTGGCCGAGGCATGGTGGGCCTAAACCCACTGTGGTCGAGGCATAGTTGGCCTAAACCAACTGTGGCCGAGGCATAGTTGGCCTAAACCAACTGTGGTCGAGGCATAGTTGGCCTAAACCAACTGTGGCCGAGGCATGGTGGGCCTAAACCAACTGTGGCCGAGGCATGGTGGGCCTAAACCAACTGTGGCCGAGGCATGGTGGGCCTAAACCAACTGTGGCCGAGGCATGGTGGGCCTAAACCAACTGTGGCCGAGGCATAAGGGGCTTAAACCAACTGTGGCCGAGGCATGGTGGGCCTAAACCAACTGTGGCCGAGGCATAAGGGGCTTAAACCAACTGTGGTCGAGGCATGGTGGGCCTAAACCAACTGTGGCCGAGGCATGGTGGGCCTAAACTAACTGTGGCCGAGGCATAAGGGGCCTAAACCGACTGTGGTCGAGGCATGGTGGGCCTAAACCAACTGTGGCCGAGGCATAAGGGGCCTAAACCGACTGTGGTCGAGGCATGGTGGGCCTAAACCGACTGTGGCCGAGGCATGGTGGGCCTAAACCAACTGTGGCCGAGGCATGGTGGGCCTAAACCAACTGTGGCCGAGGCATGGTGGGCCTAAACCCACTGTGGCCGAGGCATAAGGGGCCTAAACCAACTGTGGTCGAGGCATGGTGGGCCTAAACCAACTGTGGCCGAGGCATGGTGGGCCTAAACTAACTGTGGCCGAGGCATGGTGGGCTTAAACCAACTGTGGTCGAGGCATGGTGGACCTAAACCAACTGTGGCCGAGGCATAGTATGCCTAAACCAACTGTGGTCGAGGCATAAGGGGCTTAAATTAACTGTGGCCGAGGCATGGTGGGCCTAAACTGACTCTGGCCGAGGCATAAGGGGCCTAAACCAGCTGTGGCCGAGGCATGGTGGGCCTAAACCAACTGTTGCCGAGGCATAAGGGACCTAAACCAGCTGTGGCCGAGGCATGGTGGGCCTAAACCGACCGTGGCCGAGGCATGGTGGGACTAAACCGACCGTGGCCGAGGCATGGTGGGACTAAACCGACTGTGGCCGAGGCATGGTGGGCCTAAACCGACCGTGGCCGAGGCATGGTGGGACTAAACCGACTGTGGCCGAGGCATGGTGGGTCTAAACCGACCGTGGCCGAGGCATGGTGGGACTAAACCGACCGTGGCCGAGGCATGGTGAGCCAAACCGACCGTGGCCGAGGCATGGTGGGCCTAAACCGACCGTGGCCGAGGCATGGTGGGACTAAACCGACCGTGGCCGAGGCATGGTGGGACTAAACCGACTGTGGCCGAGGCATGGTGGGTCTAAACCGACCGTGGCCGAGGCATGGTGAGCCAAACCGACCGTGGCCAAGGCATTGTGGGCCTAAACCGACTATGGCCGAGGCATATAGGGCTTAAACTAACTGTGGCCGCGGAATACGGGTCCTAAACCGACTGTGGCCGAGGCATGGTGAGCCTAAAGTGACTGTGGCCAAGGCATACGGGGCCTAAACTGACTGTGGCCGAGGCATGGTGAGCCTAAACTGACTGTGGCCGAGGCATGGTGAGCCTAAACTGACTGTGGCCGAAGCACAGTGGACCTAAACTGACTGTGGCCGAGGCACAGTGGACCTAAATTGACTGTGGCCGAGGCATAGTGGACCTAAACTGACTGTGGCCGAGGCATAGTGGACCTAAACTGACTGTGGCCGAGGCACAGTGGACCTAAACTGACTGTGGCCGAGGCATAGTGGACCTAAACTGAGTGTGGCCGAGGCATGGTGGGCCTAAACTGACTGTGGCCGAGGCACAGTGGACCTAAACTGACTGTGGCCGAGGCATAGTGGACCTAAACTGACTGTGGCCGAGGCACAGTGGACCTAAACTGACTGTGGCCGAGGCATGGTGGGCCTAAACTGACTGTGGCCGAGGCATGGTGGGCCTAAACTGACTGTGGCCGAGGCACAGTGGACCTAAATTGACTGTGGCCGAGGCATAGTGGACCTAAACTGACTGTGGCCGAGGCATAGTGGACCTAAACTGACTGTGGCCGAGGCACAGTGGACCTAAACTGACTGTGGCCGAGGCATAGTGGACCTAAACTGACTGTGGCCGAGGCATGGTGGGCCTAAACTGACTGTGGCCGAGGCACAGTGGACCTAAACTGACTGTGGCCGAGGCATGGTGGGCCTAAACTGACTGTGGCCGAGGCATGGTGGGCCTAAACTGTCTGTGGCCGAGGCACAGTGGACCTACACTGACTGTGGCCTAGGCATAGTGGACCTAAACTGACTGTGGCCGAGGCATGGTGGGCCTAAACTGACTGTGGCCGAGGCATGGGGGAGGGACTTAAACTACACTGTTTTACCAATATACATCAACATTCAAATTGTAAAATAAATGTTATTAAATTAATTATAAAAATGTAAGTTTGATTTCCTCTGCTGTACACCTGTTCATTCCATCCATTATTGTAACGATTTGTATTGGTGGTCAGGAATAGTTTGAGGTAAACTGTGGTGAGGTGAGTACTGAGCAACCAAGACGGCTTCCTATTGTTTACATTAATACCATCTAATATATTTAACTAAACCTGCTGGACTATGGAGAGACTGTTGCATAAAAGATAAGCATCTTAGCGAAGAAGACTGTCTCAATTTGATTTATTATATATATTTTATATAAATATTAACAATTTATATAATTTATACAAATTGTTCTAGCCACTTGTATACAAACATGAGGTTTATATTTGATTTATTATATATATTTTACATAAATAATAACAATTTATATATTTTATATAAAAAATAACAATTTATATGTTTTATATAAATAATACCAATTTATATATTCATATAAATAATACCAATTTATATATTTTATATAAAAAATAACAATTTATATGTTTTTATATATATAATACCAATTTATATATTTATATATATAACAACAATTTATATATGTTATATAAACTGTTCTAGCCACTTTTATATAAACAGGAGGTCACGTTACCCAGCCAACTTGCACCTTACTGCTTCCTTGCAAGCACACACACACACACACACACACACACACACACACACACACACACCACACACACACACACACACACACTCTGATACACACACAAGAGCGTGGTGGAGGCTGACTCCATACACAGTTTCAAGTGTAGATATGATAGAGTCCAATAGGCTCAGGAACCTGTACACCAGTTGATTGACAATTGAGAGGTGCGACCAAAGAGCCAGAGCTCAACCCCCACAAGCACAAATAGGTGAATACAAATAGGTGAATACTGATGGGGAACACACTCCCACCATCCGCAGAACGCTCACAAAGGAGGCGATATGAGAAGGGACAGAAGAAAGTGAGCGTCGAGGCAATGTACACTAGCATAGATAGAATTACAAATAAAGCAAATGAACTTGGAGAATGGGTTACTAGAAGAAAACCCAGACATAATAGCATTCACAGAAACAAAGCTAACGAGAAACCATAACAAATGCAGTGTGTTCCCACAAAACTATTGTGTTCTGTGAAAAATGAGAGAAGGAAGAGGAGGTGGTGGTGTAGCTATGCTGGTAAGAAATGGCTGGAGTTTTCAGGAGATGGTTATTCAGGGCTGTGAAGGTTTCAGTGACTACATAACAGGTACTATAGCAACTGGAGCACAAACAATTATAGTCGTAAGTCATATACAACGCCCCACCAAATGACAGAAGACCCAGACACGAATATGACAGAAACAACAATGACACCATTAACATAATAGAGAGAGCAGCTTCTGTCGCTAGCAGGAATGGATCTGGACTACTAATCATGAGAGACTTCAACCACAGGAAGATAGATTGGGAGAACAGAGACCCACATGGAGGACCAGATACATAGAGTGCTAAGTTGCTAGACGTGGCAACAAGAAACTTTCTAAGCCAGCACATCAAGGGACCAACAAGAATGAGAGGGGAAGATGAACCAGCAATGCTTGATCTGATATTTACCCTAAATGAGTGGGATATAAGGGAAGTTAGGTTGGAAGCACCCTTGGGAATGAGTGATCACAGTGTATTGATCTTTGAGTACCTGGTAGAGCTAGGATTTATCTTCCCCCAGAAAGAACTAGGAAACAAAAGGCTGGCATACCTGAAAGGGAAATTATGAGATGAGAAGTTTCCTAAGGGATATATATACCATGGGACACAGACCTCAGAGCTAAGTCTGTACAAGACATGATGAACTATGTCACCCAAAAGTGTCAGAGGACAGTAAACAGGTTCATCCCTGCCCAAAAAGAAAAATCCGAGTAGCAAAAGTAGAATCCTTGGTTTATTAGGGCATGTAAGGAAGCAGAGGAATTGAACAAAAGGGCGTGGAAGGAATTTCCGAAATAAGCAGAACACCAGAAAGCAGAGAGAGATACCAGAGAACCAGGAATGAGTATGTTAGTGTGAGAAGAGAAGCCGAGATATATTATGAAAATGATATAGCAAGCAAAGCCAATATCGAACCAAAGCCACATCAGGAGGAAAACAACAGTGAAAGAACATGTACTGAAGCTTAGAACAGGCGAGGACAGGTATACAGAGAATGATAAAGAGGTGTGTGAAGAACTCAACAAGAGGTTCCAGGAGGTCTTCACAATAGATCAAGGTGAGGTCACTGCGCTAGGAGAGGGGGCAGTAAACCAGGTAGCCTTGGAAGGGTTCAAAATTACAAGAGATGAGGTCAAGGGACATCTGGTGGATCTGGACGTGAGAATGGCTGTCAGTCCTGGAAGGTATCTCACCATGGGTATTGAAAAAGTGTGCAGAAGCACTTTGCTTGCCTCTCTCCATAGTGTATAGTAGGTCACTGGCGATGAGAGACCTTCCAGAAATACAGAAGACGGCAAATGTAGTCCCAATATACAAAAAAGGGTGACAGACAAGAGGCACTGATCTACAAGCCAGTGTCTTTAAATTGTATACCATGCAAAGTGCTGGAAAAGATCGTGAGAAAAAACCTAGTAACACATTTGGAAAGAAGGGACTTTGTGACAACCCATCAACATGGATTCAGGGAGGGTAAATCTTGCCTTACAGGCTTAATAAAATTCTACTATCAGGTGACAACGATTAAGCAAGAAAGAGAAGGATGGGTGGACTGCATTTTCATGGACTATCGGAAAGCCTTTGACACAGTACCCCATAGGAGGCTGATGCATAAGCTGAAGAAACAGGCAGGAGTTACTGGTAGGGTGGTCTAGTGGATAAGGGAGTACCTAAGCAATAGGAAGCAGAAAGTTACAGTGAGGGGTGAGACCTCAGATTGGTGTGAAGTTATCAGTAGAGTCCCACAGGGCTCTGTGCTCGGACATATCCTGTTTCATATATATATAAATGATCTCCCAGAGGGAATAGACTCATTCCTCTCAATGTTTGCTAACAACGCCAAAACTATGAGAAGGATTAAGACAGAGGAGGACTGCTTGAGGCTTCAAGAAGACATAGACAAACTGAAGAAATGGTAGAACAAATGGTTGTTAGAGTTTAACCCAAGCAAATGTAATGTAATGAAGATAGGTGTAGGGAGCAGGAGGCCAGATACAAGGAATCATTAGGGAGATGAAATTCTTCAAGAGTCAGAGAGAGAGAGAAAGACTTGGGGTTGATATCGTGCCAGACCTGTCCCCTGAAGCCCATATCAAGGTAGGAATGTCTGGGGTGGTAAGGCTTGGGTAAGTAGGTCTGGAGTAGGAAGGGCATACTGGGTCTGAAAATTAAGTAGGGTCTGAGAGGCATAGGGGGGATTGAGAGGTAGCGTGAGGCTGAGAGTCAGATAGGGGTTTAGAGATAGGGGGGAGAAGGATAGAGGAGATGGGGGTTAGAGCGGGAGGATGGAGCATGGATAGTGAGAGTGGGAGAGAGGTTGTATTAGTCAGGGGGAACTCAGGGGTAGGTGTGGGCATTGGGGAAGAAGGGGGAAAGATGGAAATGGAAGAAGAAGTGGGGTGGGGGTCCTCCCATCCCCCACGGAAGGTCCATGTGACCCCCCTCGCAAGGGGAGGGGGGGTCACATGGAAGAAGGGGGCAGAGGAGGGGTGAGGGCTCTTGACTACCAAGTTTACTATTATATTATTGAATGAAATGTATTAGTGACTTATGATATTATATAAACCTTGCACAATGTTGAAGACTTCAATAGAGGCACTCACCAGACACCAGTCAGCCTCACGACAAGCACTCTAGTGTGTGTGAGTGTGGGGGTCGGGGGGTCGGGAGGAAGGGGAGATGCGTGCACTTCAGCAACAGTCAAAGCAGACACGGACATCATATCTGCCACAGGCTGGGATGCCTAGTCTTGCCATATACATATTTCCTTCTTAGTATAAACCTCCGCCAGACCTTCAACAGCTCCTCCATGTTGTAGGTTTACACACCGCCTTCCTCCACCCACCGTCCGCGCCCGGGGGGAGGGGGGGGGGGTAAACGACCAATGGTTGAAGATGATTATCAGAGCACCAAACTTTGCTAACGTGCAGGTGGTAGAGAACTGAGGGACCAGGATTGTGAGACAAGCACTAGGTAGGCACAATATCCGAATCAATGCTATCAATGCCAATTCAACCCTGAATCAACGCTGATGACTGATTCAGGGTTGAATCAACGTCAGCAGCGTTCGGCGTAGCTCTAGGATATTATACCCGCTGGGCATTGGATATCTCTGTGAGCAAATGACGTTTACTGTGACAATGAGTCTGAGTTGATTCTATGTTGTTTAACGTTGATCTTGCGCTAATATGATGTTGATTTAACGTTGATCTTGCGCTAATATGATGTTGATTTAACGTTGATCTTGCGCTAATATGATCTTGATTTAACGTTGATCTTGCGATAATATGATGTTGATTTAATGCTGATCCTACGTTTGTGTAACATTGACTTAACGTTGATTTAACGTTGATGTAACATTGATATAACGTTGATTTAACGTTGATCCTACGTTGATGTAACATTAATATAACGTTGATCCTATGTTGATGTAACGTTAATATAATATTGATTTAATGTTGATCCTACGTTGATCTAACATTGATATAACGTTGATTTAACGTTGATCCTACGTTGATGTAACATTGATATAATGGTGATCTTACGTTGACGTAACATTGATATAACGTTGATCCTACGTTGGTGTAACGTTGATATAATGTTGATTTAACGTTAACTTCACTAATTTAACGTTAATTTAACATTATATCACTGATATAATGTTGATCCTGCGTTGATGTAATGTTACCAGAGCATGTTTTTTCCAGCTGGGGTTACTAAACACGTGTATGATGCAAGGCGGCAGGTGGTAAATGTCCGTGGCCACAGCTGGAATGTGACGACGCTGGCCAGGACGGCGGGGTGGCAGGTCATGTCACAGACAGATGTCGCTGGCTAGGACGGCGGGGTGACAGGTCATGCCACAGACAGATGTCGCTGGCTAGGACGGCGGGGTGACAGGTCATGTCACAGACAGATGTCGCTGGCCAGGACGGCGGGGTGGCAAGTCATGTCACAGACAGTTGTCGCTGGCTAGGACGGCGGGGTGACAGGTCATGCCACAGACAGATGTCGCTGGCTAGGACGGCGGGGTGACATTTCATGCCACAGACAGATGTCGCTGGCTAGGACGGCGGGGTGACATTTCATGCCACAGACAGATTGTCGCTGGCTAGGACGGCGGGGTGACATTTCATGCCACAGACAGATGTCGCTGGCTAGGACGGCGGGGTGACATTTCATGCCACAGACAGACGTCGCTGGCTAGGACGGTGGGGTGAAAGGTCATGTCACAGACAGATGTCGCTGGCTAGGACGGCGGGGTGGCAGGTCATGTCACAGACAGATGTCGCTGGCTAGGACGGCGGGGTGACAGGTCATGTCACAGACAGATGTCGCTGGCCAGGACGGCGGGGTGGCAAGTCATGTCACAGACAGATGTCGCTGGCTAGGACGGCGGGGTGACAGGTCATGCCACAGACAGATGTCGCTGGCTAGGACGGCGGGGTGACATTTCATGTCACAGACAGATGTCGCTGGCTAGGACGGCGGGGTGACATTTCATGCCACAGACAGATGTCGCTGGCTAGGACGGCGGGGTGACATTTCATGCCACAGACAGATGTCGCTGGCTAGGACGGCGGGGTGACATTTCATGCCACAGACAGATGTCGCTGGCTAGGACGGCGGGGTGACAGGTCATGCCACAGACAGATGTCGCTGGCTAGGACGGCGGGGTGACAGGTCATGCCACAGACAGATGTCGCTGGATAGGACGGCGGGGTGACATTTCATGCCACAGACAGATGTCGCTGGCTAGGACGGCGGGGTGACAGGTCATGCCACAGACAGATGTCGCTGGCTAGGACGGCGGGGCCAACATGACACACGAGGGAGAAAGTTACCCACAGGTTCATCTACAAGGGTTTAAGGCTCCAAACACGCGCCAAATGTTGTGGCAGAAGCCAGTGTAACTGGTGTCAAACACTGTACACTGACCAACAGTATAATCTGCCTGGAACTGTCCATCAGTATAATCTGCCTGGAACTGTCCATCAGTATAATTTGCATGGAATTATCCAACAGTATAACCTATAGGCTTTGCCAATATCCTGCAACACATGGAGGATCATGTGGCACAGTAGTCTACGTCCTCAATTCACAACCGAGAGACGCGAGTTCACTCCTGGACAAGACGGATACGGTTGGGCACGTTTCATTTCTCCTGATGCCACGGTTCCACCTTTCAGTAAATATGTGCCATAGAGCTAGGTAACTGTTGTGGGTTGCATCTTGGGGAAAGTCAGTAGTTGAATGAAGGGGACCTAGATAAGTCTTAGTGCAGGCTTCCTGTCCCCAACAACGGGAATTATATGTTATGGGTATAAGAACATGAGAAATAAGGAAACCGCAGAAGGTCTATTGACCCATAAGTGGCAGCTACTATTTATATCCACCCAAAATCATCCATATGTCTAACCTACGCTTGAAACAATCCAGCGATCCCACGCCTTTTATGTTACTCGGTAATCTGTTCCACAGATCAACAACCCTGTTTGCAAAACCAGTATTTACCCAGGTCTTTCCTGAATGTAAACATATTCAATTTATATACATTATAATACAGACAAGGTACATTCGTCTGCATACATTATCTCTTATTCTATATTATATAATGTTTAGTATATATATATATATATATATATATATATATATATATATATATATATATATATATATATATATATATATATATATGTATATATATATATATATATATATATATATATATATATATATATATATATATATATATATATATATATATATATATATATATATATATAGGCATTATATATGGTGTCTGACATAGGGAGGGTCTGGTCTACCCCACTACCACGCTCACCAGGGGCTCACGGTGTATAATACACATAACAGTACTTTATCATTCAACAGGTTTCCTTGGTGGAGCCGCTGCCTGTAGCCAGGTTAGTCTCACGACCGCCTGATCAACTAGGGTTGTTGTTGTGTCCTCCTCGAGTACTCCTACGGTCACCACAAGGGTTGTGGTCGGGCAGGTGTACAACCTTCCAGATGATGAGTCACAATAACGAGGCTCAAGATATACAAACCTGTAAACGTCTGTACACGTGGGCTGGGCGGTAGACCGACGGTCTCGCTTCATGCAGGTCGGCGTTCAATCCCCGACCGTCCAAGTGGTTAGGCACCATTCCTTTCCCCCCGTCCCATCCCAAATCCTGACCCCTTCCCAGTGTTATATAGTCGTAATGGTTTGGCGCTTTCCCCTGATAGTTCCCTTCCCTTCCCTTGAACACTTGTGCCTCTCCACAGTGTAATTCCTGTGGTGTGATATATTTATGAGCACATCTTTGGAGCAGGGCAGTGGAATCGAACCTGATCCTGCTTTTAATCACGCCGTAGTAAAATGGGTAAGGCATGGGGGTGACTCACGACGCGGGTTCGATCCCATTGCTCTGTTCCAAAGATTGTCTTACTTCTACCCGCAATATTTCCGTTCTAACGTGAAGAATGGATGATATGTCACTATAGTGAAGAGCTGTGGAGGAAATGTGTGGAGGTGAGGTGGTCTGGGCGAGGGGTGCACGACACACCAAGACTCGTCTGGCAGAAATGGCGGAAAGTCTCACACAGCCAATACTTAGGAGAACCCCAACCGACCAGGGATCACACCCCGAGGTGTGTGTTTGGTACACTAGTGACTTGGGAGTAACGCCTGACTACACACACTAATATACACGCTTACGAAGCCTTGCATCGCGCTACTACACACACACACACACACACACACACACACACACACACACACACACACACACACACACACACACACACACACACACACACACACACACACACACACACACACACACACACACACACACACACACACACACACACACACACACACACACACACATACACACACACACACACACACACACACACACACACTGGGGGGCCTCGTAGCCTGGTGGATAGCGCGCAGGATTCGTAATTCTGGGGCGCGGGTTCGATTCCCACACGAGGCAGAAACAAATGGGCAAAGTTTCTTTCACCCTGAATGCCCCTGTTACCTAGCAGTAAATAGGTACCTGGGAGTTAGTCAGCTGTCACGGGCTGCTTCCTGGGGGGGGGTGTGTGTGTGTGTGTGTGTGGTGTGGAAAAAAAAAGTAGTTAGTAAACAGTTGATTGACAGTTGAGAGGCGGGCCGAAAGAGCAAAGCTCAACCCCCGTAAAAACACAACTAGTAAACACACACACACACACACACACACACACACACACACACACACACACACACACACACACACACACACACACAGGCTGGAGTGAAAGGGAAGGTACTCCGGTGGATAGAGGAGTACCTAAGCAACAGGAGACAACGAGTCTGTGTGAGGGGTTAGGTCTCAGATTGGCAAGACGTCACAAGTGGAGTCCCGCAGGGGTCAGTCCTTGGACCTATACTGTTTCTGGTATATGTAAATGATCTCCCAGAGGGTATAGATTCGTTCCTCTTAATGTTTGCCGACGATGCAAAAATTATGAGGAGGATTGAAACAGGATGATAGTAGGAAGCTACAAGATGACCTGGATAGACTGAGTGAATGGTCCAACAAATGGCTGTTGAAGTTCAACCCGAGTAAATGCAAAGTAATGAAACTAGGCAGTGGAAACAGGAGGCCAGGCACAGGATACAGAATAGGAGATGAAGTACTTAATGAAACAGACAGAGAGAAAGATCTAGGAGTTGATATCACACCAAACCTGTCTCCTGAAGCCCACATAAAGAGAATAACGTCTGCGGCATATGCGAGGCTGGCTAACATCGGAACGGCGTTCAGGAACCTGTGTAAGGAATCATTCAGAATATTGTACACCACATATGTAAGACCAATCCTGGAGTATGCGGACCCAGCATGGAGCCCGTACCTTGTCAAGCACAAGACGAAGCAGGAAAAAGTCCAAAGGTATGCTATTAGACTAGTCCCAGAACTAAGAGGCATGAGTTATGAGGAAAGGCTGCGGGAAATGCACCTTACGACACTGGAAGACAGAAGAGTAAGGGGGGACATGATCACAACCTACAAAATCCTCAGGGGAATCGACCGGGTAAACAAGGATGAACTATTCAACACTGGTGGGACGCGAACAAGGGGACACAGGTGGAAGCTGAGTACCCAAATGAGCCACAGAGACGTTAGAAAGAACTTTTTCAGTGTCAGAGTAGTTAGTAAATGGAATGCACTAGGAAGTGATGTGGTGGAGGCTGACTCCATACACAGCTTCAAATGTAGATATGATAGAGCCCAGTAGGCTCAGGAATCTGTACACCAGTTGATTGACGGTTGAGAGGCGGGACCAAAGAGCCAAAGCTCTTTGGCCCCCGCAAGCACAATTAGGTGAGTACAATTAGGTGAGTACACACACACACACACACACACACACACTCACACACACACACACACACACACACACACTCACACACACACACACACACACACACACACACACACACACACTCACACACACACACACACACACACACACACTCACACACACACACACACACACACACACACACACACACACACACACACACACACACACACACACACACACACACACACACACACACACACACACACACACACACACACACACACACACACACACACACACACACACACACACACACACACACACACACACACACACACACACACACACACACACACACACACACACACACACACACACACACACACACACACACACACACACACACACACACACACACACACACACACACACACACACACACACACACACACACACACACACACACACACACACACACACACACACACACACACACACACACACACACACACACACACACACACACACACACACACACACACACACACACACACACACACACACACACACACACACACACACACACACACACACACACACACACACACACACACACACACACACACACACACACACACACACACACACACACACACACACACACACACACACACACACACACACACACACACACACACACACACACACACACACACACACACACACACACACACACACACACACACACACACACACACACACACACACACACACACACACACACACACACACACACACACACACACACACACACACACACACACACACACACACACACACACACACACACACACACACACACACACACACACACACACACACACACACACACACACACACACACACACACACACACACACACACACACACACACACACACACACACACACACACACACACACACACACACACACACACACACACACACACACACACACACACACACACACACACACACACACACACACACACACACACACACACACACACACACACACACACACACACACACACACACACACACACACACACACACACACACACACACACACACACACACACACACACACACACACACACACACACACACACACACACACACACACACACACACACACACACACACACACACACACACACACACACAC
The DNA here is from genome assembly GCF_040958095.1 of Procambarus clarkii. Classification (NCBI taxonomy): domain Eukaryota; kingdom Metazoa; phylum Arthropoda; class Malacostraca; order Decapoda; family Cambaridae; genus Procambarus; species Procambarus clarkii. Next base: position 34,734,543 of record NC_091151.1, read on the forward strand.
ACACACACACACACACACACACACACACACACACACACACACACACACACACACACACACACACACACACACACACACACACACACACACACACACACACACACACACACACACACACACACACACACACACACACACACACACACACACACACACACACACACACACACACACACACACACACACACACACACACACACACACACACCACACACACACACCACACACACACACACACACACACACACACACACACACACACACACACACACACACACACACACACACACACACACACACACACACACACACACACACACACACACACACACACACACACACACACACACACACACACACACACACACACACACACACACACACACACACACACACACACACACACACACACACACACACACACACACACACACACACACACACACACACACACACACACACACACACACACACACACACACACACACACACACACACACACACACACACACACACACACACACACACACACACACACACACACACACACACACACACACACACACACACACACACACACACACACACACACACACACACACACACACACACACACACACACACACACACACACACACACACACACACACACACACACACACACACACACACACACACACACACACACACACACACACACACACACACACACACACACACATACACAGCTGGAGTTGCAGGCAGAAGTGGAAGGGAAGGTACTCCATTGAATAAGGGAGTACCTAAGTAAAAGAAGGCAGCGAGTCACTGTGAGGGGTGAGGTATCATATTGGCGAGACGTCACCAGTGGGGCACCGCAGGGTTCAGTCCTTGGACCCATACTGTTTCTTATATATGTAAATGATCTTCCAGATGGTATAAAATCATTCCTCTCATTGTTTGCTGATGATGCAAAAATTATGAGGAGGATTAAGACGGAAGAAGACAGAATGAGATTACAAGATGGCCTAGACAGACTGCATGAATGGTCCAACAAATGGCTACTAAAGTTCAACCCGAGTAAATGTAAGGTAATGAAACTAGGCAGTGGAAACAGGAGGTCAGACACAGGATACAGAATGGGAGATGAAGTCCTTCATGAAACGGACAGAAAGAAGGATCTAGGAGTTGATATCACACTAAACCTGTCTCCTGAAGCCCACATCAAAAGAATAACATCTGCGGCGTACGCGAGACTGGCTAACATCAGAACTGCCTTCAGGAACCTGTGTAAGGAATCATTCAGAACCTTGTTTACCACTTATGTAAGACCAATACTGGAGTATGCGGCCCCAGCATGGAGCCCGTACCTTGTCAAGCAAAAGGCGAAGCTTGAAAAAGTTCAGAGATATGCCATTAGGCTAGTCCCAGGAAGGGTTGTGAGGGTGGGCGTGACATGGGTGTGGCCTAGGGAGGGTGGTGAAGGTGGGCGTGTCATGGGTGTGGCCCAGGGAGGGTGGGTAAGGGTGGGTGTGGCCCAGGGAGGGTGGTGAGGGTGGGCGTGATATGGGTGTGACCCAGGGAGGGTGGGTGAGGGTAGGTGTGACATGGGTGTGACCCAGGGAGGGTGGTGAGGGTGGGTGAGGGTGGGCGTGTCATGGGTGTGGCCCAGGGAGGGTGGTGAGGAGGGGCGTGACATGGGTGTGGCCCAGGGAGGGTGGGTGTGACCCAGGGAGGGTGGTGAGGGTGGGCGTGATATGGGTGTGACCCAGGGAGGGTGGGTGAGGGTGGGTGTGGCCCAGGGAGGGTGGTGAGGGTGGGCGTGACATGGGTGTGGCCCAGGGAGGGTGGTGAGGGTGGGCGTGACATGGGTGTGGCCCAGGGAGGGTGGGTGAGGGTGGGTGTGGCCCAGGGAGGGTGATGAGGAGGGGCGTGACATGGGTGTGGCCCAGGGTGGGTGGTGAGGGTGGGCGTGATATGGGTGTGGCCCGGAGAGGGTGGTGGGGGTGGGCGTGACATGGGTGTGGCCCAGGGAGGGTGGGTGAGGAGGGGCGTGACATGGGTGTGGCCCAGGGAGGGTGGGTGAGGGTGGGCGTGTCATGGGTGTGGCCCAGGGAGGGTGGTGAGGAGGGGCGTGACATGGGTGTGGCCCAGGGAGGGTGGGTGAGGGTGGGTGTGATATGGGTGTGACCCAGGGAGGGTGGGTGTGACCCAAGGAGGGTGGGTGAGGGTGGGTGTGGCCCAGGGAGGGTGGTGAGGGTGGGCGTGACATGGGTGTGGCCCAGGGAGGGTGGGTGAGGGTGGGTGTGGCCCAGAAAGGGTGGATGAAGAGGGGCGTGACATTTGTGTGGCCCAGGGAGGGTGGTGAGGAGGGGCGTGACATGGGTGTGGCCCAGGGAGGGTGGTGAGGGTGGGTGTGACCCAGGGAGGGTGGGTGAGGGTGGGCAAGACATGGGTGTGGCCCAGGGAGGGTGGTGAGGGTGGGAGTGGCCCAGGGAGGGTGGATGAGGAGGGGCATGACATGGGTGTGGCCCATGGAGGGTGGTGAGGATAGGGGTGTCAGGAGTGTGGCCCAGGGAGAGTGGTGAGGGTGGGCGTGACATGGGTGTGGCCCAGGGTGGGTGGTGAGGGTGGGTGTGTCATGGGTGTGGCCCAGGGAGGGTGGGTGAGGGTGAGCGTGACATTGGTGTGGCCCAGGGAGGGTGGGTGAGGGTGGGTGAGGGTGGGCGCGACATGGGTGTGGCCCAGGGAGGGTGGCGAGGGTAGGGGTGTCAGGAGTGTGGCCCAGGGAGGGTGGTGAGGGTGGGCGTGACATGGGTGTGGCTCAGGGAGGGTGGTGAGGGTGGGCGTGACATGGGTGTGGCCCTGGGAGGGTGGTGAGGGTGGGCGTGACATGGGTGTGGCCCAGGGAGGGTGGATGAGGGTGGGCGTGTCATTGGAGTGGCCCAGGAAGGGTGGGTGAGGGTGGGCGTGACATGGGTGTGGCCCAGGGAGGGTGGGTGAGGGTGGGTGAGGGTGGGCGTGATGTGGGTGTGGCTCAGGGAGGGTGGCGAGGGTAGGGGTGTCAGGAGTGTGGCCCAGGGAGGGTGGTGAGTGTGGGCGTGACATGGGTGTGGCCCAGGGAGGGTGTTAAGGGTGGGCGTGACATGGGTGTGGCCCAGGGTGGGTGGGTGAGGGTGGGTGTGTCATGGGTGTGGCCCAGGGAGGGTGGTGAGGGTGGGTGTGTCATGGGTGTGGCCCAGGGAGGGTGGTGAGGGTGGGTGAGACCCAGGGAGGGTGGTGAGGAGGGGCGTGACATGGGTGTGGCCCAGGGAGGGTGGGTGAGGGTGGCCGTGACATAAGTGTGGCCCAGGGTGGGTGGGTGAGGGTGGGCATGACATATGTGTGGCCCAGAGAGGGTGGTGAGGGTGGGCGTGATATAGGTGTGGCCCAGGGAGGGTGGGTGAGGGTGGGCGTGACATGGGTGTGGCCCAATGAGGGTGGGTGAGGGTGGGCGTGACATGGGTGTGGCCCAGGGTGGCTGGTGAGGAGGGGCGTGACATGGGTGTGACCCAGGGAGGGTGGGTGAGGGTGGGCGTGACATGGGTGTGGCTCAGAGAGGGTGGGTGAGGGTGGGCGTGACATGGGTGTGGCCCAGGGTGGGTGGTGAGGGTAGGGGTGTCAGGAGTGTGACCCAGGGTGGGTGGTGAGGGTGGGCGTGACATGGGTGTGCCTCAGAGTGGGTGGTGAGGGTGGGCGTGACATGGGTGTGGCCCAGGGAGGGTGGTGAGGGTGGACGTGACATGGGTGTGACCCAGGGAGGGTGGTGAGGTTGGGTGTGTCATGGGTGTGGCCCAGGAAGGGTTGTGAGGGTGGGCGTGACATGGGTGTGGCCCAGGGAGGGTGGTGAGGGTGGGCGTGACATGGGTGTGGCCCAGGGAGGGTGGGTGAGGGTGGGTGTGGCCCAGGGAGGGAGGTGAGGGTGAGCATGATGTGGGTGTGACCCATGGAGGGTGGGTGAGGGTGGGTGTGACATGGATGTGACCCAGGGAGGGTGGTGAGGGTGGGTGAGGGTGGGCGTGTCAAGGGTGTGGCCCAGGGAGGGTGGTGAGGAGGGGCGTGACACGGGTGTGGCCCAGGGAGGGTGGGTGAGGGTGGGTGTGGCCCAGGGAGGGTGGGTGAGGGTGGGTGTGGCCCAGGGAGTGTGGGTGTGACCCAGGGAGGGTGGTGAGGGTGGGCGTGATATGGGTGTGACCCAGGGAGGGTGGGTGAGGGTAGGTGTGGCCCAGGGAGGATGGGTGAGGGTGGGTGTGGCCCAGGGAGGGTGGTGAGGGTGGGCGTGTCATGGGTGTGGCCCAGGGAGGGTGGGTGAGGGTGGGCGTGTCATGGGTGTGGCCCAGGGAGGGTGGGTGAGGGTGAGCGTGACATTTGTGTGGCCCAGGGAGGGTGGGTGAGGGTGGGCGTGACATGGGTGTGGCCCAGGGAGGGTGGCGAGGATAGGGGTGTCAGGAGTGTGGCCCAGGGAGGGTGGTGAGGGTGAGCGTGACATGGGTGTGGCCCAGGGAGGGTGGTGAGGGTGGGCGTGACATGGGTGTGGCCCAGGGAGGGTGGATGAGGGTGGGCGTGTTATGGGAGTGGCCCAGGGAGGGTAGGTGAGGGTGGGCGTGACATGGGTGTGGCCCAGGGAGGGTGGTGAGGGTGGGTGTGTCATGGGTGTGGCCCAGGGAGGGTGGTGAGGGTGGGTGAGACCCAGGGAGGGTGGTGAGGAGGGGCGTGACATGGGTGTGGCCCAGGGAGGGTGGGTGAGGGTGGCCGTGACATAAGTGTGGCCCAGGGTGGGTGGGTGAGGGTGGGCATGACATATGTGTGGCCCAGAGAGGGTGGTGAGGGTGGGCGTGATATAGGTGTGGCCCAGGGAGGGTGGGTGAGGGTGGGCGTGACATGGGTGTGGCCCAATGAGGGTGGGTGAGGGTGGGCGTGACATGGGTGTGGCCCAGGGTGGCTGGTGAGGAGGGGCGTGACATGGGTGTGACCCAGGGAGGGTGGGTGAGGGTGGGCGTGACATGGGTGTGGCTCAGAGAGGGTGGGTGAGGGTGGGCGTGACATGGGTGTGGCCCAGGGTGGGTGGTGAGGGAAGGGGTGTCTGGAGTGTGACCCAGGGTGGGTGGTGAGGGTGGGCGTGACATGGGTGTGCCTCAGAGTGGGTGGTGAGGGTGGGCGTGACATGGGTGTGGCCCAGGGAGGGTGGTGAGGGCGGACGTGACATGGGTGTGACCCAGGGAGGGTGATGAGGGTGGGCGTGTCATGGGTGTGGCCCAGGAAGGGTTGTGAGGGTGGGCGTGACATGGGTGTGGCCCAGGGAGGGTGGTGAGGGTGGGCGTGACATGGGTGTGGCCCAGGGAGGGTGGGTGAGGGTGGGTGTGGCCCAGGGAGGGTGGTGAGGGTGGGCATGATGTGGGTGTGACCCATGGAGGGTGGGTGAGGGTGGGTGTGACATGGATGTGACCCAGGGAGGGTGGTGAGGGTGGGTGAGGGTGGGCGTGTCAAGGGTGTGGCCCAGGGAGGGTGGTGAGGAGGGGCGTGACATGGGTGTGGCCCAGGGAGGGTGGGTGAGGGTGGGTGTGGCCCAGGGAGGGTGGGTGAGGGTGGGTGTGGCCCAGGGAGTGTGGGTGTGACCCAGGGAGGGTGGTGAGGGTGGGCGTGATATGGGTGTGACCCAGGGAGGGTGGGTGAGGGTGGGTGTGGCCCAGGGAGTGTGGGTGTGACCCAGGGAGGGTGGTGAGGGTGGGCGTGATATGGGTGTGACCCAGGGAGGGTGGGTGAGGGTGGGTGTGGCCCAGGGAGGGTGGTGAGGGTGGGCGTGACATGAATGTGGCCCAGGGAGGGTGGTGAGGGTGGGCGTGACATGGGTGTGGCCCATGGAGGGTGGGTGAGGGTGGGTGTGGCCCAGGGAGGGTGGTGAGGAGGGGCGTGACATGGGTGTGGTCCAGGGTGGGTGGTGAGGGTGGGCGTGATATGGGTGTGGCCCAGGGAGGGTGGTGAGGGTGGGCGTGACATGGGTGTGGCCCAGGGAGGGTGGGTGAGGAAGGGCGTGATATGGGTGTGGCCCAGGAAGGATGGGTGAGGGTGGGCGTGTCATAGGTGTGGCCCAGGGAGGGTGGTGAGGAGGGGCGTGACATGGCTGTGGCCCAGGAAAGATGGGTGAGGGTGGGCGTGACATGGGTGTGGCCCAGGGAGGGTGGGTGAGGGTGGGTGTGGCCCAGGGAGGGTGGTGAGGGTGGGTGTGACCCAGGGAGGATGGGTGAGTGTGGCCGTGTGATGGGTGTGGCCCAGGGAGGGTGGTGAGGAGGGGCGTGTCATGGGTGTGGCCCAGGGAGGGTGGTGAGGAGGGGCGTGACATGGGTGTGACCCAGGGAGGGTGGGTGAGGGTGGGTGAGGGTGGGCGTGTCATGGGTGTGGCCCAGGGAGGGTGGGTGAGGGTGGGTGTGACCCAGGGAGGGTGGGTGAGGGTGGCCGTGTCATGGGTGTGGCCCAGGGAGGGTGGGTGATGGTGGGTGTGACCCAGGGAGGGTGGGTGAGGGTAGGTGTGGCCCAGGGAGGATGGGTGAGGGTGGATGTGGCCCAGGGAGGGTGGTGAGGGTGGGCGTGTCATGGGTGTGGCCCAGGGAGGGTGGGTGAGGGTGGGCGTGTCATGGGTGTGGCCCAGGGAGGGTGGGTGAGGGTGAGCGTGACATTTGTGTGGCCCAGGGAGGGTGGGTGAGGGTGGGCGTGACATGGGTGTGGCCCAGGGAGGGTGGCGAGGATAGGGGTGTCAGGAGTGTGGCCCAGGGAGGGTGGTGAGGGTGAGCGTGACATGGGTGTGGCCCAGGGAGGGTGGTGAGGGTGGGCGTGACATGGGTGTGGCCCAGGGAGGGTGGATGAGGGTGGGCGTGTTATGGGAGTGGCCCAGGGAGGGTAGGTGAGGGTGGGCGTGACATGGGTGTGGCCCAGGGAGGGTGGGTGAGGGTGGGTGAGGGTGGGCGTGACGTGGGTGTGGCCCAGGGAGGGTGGCGAGGGTAGGGGTGTCAGGAGTTTGGCCCAGAGAGGGTGGTGAGGGTGGGCGTGACATGGGTGTGGCCCAGAGAGGATGGTGAGGGTGGGCGTGACATGGGTGTGGCCCAGGGTAGGTGGGTGAGGGTGGGTGTGTCATGGGTGTGGCCCAGGGAGGGTGGTGAGGGTAGGCGTGACATGGGTGTGGCCCAAGAGGGTGGTGAGGGTGGGTGTGACCCAGGGAGGGTGGTGAGGAGGGGCGTGACATGGGTGTGGCCCAGGGAGGGTGGGTGAGGGTGGGCGTGACATGGGTGTGGCCCAGGGTGGGTGGTGAGGAGGGGCGTGACATGGGTGTGACCCAGGGAGGGTGGGTGAGGGTGGGCGTTACATGGTGTGGCCCAGGGAGGGTGCGTGAGGGTGGGCGTGACATGGGTGTGGCCCAGGGTGGGTGGTGAGGAGGGGCGTGACATGGGTGTGACCCAGGGTGGGTGGGTGAGGGTGGACGTGACATGGGTGTGGCCCATGGAGGGTGATTGAGGGTGGGCGTGACATGGGTGTGGCCCAGGGTGGGTGGTGAGGGTGGGCGTGTCATGGGTGTGGCCCAGGAAGGGTTGTGAGGGTGGGCGTGACATGGGTGTGGCCCAGGGTGGGTGGTGAGGGTAGGGGTGTCACGAGTGTGGCCCAGGGTGGGTGGGTGAGGGTGGGCGTGACATGGGTGTGCCTCAGAGTGGGTGGTGAGGGTGGGCGTGACATGGGTGTGCCTCAGAGTTGGTGGTGAGGGTGGACGTGACATGGGTGTGGCCCAGGGAGGGTGGGTGAGGGTGGGCGTGACATAGGTGTGGCCCAGGGAGGGTGGATGAGGGTGGGCGTGTCATGGGTGTGGCCCAGGGAGGGTGGGTGAGGGTGAGCGTGACATTGGTGTGGCCCAGGGAGGGTGGGTGAGGGTGGGTGAGGGTGGGCGCGACATGGGTGTGGCCCAGGGAGGGTGGCGAGGGTAGGGGTGTCAGGAGTGTGGCCCAGGGAGGGTGGTGAGGGTGGGCGTGACATGGGTGTGGCTCAGGGAGGGTGGTGAGGGTGGGCGTGACATGGGTGTGGCCCTGGGAGGGTGGTGAGGGTGGGCGTGACATGTGTGTGGCCCAGGGAGGGTGGATGAGGGTGGGCTTGTCATGGGAGTGGCCCAGGAAGGGTGGGTGAGGGTGGGCGTGACATGGGTGTGGCCCAGGGAGGGTGGGTGAGGGTGGGTGAGGGTGGGCGTGATGTGGGTGTGGCTCAGGGAGGGTGGCGAGGGTAGGGGTGTCAGGAGTGTGGCCCAGGGAGGGTGGTGAGTGTGGGCGTGACATGGGTGTGGCCCAGGGTGGGTGGGTGAGGGTGGGTGTGTCATGGGTGTGGCCCAGGGAGGGTGGTGAGGGTGGGTGTGTCATGGGTGTGGCCCAGGGAGGGTGGTGAGGGTGGGTGTGACCCAGGGAGGGTGGTGAGGAGGGGCGTGACATGGGTGTGGCCCAGGGAGGGTGGGTGAGGGTGGCCGTGGCATAAGTGTGGCCCAGGGTGGGTGGGTGAGGGTGGGCATGACATATGTGTGGCCCAGGGAGGGTGGTGAGGGTGGGCGTGATATAGGTGTTGCCCAGGGAGGGTGGGTGAGGGTGGGCGTGACATGGGTGTGGCCCAATGAGGGTGGGTGAGGGTGGGCGTGACATGGGTGTGGCCCAGGGTGGCTGGTGAGGAGGGGCGTGACATGGGTGTGACCCAGGGAGGGTGGGTGAGGGTGGGCGTGACATGGGTGTGGCTCAGAGAGGGTGGGTGAGGGTGGGCGTGACATGGGTGTGGACCAGGGTGGGTGGTGAGGATAGGGGTGTCAGGAGTGTGACCCAGGGTGGGTGGTGAGGGTGGGCGTGACATGGGTGTGCCTCAGAGTGGGTGGTGAGGGTGGGCGTGACATGGGTGTGGCCCAGGGAGGGTGGTGAGGGTGGACGTGACATGGGTGTGACCCAGGGAGGGTGGTGAGGGTGGGCGTGTCATGGGTGTGGCCCAGGAAGGGTTGTGAGGGTGGGCGTGACATGGGTGTGGCCCAGGGAGGGTGGTGAGGGTGGGCGTGACATGGGTGTGGCCCAGGGAGGGTGGGTGAGGGTGGGTGTGGCCCATGGAGGGTGGTGAGGGTGGGCGTGATGTGGGTGTGACCCATGGAGGGTGGGTCTACATCGGTGGGTACATCTTCCATCTACCGATGGAAGATGTACACGTAAAACCGCTCTAATCCGGCTGAAACGTTTATATATGCAGTAAAAACAGAACTTCTCCCCTTTCCAATATCTTACTCAGTATTTTAACGAGAAACAAATAGTTGATTGAAAATGAAGTGTTAAAGGTTAATTCCTAATCAATTATGTGTTTGCATCATTTTTATCGTTTTTTTAATGAATTAATAGCAATAAACTGAAAATTCACAAAAACGTGGAAAAACAGCAAAATATTGCCTAATTCTATGATATTTTGTTTATATCACATAAAGGAAAAGGGGATGATAAACGTCAAAATATTGCTGAATTCGATGTTTTTAGTACGAAACAAAATGCACTTGCTTAAAATGCAATATTATGCGAAAATCTTAGATTTGAAGGCCAAATCACATATCGTGATACTACATGAAATAGTATCGAAATATTGGTAAAAATGAATATATTTACGTAATATCAAACTACATGAAAAACGTGAAAAAAGTCATTATTATACAAAATTTGAGGATTTTAACTTCGAATCATAGAGCGACGTTTCGTATTTTTTCGACCCTAGAAAAGACGTATAAAGATGTTGCTTCCAATTCAAATGACAAAAATCAATGTGTTTTCATTAAAATTAACTAAAATGTTCCTGATTTTCGGTTTATATTACCGATGGAAGATGTGCACGTAAAACCGTTCTAATCCGGCTGAAACATCGATATATGCAATAAAAATAGAACTTCTCCCCTTGTAAAATTCTTACTCAGTATTTTAACGAGAAACAAATAGATGATTGAAAATGAAGTATTTAAGGCTATTTTCTGATCAATTATGTGTTTGCATAATTTTTATCGTATATTTAATGAATCATCAACAATAAACTGAAAATTCACAAAAACGTGGAAAAACGGCCTAATTCGATGATATTTTGTTTAAATCACATAAAGGAAAAAGGGGATGATAAAGGTCAAAATATTGCTAAATTCGATGATTTTTAGTACAAAACAAAATGCAAGAGAACTTGATTAAAAATGCAAAATTTGCGAAATTCTGAGATTTGAAGGACAAATCACATATCGTGAGAAAACATGAAGTAGTATCGAAATATTGGTAAAAACGAATATATATACGTAAAATCACACTACATGAATAACGTGAAAAAAATCACTATATTACCATATATGAGGATTTTAACTTCAAATCATAGAGCGAGGTTTCGTATTATTTAGATCCAAGAAAAGACATATGACAATGTTGTTTCAAATACAAATGATAAAAATCAATGTGTGTTCATTAGAATTAACTAAAATGTTCCTGATTTTCCGTTTATATTACCGATGGAAGATGTACACGTAAAACCGCTCTAATCCGGCTGAAACGTTTATATATGCAGTAAAAACAGAACTTCTCCCCTTTCCAATATCGTACTCAGTATTTTAACGAGAAACAAATAGTTGATTGAAAATGAAGAGTTTAAGGTTAATTCCTAATCAATTATGTGTTTGCATAATTTTTATCGTTTTTTAATGAATTAATAGCAATAAACTGAAAATTCACAAAAACGTGGAAAAACAGCAAAATATTGCCTATTTCGATGATATTTTGTTTATATCACATAAAGGAAAAGGGGATGATAAACGTCAAAATATTGCTGAATTCGATTATTTTTAGTACGAAGCAAAATTGCAAGAAAACTTGCTTAAAATGCAATATTACGCGAAGATCTGAGATTTGAAGGCCAAATCACATATCGTGATACTACATAAAATAGTATCGAAATATTGGTATAAATGAATATATTTACGTAATATCAAACTAATTGAAAAACGTGAAAAATGTCATTATTATACCAAATCTGAGGATTTTAACTTCGAATCATAGAGCGACGTTTCGTATTTTTTAGACCCTAGAAAAGAAGTATAAAGATGTTGCTTCCAATACAAATGATAAAAATCAATGTGTTTTCATTAAAATTAACTAATATGTTCCTGATTTTCGGTTTATATTACCGATGGAAGATGTACACGTAAAACCGTTCTTATCCGGCTGAAACGTCGATATATGCAATAAAAACAGATTTTCTCCCCTTTTCAATATCTTACTCAGTATTTTAACGAGAAACAAATATTTGATTGAAAATGAAGTATTTAAGGTTATTTTCTGATCAATTATGTGTTTGCATAATTTTTATCGTATATTTAATGAATCATCAACAATAAACTGAAAATTCACAAAAACGTGGAAAAACGGCCAAATTCGATGATATTTTGTTTAAATCACATAAAGGAAAAAGGGGATGATAAAGGTCAAAATATTGCTAAGTTCGATGATTTTTAGTAGAAAACAAAATGCAAGAAAACTTGATTAAAAATGCAAAATTTGCGAAATTCTGAGATTTGAAGGCCAAATCACATATCGTGAGAAAACATGAAGTAGTATCGAAATATTGGTAAAAACGAATATATATACGTAAAATCACACTACATGAATAACGTGAAAAAAATCACTATATTACCATATTTGAGGATTTTAACTTAAAATCATAGGGCGAGGTTTCGTATTATTTAGATCCAAGAAAAGACATATGACAATGTTGTTTCAAATACAAATGATAAAAATCAATGTGTTTTCATTAGAATTAACTAAAATGTTCCTGATTTTCCGTTTATATTACCGATGGAAGATGTACACGTAAAACCGCTCTAATCCGGCTGAAACGTTTATATATGCAGTAAAAACAGAACTTCTCCCCTTTCAAATATCGTACTCAGTATTTTAACGAGAAACAAATAGTTGATTGAAAATGAAGAGTTTAAGGTTAATTCCTAATCAATTATGTGTTTGCATCATTTTTATCGTTTTTTAATGAATTAATAGCAATAAACTGAAAATTCACAAAAACGTGGAAAAACAGCAAAATATTGCCTAATTCGATGATATTTTGTTTATATCACATAAAGGAAAAGGGGATGATAAACGTCAAAATATTGCTGAATTCGATTATTTTTAGTACGAAGCAAAATTGCAAGAAAACTTGCTTAAAATGCAATATTACGCGAAGATTTGAGATTTGAAGGCCAAATCACATATCGTGATACTACATAAAATAGTATCGAAATATTGGTATAAATGAATATATTTACGTAATATCAAACTAATTGAAAAACGTGAAAAATGTCATTATTTGACATTTATATAAATGTCATCAGTAATATAAACCGAAAATCAGGAACATTTTAGTTAATTTTAATGAAAACACACTGATTTTTATCATTTGTATTGGAATCAACATCTTTATACGTCTTTTCTAGGGTCTAAAAAATACGAAACGTCGCTCTATGATTCGAAGTTAAAATCCTCAAATTTGGCATAATAATGACTTTTTCACGTTTTTCATGTAGTTTGAGATTTGGTAAATATATTCATTTTTACCAATATTCCGATACTATTTCATGTAGTATCACGATATGTGATTTGGCCTTCAAATCTCAGATTTTCGCATAATATTGCATTTTAAGCAAATTTTCTTGCATTTTGTTTTGTACTAAAAATCATCGAATTCAGCAATATTTTGACGTTTATCATCCCCTTTTCCTTTATGTGATATAAACAAAATATCATCGAATTAGGCAATATTTTGCTGTTTTTCCACGTTTTTGTGAATTTTCAGTTTATTGCTATTAATTCATTAAATATACGATAAAAATGATGCAAACACATAATTGATTAGAATATAACCTTAAACACTTCATTTTCAATCAACTATTTGTTTCTCGTTAAAATACTGAGTAAGATATTGGAGAGGGGAGAAGTTCTGTTTTTATTGCATATATCGACGATTCAGCCGGATTAGAACGGTTTTACGTGTACATCTTCCATCGGTAATATAAACGGAAAATCAGGAACATTTTAGTTAATTCTAATGAAAACACATTGATTTTTATCATTTGTATTTGAAACAACATTGTCATATGTCTTTCCTTGGATCTAAATAATACGAAACCTCGCTCTATGATTTGAAGTTAAAATCCTCAAGTATGGTAATATAGTGACTTTTTTCACGTTATTCATGTAGTGTGATTTTACGTATATATATTCGTTTTTACCAATATTTCGATACTACTTCATGTTTTCTCACGATATGTGATTTGGCTTTCAAATCTCAGAATTTCGCAAATTTTGCATTTTTAAGCAAGTTTCTTGCATTTTGTTTTCTACTAAAAATCATCGAATTTAGCAATATTTTGACCTTTATCATCCCTTTTTCCCTTATGTGATTTAAACAAAATATCATCGAATTAGGCAATATTTTGCCGTTTTTCCACGTTTTTGTGAATTTTCAGTTTATTGTTATTATTTCATTAAATATACGAAAAAAATTATGCAAACACATAATTGATCAGAAAATAACCTTAAATACTTCATTTTCAATCATCTATTTGTTTCTCGTTAAAATACTGAGTAAGATATTGAAAAGGGGAGAAGTTCTGTTTTTTTGCATTTATCGACGTTTCAGCCGGATTAGAACGGTTTTACGTGTACATTTTCCATCAGTAATATAAACCGAAAATCAGGAACAGTTTAGTTAATTTTAATGAAAACACATTGATTTTTATCATTTGTATTGGAAGCAACATCTTTATACGTCTTTTCTAGGGTCTAAAAAATACGAAACCTCGCTCTATGATTCGAAGTTAAAATCCTCAAATTTGTTATAATAATGATTTTTTTCACGTTTTTTATGTAGTTTGATATTACGTAAATGTATTCATTTATACCAATATTTTGATACTATTTCATGTAGTATCACGATATGTGCTTTGGCCTTCAAATCTCAGATTTTCGCATAATATTGCATTTTAAGCAAGTTTTCTTGCATTTTGTTTCGTACTAAAAATCATCGAATTTAGCAATATTTTGACGTTTATCATCCCCTTTTACTTTATGTGATATAAACAAAATATTATCGAATTAGGCAATATTTTGATGTTTTTCCACGTTTTTGTGAATTTTCAGTTTATTGCTATTAATTCATTAAATATACGATAAAAATGATGCAAACACATAATTGATTAGAAATTATCCTTAAACACTTCATTTTCAATCAACTATTTGTTTTTCGTTAAAATACTGAGTAAGATATTGGAAAGGGGAGAAGTTCTGTTTTTATTGCATATATCGACGTTTCAGCCAGAATAGAGCGGTTTTACGTGTACATCTTCCATCGGTAATATAAACGGAAAATCAGGATTTAGTTAATTTTAGTTAATTCTAATGAAAACACATTTATTTTTATCGTTTGTATTTGAAACAACATTGTCATATGTCTTTTCTTGGATCTAAATAATACGAAACCTCGCTCTATGATTTGAAGTTAAAATCCTCAAATATTGTAATATAGTGACTTTTTTCACGTTATTCATGTAGTGTGATTTTACGTATATAATCCCTCTCTTGAGCCTCTGCATCACTCCCTTCAGGCTCTGCATCCCTTTTTTGAGCCTATGCATCACTTTCTTAGGCCTCTTCATCCCTTTCTTGAGCCTCTGCATCACTCTCTTGAACACCTGCATCCCTCTCATGAGCTCTGCATCCCTCATCTGAGCCTTTGCATCACTCGCTTAAGCCTCTGCATCCCTCTCATGGGCCTCTGCGTCACTCTCAAGAGCCTCGGCATCTCTCTCTTGTGCCTCTGCATCCCTCACTTGATCCTCTGCATCCCTCTCTTTAGGCAGTGCATCCCTCTCTTGAGCCTCTGCATCATTCTCTTGAGCCTCTGCATCCCTCTCTTAAGCCTCTGCATCACTCTCTTAAGCCTGTGCATCACTCTCGTAAGCCTCTGAATCACTCTCTTAAGCCTCTGCATCCCTCTCTTGAGCCTCTGCATCACTCACAAGAGCCTCTGCATCCCTCTCTTGTTCCTCTGCATCCCTCACTTGAGCCTCTGCATCCCTCTCTTGAGCCTCTGCATCCTTCTCTTGGGCCTCTGCATCCCTCTCTTGAGCCTCTGCATCCCTCTCTTAAGCCTCTGCATCACTCTCCTAAGCCTCTGCATCACTCTCTTGAGCCTCTGCATCCCTCTCTTAAGCCTCTGTATCACTCTCTTGAGCCTCTGCATCACCCTCTTGAGCCTCTGCATAACTCTCTTGAGCCTCTACATCACTCTCATGATTCTCTGCATCACTCTCGTAAGCATCTGAATCACTCTCTTGAGCCTCTGCATCCCTCTCTTAAGCCTCTGCATCCCTCTCTTAAGCCTCTGCATCACTCTCTTAAGCCTCTGCATCACTCTCTAGAGCCTCTGCATCACTTTCTTCAGCCTCTACATCACTCTCTTAAGCCTCTGCGTCCCTCTCTTGATCCTCTGCATCACTCTCTTGAGCTTCTGCATCACTCTCTTTTTCGTCTGCATCACTCTCTTGAGCCTCTGTATCACTTTCTTGAGCCTCTGCATCCCTCTCTTGAACCTCTGCATCACTCTCTTCAGCCTCTGCATCCCTCTCTTGAGCCTCTACATCCCTCTCTTGAGCCTCTGCATCACTCTCTTGAGCCTCTACATCCCTCTTTTGAGCCTCTGCATCACTCTCATGAGCCTCTGCATCACTCTCTTGAGCCTCTGCATCACTCTCTTGTGCCTCTGCATCACTCTCTTAAACCTCTGCATCCCTCTCTTGATCCTCTGCATCAGTCTCTTGAGCCTCTGCATCATTCTCTTGAGCCTCTGCTTCCCTCTCTTGATCCTCTGCATCACTCTCTTCAGCCTCTGCATCACTCTCTTAAGCCTCTGCTTCCCTCTCGTGATCATCTGCATCACTCACTTGAGCCTCTGCATCACTCTCTTGATCGTCTGCATCACTCTCCTGAGCCTCTGCATCACTCTCTTGAGCCTCTCTATCACTCTATTGACCCTCTGCATCACTCTCTTGAGCCTTTGCATCACTCTCTTAAGCCTCTGCATCCCTCTCTTGATTCTCTACATCACTCTCTGAAGCCTCTACATCATTCTCTTGAGCCTCTGCATCACTCTCTTGAGCCTCTGCATCACTCTCTTATGCCTCTGCATTTCTCTCTTGAGCCTCTGCATCACTCCCTTGAGCCTCTGCATCCCTCTCTGGAGCCTCAGCATCCCTCTCTGAAGCCTCTACATCATTCTCTTGAGCCTCTGCATCACTCTCATGAGACTCTGCATCACTCTCTTAAGCCTCTGCCTTTCTCTCTTGAGCCTCTGCATCACTCCCTTGAGCCTCTGCATCCCTCTCTGGAGCCTCAGCATCCCTCTCTTGAGCCTTTTGCAGCACTCTCTTGAGCCTCTGCATCATTCTCTTGAGCTTCTGCATCCCTCTATTAAGCCTCTGCATCACTCTCGTAAGCCTCTGAATCACTCTCTTGAGCCTCTGCATCCCTCTCTTAAGCCTTTGCATCCCTCTCTTAAGCCTCTGCATCACTCTCTTAAGCCTCTGCATCACTCTCTAGAGCCTCTGCATCACTTTCTTCAGCCTCTGCATCACTCGCTTAAGCCTCTGCATCCCTCTCTTGAGCCTCTGCATCAATCTCAAGAGCCTCTGCATCCCTCTCTTAAGCCTCTGCATCACTCTCTTAAGCCTCTGCATCACTTTTGTAAGCCTCTGAATCTCTCTCTTGAGCCTCTGCATCACTCCGTTGAGCCTCTGCATCCTTCTCTGGAGCCTCAACATCCCTCTCTTGAGCCTTTTGCAGCACTCACTTGAGCCTCTGCATCATTCTCTTGAGCTTCTGCATCCCTCTCTTAAGCCTCTGCATCACTCCCTTGAGCCTCTGCATCCCTCTATTAAGCCTCTGCATCACTCTCTTGAGACTTTGCGTCCCTCTCTTGATCGTCTGCATCACTCTCCTGAGCCTCTGCATCACTCTCTTGAGCCTCTCTATCACTCTATTGACCCTCTGCATCACTCTCTTGAGCCTTTGCATCACTCTCTTAAGCCTCTGCATCCCTCTCTTGATTCTCTGCATCACTCTCTGAAGCCTCTACATCATTCTCTTGAGCCTCTGCATCACTCTCTTGAGCCTCTGCATCACTCTCTTAAGCCTCTGCCTTTCTCTCTTGAGCCTCTGCATCCCTCTCTGGAGCCTCCGCATCCCTCTCTTGAGCCTTTTGCAGCACTCTCTTGAGCCTCTGCATCATTCTCTTGAGCTTCTGCATCCCTCTATTAAGCCTCTGCATCACTCTCGTAAGCCTCTGAATCACTCTGTTGAGCTTCTGCATCCCTCTCTTAAGCCTTTGCATCCCTCTCTTAAGCCTCTGCATCACTCTCTTAAGCCTCTGCATCACTCTCTAGAGCCTCTGCATCACTTTCGTCAGCCTCTGCATCACTCGCTTAAGCCTCTGCATCCCTCTCTTGAGCCTCTGCATCAATCTCAAGAGCCTCTGCATCCCTCTCTTAAGCCTCTGCATCACTCTCTTAAGCCTCTGCATCACTTTTGTAAGCCTCTGAATCTCTCTCTTGAGCCTCTTCATCACTCCCTTGAGCCTCTGCATCCTTCTCTGGAGCCTCAGCATCCCTCTCTTGAGCCTTTTGCAGCACTCTCTTGAGCCTCTGCATCATTCTCTTGAGCTTCTGCATCCCTCTCTTAAGCCTCTGCATCACTCTCTTGAGCCTCTGCATCCCTCTATTAAGCCTCTGCATCACTCTCTTGAGACTGTGCATCCCTCTCTTGAGCTTCTGCATCACTCTCATAAGCCTCTGCATCACTCTCTTGAGCCTCTGCATCATCTCTCTTGAGCCTCTGCATCACTCTCTTGAGCCTCTGCATCATTCTCTTGAGCCTCTACATCCTTCTCTCAAGCCTCTACATCATTCTCTTGAGCCCCTGCATCACTCTCTTGAGCCTATGCATCACTCTCTTAAGCCTCTGCATCTCTCTCTTCAGCCTCTGCATCACTCTATTGATCCTCTGCATCACTCTCTTGAGCCTCTGCATCATTCTCTTGAGCTTCTGCATCCCTCTCTTGAGTCTTTGCATCACTCTTTTAAGCCTCTGCATCCCTCTCTTGAGCCTCTGCATCACTCTCAAGTGCCCTTGCATCTTTCTCTTGTGCCTCTGCATCCCTCACTTTAGCCTCTGCATCCCTCTCTTGAGCCTCTGCATCCCTCTCTTGAGCCTCTGCACCACTCTCTTAAGCCTCTGCATCACTCTCGTAAGCCTCTGCATCACTCTCGTAAACCTCTGAATCACTCTCTTCAGCCTCTCTATCACTCTCTTGAGCCCCTGCATCCCTCTATTGAGCCTCTGCATCACTCTCCTGAGCCTCTGTATCATACTCTTAAGCCTCTGCATCCCTCGTTTGAGCCTCTGCAACGCTTTCTTATTCCTCTGCATCCCTTTCTTGAGCCTCTGCATCTCTCTCTTGAACTCTTGCATCCATCTCATGAGCCTTTGCATCCCTCTCTTGAGCCTTTGAGGCTTAAGAAAGTGATGCAGAGGCTCAAAAAAGGAATGCAGTGGCTTAAGAGAGTGATGCAGAGGCTGAAGAGAGTGTTGCAGAGGCTTAAGAGAGGGATGCAGAGGCGCAAGAGAGTGATGCAAAGCATGAAGAGAGTGATGCAGAGGCTGAAGAGAGTGTTGCAGATGCTTAAGAGAAGGATGCAGAGGCTCAAGAGAGGGATACAGAGGCTTAAGAGAGGATGTAGATGCTCAAGGGAGTGATGCAGAGGCGCAAGAGAGGGATGCAAAGGCTGAAGAGAGAGATGCAGAGGCTTAAGAGAGTGATGCAGAGGTTCAAGAGAGTGATGCAGAGGCAAAAGAGAATGATGTAGAGGCTTAAGAGAGGGATGCAGAGGCTCAAGAGAATGATGCAGGGGCTCAAGAGAGTGAGGCAGAGGCTTAAGAGAGGGATGCAGAGGATCAAGAGAGTGATGCAGAGGCTTAAGAGAGAAATGCAGAGAAATTTTATGCAAGAAAACTTGCTTAAAATGCAATATTATGCGAAATTCTGATATTTAAAGGCCAAGTCACATATCGTGATACTACATGAAATAGTATCGAAATATTGGTAAAAACGAATATATTCACGTGAAGTCACACTACATAAAAAACGTGAACAAAATCGCTCTATTACCATATTTGAGGATTTTAACTTCAATTCATAAAGCGAGGTTTCGTATTATTTATATCCTAGAAAAGACATTTAAAGATGTTGTTTCCAATACAAATGATAAAAATTCTGCATAAACCCTCCCTGCAGTTTTCAACATATTCCAAACATCTCAAATTCGACGCTTGAGCTATATTTTGGAGCCAAATTCTGGCTCTCTTCATGTATTCGCAGCTTGAAATTACGTCATTTTATACCGAAAATATGTCAATTCCTGAGAGCAGCGATGGGTACCATTTTGCGCAAACCCCCCTGCAGTTTTCAAAATATCCCAAACATCCCAAATTCGAATGAGTGTGGCCCAGAACATGTGACCCATCGCTGCTTTCAGTAATTGGCATATTTTCGGTATATAAAATGTCGTAATTTCAACATGCGAATATGTGCAGAGAGCCAGAATTTGGTTCCAAAATATGGCTCGAGGGTCGAATTTGGGATGTTTGGGATATTTTGAATACTGCAGCGAGGGTTTGGGCAAAATGTGATCCATCGCCGATCTCAGTAATTGGCATATTTTCGGTATAAAAGTCGTAATTTCATATTGCGAATGCGTGAAGAGAGCCAGAATTTGGCTCCAAAATATGGCTTAAGCGTCTAATTTTGGATGTTTGGGATATTTTGAAAACTGCAAGGAGGGTTTATGCAGAATGCGATCCATCGCCGCTTTCAGTAATTGGCATATTTTCGGAATAAAAATTCGTAATTACAAACTGCGAATACGCGCAGAGAGCCAGAATTTGGCTCCAAAATATGGCTCAAGCGTCGAATTTTGGATGTTTGAGATATTTTTGAAAACTGCAGGGAGGGTTTGGGCAAAATGTGATCCATCGCCGCCTTCAGTAATTGGCATATTTTTGGAATAAAAAGTCGTAATTTCAAACTGCGAATACGTGCAGAGAGCCCGAATTTTGCTCCAAAATATGGCTCAAGCGACGAATTTGGGATGTTTGGGATATTTTGAAAACTGCAGGGAGGGTTTATGCAGAATGTGGTCCATCGCCGCTTTCAGTAGTTTTTTCCGAAAATAATTGACATATTTTCGGTATAAAAAATCGTAATTTCAACCTGCGAATATGTGCAGAGAGCCACAATTTGGCTCTAAAATATGGCTCAAGTGTCGAATTTGGGATGTTTGGGATATTTTGAAAACTGCAGGGGGGTTTGCGCAAAATGGTACCCATCGCTGCTCTCAGGAATTGACATATTTTCGGTATAAAATGACGTAATTTCAAGCTGCGAATACATGAAGAGAGCCAGAATTTGGCTCCAAAATATAGCTCAAGCGTCGAATTTGAGATGTTTGGAATATGTTGAAAACTGCAGGGAGGGTTTATGCAGAATTTTTATCATTTGTATTGGAAACAACATCTTTAAATGTCTTTTCTAGGATATAAATAATACGAAACCTCGCTTTATGAATTGAAGTTAAAATCCTCAAATATGGTAATAGAGCGATTTTGTTCACGTTTTTTATGTAGTGTGACTTCACGTGAATATATTCGTTTTTACCAATATTTCGATACTATTTCATGTAGTATCACGATATGTGACTTGGCCTTTAAATATCAGAATTTCGCATAATATTGCATTTTAAGCAAGTTTTCTTGCATAAAATTTCTCTGCATTTCTCTCTTAAGCCTCTGCATCACTCTCTTGATCCTCTGCATCCCTCTCTTAAGCCTCTGCCTCACTCTCTTGAGCCCCTGCATCATTCTCTTGACCCTCTGCATCCCTCTCTTAAGCCTCTACATCATTCTCTTTTGCCTCTGCATCACTCTCTTGAACCTCTGCATCACTCTCTTAAGCCTCTGCATCTCTCTCTTCAGCCTTTGCATCCCTCTCTTGCGCCTCTGCATCACTCCCTTGAGCATCTACATCCTCTCTTAAGCCTCTGTATCCCTCTCTTGAGCCTCTGCATCCTTCTCTTAAGCATCTGCAACACTCTCTTCAGCCTCTGCATCACTCTCTTCATGCTTTGCATCACTCTCTTGCGCCTCTGCATCCCTCTCTTAAGCCTCTGCAACACTCTCTTCAGCCTCTGCATCACTCTCTTAAGCCACTGCATTCCTTTTTTGAGCCTCTGCATCACTTTCTTAAGCCTCAAAGGCTCAAGAGAGGGATGCAAAGGCTCATGAGATGGATGCAAGAGTTCAAGAGAGAGATGCAGAGGCTCAAGAAAGGGATGCAGAGGAATAAGAAAGCGTTGCAGAGGCTCAAACGAGGGATGCAGAGGCTTAAGAGTATGATACAGAGGCTCAGGAGAGTGATGCAGAGGCTCAATAGAGGGATGCAGGGGCTCAAGAGAGTGATAGAGAGGCTGAAGAGAGTGATTCAGAGGTTTACGAGAGTGATGCAGAGGCTTACGAGAGTGATGCAGAGGCTTAAGAGAGTGGTGCAGAGGCTCAAGAGAGGGATGCAGAGGCTCAAGAGAGGGATGCAGAGGCTAAAGTGAGGGATGCAGAGGCACAAGAGAAAGATGCAAGGGCACTTGAGAGTGATGCAGAGGCTCAAGAGAGGGATGCAGAGGCTTAAAAGAGTGATGCAAAGACTCAAGAGAGGGATGCAGAAGCTCAAGAGAATGATGCAGAGGCTCAAGAGAGTGATGCAGAGGATCAATAGAGTGATGCAGAGGCTGAAGAGAGAGATGCAGAGGCTTAAGAGAGTGATGCATAGGCTCAAGAGAGTGATGCAGGGGCTCAAGAGAATGATGTAGAGGCTTGAGAGAAGGATGTAGAGGCTCAAGAGAATGATGCAGAGGCTCAAGAGAGTGATGCAGAGGCTCAAGAGAGATGATGCAGAGGCTCAAGAGAGTGATGCAGAGGCTTATGAGAGTGATGCAGAAGCTCAAGAGAGGGATGCACAGTCTCAAGAGAGTGATGCAGAGGCTTAATAGAGGGATGCAGAGGCTCAAGAGAGTGATGCAGAGGCTTAAGAGAGGGATGCAGAAGCTCAAGAGAATGATGCAGAGGCTCAAGAGAGTGCTGCAAAAGGCTCAAGAGAGGGATGCTGAGGCTCCAGAGAAGGATGCAGAGGCTCAAGGGAGTGATGCAGAGGCTCAAGAGAGAGATTCAGAGGCTTACAAAAGTGATGCAGAGGCTTAAGAGAGTGATGCACAGGCTTAAGAGAGGGATGCAGAGGCTCTTGAGATTGATGCAGAGGCTCAAGAGAGGGATGCAGAGGCTTAAGCGAGTGATGCAGAGGCTGACGAAAGTGATGCAGAGGCTCTAGAGAGTGATGCAGAGGCTTAAGAGAGTGATGCAGAGGCTTAAGAGAGGGATGCAAAGGCTTAAGAGAGGGATGCAGAAGCTCAACAGAGTGATTCAGAGGCTTACGAGAGTGATGCAGAGGCTTAATAGAGGGATGCAGAAGCTCAAGAGAATGATGCAGAGGCTCAAGAGAGTGCTGCAAAAGGCTCAAGAGAGGGATGCGGAGGCTCCAGAGAGGGATGCAGAGGCTCAAGAGAGAAAGGCAGAGGCTTAAGAGAGTGATGCAGAGGCTCAAGAGAGTGATGCAGAGGCTCAAGAGAATGATGTAGAGGCTTCAGAGAGTGATGCAGAGAATCAAGAGAGGGATGCAGAGGCTTAAGAGAGTGATGCAAAGGCTCAAGAGAGTGATGCAGAGGGTCAATAGAGTGATAGAGAGGCTCAAGAGAGTGATGCAGAGGCTCAGGAGAGTGATGCAGACGATCAAGAGAGGGACGCAAAGTCTCAAGAAAGTGATGCAGAGGCTTAATAGAGGGATGCAGAGGCTCAAGGGAGTGATGCAGAGGCTTAAGAGAGGGATGCAGAAGCTCAAGAGAATGATGCAGAGGCTCAAGTGAGTGCTGCAAAAGGCTCAAGAGAGGGATGTTGAGGCTCCAGTGAAGGATGCAGAGGCTCAACGGAGTGATGCAGAGGCTCAAGAGAGAGATTCAGAGGCTTACAAAAGTGATGCAGAGGCTTAAGAGAGTGATGCAGAGGCTTAAGAGAGGGATGCAGAGGCTCTTGAGATTGATGCAGAGGCTCAAGAGAGGGATGCAGAGGCTTAAGCGAGTGATGCAGAGGCTGAAGAAAGTGATGCAGAGGCTCTAGAGAGTGATGCAGAGGCTTAAGAGAGTGATGCAGAGGCTTAAGAGAGGGATGCAAAGGCTTAAGAGAGGGATGCAGAGGCTCAAGAGAGTGATTCAGAGGCTTACGAGAGTGATGCAGAGGCTTAATAGAGGGATGCAGAAGCTCAAGAGAATGATGCAGAGGCTCAAGAGAGTGCTGCAAAAGGCTCAAGAGAGGGATGCTGAGGCTCCAGAGAGGGATGCAGAGGCTCAAGGGAGTGATGCAGAGGCTCAAGAGAGAAAGGCAGAGGCTTAAGAGAGTGATGCAGAGGCTCATGAGAGTGATGCAGAGGCTCAAGAGAATGATGTAGAGGCTTCAGAGAGGGATGCTGAGGCTCCAGAGAGGGATGCAGAGGCTCAAGGGAGTGATGCAGAGGCTCAAGAGAGAAATGCAGAGGCATAAGAGAGTGATGCAGAGGCTCAAGAGAGTGATGCAGAGGCTCAAGAGAATGATGTAGAGGCTTCAGAGAGTGATGTAGAGAATCAAGAGAGGGATGCAGAGGCTTAAGAGAGTGATGCAAAGGCTCAAGAGAGTGATGCAGAGGGTCAATAGAGTGATAGAGAGGCTCAAGAGAGTGATGCAGAGGCTCAGGAGAGTGATGCAGACGATCAAGAGAGTGATGCAGAGGCTCAAGTGAGTGATGCAGATGATCACGAGAGGGAAGCAGAGGCTTAAGAGAGTGATGCAGAGGCTGAAGAGAGTGATGCAGAGGATCAAGAGAGGGAAGCAGAGGCTCAAGAGAATGATGCAGAGGCTCAAGAGACTGATGCAGAGGATCAAGAGAGGGATGCAGAGGTTTAAGAGAGTGATGCAGAGGCACAAGAGAGTGATGCAGAGGCTCAAGAGAGTGATGCAGAGGCTCATGAGAGTGATGCAGAGGCTCAAAAGAGGGATGTAGAGGCTCAAGAGAGTGATGCAGAGGCTCAAGAGAGGGATGTAGAGGCTCAAGAGAGGGATGCAGAGGCTGAAGAGAGTGATGCAGAGGTTCAAGAGAGGGATGCAGAGGCTCAAGAAAGTGATACAGAGGCTCAAGAGAGTGATGCAGACGAAAAAGAGAGTGATGCAGAGGCTCAAGAGAGTGATGCAGAGGATCAAGAG
The DNA here is from genome assembly GCF_040958095.1 of Procambarus clarkii. Lineage (NCBI taxonomy): Eukaryota > Metazoa > Arthropoda > Malacostraca > Decapoda > Cambaridae > Procambarus > Procambarus clarkii. The sequence goes on from NC_091151.1 coordinate 34,759,064, forward strand.
AGGGACGCAGAGGCTTAAGAGAGTGATGCAGAGGCTGAAGAAAGTGATGCAGAGGCTCTAGAGAGTGATGCAGAGGCTTAAGAGAGTGATGCAGAGGCTTAAGAGAGGGATGCAGAGGCTTAAGAGAGGGATGCAGAGGCTCAAGAGAGTGATTCAGATGCTTACGAGAGTGATGCAGAGAATCATGAGAGTGATGTAGAGGCTCAAGAGAGTTATGCAGAGGCTCAAGAGGGTGATGCAGAGGCTCAAGAGAGTGATACAGAGGCTTAAGAGAGGGATGCAGAGGCTCAAGAGAGTGATGCAGAGGCTTAAGAGAGTGATGCAGAGGCTTAAGAGAGGGATGCAGAGGCTCAAGAGAGGGATGCAGAGGCCCAAGAGAAGGATGCAGAGGCTCAAGAGAGGGATGCAGAGGCTCAAGTGAGGGATGCAGAGGAACAAGAGAGGGATGCAGAGGCTCTTGTGAGTGATGCAGAGGCTCAAGAGAGGGATGCAGAGGCTTAAGAGAGTGATTCAGAGGCTTACGAGAGTGATGCACAGGCTTAAGAGAGTGATGCAGAGGCTTAAGAGAGGGATGCAGAGGCTCAAGAGAATGATGCAGAGGCTCAAGAGAGGGATGCACTGCCTAAAGAGAGGGATGCAGAGGATCAAGTGAGGGATGCAGAGGCACAAGAGAGAGATGCCGAGGCTCTTGAGAGTGACACAGAGGCCCATGAGAGGGATGCAGAGGCTTAAGCGAGTGATGCAAAGGCTCAGATGAGGGATGCAGAGGCTCATGAGAGGGATGCAGGAGTTCAAGAGAGTGATGCAGAGGCTCAAGAAAGGGATGAAGAGGCCTAAGAAAGTGATGCATAGGCTCAAAAAAGGGATGCAGAGCCTGAAGGGAGTGATGCAGAGGCTCAAGAGAGGGATTATATACGTAAAATCACACTACATGAATAACGTGAAAAAAGTCACTATATTACAATATTTGAGGATTTTAACTTCAAATCATAGAGCGAGGTTTCGTATTATTTAGATCCAAGAAAAGACATATGACAATGTTGTTTCAAATACAAACGATAAAAATAAATGTGTTTTCATTAGAATTAACTAAAATGTTCCTGATTTTCCGTTTATATTACCGATGGAAGATGTACACGTAAAACCGCTCTATTCTGGCTGAAACGTCGATATATGCAATAAAAACAGAACTTCTCCCCTTTCCAATATCTTACTCAGTATTTTAACGAAAAACAAATAGTTGATTGAAAATGAAGTGTTTAAGGATAATTTCTAATCAATTATGTGTTTGCATCATTTTTATCGTATATTTAATGAATTAATAGCAATAAACTGAAAATTCACAAAAACGTGGAAAAACATCAAAATATTGCCTAATTCGATAATATTTTGTTTATATCACATAAAGTAAAAGGGGATGATAAACGTCAAAATATTGCTAAATTCGATGATTTTTAGTACGAAACAAAATGCAAGAAAACTTGCTTAAAATGCAATATTATGCGAAAATCTGAGATTTGAAGGCCAAAGCACATATCGTGATACTACATGAAATAGTATCAAAATATTGGTATAAATGAATACATTTACGTAATATCAAACTACATAAAAAACGTGAAAAAAATCATTATTATAACAAATTTGAGGATTTTAACTTCGAATCATAGAGCGAGGTTTCGTATTTTTTAGACCCTAGAAAAGACGTATAAAGATGTTGCTTCCAATACAAATGATAAAAATCAATGTGTTTTCATTAAAATTAACTAAACTGTTCCTGATTTTCGGTTTATATTACTGATGGAAAATGTACACGTAAAACCGTTCTAATCCGGCTGAAACGTCGATAAATGCAAAAAAACAGAACTTCTCCCCTTTTCAATATCTTACTCAGTATTTTAACGAGAAACAAATAGATGATTGAAAATGAAGTATTTAAGGTTATTTTCTGATCAATTATGTGTTTGCATAATTTTTTTCGTATATTTAATGAAATAATAACAATAAACTGAAAATTCACAAAAACGTGGAAAAACGGCAAAATATTGCCTAATTCGATGATATTTTGTTTAAATCACATAAGGGAAAAAGGGATGATAAAGGTCAAAATATTGCTAAATTCGATGATTTTTAGTAGAAAACAAAATGCAAGAAACTTGCTTAAAAATGCAAAATTTGCGAAATTCTGAGATTTGAAAGCCAAATCACATATCGTGAGAAAACATGAAGTAGTATCGAAATATTGGTAAAAACGAATATATATACGTAAAATCACACTACATGAATAGCGTGAAAAAAGTCACTATATTACCATACTTGAGGATTTTAACTTCAAATCATAGAGCGAGGTTTCGTATTATTTAGATCCAAGGAAAGACATATGACAATGTTGTTTCAAATACAAATGATAAAAATCAATGTGTTTTCATTAGAATTAACTAAAATGTTCCTGATTTTCCGTTTATATTACCGATGGAAGATGTACACGTAAAACCGTTCTAATCCGGCTGAATCGTCGATATATGCAATAAAAACAGAACTTCTCCCCTCTCCAATATCTTACTCAGTATTTTAACGAGAAACAAATAGTTGATTGAAAATGAAGTGTTTAAGGTTATATTCTAATCAATTATGTGTTTGCATCATTTTTATCGTATATTTAATGAATTAATAGCAATAAACTGAAAATTCACAAAAACGTGGAAAAACAGCAAAATATTGCCTAATTCGATGATATTTTGTTTATATCACATAAAGGAAAAGGGGATGATAAACGTCAAAATATTGCTGAATTCGATGATTTTTAGTACAAAACAAAATGCAAGAAAATTTGCTTAAAATGCAATATTATGCGAAAATCTGAGATTTGAAGGCCAAATCACATATCGTGATACTACATGAAATAGTATCGGAATATTGGTAAAAATGAATATATTTACCAAATCTCAAACTACATGAAAAACGTGAAAAAGTCATTATTATGCCAAATTTGAGGATTTTAACTTCGAATCATAGAGCGACGTTTCGTATTTTTTAGACCCTAGAAAAGACGTATAAAGATGTTGATTCCAATACAAATGATAAAAATCAGTGTGTTTTCATTAAAATTAACTAAAATGTTCCTGATTTTCGGTTTATATTACTGATGACATTTATATAAATGTCAAATAATGACATTTTTCACGTTTTTCAATTAGTTTGATATTACGTAAATATATTCATTTATACCAATATTTCGATACTATTTTATGTAGTATCACGATATGTGATTTGGCCTTCAAATCTCAAATCTTCGCGTAATATTGCATTTTAAGCAAGTTTTCTTGCAATTTTGCTTCGTACTAAAAATAATCGAATTCAGCAATATTTTGACGTTTATCATCCCCTTTTCCTTTATGTGATATAAACAAAATATCATCGAATTAGGCAATATTTTGCTGTTTTTCCACGTTTTTGTGAATTTTCAGTTTATTGCTATTAATTCATTAAAAAACGATAAAAATGATGCAAACACATAATTGATTAGGAATTAACCTTAAACTCTTCATTTTCAATCAACTATTTGTTTCTCGTTAAAATACTGAGTACGATATTGGAAAGGGGAGAAGTTCTGTTTTTACTGCATATATAAACGTTTCAGCCGGATTAGAGCGGTTTTACGTGTACATCTTCCATCGGTAATATAAACGGAAAATCAGGAACATTTTAGTTAATTCTAATGAAAACACATTGATTTTTATCATTTGTATTTGAAACAACATTGTCATATGTCTTTTCTTGGATCTAAATAATACGAAACCTCGCCCTATGATTTGAAGTTAAAATCCTCAAATATGGTAATATAGTGATTTTTTTCACGTTATTCATGTAGTGTGATTTTACGTATATATATTCGTTTTTACCAATATTTCGATACTACTTCATGTTTTCTCACGATATGTGATTTGGCCTTCAAATCTCAGAATTTCGCAAATTTTGCATTTTTAATCAAGTTTTCTTGCATTTTGTTTTCTACTAAAAATCATCGAATTTAGCAATATTTTGACCTTTATCATCCCCTTTTTCCTTTATGTGATTTAAACAAAATATCATCGAATTTGGCCGTTTTTCCACGTTTTTGTGAATTTTCAGTTTATTGTTGATGATTCATTAAATATACGATAAAAATTATGCAAACACATAATTGATCAGAAAATAACCTTAAATACTTCATTTTCAATCAAATATTTGTTTCTCGTTAAAATACTGAGTAAGATATTGAAAAGGGGAGAAAATCTGTTTTTATTGCATATATCGACGTTTCAGCCGGATAAGAACGGTTTTACGTGTACATCTTCCATCGGTAATATAAACCGAAAATCAGGAACATATTAGTTAATTTTAATGAAAACACATTGATTTTTATCATTTGTATTGGAAGCAACATCTTTATACTTCTTTTCTAGGGTCTAAAAAATACGAAACGTCGCTCTATGATTCGAAGTTAAAATCCTCAAATTTTGTATAATAATGACTTTTTTCACGTTTTTCATGTAGTTTGATATTACGTAAATATATTCATTTTTACCAATATTTCGATACTATTTCATGTAGTATCACGATATGTGATTTGGCCTTCAAATCTAAGATTTTCGCATAATATTGCATTTTAAGCAAGTTTTTTTGCATTTTGTTTCGTTCTAAAAACATCGAATTCAGCAATATTTTGACGTTTATCATCCCCTTTTCCTTTATGTGATATAAACAAAATATCATCGAATTAGGCAATATTTTGCTGTTTTTCCACGTTTTTGTGAATTTTCAGTTTATTGCTATTAATTCATTAAAAAAACGATAAAAATGATGCAAACACATAATTGATTAGGAATTAACCTTTAACACTTCATTTTCAATCAACTATTTGTTTCTCGTTAAAATACTGAGTAAGATATTGGAAAGGGGAGAAGTTCTGTTTTTACTGCATATATAAACGTTTCAGCCGGATTAGAGCGGTTTTACGTGTACATCTTCCATCGGTAATATAAACGGAAAATCAGGAACATTTTAGTTAATTCTAATGAAAACACATTGATTTTTATCATTTGTATTTGAAACAACATTGTCATATGTCTTTTCTTGGATCTAAATAATACGAAACCTCGGTCTATGATTTGAAGTTAAAATCCTCAAATATGGTAATATAGTGATTTTTTTCACGTTATTCATGTAGTGTGATTTTACGTATATATATTCGTTTTTACCAATATTTCGATACTACTTCATGTTTTCTCACGATATGTGATTTGGCCTTCAAATCTCAGAATTTCGCAAATTTTGCATTTTTAATCAAGTTTTCTTGCATTTTGTTTTCTACTAAAAATCATCGAATTTAGCAATATTTTGACCTTTATCATCCCCTTTTTCCTTTATGTGATTTAAACAAAATATCATCGAATTTGGCCGTTTTTCCACGTTTTTGTGAATTTTCAGTTTATTGTTGATGATTCATTAAATATACGATAAAAATTATGCAAACACATAATTGATCAGAAAATAACCTTAAATACTTCATTTTCAATCAAATATTTGTTTCTCGTTAAAATACTGAGTAAGATATTGAAAAGGGGAGAAAATCTGTTTTTATTGCATATATCGACGTTTCAGCCGGATAAGAACGGTTTTACGTGTACATCTTCCATCGGTAATATAAACCGAAAATCAGGAACATATTAGTTAATTTTAATGAAAACACATTGATTTTTATCATTTGTATTGGAAGCAACATCTTTATACTTCTTTTCTAGGGTCTAAAAAATACGAAACGTCGCTCTATGATTGGAAGTTAAAATCCTCAGATTTGGTATAATAATGACATTTTTCACGTTTTTCAATTAGTTTGATATTACGTATATATATTCATTTATACCAATATTTCGATACTATTTTATGTAGTATCACGATATGTGATTTGGCCTTCAAATCTCAGATCTTCGCGTAATATTGCATTTTAAGCAAGTTTTCTTGCAATTTTGCTTCGTACTAAAAATAATCGAATTCAGCAATATTTTGACGTTTATCATCCCCTTTTCCTTTATGTGATATAAACAAAATATCATCGAAATAGGCAATATTTTGCTGTTTTTCCACGTTTTTGTGAATTTTCAGTTTATTGCTATTAATTCATTAGAAAACGATAAAAATTATGCAAACACATAATTGATTAGGAATTAACCTTAAACTCTTCATTTTCAATCAACTATTTGTTTCTCGTTAAAATACTGAGTACGATATTGGAAAGGGGAGAAGTTCTGTTTTTACTGCATATATAAACGTTTCAGCCGGATTAGAGCGGTTTTACGTGTACATCTTCCATCGGTAATATAAACGGAAAATCAGGAACATTTTAGTTAATTCTAATGAAAACACATTGATTTTTATCATTTGTATTTGAAACAACATTGTCATATGTCTTTTCTTGGATCTAAATAATACGAAACCTCGCTCTATGATTTGAAGTTAAAATCCTCATATATGGTAATATAGTGATTTTTTTCACGTTATTCATGTAGTGTGATTTTACGTATATATATTCGTTTTTACCAATATTTCGATACTACTTCATGTTTTCTCACGATATGTGATTTGTCCTTCAAATCTCAGAATTTCGCAAATTTTGCATTTTTAATCAAGTTCTCTTGCATTTTGTTTTGTACTAAAAATCATCGAATTTAGCAATATTTTGACCTTTATCATCCCCTTTTTCCTTTATGTGATTTAAACAAAATATCATCGAATTAGGCCGTTTTTCCACGTTTTTGTGAATTTTCAGTTTATTGTTGATGATTCATTAAATATACGATAAAAATTATGCAAACACATAATTGATCAGAAAATAGCCTTAAATACTTCATTTTCAATCATCTATTTGTTTCTCGTTAAAATACTGAGTAAGAATTTTACAAGGGGAGAAGTTCTATTTTTATTGCATATATCGATGTTTCAGCCGGATTAGAACGGTTTTACGTGCACATCTTCCATCGGTAATATAAACCGAAAATCAGGAACATTTTAGTTAATTTTAATGAAAACACATTGATTTTTGTCATTTGAATTGGAAGCAACATCTTTATACGTCTTTTCTAGGGTCGAAAAAATACGAAACGTCGCTCTATGATTCGAAGTTAAAATCCTCAAATTTTGTATAATCATGACTTTTTTCACGTTTTTCATGTAGTTTGATATTACGTAAATATATTCATTTTTACCAATATTTCGATACTATTTCATGTAGTATCACGATATGTGATTTGGCCTTCAAATCTAAGATTTTCGCATAATATTGCATTTTAAGCAAGTTTTTTTGCATTTTGTTTCGTACTAAAAACATCGAATTCAGCAATATTTTGACGTTTATCATCCCCTTTTCCTTTATGTGATATAAACAAAATATCATCGAATTAGGCAATATTTTGCTGTTTTTCCACGTTTTTGTGAATTTTCAGTTTATTGCTATTAATTCATTAAAAAAACGATAAAAATGATGCAAACACATAATTGATTAGGAATTAACCTTTAACACTTCATTTTCAATCAACTATTTGTTTCTCGTTAAAATACTGAGTAAGATATTGGAAAGGGGAGAAGTTCTGTTTTTACTGCATATATAAACGTTTCAGCCGGATTAGAGCGGTTTTACGTGTACATCTTCCATCGGTAATATAAACGGAAAATCAGGAACATTTTAGTTAATTCTAATGAAAACACATTGATTTTTATCATTTGTATTTGAAACAACATTGTCATATGTCTTTTCTTGGATCTAAATAATACGAAACCTCGGTCTATGATTTGAAGTTAAAATCCTCAAATATGGTAATATAGTGATTTTTTTCACGTTATTCATGTAGTGTGATTTTACGTATATATATTCGTTTTTACCAATATTTCGATACTACTTCATGTTTTCTCACGATATGTGATTTGGCCTTCAAATCTCAGAATTTCGCAAATTTTGCATTTTTAATCAAGTTTTCTTGCATTTTGTTTTCTACTAAAAATCATCGAATTTAGCAATATTTTGACCATTATCATCCCCTTTTTCCTTTATGTGATTTAAACAAAATATCATCGAATTTGGCCGTTTTTCCACGTTTTTGTGAATTTTCAGTTTATTGTTGATGATTCATTAAATATACGATAAAAATTATGCAAACACATAATTGATCAGAAAATAACCTTAAATACTTCATTTTCAATCAAATATTTGTTTCTCGTTAAAATACTGAGTAAGATATTGAAAAGGGGAGAAAATCTGTTTTTATTGCATATATCGACGTTTCAGCCGGATAAGAACGGTTTTACGTGTACATCTTCCATCGGTAATATAAACCGAAAATCAGGAACATATTAGTTAATTTTAATGAAAACACATTGATTTTTATCATTTGTATTGGAAGCAACATCTTTATACTTCTTTTCTAGGGTCTAAAAAATACGAAACGTCGCTCTATGATTCGAAGTTAAAATCCTCAGATTTGGTATAATAATGACATTTTTCACGTTTTTCAATTAGTTTGATATTACGTAAATATATTCATTTATACCAATATTTCGATACTATTTTATGTAGTATCACGATATGTGATTTGGCCTTCAAATCTCAGATCTTCGCGTAATATTGCATTTTAAGCAAGTTTTCTTGCAATTTTGCTTCGTACTAAAAATAATCGAATTCAGCAATATTTTGACGTTTATCATCCCCTTTTCCTTTATGTGATATAAACAAAATATCATCGAAATAGGCAATATTTTGCTGTTTTTCCACGTTTTTGTGAATTTTCAGTTTATTGCTATTAATTCATTAAAAAACGATAAAAATTATGCAAACACATAATTGATTAGGAATTAACCTTAAACTCTTCATTTTCAATCAACTATTTGTTTCTCGTTAAAATACTGAGTACGATATTGGAAAGGGGAGAAGTTCTGTTTTTACTGCATATATAAACGTTTCAGCCGGATTAGAGCGGTTTTACGTGTACATCTTCCATCGGTAATATAAACGGAAAATCAGGAACATTTTAGTTAATTCTAATGAACACACATTGATTTTTATCATTTGTATTTGAAACAACATTGTCATATGTCTTTTCTTGGATCTAAATAATACGAAACCTCGCTCTATGATTTGAAGTTAAAATCCTCATATATGGTAATATAGTGATTTTTTTCACGTTATTCATGTAGTGTGATTTTACGTATATATATTCGTTTTTACCAATATTTCGATACTACTTCATGTTTTCTCACGATATGTGATTTGTCCTTCAAATCTCAGAATTTCGCAAATTTTGCATTTTTAATCAAGTTCTCTTGCATTTTGTTTTGTACTAAAAATCATCGAATTTAGCAATATTTTGACCTTTATCATCCCCTTTTTCCTTTATGTGATTTAAACAAAATATCATCGAATTAGGCCGTTTTTCCACGTTTTTGTGAATTTTCAGTTTATTGTTGATGATTCATTAAATATACGATAAAAATTATGCAAACACATAATTGATCAGAAAATAGCCTTAAATACTTCATTTTCAATCATCTATTTGTTTCTCGTTAAAATACTGAGTAAGAATTTTACAAGGGGAAAAGTTCTATTTTTATTGCATATATCGATGTTTCAGCCGGATTAGAACGGTTTTACGTGCACATCTTCCATCGGTAATATAAACCGAAAATCAGGAACATTTTAGTTAATTTTAATGAAAACACATTGATTTTTGTCATTTGAATTGGAAGCAACATCTTTATACGTCTTTTCTAGGGTCGAAAAAATACGAAACGTCGCTCTATGATTCGAAGTTAAAATCCTCAAATTTTGTATAATAATGACTTTTTTCACGTTTTTCATGTAGTTTGATATTACGTAAATATATTCATTTTTACCAATATTTCGATACTATTTCATGTAGTATCACGATATGTGATTTGGCCTTCAAATCTAAGATTTTCGCATAATATTGCATTTTAAGCAAGTTTTTTTGCATTTTGTTTCGTACTAAAAACATCGAATTCAGCAATATTTTGACGTTTATCATCCCCTTTTCCTTTATGTGATATAAACAAAATATCATCGAATTAGGCAATATTTTGCTGTTTTTCCACGTTTTTGTGAATTTTCAGTTTATTGCTATTAATTCATTAAAAAAACGATAAAAATGATGCAAACACATAATTGATTAGGAATTAACCTTTAACACTTCATTTTCAATCAACTATTTGTTTCTCGTTAAAATACTGAGTAAGATATTGGAAAGAGGAGAAGTTCTGTTTTTACTGCATATATAAACGTTTCAGCCGGATTAGAGCGGTTTTACGTGTACATCTTCCATCGGTAATATAAACGGAAAATCAGGAACATTTTAGTTATTTCTAATGAAAACACATTGATTTTTATCATTTGTATTTGAAACAACATTGTCATATGTCTTTTCTTGGATCTAAATAATACGAAACCTCGGTCTATGATTTGAAGTTAAAATCCTCAAATATGGTAATATAGTGATTTTTTTCACGTTATTCATGTAGTGTGATTTTACGTATATATATTCGTTTTTACCAATATTTCGATACTACTTCATGTTTTCTCACGATATGTGATTTGGCCTTCAAATCTCAGAATTTCGCAAATTTTGCATTTTTAATCAAGTTTTCTTGCATTTTGTTTTGTACTAAAAATCATCGAATTTAGCAATATTTTGACCTTTATCATCCCCTTTTTCCTTTATGTGATTTAAACAAAATATCATCGAATTAGGCCGTTTTTCCACGTTTTTGTGAATTTTCAGTTTATTGTTGATGATTCATTAAATATACGATAAAAATTATGCAAACACATAATTGATCAGAAAATAACCTTAAATACTTCATTTTCAATCATCTATTTGTTTCTCGTTAAAATACTGAGTAAGAATTTTACAAGGGGAGAAGTTCTGTTTTTATTGCATATATCGATGTTTCAGCCGGATTACAACGGTTTTACGTGTACATCTTCCATCGTTAATATAAACCGAAAATCAGGAACATTTTAGTTAATTCTAATGAAAACACATTGATTTTTGTCATTTGAATTGGAAGCAACATCTTTATACGTCGTTTCTAGGGTCGAAAAAATACGAAACGTCGCTCTATGATTCGAAGTTAAAATCCTCAAATTTTGTATAATAATGACTTTTTTCACGTTTTTCATGTGGTTTGATATTACGTAAATATATTCATTTTTACCAATATTTCGATACTATTTCATGTAGTATCCCGATATGTGATTTGGCCTTCAAATCTAAGATTTTCGCATAATATTGCATTTTAAGCAAGTTTTTTTGCAATTTGTTTCGTACTAAAAATCATCGAATTCAGCAATATTTTGACGTTTATCATCCTCTTTTCCTTTTTGTGATATAAACAAACTATCATCGAATTAGGCAATATTTTGCTGTTTTTCCACGTTTTTTTGAATTTTCAGTTTATTGTTATTAATTCTTAAATATACGATAAAAATGATGCAAACACATAATTGATTAGAAATTAACCTTAAACACTTCATTTTCAATCAACTATTTGTTTCTCGTTAAAATACTGAGTAAGATATTGGAAAAGGGAGAAGTTCTATTTTTATTGCATGTATCGACGTTTCAGCCGGATTAGAGCGGTTTTACGAGTACATCTTCCATCGGTAATATTAACGGAAAATCAGGAACATTTTAGTTAATTCTAATGAAAACACATTGATTTTTAGCATTTGTATTTGAAACAACATTGTCATATGTCTTTTCTTGGATCTAAATAATACGAAACCTCGCTCTATGATTTGACGTTAAAATCCTCAAATATGGTAATATAGTGACTTTTTTCACGTTATTCATGTAGTGTGATATTATTCGTTTTTGCCAATATTTCGAAACTACTTCATGTTTTCTCACGATATGTGAGTTGCCCTTCAAATCTCAGAATTTCGCAAATTTTGCATTTTTAAGCAAGTTTTCTTTGTTTTGTACTAAAAATCATCGAATTTAGCAATATTTTGACCTTTATTATCCCCTTTTCCTTTATATGATTTAAACAAAATATTATCGAATTAAGCCGCTTTTCCACGTTTTTGTGAATTTTCAGTTTATTGTTATTAATTCATTAAATATACGATAAAAATTATGCAAACACATAATTGATCAGAAAATAACCTTAAATACTTCATTTTCAATCAAATATTTGTTTCTCGTTAAAATACTGAGTAAGATATTGAAAAGGGGAGAAAATCTGTTTTTATTGCATATATCGACGTTTCAGCCGGATAAGAACGGTTTTACGTGTACATCTTCCATCGGTAATATAAACCGAAAATCAGGAACATTTTAGTTAATTTTAATGAAAACACATTGATTTTTGTCATTTGAATTGGAAGCAACATCTTTATACGTCTTTTCTAGCGTCGAAAAAATACGAAACGTCGCTCTATGATTCGAAGTTAAAATCCTCAAATTTTGTATAATAATGACTTTTTTCACGTTTTTCATGTAGTTTGATATTACGTAAATATATTCGTTTTTTTACCAATATTTCGATACTATTTTATGTAGTATCACGATATGTGATTTGGCCTTCAAATCTAAGATTTTTGCATAATATTGCATTTTAAGCAAGTTTTTTTGCATTTTGTTTCGTACTAAAAATCATCGAATTCAGCAATATTTTGACGTTTATCATCCCCTTTTCCTTTATGTGAAATAAACAAAATATCATCGAATTAGGCAATATTTTGCTGTTTTTCCACGTTTTTGTGAATTTTCACTTTATTGCTATTAATTCATTAAAAAACGATAAAAATGATGCAAACACATAATTGATTAGGAATTAACCTTAAACTCTTCATTTTCAATCAACTATTTGTTTCTCGTTAAAATACTGAGTACGATATTGGAAAGGGGAGAAGTTCTGCTTTTACTGCATATATAAACGTTTCAGCCGGATTAGAGCGGTTTTACGTGTACATCTTCCATCGGTAATATAAACGGAAAATCAGGAACATTTTAGTTAATTCTAATGAAAACACATTGATTTTTATCATTTGTATTTGAAACAACATTGTCATATGTCTTTTCTTGGATCTAAATAATACGAAACCTCGCTCTATGATTTGAAGTTAAAATCCTCAAATATGGTAATATAGTGATTCTTTTCACGTTATTCATGTAGTGTGATTTTACGTATATATATTCGTTTTTACCAATATTTCGATACTACTTCATGTTTTCTCACGATATGTGATTTGGCCTTCAAATCTCAGAATTTCGTAAATTTTGCATTTTTAATCAAGTTTTCTTTCATTTTGTTTTGTACTAAAAATCATCGAATTTAGCAATATTTTGACCTTTATCATCCCCTTTTTCCTTTATGTGATTTAAACAAAATATCATCGAATTAGGCCGTTTTTCCACGTTTTTGTGAATTTTCAGTTTATTGTTGATGATTCATTAAATATACGATAAAAATTATGCAAACACATAATTGATCAGAAAATAACCTTAAATACTTCATTTTCAATCATCTATTTGTTTCTCGTTAAAATAATGAGTAAGAATTTTACAAGGGGAGAAGTTCTGTTTTTATTGCATATATCGATGTTTCAGCCGGATTAGAACGGTTTTACGTGTACATCTTCCATCGGTAATATAAACCGAAAATCTGGAACATTTTAGTTAATTTTAATGAAAACACATTGATTTTTGTCATTTGAATTGGAAGCAACATCTTTATACGTCTTTTCTAGGGTCGAAAAAATACGAAACGTCGCTCTATGATTCGAAGTTAAAATCCTCAAATTTTGTATAATAATGACTTTTTTCACGTTTTTCATGTAGTTTGATATTACGTAAATATATTCATTTTTACCAATATTTCGATACTATTTCATGTCGTATCACGATATGTGATTTGGCCTTCAAATCTCAGATTTTCGCATAATATTGCATTTTAAGTAAGTTTTCTTGCAATTTTGTTTCGTACTAAAAATCATCGAATTCAGCAATATTTTGACGTTTATCATCCTCTTTTCCTTTTTGTGATATAAACAAACTATCATCGAATTAGGCAATATTTTGCTGTTTTTCCACGTTTTTGTGAATTTTCAGTTTATTGTTATTAATTCTTAAATATACGATAAAATTGATGCAAACACACAATTGATTAGAAATTAACCTTAAACACTTCATTTTCAATCAACTATTTGTTTCTCGTTAAAATAATGAGTAAGATATTGGAAAAGGGAGAAGTTTTTTTTTTATTGCATATATCGACGTTTCAGCCGGATTAGAGCGGTTTTACGAGTACATCTTCCATCGGTAATATAAACGGAGAATTAGGAACATTTTAGTTAATTCTAATGAAACCACATTGATTTTTATCATTTATATTTGAAACAACTTTGTCATATGTCTTTTCTTGGATCTAAATAATACGAAACCTCGCTCTATGATTTGAAGTTAAAATCCTCAAATATGGTAATATAGTGATTTTTTTCACGTTATTCATGTAGTGTGATTTTACGTATATATATTCGTTATTACCAATATTTCGATACTACTTCATGTTTTCTCACGATATGTGATTTGGCCTTCAAATCTCAGAATTTCGTAAATTTTGCATTTTTTAATCAAGTTTTCTTTCATTTTGTTTTGTACTAAAAATCATCGAATTTAGCAATATTTTGACCTTTATCATCCCCTTTTTCCTTTATGTGATTTAAACAAAATATCATCGAATTAGGCCGTTTTTCCACGTTTTTGTGAATTTTCAGTTTATTGTTGATGATTCATTAAATATACGATAAAAATTATGCAAACACATAATTGATCAGAAAATAACCTTAAATACTTCATTTTCAATCATCTATTTGTTTCTCGTTAAAATAATGAGTAAGAATTTTACAAGGGGAGAAGTTCTGTTTTTATTGCATATATCGATGTTTCAGCCGGATTAGAACGGTTTTACGTGTACATCTTCCATCGGTAATATAAACCGAAAATCTGGAACATTTTAGTTAATTTTAATGAAAACACATTGATTTTTGTCATTTGAATTGGAAGCAACATCTTTATACGTCTTTTCTAGGGTCGAAAAAATACGAAACGTCGCTCTATGATTCGAAGTTAAAATCCTCAAATTTTGTATAATAATGACTTTTTTCACGTTTTTCATGTAGTTTGATATTACGTAAATATATTCATTTTTACCAATATTTCGATACTATTTCATGTCGTATCACGATATGTGATTTGGCCTTCAAATCTCAGATTTTCGCATAATATTGCATTTTAAGTAAGTTTTCTTGCAATTTTGTTTCGTACTAAAAATCATCGAATTCAGCAATATTTTGACGTTTATCATCCTCTTTTCCTTTTTGTGATATAAACAAACTATCATCGAATTAGGCAATATTTTGCTGTTTTTCCACGTTTTTGTGAATTTTCAGTTTATTGTTATTAATTCTTAAATATACGATAAAATTGATGCAAACACACAATTGATTAGAAATTAACCTTAAACACTTCATTTTCAATCAACTATTTGTTTCTCGTTAAAATAATGAGTAAGATATTGGAAAAGGGAGAAGTTTTTTTTTTATTGCATATATCGACGTTTCAGCCGGATTAGAGCGGTTTTACGAGTACATCTTCCATCGGTAATATAAACGGAGAATTAGGAACATTTTAGTTAATTCTAATGAAACCACATTGATTTTTATCATTTATATTTGACACAACTTTGTCATATGTCTTTTCTTGGATCTAAATAATACGAAACCTCGCTCTATGATTTGAAGTTAAAATCCTCAAATATGGTAATATAGTGATTTTTTTCACGTTATTCATGTAGTGTGATTTTACGTATATATATTCGTTTTTACCAATATTTCGATACTACTTCATGTTTTCTCACGATATGTGATTTGGCCTTCAAATCTCAGAATTTCGTAAATTTTGCATTTTTAATCAAGTTTTCTTGCATTTTGTTTTGTACTAAAAATCATCGAATTTAGCAATATTTTGACCTTTATCATCCCCTTTTTCCTTTATGTGATTTAAACAAAATATCATCGAATTAGGCCGTTTTTCCACGTTTTTGTGAATTTTCAGTTTATTGTTGATGATTCATTAAATATACGATAAAAATTATGCAAACACATAATTGATCAGAAAATAACCTTAAATACTTCATTTTCAATCATCTATTTGTTTCTCGTTAAAATAATGAGTAAGAATTTTACAAGGGGAGAAGTTCTGTTTTTATTGCATATATCGATGTTTCAGCCGGATTAGAACGGTTTTACGTGTACATCTTCCATCGGTAATATAAACCGAAAATCAGGAACATTTTAGTTAATTTTAATGAAAACACATTGATTTTTGTCATTTGAATTGGAAGCAACATCTTTATACGTCTTTTCTAGGGTCGAAAAAATACGAAACGTCGCTCTATGATTCGAAGTAAAAATCCTCAAATTTTGTATAATAATGACTTTTTTCACGTTTTTCATGTAGTTTGATATTACGTAAATATATTCATTTTTACCAATATTTCGATACTATTTCATGTCGTATCACGATATGTGATTTGGCCTTCAAATCTCAGATTTTCGCATAATATTGCATTTTAAGTAAGTTTTCTTGCAATTTTGTTTCGTACTAAAAATCATCGAATTCAGCAATATTTTGACGTTTATCATCCTCTTTTCCTTTTTGTGATATAAACAAACTATCATCGAATTAGGCAATATTTTGCTGTTTTTCCACGTTTTTGTGAATTTTCAGTTTATTGTTATTAATTCTTAAATATACGATAAAATTGATGCAAACACACAATTGATTAGAAATTAACCTTAAACACTTCATTTTCAATCAACTATTTGTTTCTCGTTAAAATAATGAGTAAGATATTGGAAAAGGGAGAAGTTTTTTTTTTATTGCATATATCGACGTTTCAGCCGGATTAGAGCGGTTTTACGAGTACATCTTCCATCGGTAATATAAACGGAGAATTAGGAACATTTTAGTTAATTCTAATGAAACCACATTGATTTTTATCATTTATATTTGAAACAACTTTGTCATATGTCTTTTCTTGGATCTAAATAATACGAAACCTCGCTCTATGATTTGAAGTTAAAATCCTCAAATATGGTAATATAGTGACTTTTTTCACGTTATTCATGTAGTGTGATATTATTCATTTTTACCAATATTTCGAAACTACTTCATGTTTTCTCACGATATGTGAGTTGCCCTTCAAATCTCAGAATTTCGCAAATTTTGCATTTTTAAGCAAGTTTTCTTGCATTTTGTTTTGTACTAAAAATCATCGAATTTAGCAATATTTTGACCTTTATCATCAAATTTTCCTTTATGTGATTTAAACAAAATATTATCGAATTAAGCTGTTTTTCCACGTTTTTGTGAATTTTCAGTTTATTGTTATTAATTCATTAAATATACGATAAAAATTATGCAAACACATAATTGATCAGAAAATAACCTTAAATACTTCATTCTCTATCAAATATTTGTTTCTCGTTAAAATACTGAGTAAGATATTGAAAGGGGAGAAGTTCTGTTTTTATTGCATATATCGACGTTTCAGCCGGATAAGAACGGTTTTACGTGTAAATCTTCCATCGGTAATATAAACCGAAAATCAGGAACATATTAGTTAATTTTAATGAAAACACATTGATTTTTATCATTTGTATTGGAAGCAACATCTTTATACTTCTTTTAAAGGGTCTAAAAAATACGAAACGTCGCTCTGTGATTCGAAGTTAAAATCCTCAAATTTTGTATAATAATGACTTTTTTCACGTTTTTCATGTAGTTTGATATTACGTAAATATATTCATTTTTTTACCAATATTTCGATACTATTTTATGTAGTATCACGATATGTGATTTGGCCTTCAAATCTAAGATTTTTGCATAATATTGCATTTTAAGCAAGTTTTTTTGCATTTTGTTTCGTACTAAAAATCATCGAATTCAGCAATATTTTGACGTTTATCATCCCCTTTTCCTTTATGTGATATAAACAAAATATCATCGAATTAGGCAATATTTTGCTGTTTTTCCACGTTTTTGTGAATTTTCACTTTATTGCTATTAATTCATTAAAAAACGATAAAAATGATGCAAACACATAATTGATTAGGAATTAACCTTAAACTCTTCATTTTCAATCAACTATTTGTTTCTCGTTAAAATACTGAGTACGATATTGGAAAGGGGAGAAGTTCTGTTTTTACTGCATATATAAACGTTTCAGCCGGATTAGAGCGGTTTTACGTGTACATCTTCCATCGGTAATATAAACGGAAAATCAGGAACATTTTAGTTAATTCTAATGAAAACACATTGATTTTTATCATTTGTATTTGAAACAACATTGTCATATGTCTTTTCTTGGATCTAAATAATACGAAACCTCGCTCTATGATTTGAAGTTAAAATCCTCAAATATGGTAATATAGTGATTTTGTTCACGTTATTCATGTAGTGTGATTTTACGTATATATATTCGTTTTTACCAATATTTCGATACTACTTCATGTTTTCTCACGATATGTGATTTGGCCTTCAAATCTCAGAATTTCGTAAATTTTGCATTTTTAATCAAGTTTTCTTGCATTTTGTTTTGTATTAAAAATCATCGAATTTAGCAATATTTTGACCTTTATCATCCCCTTTTTCCTTTATGTGATTTAAACAAAATATCATCGAATTAGGCCGTTTTTCCACGTTTTTGTGAATTTTCAGTTTATTGTTGATGATTCATTAAATATACGATAAAAATTATGCAAACACATAATTGATCAGAAAATAACCTTAAATACTTCATTTTCAATCATCTATTTGTTTCTCGTTAAAATAATGAGTAAGAATTTTACAAGGGGAGAAGTTCTGTTTTTATTGCATATATCGATGTTTCAGCCGGATTAGAACGGTTTTACGTGTACATCTTCCATCGGTAATATAAACCGAAAATCAGGAACATTTTAGTTAATTTTAATGAAAACACATTGATTTTTGTCATTTGAATTGGAAGCAACATCTTTATACGTCTTTTCTAGGGTCGAAAAAATACGAAACGTCGCTCTATGATTCGAAGTTAAAATCCTCAAATTTTGTATAATAATGACTTTTTTCACGTTTTTCATGTAGTTTGATATTACGTAAATATATTCATTTTTACCAATATTTCGATACTATTTCATGTCGTATCACGATATGTGATTTGGCCTTCAAATCTCAGATTTTCGCATAATATTGCATTTTAAGTAAGTTTTCTTGCAATTTTGTTTCGTACTAAAAATCATCGAATTCAGCAATATTTTGACGTTTATCATCCTCTTTTCCTTTTTGTGATATAAACAAACTATCATCGAATTAGGCAATATTTTGCTGTTTTTCCACGTTTTTGTGAATTTTCAGTTTATTGTTATTAATTCTTAAATATACGATAAAATTGATGCAAACACACAATTGATTAGAAATTAACCTTAAACACTTCATTTTCAATCAACTATTTGTTTCTCGTTAAAATACTGAGTAAGATATTGGAAAAGGGAGAAGTTTTTTTTTTATTGCATATATCGACGTTTCAGCCGGATTAGAGCGGTTTTACGAGTACATCTTCCATCGGTAATATAAACGGAGAATTAGGAACATTTTAGTTAATTCTAATGAAACCACATTGATTTTTATCATTTATATTTGAAACAACTTTGTCATATGTCTTTTCTTGGATCTAAATAATACGAAACCTCGCTCTATGATTTGAAGTTCAAATCCTCAAATATGGTAATATAGTGACTTTTTTCACGTTATTCATGTAGTGTGATATTATTCATTTTTACCAATATTTCGAAACTACTTCATGTTTTCTCACGATATGTGAGTTGCCCTTCAAATCTCAGAATTTCGCAAATTTTGCATTTTTAAGCAAGTTTTCTTGCATTTTGTTTTGTACTAAAAATCATCGAATTTAGCAATATTTTGACCTTTATCATCCAATTTTCCTTTATGTGATTTAAACAAAATATTATCGAATTAAGCTGTTTTTCCACGTTTTTGTGAATTTTCAGTTTATTGTTATTAATTCATTAAATATACGATAAAAATTATGCAAACACATAATTGATCAGAAAATAACCTTAAATACTTCATTCTCTATCAAATATTTGTTTCTCGTTAAAATACTGAGTAAGATATTGAAAGGGGAGAAGTTCTGTTTTTATTGCATATATCGACGTTTCAGCCGGATAAGAACGGTTTTACGTGTACATCTTCCATCGGTAATATAAACCGAAAATCAGGAACATATTAGTTAATTTTAATGAAAACACATTGATTTTTATCATTTGTATTGGAAGCAACATCTTTATACTTCTTTTAAAGGGTCTAAAAAATACGAAACGTCGCTCTATGATTCGAAGTTAAAATCCTCAAATTTGGTATAATAATGACTTTTTTCACAATTTCATGCAGTTTGATATTACGTAAATATATTCATTTTACCAATATTTCGATACAATTTCATGTACTATCACAATATATGATTTGGCCTTCAAATCTCAGATTTTCGCATAATATTGCATTTTAAGCAAGTTTTCTTGCAATTTTGTTTCGTACTAAAAATGATCGAATTCAGCAATATTTTGACGTTTATCACCCCCTTTTCCTTTATGTGATATAAACAAAATATCATCGAATTAGGCAATATTTTGCTGTTTTTCCACGTTTTTGTGAATTTTCAGTTTATTGCTATTAATTCATTAAATAAACGATAAAAATGATGCAAACACATAATTGATTAGGAATTAACCTTAAACACTTCATTTTCAATCAACTATTTGTTTCTCGTTAAAATACTGAGTAAGATATTGGAAAGGGGAGAAGTTCTGTTTTTACTGCATATATAAACGTTTCAGCCGATTAGAGCGGTTTTACGAGTACGTCTTCCATCGGTAATATAAACGGAAAATCAGGAACATTTTAGTTAATTCTAATGAAAACACATTGGTTTTTATCATTTGTATTTGAAACAACATTGTCATATGTCTTTTCTTGGATCTAAATAATACGAAACCTCGCTCTATGATTTGAAGTTAAAATCCTCAAATATGGTAATATAGTGACTTTTTTCACGTTATTCATGTAGTGTGATTTTACGTATAT
The DNA here is from genome assembly GCF_040958095.1 of Procambarus clarkii. Classification (NCBI taxonomy): domain Eukaryota; kingdom Metazoa; phylum Arthropoda; class Malacostraca; order Decapoda; family Cambaridae; genus Procambarus; species Procambarus clarkii. The sequence goes on from NC_091151.1 coordinate 34,780,312, forward strand.
ATATTCGTTTTACCAATATTTCGATACTACTTTCATGTTTTCTCACGATATGTGATTTGGCCATCAAATCTCAGAATTTCGCAAATTTTGCATTTTTAAGCAAGTTTTCTTGTATTTTGTTTTGTACTAAAAATCATCGCATTTAGCAATATTTTGACCTTTATCATCCTGTTTTCCTTTATGTGATTTAAACAAAATATCGAATTAGGCAATATTTTGCCGTTTTTCCACGTTTTTGTGAATTTTCAGTTTATTGTTATTATTTCATTAAATATACGAGAACAATTATGCAAACACATAATTGATCAGAAAGTAACCCTAAATACTTCATTTTCAGTCATTTATTTGTTTCTCGTTAAAATACTGAGTAAGATATTGAAAAGGGGAGAAGTTCTGTTTTTATTGCATATATCGACGTTTCAGCCGGAATAGAACGGTTTTACGTGTACATTTTTCATTAGTAATATAAACCGAAAATCAGGAACATTTTAGTTAATTTTAATGAAAACACATTGATTTTTATCGTTTATATTGGAAGCAACATCTTTATACGTCTTTTCTAGGGTCTAAAAAATACGAAACGTCGCTTTATGATTCGAAGTTAAAATTATCAAATTTGGCATAATAATGACTTTTTCACGTTTTTCATGTAGTTTGATATTACGTAAATATTTTCATTTTTACCAATATTTCGATACTATTTCATGTAGTATCACGATATGTGATTTGGCCTTCAAATCCAAGATTTTCGCATAATATTGCATTTTAAGCAAGTTTTTTTGCATTTTTTTTCGTACTAAAAATCATCGAATTCAGCAATATTTTGACGTTTATCATCCCCTTTTCCTTTATGTGATATAAACAAAATATCATCGAATTAGGCAATATTTTGCTGTTTTTCCACGTTTTTGTGAATTTTCAGTTTATTGCTATTAATTCATTAATAATACGATAAAAATTATGCAAACAAATAATTGATTAGAAATTGACCTTAAACACTTCATTTTCAATCAACTATTTGTTTCTCGTTAAAATACTGAGTACGATATTGAAAAAGGGAGAAGTTCTGTTTTTATTGCATATATCGACGTTTCAGCCGGATTAGATCGGTTTTACGTGTACATCTTCCATCGGTAATATAAACGGAAAATCAGGAACATTTTAGTTAATTCTAATGAAAACACGTTGATTTCTATCATTTGTATTTGAAACAACATTGTCATATGTCTTTTCTTGGATCTAAATATTACGAAACCTCGCTCTATGATTTGAAGTTAAAATCCTCAAAAATGGTAATATAGTGACTTATTTCACGTTATTCATGTAGTGAGATTTTTCGTATATATATTCGTTTTTACCCATATTTCGATACTACTTCATGTTTTCTCACGATATGTGATTTGGCCTTCAAATCATAGAATTTCGCAAATTTTGCATTTTTAAGCAAGTTTTCTTGCATTTTGTTTTGTACTATAAATCATCGAATTTAGCAATATTTTGACCTTTATCATCCCCCTTTTCCTTTATGTGATTTAAACAAAATATCATCGAATTAGGCCGTTTTTCAACGTTTTTGTGAATTTCCAGTTTATTGTTATTAATTCATTAAATATCCGATAAAAAATATGCAAACACATAATTGATCAGAAAATAACCTTAAATACTTCATTTTCAATCAAATATTTGTTTCTCGTTAAAATACTGAGTAATACTGAAAAGGGAGAAGTTCTGTTTTTATTGCATATATCGACATTTCAGCTGGATTAGAACGGTTTTACGTGTACATCTTCCATCGGTAATATAAACCGAAAATCATTAACATTTTAGTTAATTTTAATGAAAACACATTTATTTTTTTCATTTGTATTGGAAGCAACATCTTTATACGTCTTTTCTAGGGTCTAAAAAATACGAAACGTCGCTCTATGATTCGAAGTTAAAATCCTCAAATTTGGTATGATAATGACTTTTTTCACGTTTTTCATGTAGTTTGATATTACGTTTGATATTACGCCTCTGCATCACTCAAGAGAGGGATGCAGAGGCTCAAGAGTGGGATGCAGAGGCTCAAGAGAGAGATGCAGAGGCTTAAGAGAGTGATGCAGAGGTTCAAGAGAGTGATGCAAAGGCACAAGAGAATGATGCAGAGGCTTAAGAGAGGGATGCAGAGGCTTAAGAGAGGGATGCAGAGGCTGAAGAGAATGATGCAGAGGCTTAAGAGAGGGATGCAGAGGCTCAAGAGAGCGATGGAGAGGCTCAAAAGAGTGATTCAGAGGCTTACGAGAGTGATGCAGAGGCTTAAGAGAGTGATAAAGAGGCTCAAGAGAGTGATGCAGAGGATCAAGAGAGTGATGCAGAGGCTCGAGAGAGAGATTCAAAGGCTTACGAGAGTGATGCAGAGATTCAAGAGAGTGATGTTTACTCAGTATTTTAACGAGAAACAAATAGTTGATTGAAAATGAAGTTTTTAATGTTAATTTCTAATCAATCATGTGTTTGCATCATTTTTATCGTATATATAATGAATTAATAACAATAAACTAAAAATTCACAAAAACGTGGAAAAACGGCAAAATATTGCTTAATTCGATGATATTTTGTTAATATCACATAAAGGAAAAGTGGATGATAAACGTCAAAATTTTGCTATATTCGATGATTTTTAGTACGAAACAAAAGGCAAGAAAACTTGCTTAAACTGCAATATTATGCGAAATTCTGATATATAAAGGCTAAATCACATATCGTGATACTACATGAAATAGTATCGAAATATTGGTAAAAACTAATATATTCACGTGAAGTCACACTACATAAAAAACGTGAACAAAATCGCTCTATTACCATATATGAGGATTTCACCTTCAAATCATAAAGCGAGGTTTCGTATTATTTAGATCCTAGAAAAGACATATAAAAATGTTGTTTCCAATACAAATGATAAAAATCAATGTTTTTTCATTAGAATTAACTAAAATGTTCCTGATTTTCCGTTTATATTACCGATGGAAGATGTACACGTAAAACCACTCTAATTCGGCTGAAACATCGATATATGCAATAAAAACAGAACATCTCGCTTTTTCAATATCTTACTCAGTTTTTTAACGACTTACAAATAGTTGATTGAAAATGAAGTATTTATTGTTAATTTCTAATCAATTATGTGTTTGCATCATTTTTATCGTATATATATTGAATTAATAACCATAAACTGAAAATTCACAAAAACGTGGAAAACGGCAAAATATTGCCTAATTCGATGATATTTTGTTTAAATAACATAAAGGAAAAGAGGATGATAAACGTCAAAATATTGCTAAATTCAATGATTTTTAGTACAATAAAAAACGTAATAAAACTTGCTTAAAAATGCAATATTATGCAAAATTCTCAGATATAAGGCCAAATCACATATCGTGAGAAAACATGAAGTATTATCGAAATATTGGTAGAAACGAATATATTTACGTACAATCACACTACATGAAAAACGTGAAAAAAAATCGCTATATTACCAAATTTGAGGATTTCAACTTCAAATCATAAAGCGAGGTTCCATATTATTTAGATCCTAGAAAAGACATATAAGTATGTTGTTTCCAATACAAATGATAAAAATCAGTGTGTTTTCATTAAAATACTCTAAAATGTTCCTGATTTTCCGTTTATATTACCGATGGAAGATGTACACGTAAAACCGCTCTAATCCGGCTGAAACGTTGATATATGCAATAAAAACAACTTCTCGCCTTTTCAATATCTTACTCAGTATTTTACCGAGAAACAAATAGTTGATTGAAAATGAAGTATTTAAGGTTAATTTCTAATCAATTGTGTGTTTGCATAATTTTATCGTATATTTAATGAATTAATACCAATAAACTGAAAATTCACAAAAACGTGGAAAAACGGCAAAATATTGCCTAATTCGATGATTTTTAGTAAAAAACAAAATGCAAGAAAACTTGCTTAAAATGCAAAATTTGCGAAATTCTGAGGTTTGAAAGCCAAATCACATATCGTGAGAAAATATGAAGTAGTATTGAAAGATTGGTAAAACGAATATAATTCCGTAAAGTCACACTACATGAAAAACGTGAAAAAAAATCGCCATATTACTAAATTTGAGGATTTTATCTTCAAATTATAAAGCGAAGTTTCGTATTATTTAGATCCTAGAAAAGACTTAAAAATGTTGTTTCCAATACAAATAATAAAAATCAATCTGTTTTTATGGGAATTAACTAAAATGTTCCTGATTTTCCGTTTACATTACCGATGGAAGATGTACACGTAAAACCGCTCTAATCTGGTTGAAACGTCGATATATGCAATAAAAACAGAACTTCTCCCCTTTTCAATATCTTACTCAGTATTTTAACGAGAAACAAATAATTGATTGAAAATGAAGTATTTAATGTTAATTTCTAATCAATTTTTTATCATCATTATCGTATGATGAAAATTATTGCAGTTTTCAGTCTTGCAGTTTTGCAGTTTGCATCATTTTTATCGTATATATAATGAATTAATAACAATAAACTGAAAATTCACAAAAACGTGGAAAAAGGGCAAAATTTTGCCTAATTCGATGATATTTTCTTTCAATTACATAAAGGAAAATGGATGATAAACGTCAAAATATTGCTAAATTCAATGATTTTTAGTACAAAACAAAACGCAAGTAAACTTGCTTAAAATGCAAAATTTGCGAAATTCTGAGATATGAAAGCCAAATCACATATCATGAGAAAATATGAAGTAGTATCGAAAAATCGGTAAACGAATATATTTACGTAAAGTAAATGAAAAAAAACGAAAAACGAAAAACTACATGAAAAACGTGAAAAAAATCGCTTTATTACCAAACTTGAGGATTTTAACTTCAAATCATAAAGCGAGGTTTCGTATTATTTAGATCCTAGAAAAGACATAAAAATGTTGTTTACAATACAAATGATAAACATAAATGTATTTTTATTAGAATTAAAAAAAATGTTTCTGAAAAGACATAAAGATGTTGTTTCCAATACAAATGATAAAAATCAATGTGTTTTCATTAAAATACTCTAAAATGTTCCTGATTTTCCGTTTATATTACCGATGGAAGATGTACACGTAAACCGCTCTAATCCGGCTAAAACGTCGATATAAGCAATTAAAACAGAACTTCTCCCCTTTTCAATATCTTACTCAGTATTTTAAAGAGAAACAAATAGTTGATTGAAAATGAAGTAGTTAAGGTTATTTTCTAAACAATTATGTGTTTGCATCATTTTTATCGTATATATTATGAATTAATAGCAATAAACTGAAAATTCACAAAAACGTTGAAAAACGGCAAAATATTGCCAAATTCGATGATATTTTGTTTAAATCACATAAAGGAAAAGGGAATGACAAACGGTAAAATATTGCTAAATTCGATGATTTTTAGTACAAAACAAAATGCAAGAAAACTTGCTTAAAAATGCAAAATTTGCAAAATTTTGAGATTTGAAGGCCAAATCACATATCGTGAGAAAACATGAAATAGTATCAAAATATTGGTAAAAATGAATATATTTACGTAATATCAAACTACATGAAAAACGTGAAAAAAGTCATTTTTTCACGTTTTATCAATATCATTAGGGATATTTTGGAAACTGCAGGGAGGGTTTTTGCAAAATGTGATCCATCGCCGCTTTCAGTAATTCGCATATTTTCGGTATAAAAACTCGTAATTTCAAACTACAAATACGTGCAGAGAGCTAGAATTTGGCTCCAAAATATGGCTCAAGCGTTGAATTTGGGATGTTTGGGATATTTTGGAAACAGCAGGGAGGGTTTGGGCAAAATGTGATTCATCGCAGGTTTCAGTAATTGGCATATTTTCGGTATAAAAGTCGAAATTTCAAACTGGGAATACATGCAGAGAGCCAGAATTTGGCTCCAAAATATGCCTCAAGCGTCGAATTTGGGATGTTTGCTATATTTTGAAAACTGCAGGGAGGTTTTGGACAAAATGTGATCCATCGCCGCTCTCAGTAAATTTTCGGTATAAAAAGACGTAATTTCAAACTGCGAATACGTGCAGAGAGCCCGAATTTGGCTTCAAAATGTGGCTCAAGGGTCGAATTTGGGATGTTTGGGATATTTTGCAAACTGCAGGGAGGTTTGGGCAAAATGTGACCCATCGCTTCTTTCAGTAATTGGCATATTTTCAAGCGTCAAATTTGGGATGTTTGGGATAAAAAGTCGTAATTTCAAACTTCGAATACGTGCAGAGAGCCAGAATTTGGCTCCAAAATAATTCTCAAGGGTCAAATTTGGGATGTTTGAGATATTTTGAAAACTGCAGGGAGGGTTTGGGTAAAATGTGATCCATCGCCGCTCTCAGTAGTTGGCATATTTTCGGTAAAAAAATTCGTAATTTCAAACTGCAAATACGTGCAGAGAGCCAGAATTTGGCTCCAAAATACTGCTCAAGGGACGAATTTGGAATGTTTTGGATATTTTGAAAACTGCAAGGAGGGTTTCGGAAAAATGTTATCCATCGCCGCTTTCAGTAACTGGCATATTTTCGGTATAAAAAGTCGTAATTTCAAACTGCGAATACGTGCAGAGAGCCCTAATTTGGCTCGAAAATATGGCTCAAACGTCGAATTTGGAATGTTTGGGATATTTTAAAAACTGCAGGGAGGGTTTGGGCAAAATGATATCTGTTACCACCCTTGAGACTAAATAAGGTTCTTCTCCCCGCAGTGCAATAAAAAAGATAATAAATCGGCCTTGCCAACAACTGTCTATGGGTAAATATACATCACTGCATAAAATGGAGAACAATATATTTATGCTAAGGGGGACAATCATAACAATATTTAAATGTATAATAGCCAGAAATATTCTTCAGCATGCAATATTATAGAATGAAATTAATTATTGAGACATGAGCAATATCACCAGAACATGGATTAATCAATAGTAATACTCATATCATCTAACCAGATAATTAACATTTATATGGGCTAAAATAACAGTGACCAATGACTTAACTTAAAACATGACTCCTCTCGAATACAGCTGCCACGCTTCTGCCCACGCCTTGGTCCGCAGGCCAAGCGTCTACCAAAAAATCAACTAACCGTCCACACAAACATTGTGGAAATTATAATAATAAAACGCAGCACTAATATTCAAAACATTGTTAAACTAAAGAGTAGTAAACACTGTTACAACATTCCATACAATAATACGGAAACCAAATATGGGAATAAATCAAGGTAAAACTATAAACACTCGATTGACAACAATGTTCCCACACTGGCCATATCCAAATATGGTCAACCTCCCAAACGGAGAAACTACATGAGAAATTAACACCAAAAGCCTCACACAATATAATGTAACTCAGGCACACTACAGCATGCTATAATATATATATATATAACATACAAAATCTTATATCATACAACTGGATGCTATATTTAAGAACAAGACAATAAAGTAATATGAGAATCAAGAGTAATGGCAGAATCCTAGTGAGATTCGTAACATCCCTCCTGTCCCCTAAGAAAAAAATGAAATTAACTGAAGGTTGATTTCATTTTTTTGACTGCATGAAATATAACATGTAATATAACATGAAAATAAAACATGAAAATGCTTCAACTAAAATCAAAGTACAAAGCAATGAAATCTCACACAGTAAAAAAATACAAAAATTTCATACATCTTATGAATAAAAACACTACATAGGTTTCACTGGAGTATGCAAATTTATCTCTCCAGGGTACTATCTCATTTATATCACTTAGTTTCAGATCATATTTCACACTCTTATCTACAACATTATCATTATTAGAATTGTCAAGAAAGGTAGCTGCTTTCACACAGTTATCACGGCAATTTATCTTTCTATCTGTTGCTACTATTTCTCTGAGATCAGTCCCATATTTCCAATTGATCCATTTTCTATATGGTGACATTTTCCAAGACAGACTCCATTTTCCATTTCTCCTTTTTCCTGGAGCTGAACTGCTTAATTGAAGCTGACTGTATGTAAAGTAGATTAGGGACTTCTCCTGGGTATGCCCTGACAAATACATCTGCTTCTCATCACACTTGATTCTCTGTGGAACACAAACTCTCGCCCAATGGATACTAAAATAAGAGAAATTAGCATTAAACCTCACAATTATGTATAAAACTTTCCCATTCATAGAACCTTCCGAAACACAAGACACCGACTTAGCAAACCTTTGACCTTCAAACCAAGAAATACAACCCAAGATTAGTGCAAAGACTACCTGATCGAACTGACTCAGATGATCCATAAGGAACACAGAAATCAATTGCCTCATAACTCTGTCATAACGATCAGTGAAAGAAAACAGGCATATGCCTAGGCACCATATCTCAATCATAACTCTCAAGACAAGTTCACACCTCCTGATGGTGAACTTGAACACAACACACACTATCATCAACCGTCTAGTCTTCCAAAAGACTAAGTAAACCATGCCGAAAACTTGACAACCCTCACCATCACTTCCCAAGTGATTTACGTCTGATGACAAACAATCAACCAAAAGGTTTAAGGGTCTTAACATCTTGAAGATGCACAGCAGATTTCCTGAGAAACGCCCAAGGACAATCTGAAACCCTTCACAATGATTAACACTAGGTAGGATAACCTTATCCCCCAACTTGAAATACACACCTGGAGCCTCAAACATCTGCTCCCCAGTATGATTTAATCCTTCACCCACAATATGACTTTGAAAGTCAACACCACACTTGAGTGGAACATACACTTTTATCACTCGTGCATCAAAATTAACTGGATCTGAATATAGAGACACTGCTCTAGTATAACTCACCACTTCCTCAGAACTACTGGTTGCACAACCTACTTGAGTAAACTCTCTCTGCTCAACCACAAGGCTGGACAAAGATGTCCCACAGTCCATTACTTCACAAGACAATGGCTCCTGCAGAATAAAAGTAGATTTCAACATCCTACACACACTCTGACTCAATGTACACAATGAGAAATACTTACTCCACATGGAATAAGAATCACAACTCCGCAACTTAGATCCAAATAATTCCTTACCACTCTCAATGATTTTACCAAAATTTCCTCCCATGACTTCTGGAGCTGCTTGGTCTGCTCACAATCAATAATAATAACACTACCAAGCTGGGTCACATCCTCACAGACAACTGAAGAGGGAGGCTCAATGGGTCTCCATCTACTCAACAGAAGCTGATCCTCTGGCTGCTTTCCCACACTCTCCAAAACTGGATCTACAGTACAGACTGTCTCCTTGCTTCTCTCTGAAATCTTAGGGTCAGTTCTACTCAATGCACTTAAATTAAGGGAATCTGAAACGAGCGGGCAAGTAACAGGTAGTTTGACCTCCTCCCCTATTATATCACCTTGACTAGGGTGAGGCGGGGCCTCTACAACAGACTTACTCTCGACAACTGATTCTAAACTTGGAGTGAGCGGGAATACTTCTGCCAACCCGACATCTTGTCCTAAACCATTCACTTGGCTGGAATACAGAGTCGTGGCTTTTAAGTTTCTCTCAACTCCTGGCACAACGTTCGTAGTGAGCGGGCAAGACAATGGTACATGGACATCCTTTCCCAATTTATTGGAATAAAGCAGAGTCATAGTATCAGGCTTACTCTCAACAACTAAATCGGCCACACAGGAATCTGGAACAACCACATCCCACTTCTCCACTGAAAGGGTACTGGTTACTGGAACAAATGCTTGAGTAACATCAGAACTGACAACTGGATTAATAATAGTACTGACATCAGCACAGGTAGAATGGACAAAACCATCTATTACAACCGGTTGTTCATTCCTAGAACTAACTTCAGCACAGGCAGAATAAACAACATGGTCTGCAACTGGCTGGTTAAACAAACTGGGATCAATCTCACCCACAACATGATTTATGGCCACATCATTACCCAATATAACATCCACACCTGGGATGGGCAACTGTGTACTAACACCCACAGTGCATACACTTGGAGTAATGGTGGATCTTAAAGTAACATCTATCAGAGGTACAGTTTTACATCCTGCAACACTCTGAAGAACTACAGACTTCCTAGTATCTCTCTTTTCAACATTAGAGAGTATGCTGGCAGAAATTAAGGTTTGGGAAGCACCAGTATCACGAAGAAGAACCACTGGCTTCCATTTCCCATTAACACACAAAACTTCACCTGAAGACATATATGGAGAATACTGTTTCACCCAATTGGGGTTTACAGTTACATGTTCCTTAGTTAATTTATTTTGCACACCTCTACAATAAATGAGACCAGTTGGTCTTAACTCTGGGTGCAAAGCATAACATGAATTTACCACATGACCTCTTCTCCTGCATTGCGTGCAATACCTGCTAGTGGTCGGAACAGCCGAACCCACTGCAGGCTTAATCACTACATTACTTGAGGTTGACAACCCTGTCTGTTCCTCAGATTTAGGCTTTACAGGAGAAGGGTTAAGGGGAGAAGGTGAAGTAGCTGGTCGAGTCTGGAAAACATGATTTTTATGAGCATAATGATTAGTTTTAGCATTAAAATGGTTAATTGGTGCTCTGAAAGGTACTTTAGTAGGTAGTTCATGCTCATCAGCTAGCTTGGCTAATTTGATAAGATCAGTGGTTTGTTTATTTTCAGCCATAAATAAAGCTAATTTCTCTGGTAGATATCCCACTACTTCCTCAGTTACTATGAGGTCTCTTAAAATCTCAAACTCTGTAATATTAAGTGCTTTAATCCATCTGTCAAAGTGATTTAATTTTACTCTTACAAAGTCAGAAATAGTCTGGTCATGTGCTCTTTTTAAACTTCTGAATTTTATTCTATGTGCCTCTGGGATCTGCTGGTAAGCATTCAAAATACTTTGCTGAACAAATTTAAAATCGAAAGAATTCTCAGCCGGCAAAGATGCAAATACCTCTTGAGCTTTACCCTTAAATTGTCCTTGTAATATGCTAACCCATTGATCGACAGGCCAGTTCATGCTAACTGCTAGTTTCTTAAAATGCAAGAAAAGTATTTCTGGATCTTCTTTATTAAACTTAGGTAATTCTACATGTTTACTGTACTTGGAAGAACTATTTGTACTCTCTGGATTATTACTAGTGTTACCTTGCCCTGCTGCAATTCTCTGCTGTTCTAACCTGTTATTATTTTCAGCCATACTCTGCTGAATTTCTAATTGTCTAGTCTGCTGCTCTGCTAGTCTTAACTGAGCCTCCAACTCAAGGTGTTTTGTCTGGTTCTGCAACTCTAACCTCTGCTTGTCTGCTTCCAACCTCTGCTTGTCTGCTTCCAACCTCTGCTTGTCTGCTGCCAACCTAGCCATTTCTAATTGAGTCTCCAACTCCAACTTTAAGATTGCCACCTTGTCACTTGACTCTTCTTCTAACTCTCCCAAACACTCTTCTTCAAGTCTCTCCTCCTCCACCAAGTGTGTGACAATCACTCTTAACACTTGAGCTTTCAACATTTTACTGGAAATTGCTATGTTCAATTTATCAGCCAGCAATAACAAACCAGACTTCTTTAAGTCTTTAATTTTACCAAAATTTGGCTGATCTACCAGCGCAGCAACCTGATCCTCCATGGTTGGCTCAATAATCACAACTTACACTTGAACCAACACTGAAAATTATGCTTGGCCCCTGGCACAAGCTGAACACTTACCTCAAATCGTGAAGCGTTGAGAAGTTTTCACAGCAGCTCAGATTGAACAGATAATTTCACAGGCTTGATTAGGTGTCACTAGATAATCACAAAGTACCTAGGAAGGCAATTGCTATTAATAATTAGCACTGTTAATTGTACAAACATTACAGGGAATTAAGGCTTATTCTCCCGGACACAGGCCCTCATTTGTTACCACCCTTGAGACTAAATACTGCGGGGAGAAGTTCTTCTCCCCGCAGTGCAATAAAAAAGATAATAAATCGGCCTTGCCAACAACTGTCTAGGGGTAAATATACATCACTGCATAAAATGGAGAATAATATATTTATGCTAAGGGGGACAATCCTAACAATATTTAAATGTATAATAGCCAGAAATATTCTTCAGCATGCAATATCATAGAATGAAATTAATTATTGAGACATGAGCAATATCACCAGAACATGGATTAATCAATAGTAATACTCATATCATCTAACCAGATAATTAACATTTATATGGGCTAAAATAACAGTGACCAATGACTTAACTTAAAACATGACTCCTCTCGAATACAGCTGCCACGCCTCTGCCCACGCCTTGGTCCGCAGGCCAAGCGTCTACCAAAAAATCAACTAACCGTCCACACAAACATTGTGGAAATTATAATAATAAAACGCAGCACTAATATTCAAAACATTGTTAAACTAAAGAGTAGTAAACACTGTTACAACATTCCATACAATAATACGGAAACCAAATATGGGAATAAATCAAGGTAAAACTATAAACACTCGATTGACAACAATGTTCCCACACTGGCCATATCCAAATATGGTCAACCTCCCAAACGGAGAAACTACATGAGAAATTAACACCAAAAGCCTCACACAATATAATGTAACTCAGGCACACTACAGCATGCTATAATATATATATATAACATACAAAATCTTATATCATACAACTGGATGCTATATTTAAGAACAAGACAATAAAGTAATATGAGAATCAAGAGTAATGGCAGAATCCTAGTGAGATTCGTAACAATATCCATCGCTTTCAGTAATTGTCATGTTTTCGGTATAAAAAGTCGTAATTTCAAACAGCGAATAAGCGCAGAAAGCCAGAATTTGGCTCCAAAATATGGCTCAAGCATCGAATTTGGGATGTTTGGGATATTTTGAAAACTGCAGGGGGGGGGGCGAAATGTGACCCATCGCTGCTTTCAGTAATTGACATATTTTCGGTATAAAAAGTCGTTTTTCAAACTGCGAATACGTGCAGAAAGCCAGAATTCGGCTAGAAAATATGGCTCAAGGGTCGAATTTGGGATGTTTGGGATATTTTTAAAACTGCAGGGAGGGTTTGGGAATAATGGATCCATCGCCGCTTTCCGTAATTGGCATATTTTCAGTATAAAAGTCATAATTTCAAACTGCGAATACGTGCAGAGCCAGAATTTGGCTCCAAAATCCAAAATCCAAGGGTCGAATTTAGGATGTTTGGGATATTTGAAAACTGCAAGGGGGTTTGGGCAAAATGTGACGCATCGCTGCTTTCAGTAATTGGCATATTTTCAGTATAAAAAGTCGTAATTTCAGACTGCGAATACGTGCAGAGAGCCAGAATTTGACTCCAAAATAAGGCTCCAGGGACGAATTTGGGATGTTTGGGATATTTTGAAACGTGCAGGTGGGGGGGGGGGGGGTTGGACAAAATGTGACCCATTGCCGCTCTCATTAATTGGCATATTTTCGGTATAAAAAGTCGTAATTTCAAACAGTGAATACGTGCAGAGAGCCCGAATTTGGCTTCAAAATATGGCTCAAGCGTCGTATTTGGGATGTTTGGGATATTTTGCAAACTGCCGGGGGGTTTGGGCAAAATGTGACCCATCGCTGCTTTCAGTAATTGGCTTATTTTCAAGCGTCAAATTTGGGAAGTTTTGGGATAAAAAGTCATAATTTCAAACTGCGAATACGTGCAGAGAGCCAGAATTTAGCTCCAAAATAATTCTCAAGGGTCGAATTTGGGATGTTTGGGATATTTTGAAAACTACAGAGATGGTTTGGGCAAAATGTGATCCATCGCTGCTCTCAGTAATTGGTATATTTTCTGTATAAAATGTCGTAATTTCAAACTGCGAATACGTGCAGAGAGCTAGAATTTGGCTCAAAAATATGGCTCAAGCGTTGAATTTGGGATGTTTGGGATATTTTGGAAACTACAGGGAGGGTTTGGGCAAAATGTGATCCATCGCCGCTTTCAGTAATTGGCATATTTTCGGTATGAAAAGTCGTAATTTCAAACTGCGAATACATGCAGAAAGCCAAAATTTGGCTCCAAAATAGGGCTCAAGGGTCGAATTGGGGATGTTTGGGATATTTTGAAAACTGAAGGGAGGGCCTGGGCAAAATGTGGTCCATCGTCGAAGTCAGTAATTGGCATATTTTTGGTATAAAATGAAATAATTTCAAACTGCGAACACGTGCAGAGACCCCGAATTTGGCTCCAAAATATGACACAAGCGTCGAATTTGGGATGTTTGGGATATTTTGAAAACTGCAGGGAGGGTTTTGGCGAAATGTGATCCATCGCCGCTTTCAGTAATTGTCATGTTTTCGGTATAAAAAGTCGTAATTTAAAACTGCGAATACGTTCAGAGAGCCAGAGTTTAGCTCCAAAATAATTCTCAAGGGTCGAATTTAGGATATTTCGGATATTTTGAAAACTGCAGGGAAGGTTTGGGAAAAATGTGATCCATCGCCGCTCTCATTAATTGGCATATTTTCGGTATAAAAAGTCGTAATTTCAAACTGCGAATACGTGCAGACAGGTAGAATTTGGCTCCAAATTATATCTCAAGCGTTGAATTTGGGATGTTTGGGATATTTTGGAAACTGCAGGGAGGGTTTGGGCAAAATGTTATCCATCGCCGCTTTCAGTAATTGGCATATTTTTGGTATGAAAAGTCGTAATTCCAAACTGCGAATACATGCAGAAAAGCCAATCGTTGGCTCCAAAATATTGCTCAAGGGTCGAATTGGGGATGTTTGGGATATTTTGAAAACTGCAGGGATGGCCTGGGCAAAATATGATCCATCGCCGCACTCAGTAATTGGCATATTTTCGGTATAAAATGAAATAATTTCAAACTGCGAATACGTGCAGAGAGCCCGAATTTGGCTCCAATATATGGCTCAAGCGTCGAATTTGGGATGTTTGAGATATTTTGAAAACTGCAGGGAAGGTTTGGGCAAAATGTGATCCATCGCTGCTTTCAGTAATTGTCATGTTATCGGTATAAAAAATCGTAATTTCAGACAGCTAATACGCGCAGAAAGCCAGAATTTGGCTCCAAAATATGGCTCAAGGGTCGAATTTGGGATGTTTGGGATTTTTGCAAACTGCAGGGGGGTTTGGGCAAAATGTGACCCATCGCTTCTTTTAGTAATTGCCATATTTTCAAGCGTCAAATTTGGGATGTTTGGGATAAAAAGTCGTATTTTCAAACTGCGAATACGTGTAGAGAGCCAGAATTTGGCTCCAAAATAATTCTCAAGGGTCAAATTTGGAATGTTTTGGATATTTTGAAAACTGCAAGGAGGGTTTGGGCAAAATGTGATCCACCGCTGCTTTCAGTAATTGGCATATTTTCGGTATTAAAAGTCGTAATTTCAAACTGCAAATACATGCAAAAAGCCAAAATTTGGCTGCAAAATATGGCTCATGGGTCGAATTTGGGATGTTTCAGATATTTTCAAAACTGCATGGACGGCTTTATGCAAAATGTGATCCATCGTTGCACTCAGTAATTGGCATATTTTCGGTATAAAATGTCGTAATTTCAAACTGCAAATACGTGCAGAGAGCCAGAATTTGGCTCCAAAATATAGGTCATGGGTCGAATTTGTAATATTTGGAATATTTTGAAAACTGCGGGGGAGTTTAGGCAAAATGTGACCCATCGTCGCAATCAGTAATTGGCATATTTTCGGTAGAAAATGAAATAATTTCAAACTGCAAATACGTGCAGAGAGCTCGAATTTTGCTCCAAAATATGGCTCAAGCGTCGAATTTGGGATGTTTGGGATATATTTTAAACTGCAGGGATGGTTTGGGCAAAATGTGATCCATCGCCGTTTTAAGTAATTGTCATGTTTTCGGTATAAAAAGTAGTAATTTCAAACTGCGAATACACGCAGAAAGCCAGATTTTGGCTCCAAAATACGGCTCAAAAGTCGAATTTGGGATGTTTGGGATATTTGGCAAACTGCCAGGGGGTTTGAGCAAAATGAGACCCATCGCTGCTTTCAGTAATTGGCATATTTTCAAGCGTCAAATTTGGGAAGTTTGGGATAAAAAGTCGTAAATTCAAACTGCGAATACGTGCAGAGAGCCAGAATTTGGCTCCAAAACATGGCTCAAGGTTCGAATTTGTGATGCTTGGGATATTTTGGAAACTGCAGGGAGGGTTAGGGCAAAATGTGATCCATCGCCGCTTTCAGTTATTGGCATATTTTCGGTATAAAAATCGTAATTTCAAACTGGGAATACATGCAGAGAGCCAGAATTTAGCTCCAAAATATGGCTAAAGCGTCGAATTTGGGACGTTTGGGATAATTTAATAACTGCAGAGAGGGTTTCGTCAAAATGTGATCCATCGCTGCTTTCAGTAATTGGCATATTTTCGGTATAAAAAGTCGTAATTTCAAACAACGAATACATGCAGAAAGCCAAAATTTGGCTCCAAAATATAGCTCAAGGGTCAAACTTGGGTTGTTTGGGATATTTTGAAAACTACAGGGATGGCTTGGGCAAAATGTGATCCATCGCTGCACTCAGTAATTGGCATATTTTCGGTATAAAATGTCATAGTTTCAAACTGCTAATACGTGCAGAGAGCCCGAATTTTGCTCCAAAATATGGCTCAAGCGTCGAATTTGGGATGTTTGGGATATATTGAAAACTGCAGGGAGGGTTTAGGCAAAATGTGATCCATTGCCGCTTTCAGTAATTGTCATGTTTTCGTTATAAAATGTCGTAATTTCAAACAGCGAATACGTGCAGAGAGCCAGAATTTGGCTCCAAAATATAGCTCATGGGTCGAATTTGGGATGTTTGGAATATTTTGCAAACTGCCGGGGGGTTTGGGCAAAATGTGATCCATCGCTGCTCTCAGTAATTGGCTTATTTTCAAGCGTCAAATTTGGGAAGTTTGGGATAAAAAGTCATAATTTCAAACTGCGAATACATGCAGAGAGCCAGAATTTAGCTCCAAAATAATTCTCAAGGGTCGAATTTGGGATGTTTGGGATATTTTGAAAACTACAGGGATGGATTGGGCAAAATGTGATCCATCGCCGCTCTCAGTAATTGGCATTTTTTCGGTATAAAAACTCGTAATTTCAAACTGCGAATACGTGCAGAATGCTAGAATTTGGCTCCAAAATATGGCTCAAGCGTTGAATTTGGGATGTTTGGGATATTTTGGAAACAGCAGGGAGGGTTTGGGCAAAATGTGATCAATCGCAGGTTTCAGTAATTGGCATATTTTCGGTATAAAATTCGTAATTTCAAACTGCGTATATGTGCAGAGAGCCACAATTTGGCTCCAAAATTTGGCTCAAGGGTCGAATTTGGGATGTTTGGGATATTTTGAAAACTGCAGGGGGGGGTGTGGGCAAAATGTGACCCATCGCTGCTCTCAGTAATTGGCATATTTTCGGTATAAAATAACGCAATTTCAAACTGCGAAAACGTGCAGAGAGCCAGAATTTGGCTCCAAAATATGGCTCAAGGGTCGAATTTGGGATGCTTGGGATTTTTTGAAAACTGAATGGTGGGTTTGGGAAAAATATGATCTATCGTCGCTTTCAGTAATTGGCATATTTTCGGTATAAAAAGTCGTTTTTCAAACTGCGAATACGTGCAGAAAGCCAGAATTCGGCTAGAAAATATAGCTCAAGGGTCGAATTTGGGATGTTTGGGATATTTTCAAACATATGACATATGACAATGTTGTTTTCAAATACAAAAGATATATGACAAAGGGGAGGTTAATATACGTTTTACACGTTTTACGTGTACATCTTCCATCGGTAATACAAACGGAAAATCAGGAATATTTTAGTATAAACACATTGATTTTATTGTTTCAAATACAAATGATAAAAAATCAATGTGTTTTCATTAGAATTAACTAAAATGTTCCTGATTTTCCGTTTATATTACCGATGGAAGATGTACACGTAAAACCGCTCTAATCCGGCTGAAACGTCGATATATGCAATAAAAACAGAACTTCTTCCCTTTCCAATATCTTACTCAGTATTTTAACGAGAAACAAATAGTTGATAGAAAATTAAGTGTTTAAGGTTAATTTCTAATCAATTATGTGTTTGCATAATTTTTATCGTATTTTTAATGAATTATTAGCAATAAACTGAAAGTTCACAAAAACGTGGAAAAACAGCAAAATATTGCCTAATTCGATGATATTTTGTTTATATCACATAAAGGAAAAGGGGATGATAAAGGTCAAAATATTGCTAAATTCGATGATTTTTAGTACAAAACAAAATGCAAGAAAACTTGCTTAAAAATGCAAAATTTGCGAAATTCTGAGATTTGAAGGCCAAATCACATGTCGTGAGCAAACATGAAGTAGTATCGAAATGTTGGTAAAAACGAATATATATACGTAAAATCACACTACATGAATAACGTGAAAAAGTCACAATATTACCATATTTGAGGATTTTAACTTCAAATCATAGAGCGAGGTTTCGTATTATTTAGATCAAAGAAAAGACATATGACAATGTTGTTTCAAATACAAATGATAAAAAATCAATGTATTTTCATTAGAATTAACTAAAATGTTCCTGATTTTCCGTTTGTATTACCGATGGAAGATGTACACGTAAAACGGTTAAAATCCGGCTGAATCGTCGATATATGCAATAAAAACAGAACTTTTTCCCTTTAAAATATCTTACTCAGTATTTTAACGACAAACAAATAGTTGATTGAAAATGAAATGTTTAAGGTTAATTTCTAGTCAATTGTGTGTTTGCATCATTTTCTATCGTATATTTAATGAATTAATAGCAATAAACTAAAAATTCACAAAAACGTGGAAAAACTGCAAAATATTGCCTAATTCGATGATATTTTGATTATATCACATAAAGGAAAAGGGGGATGATAAACGTCAAAATATTGCTGAATTCGATGATTTTTAGTACGAAACAAAATGCAAGAAAAGTTGCTTATAATGCAATTTTATGCGAAAATCTGAGATTTGAGGGCCAAAGCACATATCGTGATACTACATGAAATAGTATCGAAATATTGGTAAAAATGAATATATTTACGAAATATCAAACTACATGAAAAACGTGAAAAAAGTCATTATTATACCAAATTTGAGGATTTTAACTTCAAATCATAGAGCTACGTTTCGTATTTTTTAGACCCAAGAAAAGACGTATATAGATGTTGCTTCCAATACAAATGATAAAAATCAATGTGTTTTCATTAGAATTAACTAAAATATTCCTGATTTTCCGTTTATATTACCGATGGAAGATGTACACGTAAAACGGCTCTAATCCGGCTGAAACGTCGATATATGCAATGAAAACAGAACTTCTCCCCTTTTCAATATCTTACTCAGTATTTTAACGAAAAACAAATAGATGATTGAAAATGAAGTATTTAAGGTTATTTTCTGATCAATTATGTGTTTGCATAATTTTTCTCGTATATTTAATGAATTAATAACAATAAACTGAAAATTCACAAAAACGTGGAAATTCGGCAAAATATTGCCTAATTCGATATTTTGTTTAAATCACATAAAGGAAAAGGGGATGATAAAGGTCAAAATATTGCTAAATTCGATGATTTTTAGTACAAAACAAAATGCAAGAAAACTTGCTTAAAAATGCAAAATTTGCGAAATTCTGAGATTTTAAGGCCAAATCACATATCGTGAGCAAACATGAAGTAGTATTGAAATATTGGTAAAAACGAATATATATACGTAAAATCACACTACATGAATAACGTGAAAAAGTCACTATATTACCATATTTGAGGATTTTAACTTCAAATCATGGAGCGAGGTTTCGTATTATTTAGATCCAAGAAAAGACATATGACAATGTTGTTTCAAATACAAATGATAAAAATCAATGTGTTTTCATTAGAATTAACTAAAATGTTCCTGATTTTCCGTTTATATTTCCGATGGAAGATGTACACGTAAACCCGCTTTAATCCGGCTGAAACGTCGATATATGCAATAAAAACAGAACTTCTCCCCTTTCCAATATCTTACTCTGTATTTTAACGAGAAACAAATAGTTGATTGAAAATGAAGTGTTTAAGGTTAATTTCTAATCAATTTTGTGTTTGCATCATTTTTATCGTATATTTAATGAATTATTAGCAATAAACTGAAAATTCACAAATACGTGGAAAAACAGCAAAATATTGCCTAATTCGATATTTTGTTTATATCACATAGAGGAAAATAAACGTCAAAATATTGCTGAATTCGATGATTTTTAGTACGAAACAAAATGCAAGAAAACTTGCTTAAAATGCAATTTTATGTGAAAATCTGAGATATGAAGGCCAAAGCATACTAAATGAAACTACATTCATTCGTGATACTACATGAAATAGTATCGAAATATTGGTAAAAACGAATATATTTACGTAATATCAAACTACATGAAAAACGTGATAAAAGTCATTATTATACCAAATTTGAGGATTTTAACTTCGAATCATAAAGCGACGTTTCGTATTTATTAGACCCTAGAAAAGACGTATAAAGATGTTGCTTCCAATTCAAATGAAAAAAATCAATGTTTTCATTAAAGTTAACTAAAATGTTCCTGATTTTCGGTTTATATTACCGATGGAAGATGTACACGTAAAACCGTTCTAATCCGTTCTGAAAACGTCGATATATGCAATAAAAACAGAACTTCTCCCCTTTTCAATATCATATTCAGTATTTTAACGAGAAACAAATAGATGATTGAAAATGAAATATTTTAGGGTATTTTCTGATCAATTATGTGTTTGCATAATTTTTATCGTATATTTAATGAATTAATAACAATAAACTGAAAATTCACAAAAACGTGGAAAAACGGCCTAATTCGATGATATTTTGTTTAAATCACATAAAGGAAAAGGGGATGATAAAGGTCAAAATATTGCTAAGTTCGATGATTTTTAGTACAAAACAAAATGCAAGAAAACTTGCTTAAAAATGCAAAATTTGCGAAATTCTGAGATTTGAAGGCCAAATCACATATCGTGAGCAAACATGAAGTAGTATCGAAATGTTGATAAAAACGAATATATATACGTAAAATCACACTACATGAATAACGTGAAAAAGTCACTATATTACCATATTTGAAGATTTTAACTTCAAATCATAGAGCGAGGTTTCGTATTATTTAGATCAAAGAAAAGACATATGACAATGTTGTTTCAAATACAAATGATAAAAAATCAATGTATTTTCATTAGAATTAACTAAAATGTTCCTGATTTTCCGTTTGTATTACCGATGGAAGATGTACACGTAAAACGGTTAAAATCCGGCTGAATCGTCGATATATGCAATAAAAACAGAACTTTTTCCCTTTAAAATATCTTACTCAGTATTTTAACGACAAACAAATAGTTGATTGAAAATGAAATGTTTAAGGTTAATTTCTAGTCAATTGTGTGTTTGCATCATTTTCTATCGTATATTTAATGAATTAATAGCAATAAACTAAAAATTCACAAAAACGTGGAAAAACTGCAAAATATTGCCTAATTCGATGATATTTTGATTATATCACATAAAGGAAAAGGGGGGATGATAAACGTCAAAATATTGCTGAATTCGATGATTTTTAGTACGAAACAAAATGCAAGAAAAGTTGCTTATAATGCAATTTTATGCGAAAATCTGAGATTTGAGGGCCAAAGCACATATCGTGATACTACATGAAATAGTATCGAAATATTGTTAAAATGAATATATTTACGAAATATCAAACTACATGAAAAACGTGAAAAAAGTCATTATTATACCAAATTTGAGGATTTTAACTTCAAATCATAGAGCTACGTTTCGTATTTTTTAGACCCAAGAAAAGACGTATATAGATGTTGCTTCCAATACAAATGATAAAAATCAATGTGTTTTCATTAGAATTAACTAAAATATTCCTGATTTTCCGTTTATATTACCGATGGAAGATGTACACGTAAAACGGCTCTAATCCGGCTGAAACGTCGATATATGCAATGAAAACAGAACTTCTCCCCTTTTCAATATCTTACTCAGTATTTTAACGAAAAACAAATAGATGATTGAAAATGAAGTATTTAAGGTTATTTTCTGATCAATTATGTGTTTGCATAATTTTTCTCGTATATTTAATGAATTAATAATAATAAACTGAAAATTCACAAAAACGTGGAAATTCGGCAAAATATTGCCTAATTCGATATTTTGTTTAAATCACATAAAGGAAAAGGGGATGATAAAGGTCAAAATATTGCTAAATTCGATGATTTTTAGTACAAAACAAAATGCAAGAAAACTTGCTTAAAAATGCAAAATTTGCGAAATTCTGAGATTTTAAGACCAAATCACATATCGTGAGCAAACATGAAGTAGTATTGAAATATTGGTAAAAACGAATATATATACGTAAAATCACACTACATGAATAACGTGAAAAAGTCACTATATTACCATATTTGAGGATTTTAACTTCAAATCATGGAGCGAGGTTTCGTATTATTTAGATCCAAGAAAAGACATATGACAATGTTGTTTCAAATACAAATGATAAAAATCAATGTGTTTTCATTAGAATTAACTAAAATGTTCCTGATTTTCCGTTTATATTTCCGATGGAAGATGTACACGTAAACCCGCTTTAATCCGGCTGAAACGTCGATATATGCAATAAAAACAGAACTTCTCCCCTTTCCAATATCTTACTCTGTATTTTAACGAGAAACAAATAGTTGATTGAAAATGAAGTGTTTAAGGTTAATTTCTAATCAATTTTGTGTTTGCATCATTTTTATCGTATATTTAATGAATTATTAGCAATAAACTGAAAATTCACAAATACGTGGAAAAACAGCAAAATATTGCCTAATTCGATATTTTGTTTATATCACATAGAGGAAAATAAACTTCAAAATATTGCTGAATTCGATGATTTTTAGTACGAAACAAAATGCAAGAAAACTTGCTTAAAATGCAATTTTATGTGAAAATCTGAGATATGAAGGCCAAAGCATACTAAATGAAACTACATTCATTCGTGATACTACATGAAATAGTATCGAAATATTGGTAAAAACGAATATATTTACGTAATATCAAACTACATGAAAAACGTGATAAAAGTCATTATTATACCAAATTTGAGGATTTTAACTTCGAATCATAAAGCGACGTTTCGTATTTATTAGACCCTAGAAAAGACGTATAAAGATGTTGCTTCCAATTCAAATGACAAAAATCAATGTTTTCATTAAAGTTAACTAAAATGTTCCTGATTTTCGGTTTATATTACCGATGGAAGATGTACACGTAAAACCGTTCTAATCCGTTCTGAAAACGTCGATATATGCAATAAAAACAGAACTTCTCCCCTTTTCAATATCATATTCAGTATTTTAACGAGAAACAAATAGATGATTGAAAATGAAATATTTTAGGGTATTTTCTGATCAATTATGTGTTTGCATAATTTTTATCGTATATTTAATGAATTAATAACAATAAACTGAAAATTCACAAAAACGTGGAAAAACGGCCTAATTCGATGATATTTTGTTTAAATCACATAAAGGAAAAGGGGATGATAAAGGTCAAAATATTGCTAAATTCGATGATTTTTAGTACAAAACAAAATGCAAGAAAACTTGCTTACAAATGCAAAATTTGCGAAATTCTGAGATTTGAAGGCCAAATCACATATCGTGAGCAAACATGAAGTAGTATCGAAATGTTGGTAAAAACGAATATATATACGTAAAATCACACTACATGAATAACGTGAAAAAGTCACTATATTACCATATTTGAAGATTTTAACTTCAAATCATAGAGCGAGGTTTCGTATTATTTAGATCAAAGAAAAGACATATGACAATGTTGTTTCAAATACAAATGATAAAAAATCAATGTATTTTCATTAGAATTAACTAAAATGTTCCTGATTTTCCGTTTGTATTACCGATGGAAGATGTACACGTAAAACGGTTAAAATCCGGCTGAATCGTCGATATATGCAATAAAAACAGAACTTTTTCCCTTTAAAATATCTTACTCAGTATTTTAACGACAAACAAATAGTTGATTGAAAATGAAATGTTTAAGGTTAATTTCTAGTCAATTGTGTGTTTGCATCATTTTCTATCGTATATTTAATGAATTAATAGCAATAAACTAAAAATTCACAAAAACGTGGAAAAACTGCAAAATATTGCCTAATTCGATGATATTTTGATTATATCACATAAAGGAAAAGGGGGATGATAAACGTCAAAATATTGCTGAATTCGATGATTTTTAGTACGAAACAAAATGCAAGAAAAGTTGCTTATAATGCAATTTTATGCGAAAATCTGAGATTTGAGGGCCAAAGCACATATCGTGATACTACATGAAATAGTATCGAAATATTGGTAAAAATGAATATATTTACGAAATATCAAACTACATGAAAAACGTGAAAAAAGTCATTATTATACCAAATTTGAGGATTTTAACTTCAAATCATAGAGCTACGTTTCGTATTTTTTAGACCCAAGAAAAGACGTATATAGATGTTGCTTCCAATACAAATGATAAAAATCAATGTGTTTTCATTAGAATTAACTAAAATATTCCTGATTTTCCGTTTATATTACCGATGGAAGATGTACACGTAAAACGGCTCTAATCCGGCTGAAACGTCGATATATGCAATGAAAACAGAACTTCTCCCCTTTTCAATATCTTACTCAGTATTTTAACGAAAAACAAATAGATGATTGAAAATGAAGTATTTAAGGTTATTTTCTGATCAATTATGTGTTTGCATAATTTTTCTCGTATATTTAATGAATTAATAACAATAAACTGAAAATTCACAAAAACGTGGAAATTCGGCAAAATATTGCCTAATTCGATATTTTGTTTAAATCACATAAAGGAAAAGGGGATGATAAAGGTCAAAATATTGCTAAATTCGATGATTTTTAGTACAAAACAAAATGCAAGAAAACTTGCTTAAAAATGCAAAATTTGCGAAATTCTGAGATTTTAAGGCCAAATCACATATCGTGAGCAAACATGAAGTAGTATTGAAATATTGGTAAAAACGAATATATATACGTAAAATCACACTACATGAATAACGTGAAAAAGTCACTATATTACCATATTTGAGGATTTTAACTTCAAATCATGGAGCGAGGTTTCGTATTATTTAGATCCAAGAAAAGACATATGACAATGTTGTTTCAAATACAAATGATAAAAATCAATGTGTTTTCATTAGAATTAACTAAAATGTTCCTGATTTTCCGTTTATATTTCCGATGGAAGATGTACACGTAAACCCGCTTTAATCCTGCTGAAACGTCGATATATGCAATAAAAACAGAACTTCTCCCCTTTCCAATATCTTGCTCTGTATTTTAACGAGAAACAAATAGTTGATTGAAAATGAAGTGTTTAAGGTTAATTTCTAATCAATTTTGTGTTTGCATCATTTTTATCGTATATTTAATGAATTATTAGCAATAAACTGAAAATTCACAAATACGTGGAAAACCAGCAAAATATTGCCTAATTCGATATTTTATTTATATCACATAGAGGAAAATAAACGTCAAAATATTGCTGAATTCGATGATTTTTAGTACGAAACAAAATGCAAGAAAACTTGCTTAAAATGCAATTTTATGTGAAAATCTGAGATATGAAGGCCAAAGCATACTAAATGAAACTACATTCATTCGTGATACTGCATGAAATAGTATCGAAATATTGGTAAAAACGAATATATTTACGTAATATCAAACTACATGAAAAACGTGATAAAAGTCATTATTATACCAAATTTGAGGATTTTAACTTCGAATCATAAAGCGACGTTTCGTATTTATTAGACCCTAGAAAAGACGTATAAAGATGTTGCTTCCAATTCAAATGACATAAATCAATGTTTTCATTAAAGTTAACTAAAATGTTCCTGATTTTCGGTTTATATTACCGATGGAAGATGTACACGTAAAACCGTTCTAATCCGTTCTCAAAACGTCGATATATGCAATAAAAACAGAACTTCTCCCCTTTTCAATATCATATTCAGTATTTTAACGAGAAACAAATAGATGATTGAAAATGAAATATTTTAGGGTATTTTCTGATCAATTATGTGTTTGCATAATTTTTATCGTATATTTAATGAATTAATAACAATAAACTGAAAATTCACAAAAACGTGGAAAAACGGCCTAATTCGATGATATTTTGTTTAAATCACATAAAGGAAAAGGGGATGATAAAGGTCAAAATATTGCTAAATTCGATGATTTTTAGTACAAAACAAAATGCAAGAAAACTTGCTTACAAATGCAAAATTTGCGAAATTCTGAGATTTGAAGGCCAAATCACATATCGTGAGCAAACATGAAGTAGTATCGAAATGTTGGTGAAAACGAATATATATACGTAAAATCACACTACATGAATAACGTGAAAAAGTCACTATATAACCATATTTGAAGATTTTAACTTCAAATCATAGAGCGAGGTTTCGTATTATTTAGATCAAAGAAAAGACATATGACAATGTTGTTTCAAATACAAATGATAAAAAATCAATGTATTTTCATTAGAATTAACTAAAATGTTCCTGATTTTCCGTTTGTATTACCGATGGAAGATGTACACGTAAAACGGTTAAAATCCGGCTGAATCGTCGATATATGCAATAAAAACAGAACTTTTTCCCTTTAAAATATCTTACTCAGTATTTTAACGACAAACAAATAGTTGATTGAAAATGAAATGTTTAAGGTTAATTTCTAGTCAATTGTGTGTTTGCATCATTTTCTATCGTATATTTAATGAATTAATAGCAATAAACTAAAAATTCACAAAAACGTGGAAAAACTGCAAAATATTGCCTAATTCGATGATATTTTGATTATATCACATAAAGGAAAAGGGGGATGATAAACGTCAAAATATTGCTGAATTCGATGATTTTTAGTACGAAACAAAATGCAAGAAAAGTTGCTTATAATGCAATTTTATGCGAAAATCTGAGATTTGAGGGCCAAAGCACATATCGTGATACTACATGAAATAGTATCGAAATATTGGTAAAAATGAATATATTTACGAAATATCAAACTACATGAAAAACGTGAAAAAAGTCATTATTATACCAAATTTGAGGATTTTAACTTCAAATCATAGAGCTACGTTTCGTATTTTTTAGACCCAAGAAAAGACGTATATAGATGTTGCTTCTAATACAAATGATAAAAATCAATGTGTTTTCATTAGAATTAACTAAAATATTCCTGATTTTCCGTTTATATTACCGATGGAAGATGTACACGTAAAACGGCTCTAATCCGGCTGAAACGTCGATATATGCAATGAAAACAGAACTTCTCCCCTTTTCAATATCTTACTCAGTATTTTAACGAAAAACAAATAGATGATTGAAAATGAAGTATTTAAGGTTATTTTCTGATCAATTATGTGTTTGCATAATTTTTCTCGTATATTTAATGAATTAATAACAATAAACTGAAAATTCACAAAAACGTGGAAATTCGGCAAAATATTGCCTAATTCGATATTTTGTTTAAATCACATAAAGGAAAAGGGGATGATAAAGGTCAAAATATTGCTAAATTCGATGATTTTTAGTACAAAACAAAATGCAAGAAAACTTGCTTAAAAATGCAAAATTTGCGAAATTCTGAGATTTTAAGGCCAAATCACATATCGTGAGCAAACATGAAGTAGTATTGAAATATTGGTAAAAACGAATATATATACGTAAAATCACACTACATGAATAACGTGAAAAAGTCACTATATTACCATATTTGAGGATTTTAACTTCAAATCATGGAGCGAGGTTTCGTATTATTTAGATCCAAGAAAAGACATATGACAATGTTGTTTCAAATACAAATGATAAAAATCAATGTGTTTTCATTAGAATTAACTAAAATGTTCCTGATTTTCCGTTTATATTTCCGATGGAAGATGTACACGTAAACCCGCTTTAATCCGGCTGAAACGTCGATATATGCAATAAAAACAGAACTTCTCCCCTTTCCAATATCTTACTCTGTATTTTAACGAGAAACAAATAGTTGATTGAAAATGAAGTGTTTAAGGTTAATTTCTAATCAATTTTGTGTTTGCATCATTTTTATCGTATATTTAATGAATTATTAGCAATAAACTGAAAATTCACAAATACGTGGAAAAACAGCAAAATATTGCCTAATTCGATATTTTGTTTATATCACATAGAGGAAAATAAACGTCAAAATATTGCTGAATTCGATGATTTTTAGTACGAAACAAAATGCAAGAATTGCTTAAAATGCAATTTTATGTGAAAATCTGAGATATGAAGGCCAAAGCATACTAAATGAAACTACATTCATTCGTGATACTACATGAAATAGTATCGAAATATTGGTAAAAACGAATATATTTACGTAATATCAAACTACATGAAAAACGTGATAAAAGTCATTATTATACCAAATTTGAGGATTTTAACTTCGAATCATAAAGCGACGTTTCGTATTTATTAGACCCTAGAAAAGACGTATAAAGATGTTGCTTCCAATTCAAATGACAAAAATCAATGTTTTCATTAAAGTTAACTAAAATGTTCCTGATTTTCGGTTTATATTACCGATGGAAGATGTACACGTAAAACCGTTCTAATCCGTTCTGAAAACGTCGATATATGCAATAAAAACAGAACTTCTCCCCTTTTCAATATCATATTCAGTATTTTAACGAGAAACAAATAGATGATTGAAAATGAAATATTTTAGGGTATTTTCTGATCAATTATGTGTTTGCATAATTTTTATCGTATATTTAATGAATTAATAACAATAAACTGAAAATTCACAAAAACGTGGAAAAACGGCCTAATTCGATGATATTTTGTTTAAATCACATAAAGGAAAAGGGGATGATAAAGGTCAAAATATTGCTAAATTCGATGATTTTTAGTACAAAACAAAATGCAAGAAAACTTGCTTACAAATGCAAAATTTGCGAAATTCTGAGATTTGAAGGCCAAATCACATATCGTGAGCAAACATGAAGTAGTATCGAAATGTTGGTAAAAACGAATATATATACGTAAAATCACACTACATGAATAACGTGAAAAAGTCACTATATTACCATATTTGAAGATTTTAACTTCAAATCATAGAGCGAGGTTTCGTATTATTTAGATCAAAGAAAAGACATATGACAATGTTGTTTCAAATACAAATGATAAAAAATCAATGTATTTTCATTAGAATTAACTAAAATGTTCCTGATTTTCCGTTTGTATTACCGATGGAAGATGTACACGTAAAACGGTTAAAATCCGGCTGAATCGTCGATATATGCAATAAAAACAGAACTTTTTCCCTTTAAAATATCTTACTCAGTATTTTAACGACAAACAAATAGTTGATTGAAAATGAAATGTTTAAGGTTAATTTCTAGTCAATTGTGTGTTTGCATCATTTTCTATCGTATATTTAATGAATTAATAGCAATAAACTAAAAATTCACAAAAACGTGGAAAAACTGCAAAATATTGCCTAATTCGATGATATTTTGATTATATCACATAAAGGAAAAGGGGGATGATAAACGTCAAAATATTGCTGAATTCGATGATTTTTAGTACGAAACAAAATGCAAGAAAAGTTGCTTATAATGCAATTTTATGCGAAAATCTGAGATTTGAGGGCCAAAGCACATATCGTGATACTACATGAAATAGTATCGAAATATTGGTAAAAATGAATATATTTACGAAATATCAAACTACATGAAAAACGTGAAAAAAGTCATTATTATACCAAATTTGAGGATTTTAACTTCAAATCATAGAGCTACGTTTCGTATTTTTTAGACCCAAGAAAAGACGTATATAGATGTTGCTTCCAATACAAATGATAAAAATCAATGTGTTTTCATTAGAATTAACTAAAATATTCCTGATTTTCCGTTTATATTACCGATGGAAGATGTACACGTAAAACGGCTCTAATCCGGCTGAAACGTCGATATATGCAATGAAAACAGAACTTCTCCCCTTTTCAATATCTTACTCAGTATTTTAACGAAAAACAAATAGATGATTGAAAATGAAGTATTTAAGGTTATTTTCTGATCAATTATGTGTTTGCATAATTTTTCTCGTATATTTAATGAATTAATAACAATAAACTGAAAATTCACAAAAACGTGGAAATTCGGCAAAATATTGCCTAATTCGATATTTTGTTTAAATCACATAAAGGAAAAGGGGATGATAAAGGTCAAAATATTGCTAAATTCGATGATTTTTAGTACAAAACAAAATGCAAGAAAACTTGCTTAAAAATGCAAAATTTGCGAAATTCTGAGATTTTAAGGCCAAATCACATATCGTGAGCAAACATGAAGTAGTATTGAAATATTGGTAAAAACGAATATATATACGTAAAATCACACTACATGAATAACGTGAAAAAGTCACTATATTACCATTTTTGAGGATTTTAACTTCAAATCATGGAGCGAGGTTTCGTATTATTTAGATCAAAGAAAAGACATATGACAATGTTGTTTCAAATACAAATGATAAAAATCAATGTGTTTTCATTAGAATTAACTAAAATGTTCCTGATTTTCCGTTTATATTTCCGATGGAAGATGTACACGTAAACCCGCTTTAATCCGGCTGAAACGTCGATATATGCAATAAAAACAGAACTTCTCCCCTTTCCAATATCTTACTCTGTATTTTAACGAGAAACAAATAGTTGATTGAAAATGAAGTGTTTAAGGTTAATTTCTAATCAATTTTGTGTTTGCATCATTTTTATCGTATATTTAATGAATTATTAGCAATAAACTGAAAATTCACAAATACGTGGAAAAACAGCAAAATATTGCCTAATTCGATATTTTGTTTATATCACATAGAGGAAAATAAACGTCAAAATATTGCTGAATTCGATGATTTTTAGTACGAAACAAAATGCAAGAAAACTTGCTTAAAATGCAATTTTATGTGAAAATCTGAGATATGAAGGCCAAAGCATACTAAATGAAACTACATTCATTCGTGATACTACATGAAATAGTATCGAAATATTGGTAAAAACGAATATATTTACGTAATATCAAACTACATGAAAAACGTGATAAAAGTCATTATTATACCAAATTTGAGGATTTTAACTTCGAATCATAGAGCGACGTTTCGTATTTATTAGACCCTAGAAAAGACGTATAAAGATGTTGCTTCCAATTCAAATGACAAAAATCAATGTTTTCATTAAAGTTAACTAAAATGTTCCTGATTTTCGGTTTATATTACCGATGGAAGATGTACACGTAAAACCGTTCTAATCCGTTCTGAAAACGTCGATATATGCAATAAAAACAGAACTTCTCCCCTTTTCAATATCATATTCAGTATTTTAACGAGAAACAAATAGATGATTGAAAATGAAATATTTTAGGGTATTTTCTGATCAATTATGTGTTTGCATAATTTTTATCGTATATTTAATGAATTAATAACAATAAACTGAAAATTCACAAAAACGTGGAAAAACGGCCTAATTCGATGATATTTTGTTTAAATCACATAAAGGAAAAGGGGATGATAAAGGTCAAAATATTGCTAAATTCGATGATTTTTAGTACAAAACAAAATGCAAGAAAACTTGCTTACAAATGCAAAATTTGCGAAATTCTGAGATTTGAAGGCCAAATCACATATCGTGAGCAAACATGAAGTAGTATCGAAATGTTGGTGAAAACGAATATATATACGTAAAATCACACTACATGAATAACGTGAAAAAGTCACTATATTACCATATTTGAAGATTTTAACTTCAAATCATAGAGCGAGGTTTCGTATTATTTAGATCAAAGAAAAGACATATGACAATGTTGTTTCAAATACAAATGATAAAAAATCAATGTATTTTCATTAGAATTAACTAAAATGTTCCTGATTTTCCGTTTGTATTACCGATGGAAGATGTACACGTAAAACGGTTAAAATCCGGCTGAATCGTCGATATATGCAATAAAAACAGAACTTTTTCCCTTTAAAATATCTTACTCAGTATTTTAACGACAAACAAATAGTTGATTGAAAATGAAATGTTTAAGGTTAATTTCTAGTCAATTGTGTGTTTGCATCATTTTCTATCGTATATTTAATGAATTAATAGCAATAAACTAAAAATTCACAAAAACGTGGAAAAACTGCAAAATATTGCCTAATTCGATGATATTTTGATTATATCACATAAAGGAAAAGGGGGATGATAAAC
This sequence comes from Procambarus clarkii, assembly GCF_040958095.1. Lineage (NCBI taxonomy): Eukaryota > Metazoa > Arthropoda > Malacostraca > Decapoda > Cambaridae > Procambarus > Procambarus clarkii. Next base: position 34,812,694 of record NC_091151.1, read on the forward strand.
GTCAAAATATTGCTGAATTCGATGATTTTTAGTACGAAACAAAATGCAAGAAAAGTTGCTTATAATGCAATTTTATGCGAAAATCTGAGATTTGAGGGCCAAAGCACATATCGTGATACTACATGAAATAGTATCGAAATATTGGTAAAAATGAATATATTTACGAAATATCAAACTACATGAAAAACGTGAAAAAAGTCATTATTATACCAAATTTGAGGATTTTAACTTCAAATCATAGAGCTACGTTTCGTATTTTTTAGACCCAAGAAAAGACGTATATAGATGTTGCTTCTAATACAAATGATAAAAATCAATGTGTTTTCATTAGAATTAACTAAAATATTCCTGATTTTCCGTTTATATTACCGATGGAAGATGTACACGTAAAACGGCTCTAATCCGGCTGAAACGTCGATATATGCAATGAAAACAGAACTTCTCCCCTTTTCAATATCTTACTCAGTATTTTAACGAAAAACAAATAGATGATTGAAAATGAAGTATTTAAGGTTATTTTCTGATCAATTATGTGTTTGCATAATTTTTCTCGTATATTTAATGAATTAATAACAATAAACTGAAAATTCACAAAAACGTGGAAATTCGGCAAAATATTGCCTAATTCGATATTTTGTTTAAATCACATAAAGGAAAAGGGGATGATAAAGGTCAAAATATTGCTAAATTCGATGATTTTTAGTACAAAACAAAATGCAAGAAAACTTGCTTAAAAATGCAAAATTTGCGAAATTCTGAGATTTTAAGGCCAAATCACATATCGTGAGCAAACATGAAGTAGTATTGAAATATTGGTAAAAACGAATATATATACGTAAAATCACACTACATGAATAACGTGAAAAAGTCACTATATTACCATATTTGAGGATTTTAACTTCAAATCATGGAGCGAGGTTTCGTATTATTTAGATCCAAGAAAAGACATATGACAATGTTGTTTCAAATACAAATGATAAAAATCAATGTGTTTTCATTAGAATTAACTAAAATGTTCCTGATTTTCCGTTTATATTTCCGATGGAAGATGTACACGTAAACCCGCTTTAATCCGGCTGAAACGTCGATATATGCAATAAAAACAGAACTTCTCCCCTTTCCAATATCTTACTCTGTATTTTAACGAGAAACAAATAGTTGATTGAAAATGAAGTGTTTAAGGTTAATTTCTAATCAATTTTGTGTTTGCATCATTTTTATCGTATATTTAATGAATTAATAGCAATAAACTGAAAGTTCACAAAAACGTGGAAAAACAGCAAAATATTGCCTAATTCGATGATATTTTGTTTAAATCACATAAAGGAAAAGGGGATGATAAACGTCAAAATATTGCTGAATTCGATGATTTTTAGTACGAAACAAAATGCAAGAAAACTTGCTTAAAATGCAATTTTATGCGAAAATCTGAGATTTGAAGGCCAAAGCACATATCGTGATACTACATGAAATAGTATCGAAATATTGGTAAAAATGAATATATATACGTAATATCAAACTACATGAAAAACGTGAAAAATTCATTATTATACCAAATTTGAGGATTTTACCTTCGAATCATAGAGCGACGTTTCGTATTTTTTAGACCCTAGAAAAGACGTATAAAGATGTTGCTTCCAATACAAATGATAAAAATCAATGTGTTTTCATTAGAATTAACTAAAATGTTCCTGATTTTCCGTTTATATTACCGATGGAAGATGTACACGTAAAACGGTTCTAATCCGGCTGAAACGTCGATATATGCAATAAAAACAGAACTTCTCCCCTTTTCAATATCTTCCTCAGTTTTTTAACGAGAAACAAATAGATGATTGAAAATGAAGTATTTAAGGTTATTTTCTGATCAATTATGTGTTTGAAAATTTTTCTCGTATATATAATGATTTAATAACAATAAACTGACAATTCACAAAAACGTCGAAAAACGGCAAAATATTGCCTAATTCGATGATATTTTGTTTAAATCACATAAAGGAACAGGGGATGATAAAGGTCAAAATATTGCTAAATTCGATGATTTTAAGTACAAAACAAAATGCAAGAAAACTTGCTTAAAAATGCAAAATTTCCGAAATTCTGAGATTTGAAGGCCAAATCACATATCGTGAGCAAACATGAAGTAGTATCGAAATATTGGTAAAAACGAATATATATACGTAAAATCACACTACATGAATAACGTGAAAAAAGTCACTATATTACCATATTTAAGGATTTTAACTTCAAATCATAGAGCGAGGTTTCGTATTATTTGGACCCAAGAAAAGACATGAAAATGTTGTTTCAAATACAAATGATAAAAAATCAATGTGTTTTCATTACAATTACCTAAAATGTTCCTGATTTTCCGTTTATATTACTGATGGAAGATGTACACGTAAAACCGCTCTAATCCCGCTGAAACGTCGATATATGCAATAAAAACAGAACTTCTCCCCTTTCCAATATCTTACTCAGTATTTTAACGAGAAACAAATAGTTGATTGAAAATGAAGTGTTTAAGGTTAATTTCTAATCAATTATGTGTTTGCATCATTTTTATCATATATTTAATGAATTAATAGCAATAAACTGACAGTTCACAAAAACGTGGAAAAACAGCAAAATATTGCCTAATTCGATGATATTTTGTTTATATCACATAAAGGAAAAGGGGATGATAAACGTCAAAATATTGCTGAATTCGATGATTTTTACTACATGAATAACGTGAAAAAAGTCACTATATTACCATATTTGAGGATTTTAACTTCAGATCATAGAGCGAGGTTTCGTATTATTTAGATCCATGAAAAGACATATGACAATGTTGTTTCTAATACAAATGATAAAAAATCAATGTGTTTTCATTAGAATTTCATTAGAATGTTCCTGATTTTCCGTTTATATTACCGATGGAAGATGTACACGTAAAACCGCTCTAATCCGGCTGAAACGTCGATATATGCAATAAAAACAGAACTTCTCCCCTTTCCAATATCTTACTCAGTATTCTAACGAGAAATAAAAAGTTGATTGAAAATTAAGTGTTTAGGTTAATTTCTAATCAATTATGTGTTTGCATAATTTTTATCGTATTTTTAATGAATTAAGAGCAGTAAACTGAAAGTTCACAAAAACGTGGAAAAACAGCAAAATATTGCCTAATTCGATGATATTTTGTTTAAATCACATAAAGGAAAAGGGGATGATAAACGTCAAAATATTGCTGAATTCGATGATTTTTAATACGAAACAAAATGCAAGAAAACTTGCTTAAAATGCAATTTTATGCGAAAATCTGATATTTGAAGGCCAAAGCACATATCGTGATACTACATGAAATAGTATCGAAATATTGGTAAAAATGAATATATATACGTAATATCAAACTACATGAAAAACGTGAAAAAAGTCATTATTATACCAAATTTGAGGATTTTAACTTCGAATCATTGCGCGACGTTTCGTATTTTTTAGACCCTAGAAAAGACGTATATATATATTGCTTCCAATACAAATGATAAAAATCAATGTGTTTTCATTAGAAATAACTTAAATGTTCCTGATTTTCCGTTTATATTACCGATGGAACATGTACACGTAAAACGGCTCTAATCCGGCTGAAACGTCGATATATGCAATAAAAACAGAACTTCTCCCCTTTTCAATATCTTACTCAGTATTTTAACGAGAAACAAATAGATGATTGAAAATGAAGTATTTGAGGTCAATGCAAAATTTGAAAATTCTGAGATTTGAAGGCCAAACCACATATCGTGAGAAAACATGAAGTAGTATCGAAATATTGGTAAAAACGAATATATATACGTAAAATCAAACTACATGAATAACGTGAAAAAAGTAACTATATTACCATATTTGAGGATTTTAACTTCAAATCATAGAGCGAGGTTTCGTATTATTTAGATCCAAGAAAAGACATATGACAATGTTGTTTCAAATACAAATGATAAAAAATCAATGTGTTTTCATTATAATTAACTAAAATGTTCCTAATTTTCCGTCTATATTACTGATGGAAGATGTACACGTAAAACCGCTCTAATCCCGCTGAAACATCGATATATGCAATAAAAACAGAACTTCTCCCCTTTTCAATATCTTGCTCAGTATTTTAACGAGAAACAAATAGATGATTGAAAATGAAGTATTTAAGGTTATTTTCTGATCAATTCTGTGTTTGCATAATTTTTATCGTATATATAATGAATTAATAACAATAAACTGAAAATTCACAAAAACGTGGAAAAACGGCAAAATATTGCCTAATTTGATGATATTTTGTTTAAATCACATAAGGGAAAAGGGGGTGATAAAGGTCAAAATATTGCTAAATTCGATGATTTTTAGTACAAAAGAAAATGCAAGAAAACTTGCTTAAAAATGCAAAATTTGCGAAATTCTGAGATTTGAAGGCCAAATCACATATCAAGAGAAAACATGAAGTAGTATCGAAATATTGGTAAAAACGAATATATATACGTAAAATCAAACTACATGAATAACGTCAAAAAGTCACTATATTACCATATTTGAGGATTTTAACTTTAAATCATAGAGCGAGGTTTCATATTATTTAGATCCCAGAAAAGACATATGACAATGTTGTTTCAAATACAAATGATAAAAATCAATGTGTTTTCATTAGAATTAACTAAAATGTTTCTGATTCTCCGTTTATATTACCGATGGAAGATGTACACGTAAAACCGCTCTAATCCGGCTGAAACGTCGATATATGCAATAAAAACAGAACTTCTCCCCTTTTCAATATCTTACTCAGTATTTTAACGAGAAACAAATAGATGATTGAAAATGAAGTATTTAAGGTTATTTTCTGATCAATTATGTGTTTGCATAATTTTTATCGTATATTTAATGAATTAATAACAATAAATTGAAAATTCACAAAAATGTGCAAAAACGGCAAAATATTGCCTAATTCGATAATATTTTGTTTAAATCACATAAAGAAAAAGGGGATGATAAAGGTCAAAATATTGCTGAATTCGATGATTTTTACTACATGAATAACGTGAAAAACGTCACTATATTACCAAATTTGAGGATTTTAACTTCAGATCATAGAGCGAGGTTTCGTATTATTTAGATTCAAGAAAAGACATATGACAATGTTGTTTCTAATACAAATGATAAAAAATCAATGTGTTTTCATTAGAATTAACTAAAATGTTCCTGATTTTCTGTTTATATTACCGATGGAAGATGTACACGTAAAACCGCACTAATCCGGCTGAAACGTCGATATATGCAATAAAAACAGAACTTCTCCCCTTTTCAATGTCTTACTCAGTATTTTAACGAGAAACAAATAGATGATTGAAAATGAAGTATTTGAGGTTATTTTCTGATCAATTATGTGTTTGCATAATTTTTATCGTATATTTAATGAATAAATAACAATAAACTGAAAATTCACAAAAACGTGGAAAAACGGCAAAATATTGCCTAATTCGATGATATTTTGTTTAAATCAGATAAAGGAAAAGGGGATGATAAAGGTCAAAATATTGCTAAATTCGATGATTTTTAGTACAAAAGAAAATGCAAGAAAACTTGTTAAAAAATGCAAAATTTGAAAATTCTGAGATATGAAGGCCAAATCACAGGCCAATTTCTCACGATATGAGAAAACATGAAGTAGTATCGAAATATTGGTAAAAACGAATATATATACGTAAAATCAAACTACATGAATAACGTGAAAAAAGTAACTATATTACCATATTTGAGGATTTTAACTTCAAATCATAGAGCGAGGTTTCGTATTATTTAGATGCAAGAAAAGACATATGACAATGTTCTTTCTAATACAAATGATAAAAAATCAAAGTGTTTTCATTAGAATTAACTAAAATGTTCCTGATTTTCCGTTTATATTACCGATGGAAGATGTACACGTAAAACCGCTCTAATCCGGCTGAAACGTCGATATATGCAATAAAAACTGAACTTCTCCCCTTTCCAATATCTTACTCAGTATTTTATCAAGAAACAAATAGTTGATTGAAAATTAAGTGTTTAAGGTTAATTTCTAATCAATTATGTGTTTGCATCATTTTTATCGTATATTTAATGAATTAATAGCAATAAACTGAAAGTTCACAAAAACGTGGAAAAACAGCAAAATATTGCCTAATTCGATGATATTTTGTTTATATCACATAAAGGAAAAGGGGATGATAAACGTAAAAATATTGCTGAATTCGATGATTTTTAGTATGAAACAAAATGCAAGAAAACTTGCTTAAAATGCAATATTATGCGAAAATCTGAGATTTGAAGGCCAAAGCACATATCAAAAATCAATGTGTTTTCATTAGAATTAACTAAAATGTTCCTGATTTTCCGTTTATATTACCGATGGAAGATGTACACGTAAAACGGCTCTAATCCGGCTGAAACGTCGATAAATGCAATAAAAACAGAACTTCTCCCCTTTTCAATATCTTACTCAGTATTTTAACGAGAAACAAATAGATGATTGAAAATGAAGGATTTAAGGTTATTTTCTGATCAATTATGTGTTTGCATAATTTGTATTGTATATTTAATGAATTAATAACAATAAACTGAAAATTCACAAAAACGTGGAAAAACGGCAAAATATTGCCTAATTTGATGATATTTTGTTTAAATCACATAAAGGAAAAGGGGATGATAAAGGTCAAAATATTGCTAAATTCGATGATTTTTAGTACAAAAGAAAATGCAAGAAAACTTGCTTAGAAAATGCAAAATTTGAAAATTCTGAGATTTGAAGGCCAAATCACATATCGTGAGAAAACATGAAGTAGTATCGAAATATTGGTAAAAACGAATATATATATGTAAAATCAAACTACATGAATAACGTGAAAAAAGTTAATATATTACCATATTTGAGGATTTTAACTTCAAATCATGGAGCGAGGTTTCGTATTATTTAGATCCAAGAAAAGACATATGACAATGTTGTTTCAAATACAAATGATAAAAATCAATGTGTTTTTATTAGAATTAACTAAAATGTTCCTGATTTTCCGTTTATATTACCGATGGAAGATGTACATGTAAAACCGCTCTAATCCGGCTGAAACGTCGATATATGCAATAAAAACAGAACTTCTCCCCTTTCCAATATCTTACTCAGTATTTTAACGAGATATAAATAGTTGATTGAAAATTAAGTGTTTAAGGTTAATTTCTAATCAATTATGTGTTTGCATAATTTTTATCGTATTTTTAATGAATTAAGAGCAATAAACTGAAAGTTCACAAAAACGTGGAAAAACAGCAAAATATTGCCTAATTCGATGATATTTTGTTTAAATCACATAAAGGAAAAGGGGATGATAAACGTCAAAATATTGCTGAATTCGATGATTTTTAGTACGAAACAAAATGCAAGAAAACTTGCTTAAAATGCAATTTTATGCGAAAATCTGAGATTTGAAGGCCAAAGCACATATCGTGATACTACATGAAATAGTATCGAAATATTGGTAAAAATGAATATATATACGTAATATCAAACTACATGAAAAACGTGAAAAATTCATTATTATACCAAATTTGAGGATTTTACCTTCGAATCATAGAGCGACGTTTCGTATTTTTTAGACCCTAGAAAAGACGTATAAAGATGTTGCTTCCAATACAAATGATAAAAATCAATGTGTTTTCATTAGAATTAACTAAAATGTTCCTGATTTTCCGTTTATATTACCGATGGAAGATGTACACGTAAAACCGCTCTAATCCCGCTGAAACGTCGATATATGCAATAAAAACAGAACTTCTCCCCTTTTCAATATCTTGCTCAGTATTTTAACGAGAAACAAATAGATGATTGAAAATGAAGTATTTAAGGTTATTTTCTGATCAATTCTGTGTTTGCATAATTTTTATCGTATATATAATGAATTAATAACAATAAACTGAAAATTCACAAAAACGTGGAAAAACGGCAAAATATTGCCTAATTCGATGATATTTTGTTTAAATCACATAAGGGAAAAGGGGTGATAAAGGTCAAAATATTGCTAAATTCGATGATTTTTAGTACAAAAGAAAATGCAAGAAAACTTGCTTAAAAATGCAAAATTTGCGAAATTCTGAGATTTGAAGGCCAAATCACATATCAAGAGAAAACATGAAGTAGTATCGAAATATTGGTAAAAACGAATATATATACGTAAAATCAAACTACATGAATAACGTCAAAAAGTCACTATATTACCATATTTGAGGATTTTAACTTTAAATCATAGAGCGAGGTTTCATATTATTTAGATCCCAGAAAAGACATATGACAATGTTGTTTCAAATACAAATGATAAAAATCAATGTGTTTTCATTAGAATTAACTAAAATGTTTCTGATTCTCCGTTTATATTACCGATGGAAGATGTACACGTAAAACCGCTCTAATCCGGCTGAAACGTCGATATATGCAATAAAAACAGAACTTCTCCCCTTTTCAATATCTTACTCAGTATTTTAACGAGAAACAAATAGATGATTGAAAATGAAGTATTTAAGGTTATTTTCTGATCAATTATGTGTTTGCATAATTTTTATCGTATATTTAATGAATTAATAACAATAAATTGAAAATTCACAAAAATGTGCAAAAACGGCAAAATATTGCCTAATTCGATAATATTTTGTTTAAATCACATAAAGAAAAAGGGGATGATAAAGGTCAAAATATTGCTGAATTCGATGATTTTTACTACATGAATAACGTGAAAAACGTCACTATATTACCAAATTTGAGGATTTTAACTTCAGATCATAGAGCGAGGTTTCGTATTATTTAGATTCAAGAAAAGACATATGACAATGTTGTTTCTAATACAAATGATAAAAAATCAATGTGTTTTCATTAGAATTAACTAAAATGTTCCTGATTTTCTGTTTATATTACCGATGGAAGATGTACACGTAAAACCGCACTAATCCGGCTGAAACGTCGATATATGCAATAAAAACAGAACTTCTCCCCTTTTCAATGTCTTACTCAGTATTTTAACGAGAAACAAATAGATGATTGAAAATGAAGTATTTGAGGTTATTTTCTGATCAATTATGTGTTTGCATAATTTTTATCGTATATTTAATGAATAAATAACAATAAACTGAAAATTCACAAAAACGTGGAAAAACGGCAAAATATTGCCTAATTCGATGATATTTTGTTTAAATCAGATAAAGGAAAAGGGGATGATAAAGGTCAAAATATTGCTAAATTCGATGATTTTTAGTACAAAAGAAAATGCAAGAAAACTTGTTAAAAAATGCAAAATTTGAAAATTCTGAGATATGAAGGCCAAATCACAGGCCAATTTCTCACGATATGAGAAAACATGAAGTAGTATCGAAATATTGGTAAACACGAATATATATACGTAAAATCAAACTACATGAATAACGTGAAAAAAGTAACTATATTACCATATTTGAGGATTTTAACTTCAAATCATAGAGCGAGGTTTCGTATTATTTAGATGCAAGAAAAGACATATGACAATGTTCTTTCTAATACAAATGATAAAAAATCAAAGTGTTTTCATTAGAATTAACTAAAATGTTCCTGATTTTCCGTTTATATTACCGATGGAAGATGTACACGTAAAACCGCTCTAATCCGGCTGAAACGTCGATATATGCAATAAAAACTGAACTTCTCCCCTTTCCAATATCTTACTCAGTATTTTATCAAGAAACAAATAGTTGATTGAAAATTAAGTGTTTAAGGTTAATTTCTAATCAATTATGTGTTTGCATCATTTTTATCGTATATTTAATGAATTAATAGCAATAAACTGAAAGTTCACAAAAACGTGGAAAAACAGCAAAATATTGCCTAATTCGATGATATTTTGTTTATATCACATAAAGGAAAAGGGGATGATAAACGTAAAAATATTGCTGAATTCGATGATTTTTAGTATGAAACAAAATGCAAGAAAACTTGCTTAAAATGCAATATTATGCGAAAATCTGAGATTTGAAGGCCAAAGCACATATCAAAAATCAATGTGTTTTCATTAGAATTAACTAAAATGTTCCTGATTTTCCGTTTATATTACCGATGGAAGATGTACACGTAAAACCGCTCTAATCCGGCTGAAACGTCGATATATGCAATAAAAACAGAACTTCTCCCCTTTTCAATATCTTACTCAGTATTTTAACGAGAAACAAATAGATGATTGAAAATGAAGTATTTAAGGTTATTTTCTGATCAATTATGTGTTTGCATAATTTGTATTGTATATTTAATGAATTAATAACAATAAACTGAAAATTCACAAAAACGTGGAAAAACGGCAAAATATTGCCTAATTTGATGATATTTTGTTTAAATCACATAAAGGAAAAGGGGATGATAAAGGTCAAAATATTGCTAAATTCGATGATTTTTAGTACAAAAGAAAATGCAAGAAAACTTGCTTAGAAAATGCAAAATTTGAAAATTCTGAGATTTGAAGGCCAAATCACATATCGTGAGAAAACATGAAGTAGTATCGAAATATTGGTAAAAACGAATATATATATGTAAAATCAAACTACATGAATAACGTGAAAAAAGTTAATATATTACCATATTTGAGGATTTTAACTTCAAATCATGGAGCGAGGTTTCGTATTATTTAGATCCAAGAAAAGACATATGACAATGTTGTTTCAAATACAAATGATAAAAATCAATGTGTTTTTATTAGAATTAACTAAAATGTTCCTGATTTTCCGTTTATATTACCGATGGAAGATGTACATGTAAAACCGCTCTAATCCGGCTGAAACGTCGATATATGCAATAAAAACAGAACTTCTCCCCTTTCCAATATCTTACTCAGTATTTTAACGAGATATAAATAGTTGATTGAAAATTAAGTGTTTAAGGTTAATTTCTAATCAATTATGTGTTTGCATAATTTTTATCGTATTTTTAATGAATTAAGAGCAATAAACTGAAAGTTCACAAAAACGTGGAAAAACAGCAAAATATTGCCTAATTCGATGATATTTTGTTTATATCACATAAAGGAAAAGGGGATGATAAACGTCAAAATATTGCTGAATTCGATGATTTTTAGTGCGAAACAAAATGCAAGAAAACTTGCTTAAAATGCAATTTTATGCGAAAATCTGATATTTGAATGCCAAAGCACATATCGTGATACTACATGAAATAGTATCGAAATATTGGTAAAAATGAATATATATACGTAATATCAAACTACATGAAAAGCGTGAAAAAAGTCATTATTATACCAAATTTGAGGATTTTAACTTCGAATCATAGAGCGACGTTTCGTATTTTTTAGACCCTAGAAAAGACGTATATAGATATTGCTTCCAATACAAATGATAAAAATCAATGTGTTTTCATTAGAATTAACTAAAATGTTCCTGATTTTCCGTTTATATTACCGATGGAAGATGTACACGTAAAACGGCTCTAATCCGGCTGAAACGTCGATATATGCAATAAAAACAGAACTTCTCCCCTTTTCAATATCTTACTCAGTATTTTAACGAGAAACAAATAGATGATTGAAAATGAAGTATTTGAGGTTATTTTCTGATCAATTATGTGTTTGCATAATTTTTATCGTATATTTAATGAATTAATAACAATAAACTGAAAATTCACAAAAACGTGGAAAAACGGCAAAATATTGCCTAATTCGATGATATTTTGTTTAAATCAGATAAAGGAAAAGGGGATGATAAAGGTCAAAATATTGCTAAATTCGATGATTTTTAGTACAAAAGAAAATGCAAGAAACCTTGTTTAAAAATGCAAAATTTGAAAATTCTGAGATATGAAGGCCAAATCACAGGCCAATTTCTCACGATATGAGAAAACATGAAGTAGTATCGAAATATTGGTAAAAACGAATATATATACGTAAAATCAAACTACATGAATAACGTGAAAAAAGTAACTATATTACCATATTTGAGGATTTTAACTTCAAATCATAGAGCGAGGTTTCGTATTATTTAGATGCAAGAAAAGACATATGACAATGTTCTTTCTAATACAAATGATAAAAAATCAAAGTGTTTTCATTAGAATTAACTAAAATGTTCCTGATTTTCCGTTTATATTACCGATGGAAGATGTACACGTAAAACCGCTCTAATCCGGCTGAAACGTCGATATATGCAATAAAAACTGAACTTCTCCCCTTTCCAATATCTTACTCAGTATTTTATCAAGAAACAAATAGTTGATTGAAAATTAAGTGTTTAAGGTTAATTTCTAATCAATTATGTGTTTGCATCATTTTTATCGTATATTTAATGAATTAATAGCAATAAACTGAAAGTTCACAAAAACGTGGAAAAACAGCAAAATATTGCCTAATTCGATGATATTTTGTTTATATCACATAAAGGAAAAGGGGATGATAAACGTAAAAATATTGCTGAATTCGATGATTTTTAGTATGAAACAAAATGCAAGAAAACTTGCTTAAAATGCAATATTATGCGAAAATCTGAGATTTGAAGGCCAAAGCACATATCAAAAATCAATGTGTTTTCATTAGAATTAACTAAAATGTTCCTGATTTTCCGTTTATATTACCGATGGAAGATGTACACGTAAAACGGCTCTAATCCGGCTGAAACGTCGATATATGCAATAAAAACAGAACTTCTCCCCTTTTCAATATCTTACTCAGTATTTTAACGAGAAACAAATAGATGATTGAAAATGAAGTATTTAAGGTTATTTTCTGATCAATTATGTGTTTGCATAATTTTTATTGTATATTTAATGAATTAATAACAATAAACTGAAAATTCACAAAAACGTGGAAAAACGGCAAAATATTGCCTAATTTGATGATATTTTGTTTAAATCACATAAAGGAAAAGGGGATGATAAAGGTCAAAATATTGCTAAATTCGATGATTTTTAGTACAAAAGAAAATGCAAGAAAACTTGCTTAGAAAATGCAAAATTTGAAAATTCTGAGATTTGAAGGCCAAATCACATATCGTGAGAAAACATGAAGTAGTATCGAAATATTGGTAAAAACGAATATATATATGTAAAATCAAACTACATGAATAACGTGAAAAAAGTTAATATATTACCATATTTGAGGATTTTAACTTCAAATCATGGAGCGAGGTTTCGTATTATTTAGATCCAAGAAAAGACATATGACAATGTTGTTTCAAATACAAATGATAAAAATCAATGTGTTTTTATTAGAATTAACTAAAATGTTCCTGATTTTCCGTTTATATTACCGATGGAAGATGTACACGTAAAACCGCTCTAATCCGGCTGAAACGTCGATACATGCAATAAAAACAGAACTTCTCCCCTTTCCAATATCTTACTCAGTATTTTATCGAGAAACAAATAGTTGATTGAAAATTAACTGTTTAAGGTTAATTTCTAATCAATTATGTGTTTGCATCATTTTTATCGTATATTTAATGAATTAATAGCAATAAACTGAAAGTTTAAAAAAACGTGGAAAAACAGCAAAATATTGCCTAATTCGATGATATTTTGTTTATATCACATAAAGGAAAAGGGGATGATGAACGTAAAAATATTGCTGAATTCGATGATTTTTAGTACGAAACAAAATGCAAGAAAACTTGCTTAAAATGCAATATTATGCGAAAATCGGAGATTTGAAGGCCAAAGCACATATCAAAAATCAATGTGTTTTCATTAGAATTAACTAAAATGTTCCTGATTTTCCGTATATATTACCGATGGAAGATGTACACGTAAAACGGCTCTAATCCGGCTGAAACGTCGATATATGCAATAAAAACAGAACTTCTCCCCTTTTCAATATCTTACTCAGTATTTTAACGAGAAACAAATAGATGATTGAAAATGAAGTATTTGAGGTTATTTTCTGATCAATTATGTGTTTGCATAACTTTTATTGTATATTTAATGAATTAATAACAATAAACTGAAAATTCACAAAAACGTGGAAAAACGGCAAAATATTGCCTAATTCGATGATATTTTGTTTATATCACATAAAGGAAAAGGGGATGATAAACGTCAAAATATTGCTGAATTCGATAATTTTTAGTACGAAACAAAATGCAAGAAAACTTGCTTAAAATGCAATTTTATGCGAAAATCTGAGATTTGAAGGCCAAAGCACATATCGTGATACTACATGAAATAGTATCGAAATATTGGTAAAAATGAATATATTTACGTAATATCAAACTACATGAAAAACGTGAAAAAGTCATTATTATACCAAATTTAAGGATTTTAACTTCGAATCATATAGCGACGTTTCGTATTTTTTAAACCCTAGAAAAGACGTATAAAGATACATAATACAAATGATAAAAATCAATGTGTTTTCATTAAAATTAACAAAAATGTTCCTGATTTTCCGTTTATATTACCGATGGAAGATGTACACGTAAAACGGCTCTAATCCGGCTGAAACGTCGATATATGCAATAAAAATAGAACTTCTCCCCTTTTCAATATCTTACGATATTGATATTGATATATCAATATCAATATCAATAAAATATTTTCAATATTTTAACGAGAAACAAATAGATGATTGAAAATGAAGTATTTAAGGTTATTTTCTGATCAATTATGTGTTTGCATAATTTTTATCGTATATTTAATGAATTAATACCAATAACTTGAAAATTCACAAAAATGTGGAAAAACGGCAAAATATTGCCTAATTCGATAATATTTTGTTTAAATCACATAAAGAAAAAGGGGATGATAAAGGTCAAAATATTGCTAAATTCGATGATTTTAATACAAAACCAAATGCAAGAAAACTTGCTTAAAAATGCAAATTTTGAAAATTCTGAGATTTGAAGGCCAAATCACATATCGTGAGAAAACATGAAGTAGTATCGAAATATTGGTAAAAACGAATATATATATACGTAAAATCAAACTACATGAATAACGTGAAAAAAGTCACTATATTACCATATTTGAGGATTTTAACTTCAAATCATAGAGCGAGGTTTCGTATTATTTAGATCCAAGAAAAGACATATGAAAATGTTGTTTCAAATACAAATGATAAAAATGTGTTTTCATTAGAATTAACTAAAATGTTCCTGATTTTCCGTTTATATTTCCGATGGAAGATGTACACGTAAAACCGCTCTAATCCGGCTGAAACTCTGATGTATGCAATAAAAACAGAACTTCTCCCCTTTCCAATATCTTACTCAGTATTTTAACGAGAAACAAATAGTTGATTGAAAATAAAGTGTTTAAGGTTAATTTCTAATCAATTATGTGTTTGCATCATTTTTATCGTATGTTTAATGAATGAATAGCAATAAACTGAAAATTCACAAAAACGTGGAAAAACAGCAAAATATTGCCTAATTCGATGATATTTTGTTTATATCACATAAAGGAAAAGGGGATGATAAACGTCAAAATATTGCTGAATTCGATGATTTTTAGTACGAAACAAAATGCAAGAAAACTTGCTTAAAAATGCAAAATTTGCGGAATTCTGAGATTTGAAGGCCAAATCACATATCGTGAGCAAACATGAAGTAGTATCGAAATATTGGTAAGAACGAATACGTTAAATACGTTAAATACGTTAAATACGTTAAATCACACTACATGAATAACGTGAAAAAAGTCACTATATTACCATATTTGAGGATTTTAACTTCAAATCATAGAGCGACGTTTCGTATTATTTAGATCCAAGAAAAGACATATGAAAATGTTGTTTCAAATACAAATGATAAAAAATCAATGTGTTTTCATTAGAATTAACTAAAATGTTCCTGATTTTCCGTTTATATTACCGATGGAAGATGTACACGTAAAACCGCTCTAATCCGGCTGAAACGTCGATATATGCAATAAAAACAGAACTTCTCCCCTTTCCAATATCTTACTCAGTGTTTTAACGAGAAACAAATAGTTGATTGAAAATGAAGTGTTTAAGGTTAATTTCTGATCAATTATGTGTTTGCATCATTTTTATCGTATATTTAATGAATTAATAACAATAAACTGAAAATTCACAAAAACGTGGAAAAACGGCAAAATATTGCTTAATTCGATATTTTGTTTAAATCACATAAAGGAAAAGGGGATGATAAAGGTCAAAATATTGCTAAATTCGATGATTTTTAGTACAAAATAAAATGCAAGAAAACTTGCTTAAAAATGCAAAATTTGCGGAATTCTGAGATTTGAAGGCCAAATCACATATCGTGAGCAAACATGAAGTAGTATCGAAATATTGGTAAGAACGAATATATATACGTTAAATCACACTACATGAATAACGTGAAAAAAGTCACTATATTACCATATTTTAGGATTTTAACTTCAAATCATAGAGCGAGGTTTCGTATTATTTAGATCCAAGAAAAGACATATGAAAATGTTGTTTCAAATACAAATGATAAAAAATCAATGTGTTTTCATTAAAATTAACTAAAATGTTCCTGATTTTCCGTTTATATTACCGATGGAAGATGTACACGTAAAACCGCTCTAATCCGGCTGAAACGTCGATATATGCAATAAAAACAGAACTTCTCCCCTTTCCAATATCTTACTCAGTGTTTTAACGAGAAACAAATAGTTGATTGAAAATGAAGTGTTTAAGGTTAATTTCTGATCAATTATGTGTTTGCATCATTTTTATCGTATATTTAATGAATTAATAACAATAAACTGAAAATTCACAAAAACGTAGAAAAACGGCAAAATATTGCTTAATTCGATGATATTTTGTTTAAATCACATAAAGGAAAAGGGGATGATAAAGGTCAAAATAATACTAAATTCGATGATTTTTAGTACAAAAGAAAATGCAAGAAAACTTGCTTAAAAATGCAAAATTTGAAAATTCTGAGATTTGAAGGCCAAATCACATATCGTGAGAAAACATGAAGTAGTATCGAAATATTGGTAAAAACGAATATATATACTTAAATCAAACTACATGAATAACGTGAAAAATTCACTATATTATCATATTTGAGGATTTTAACTTCAAATCATAGAGCGAGGTTTCGTATTATTTAGATCTAAGAAAAGACATATGACAATGTTGTTTGAAATACAAATGATAAAAATCAATGTGTTTTCATTAGAAATAACTAAAGTGTTCCTGATTTTCCGTTTATATTACCGATGGAAGATGTACACGTAAAACCGCTCTAATCCGGCTGAAACGTCGATATATGCAATAAAAACAGAACTTCTCCCCTTTCCAATATCTTACTCAGTATTTTAACGAGAAACAAATAGTTGATTGAAAATTAAGTGTTTAAGGTTAATTTCTAATCAATTATGTGTTTGCATAATTTTTATCGTATTTTTAATGAATTAACTGAAAGCAATAAACTGAAAGTTCACAAAAACGTGGAAAAACAGCAAAATATTGCCTAATTCGATGATATTTTGTTTATATCACATAAAGGAAAAGGGGATGATAAACGTCAAAATATATTTGAATTCGATGATTTTTAGTACGAAACAAAATGCAGAAAACTTGCTTAAAAATGAAAAATTTGCGGAATTCTGAGATTTGAAGGCCAAATCACATATCGTGAGCAAACATGAAGTAGTTTCGAAATATTGGTAAAAACGAATATATATACGTTAAATCACACTACATGAATAACGTGAAAAAAGTTACTATATTACCATATTTGAGGATTTTAACTTCAAATCATAGAGCGAGGTTCGTATTATTTAGATCTAAGAAAAGACATATGAAAATGTTGTTTCATATACAAATGATAAAAAATCAATGTGTTTTCATTAGAATTAACTAAAATGTTCCTGATTTTCCGTTTATATTACTGATGGAAGATTTACACGTAAAACCGCTTTAATCCCGCTGAAACGTCAATATATGCAATAAAAACAGAATTTCTCCCCTTTCCAATATCTTACTCAGTATTTTAACGAGAAACAAATAGATGATTGAAAATGAAGTATTTAAGGTTATTTTCTGATCAATTATGTGTTTGCATAATTTTTATTGTATATTTAATGAATTAATAACAATAAACTGAAAATTCACAAAAACGTGGAAAAACGGCAAAATATTGCCTAATTCGATGATATTTTGTTTAAATCACATAAAGGAAAAGGGGATGATAAAGGTCAAAATATTGCTAAATTCGATGATTTTTAGTACAAAAGAAAATGCAAGAAAACTTGCTTAGAAAATGCAAAATTTGAAAATTCTAAGATTTGAAGGCCAAATCACATATCGTGAGAAAACATGAAGTAGTATCGAAATATTGGTAAAAACGAATATATATACGTAAAATCAAACTACATGAATAACGTGAAAAAAGTCACTACATTACCATATTTGAGGATTTTAACTTCAAATCATAGAGCGAGGTTTCGTATTATTTAGATCTAAGAAAAGACATGACAATGTTGTTTGAAATACAAATGATAAAAATCAATGTGTTTTCATTAGAATTAACTAAAATGTTCCTGATTTTCCGTTTATATTACCGATGGAAGATGTACACGTAAAACTGCTCTAATCCGGCTGAAACGTCGATATATGCAATAAAAACAGAACTTCTCCCCTTTCCAATATCTTACTTAGTATTTTAACGAGAAACAAATAGTTGATTGAAAATTAAGTGTTTAAGGTTAATTTCTAATCAATTATGTGTTTGCATAATTTTTATCGTATTTTTAATGAATTAAGAGCAATAAACTGAAAGGTCACAAAAACGTGGAAAAACAGCAAAATATTGCCTAATTCGATGATATTTTGTTTATATCACATAAAGGAAAAGGGGATGATAAACGTCAAAATATATCTGAATTCGATGATTTTTAGTACGAAACAAAATGCAAGAAAACTTGCTAAAAAATGAAAAATTCGCGGAATTCTGAGATTTGAAGGCCAAAGCACATATCGTGATACTACATGAAAGAGTATCGAAATATTGGTAAAAATGAATATATTTACGTAATATCAAACTACATGAAAAACGTGAAAAAAGTCATTATTATACCAAATTTGAGGATTTTAACTTCGAATCATAGAGCGACGTTTCGTATTTTTTAGACCCTAGAAAAGACGTATAAAGATGTTGCTTCCAATACAAATGATAAAAATCAATGTGTTTTCATTAGAATTAACTAAAATGTTCCTGATTTTCCGTTTATATTACCGATGGATGATGTACACGTAAAACGGCTCTAATCCGGCTGAAACGTCGATATATGCAATAAAAACAGAACTTCTCCCCTTTTCAATATCTTACTCAGTATTTTAACGAGAAACAAATAGATGATTGAAAATGAAGTATTTAAGATTATTTTCTGCTCAATTATGTGTTTGCATAATTTTTATCGTATATTTAATGAATTAATAACAATAAACTGAAAATTCACAAAAAAGGGGAAAAATGGCAAAATATTGCCTAATTCGATGATATTTTGTTTAAATCACATAAAGGAAAAAGGGATGATAAAGGTCAAAATATTGCTAAATTCGATGATTTTTAGTACAAAAGAAAATGCAAGAAAACTTGCTTAAAATGCAAAATTTGAAAATTCTGAGATTTGAAGGCCAAATCACATATCGTGAGAAAACATGAAGTAGTATAGAAATATTGGTAAAAACGAATATATATACATAAAATCAAACTACATGAATAACGTGAAAAAAGTCACTACATTACCATATTTGAGGATTTTATCTTCAAATCATAGAGCGAGGTTTCGTATTATTTAGATCCAAGAAAAGACATATGACAATGTTGTTTCAAATACAAATGATAAAAATCAATTTGTTTTCATTAGAATTAACTAAAATGTTCCTGATTTTCCGTTTATATTACCGATGGAAGATGTACACGTAAAACCGCTCTAATCCGGCTGAAACGTCGATATATGCAATAAAAACAGAACTTCTCCCCTTTCCAATATCTTACTCAGTATTTTAACGAGAAACAAATAGTTGATTGAAAATAAAGAGTTTAAGGTTAATTTCTAATCAATTATGTGTTTGCATCATTTTTATCGTATGTTTAATGAATTAATAGCAATAAACTGAAAATTCACAAAAACGTGGAAAAACAGCAAAATATTGCCTAATTCGATGATATTTTGTTTATATCACGTAAAGGAAAAGGGGATGATAAACGTCAAAATATTGCTGAATTCGATGATTTTTAGTACGAAACAAAATGCAAGAAAACTTGCTTAAAAATGCAAAATTTGCGGAATTCTGAGATTTGAAGGCCAAATCACATATCGTGAGCAAACATGAAGTAGTATCGAAATATTGGTAAGAACGAATATATATACGTTAAATCACACTACATGAATAACGTGAAAAAAGTCACTATATTACCATATTTGAGGATTTTAACTTCAAATCATAGAGCGAGGTTTCGTATTATTTAGATCCAAGAAAAGACATATGAAAATGTTGTTTCAAATACAAATGATAAAAAATCAATGTGTTTTCATTAGAATTAACTAAAATGTTCCTGATTTTCCGTTTATATTATCGATGGAAGATGTACACGTAAAACCGCTCTAATCCGGCTGAAACGTCGATATATGCAATAAAAACCGAACTTCTCCCCTTTCCAATATCTTACTCAGTGTTTTAACGAGAAACAAATAGTTGATTGAAAATGAAGTGTTTAAGGTTAATTTCTGATCAATTATGTGTTTGCATAATTTTTATCGTATATTTAATGAATTAATAACAAGAAACTGAAAATTCACAAAAACGTAGAAAAACGGCAAAATATTGCTTAATTCGATGATATTTTGTTTAAATCACATAAAGGAAAAGGGGATGATAAAGGTCAAAATATTACTAAATTCGATGATTTTTAGTACAAAAGAAAATGCAAGAAAACTTGCTTAAAAATGCAAAATTTGAAAATTCTGAGATTTGAAGGCCAAATCACATATCGTGAGAAAACATGAAGTAGTATCGAAATATTGGGAAAAACGAATATATATATACGTAAAATCAAACTACATGAATAACGTGAAAAAAGTCACTATATTACCATATTTGAGGATTTTAACTTCAAATCATAGAGCGAGGTTTCGTATTATTTAGATCCAAGAAAAGACATATGAAAATGTTGTTTCAAATACAAATGATAAAAATCAATGTGTTTTCATTAGAATTAACTAAAATGTTCCTGATTTTCCGTTTATATTTCCGATGGAAGATGTACACGTAAACCCGCTCTAATCCGGCTGAAACTTCGATGTATGCAATAAAAACAGAACTTCTCCCCTTTCCAATATCTTACTCAGTATTTTAACGAGAAACAAATAGTTGATTGAAAACAAAGTGTTTAAGGTTCATTTTTAATCAATTATGTGTTTGCATCATTTTTATCGTATGTTTAATGAATTAATAGCAATAAACTGAAAATTCACAAAAACGTGGAAAAACAGCAAAATATTGCCTAATTCGATGATATTTTGTTTATATCACATAAAGGAAAAGGGGATGATAAACGTCAAAATATTGCTGAATTCGATGATTTTTAGTACGAAACAAAATGCAAGAAAACTTGCTTAAAAATGCAAAATTTGCGGAATTCTGAGATTTGAAGGCCAAATCGCATATCGTGAGCAAACATGAAGTAGTATCGAAATATTGGTAAGAACGAATACGTTAAATACGTTAAATAAAGGAAAAGGGGATGATAAAGGTAAAAATATTGCTAAATTCGATAATATTTATTACAAAAGTAAATGCAAGAAAACTTGCCTAAAAATGCAAAATTTGAAAATTCTGAGATTTGAAGGCCAAATCACATATCGTAAGAAAACATGAAGTAGTATCGAAATATTGGTAGAAACGAATATATATACGTAAAATCAAACTACATGAATAACGTGAAAAAAGTCACTATATTACCATATTTGAGGATTTCAACTTCAAATCATAGAGCAAGGTTTCGTATTATTTAGATCCAAGAAAAGACATATGACAATGTTGCTTCAAATACAAATGATAAAAATCAATGTGTTTTCATTAGAATTAACTAAAATGTTCCTGATTTTCCGTTTATATTACCGATGGAAGATGTACACGTAAAACCGCTCTAATCCGGCTGAAACGTCGATATATGCAATAAAAACAGAACTTCTCCCCTTTCCAATATCTACTCAGTATTTTAACGAGAAACAAATAGTTGATTGAAAATTAAGTGTTTAAGGTTAATTTTTAATCAATTATGTGTTTGCATAATTTTTATCGTATTTTTAATGAATTAAGCGCAATTAACTGAAAGTTCACAAAAACGTGGAAAAACAGCAAAATATTGCCTAATTCGACGATATTTTGTTTATATCTCATAAAGGAAAAGGGGATGATAAACGTCAAAATATTGCTGAATTCGATGATTTTTAGTACGAAACAAAATGCAAGAAAACTTGCTTAAAATGCAATTTTATGCGAAAACCTGAGATATGAAGGCCAAAGCACATATCGTGATACTACATGAAATAGTATCGAAATATTGGTAAAAATGAATATATATACGTAATATCAAACTACATGAAAAACGTGAAAAAAGTCATTATTATACCAAATTTAAGGATTTTAACTTCGAATCATAGAGCGACGTTTCGTATTTTTTAGACCCTAGAAAAGACGTATAAAGATGTTGCTTCCAATACAAATGATAAAAATCAATGTGTTTTCATTAGAATTAACTAAAATGTTCCTGATTTTCCGTTTATATTACCGATGGAAGATGTACACGTAAAACGGCTCTAATCCGGCTGAAACGTCGATATATTCAATAAAAACAGAACTTCTCCCCTTTTCAATATCTTACTCAGTATTTTAACGAGAAACAAATAGATGATTGAAAATGAAGTATTTAAGGTTATTTTCTGATCAATTATGTGTTTGCATAATTTTTATCGTATTTTTAATGAAATAATAACAATAAACCGAAAATTCACGAACACGTGGAAAAACTGCAAAATATTGCCTAATTCGATAATATTTTGTTTAAATCACACAAAGGAAAAGGGGATGATAAAGGTCAAAATATTGCTAAATTCGATGATATTTATTACAAAAGAAAATGCAAGAAAACTTGCTTAAAAATGCAAAATTTGAAAATTCTGAGATTTGAAGGCCAAATCACATATCGTAAGAAAACATGAAGTAGTATCGAAATATTGGTAGAAACGAATATATATACGTAAAATCAAACTACATGAATAACGTGAAAAAAGTCACTATATTACCATATTTGAGGATTTTAACTTCAAATCATAGAACGAGGTTTCGTATTATTTAGATCCAAGAAAAGACATATGACAATGTTGTTTCTAATACAAATGATAAAAAATCAATGTGTTTTCATTAGAATTAACTAAAATGTTCCTGATTTTCCGTTTATATTACCGATGGAAGATGTACACGTAAAACCGCTCTAATCCGGCTGAAACGTCGATATATGCAATAAAAACAGAACTTCTCCCCTTTCCAATATCTACTCAGTATTTTAACGAGAAACAAATAGTTGATTGAAAATTAAGTGTTTAAGGTTAATTTTTAATCAATTATGTGTTTGCATAATTTTTATCGTATTTTTAATGAATTAAGCGCAATTAACTGAAAGTTCACAAAAACGTGGAAAAACAGCAAAATATTGCCTAATTCGACGATATTTTGTTTATATCTCATAAAGGAAAAGGGGATGATAAACGTCAAAATATTGCTGAATTCGATGATTTTTAGTACGAAACAAAATGCAAGAAAACTTGCTTAAAATGCAATTTTATGCGAAAACCGGAGATATGAAGGCCAAAGCACATATCGTGATACTACATGAAATAGTATCGAAATATTGGTAAAAATGAATATATATACGTAATATCAAACTACATGAAAAACGTGAAAAAAGTCATTATTATACCAAATTTAAGGATTTTAACTTCGAATCATAGAGCGACGTTTCGTATTTTTTAGACCCTAGAAAAGACGTATAAAGATGTTGCTTCCAATACAAATGATAAAAATCAATGTGTTTTCATTAGAATTAACTAAAATGTTCCTGATTTTCCGTTTATATTACCGATGGAAGATGTACACGTAAAACCGCTCTAATCCGGCTGAAACGTCGATATATGCAATAAAAACAGAACTTCTCCCCTTTTCAATATCTTACTCAGTATTTTAACGAGAAACAAATAGATGATTGAAAATGAAGTATTTAAGGTCATTTTCTGATCAATTATGTGTTTGCATAATTTTTATCGTATTTTTAATGAATTAATAACAATAAACCGAAAATTCACGAACACGTGGAAAAACTGCAAAATATTGCCTAATTCGATAATATTTTGTTTAAATCACACAAAGGAAAAGGGGATGATAAAGGTCAAAATATTGCTAAAATCGATGATATTTATTACAAAAGAAAATGCAAGAAAACTTGCTTAAAAATGCAAAATTTGAAAATTCTGAGATTTGAAGGCCAAATCACATATCGTAAGAAAACATGAAGTAGTATCGAAATATTGGTAGAAACGAATATATATACGTAAAATCAAACTACATGAATAACGTGAAAAAAGTCACTATATTACCATATTTGAGGATTTTAACTTCAAATCATAGAGCGAGGTTTCGTATTATTTAGATCCAAGAAAAGACATATGACAATGTTGTTTGAAATACAAATGATAAAAATCAATGTGTTTTCATTAGAATTAACTAAAATGTTCCTGATTTTCCGTTTATATTACCGATGGAAGATGTACACGTAAAACCGCTCTAATCCGGCTGAAACGTCGATATATGCAATAAAAACAGAACTTCTCCCCTTTCCAATATCTTACTCAGTATTTTAACGAGAAACAAATAGTTGATTGAAAATTAAGTTTTTAAGGTTAATTTCTAATCAATTATGTGTTTGCATAATTTGTATCGTTTTTTTAATGAATTAAGAGCAATAAACTGAAAGTTCACAAAAACGTGGAAAAACAGCAAAATATTGCCTAATTCGACGATATTTTGTTTATATCACATAAAGGAAAAGGGGATGATAAACGTCAAAATATTGCTGAATTCGATGATTTTTAGTACGAAACAAAATGCAAGAAAACTTGCTTAAAATGCAGTTTTATGCGAAAATCTGAGATTTGAAGGCCAAAGCACATATCGTGATACTACATGAAATAGTATCGAAATATGGGTAAAAATGAATATATATACGTAATATCAAACTACATGAAAAACGTGAAAAAAGTCATTATTATACCAAATTTGAGGATTTTAACTTCGAATCATAGAGCGACGTTGCGTATTTTTTAGACCCTAGAAAAGACGTATAAAGATGTTGCTTACAATACAAATGACAAAAATCAATGTGTTTTCATTAGAATTAACTAAAATGTTCCTGATTTTCCGTTTATATTACCGATGGAAGATGTACACGTAAAACGGCTCTAATCCGGCTGAAACGTCGATATATGCAATAAAAACAGAACTTCTCCCCTTTTAAATATCTTACTCAGTATTTTAACGAGAAACAAATAGATGATTGAAAATGAAGTATTTAAGGTTATTTTCTGATCAATTATGTGTTTGCATAATTTTTATCGTATTTTTAATGAAATAATAACAATAAACCGAAAATTCACGAACACGTGGAAAAACTGCAAAATATTGCCTAATTCGATAATATTTTGTTTAAATCACACAAAGGAAAAGGGAATGATAAAGGTCAAAATATTGCTAAATTCGATGATATTTATTACAAAAGAAAATGCAAGAAAACTTGCTTAAAAATGCAAAATTTGAAAATTCTGAGATTTGAAGGCCAAATCACATATCGTAAGAAAACATGAAGTAGTATCGAAATATTGGTAGAAACGAATATATATACGTAAAATCAAACTACATGAATAACGTGAAAAAAGTCACTATATTACCATATTTGAGGATTTTAACTTCAAATCATAGAGCGAGGTTTCGTATTATTTAGATCCAAGAAAAGACATATGACAATGTTGTTTGAAATACAAATGATAAAAATCAATGTGTTTTCATTAGAATTAACTAAAATGTTCCTGATTTTCCGTTTATATTACCGATGGAAGATGTACACGTAAAACCGCTCTAATCCGGCTGAAACGTCGATATATGCAATAAAAACAGAACTTCTCCCCTTTCCAATATCTTACTCAGTATTTTAACGAGAAACAAATAGTTGATTGAAAATTAAGTTTTTAAGGTTAATTTCTAATCAATTATGTGTTTGCATAATTTGTATCGTTTTTTTAATGAATTAAGAGCAATAAACTGAAAGTTCACAAAAACGTGGAAAAACAGCAAAATATTGCCTAATTCGACGATATTTTGTTTATATCACATAAAGGAAAAGGGGATGATAAACGTCAAAATATTGCTGAATTCGATGATTTTTAGTACGAAACAAAATGCAAGAAAACTTGCTTAAAATGCAGTTTTATGCGAAAATCTGAGATTTGAAGGCCAAAGCACATATCGTGATACTACATGAAATAGTATCGAAATATGGGTAAAAATGAATATATATACGTAATATCAAACTACATGAAAAACGTGAAAAAAGTCATTATTATACCAAATTTGAGGATTTTAACTTCGAATCATAGAGCGACGTTGCGTATTTTTTAGACCCTAGAAAAGACGTATAAAGATGTTGCTTCCAATACAAATGACAAAAATCAATGTGTTTTCATTAGAATTAACTAAAATGTTCCTGATTTTCCGTTTATATTACCGATGGAAGATGTACACGTAAAACGGCTCTAATCCGGCTGAAACGTCGATATATGCAATAAAAACAGAACTTCTCCCCTTTTAAATATCTTACTCAGTATTTTAACGAGAAACAAATAGATGATTGAAAATGAAGTATTTAAGGTTATTTTCTGATCAATTATGTGTTTGCATAATTTTTATCGTATTTTTAATGAAATAATAACAATAAACCGAAAATTCACGAACACGTGGAAAAACTGCAAAATATTGCCTAATTCGATAATATTTTGTTTAAATCACACAAAGGAAAAGGGGATGATAAAGGTCAAAATTCGATGATATTTATTACAAAAGAAAATGCAAGAAAACTTGCTTAAAAATGCAAAATTTGAAAATTCTGAGATTTGAAGGCCAAATCACATATCGTAAGAAAACATGAAGTAGTATCGAAATATTGGTAGAAACGAATATATATACGTAAAATCAAACTACATGAATAACGTGAAAAAAGTCACTATATTACCATATTTGAGGATTTTAACTTCAAATCATAGAGCGAGGTTTCGTATTATTTAGATCCAAGAAAAGACATATGACAATGTTGTTTGAAATACAAATGATAAAAATCAATGTGTTTTCATTAGAATTAACTAAAATGTTCCTGATTTTCCGTTTATATTACCGATGGAAGATGTACACGTAAAACCGCTCTAATCCGGCTGAAACGTCGATATATGCAATAAAAACAGAACTTCTCCCCTTTTCAATATCTTACTCAGTATTTTAACGAGAAACAAATAGATGATTGAAAATGAAGTATTTAAGGTTATTTTCTAATCAATTATGTGTTTGCATAATTTTTATCGTATATTTAATGAATTAAGAGCAATAAACTGAAAGTTCACAAAAACGTGGAAAAACAGCAAAATATTGCCTAATTTGATGATATTTTGTTAATATCATATAAAGGAAAAGGGGATGATAAACGTCAAAATATTGCTAAATTCAATGATTTTTAGTACGAAACAAAATGCAAGAAAACTTGCTTAAAAATGCAAAATTTGAAAATTCTGAGATTTGAAGGTCAAATCTCATATCGTGAGAAAACTTGAAGTAGTATCGATATATTGATAAAAACAAATATATATACGGAAAATCAAACTACATGAATAACGTGAAAAAGTCACTATATTACCATATTTGAGGATTTTAACTTCAAATCATAGAACGAGGTTTCGTATTATTTAGATCCAAGAAAAGACATATGACATTGTTGTTTCTAATACAAATGATAAAAAATCAATGTGTTTTCATTAGAATTAACTAAAATGTTCCTGATTTTCCGTTTATATTACCGATGGAAGATGTACACGTAAAACCGCTCTAATCCGGCTGAAACGTCGATATATGCAATAAAAACAGAACTTCTCCCCTTTCCAATATCTACTCAGTATTTTAACGAGAAACAAATAGTTGATTGAAAATTAAGTGTTTAAGGTTAATTTTTAATCAATTATGTGTTTGCATAATTTTTATCGTATTTTTAATGAATTAAGCGCAATTAACTGAAAGTTCACAAAAACGTGGAAAAACAGCAAAATATTGCCTAATTCGACGATATTTTGTTTATATCTCATAAAGGAAAAGGGGATGATAAACGTCAAAATATTGCTGAATTCGATGATTTTTAGTACGAAACAAAATGCAAGAAAACTTGCTTAAAATGCAATTTTATGCGAAAACCTGAGATATGAAGGCCAAAGCACATATCGTGATACTACATGAAATAGTATCGAAATATTGGTAAAAATGAATATATATACGTAATATCAAACTACATGAAAAACGTGAAAAAAGTCATTATTATACCAAATTTAAGGATTTTAACTTCGAATCATAGAGCGACGTTTCGTATTTTTTAGACCCTAGAAAAGACGTATAAAGATGTTGCTTCCAATACAAATGATAAAAATCAATGTGTTTTCATTAGAATTAACTAAAATGTTCCTGATTTTCCGTTTATATTACCGATGGAAGATGTACACGTAAAACGGCTCTAATCCGGCTGAAACGTCGATATATTCAATAAAAACAGAACTTCTCCCCTTTTCAATATCTTACTCAGTATTTTAACGAGAAACAAATAGATGATTGAAAATGAAGTATTTAAGGTTATTTTCTGATCAATTATGTGTTTGCATAATTTTTATCGTATTTTTAATGAAATAATAACAATAAACCGAAAATTCACGAACACGTGGAAAAACTGCAAAATATTGCCTAATTCGATAATATTTTGTTTAAATCACACAAAGGAAAAGGGGATGATAAAGGTCAAAATATTGCTAAATTCGATGATATTTATTACAAAAGAAAATGCAAGAAAACTTGCTTAAAAATGCAAAATTTGAAAATTCTGAGATTTGAAGGCCAAATCACATATCGTAAGAAAACATGAAGTAGTATCGAAATATTGGTAGAAACGAATATATATACGTAAAATCAAACTACATGAATAACGTGAAAAAAGTCACTATATTACCATATTTGAGGATTTTAACTTCAAATCATAGAGCGAGGTTTCGTATTATTTAGATCCAAGAAAAGACATATGACAATGTTGTTTGAAATACAAATGATAAAAATCAATGTGTTTTCATTAGAATTAACTAAAATGTTCCTGATTTTCCGTTTATATTACCGATGGAAGATGTACACGTAAAACCGCTCTAATCCGGCTGAAACGTCGATATATGCAATAAAAACAGAACTTCTCCCCTTTTCAATATCTTACTCAGTATTTTAACGAGAAACAAATAGATGATTGAAAATGAAGTATTTAAGGTTATTTTCTAATCAATTATGTGTTTGCATAATTTTTATCGTATATTTAATGAATTAAGAGCAATAAAATGAAAGTTCACAAAAACGTGGAAAAACAGCAAAATATTGCCTAATTTGATGATATTTTGTTAATATCATATAAAGGAAAAGGGGATGATAAACGTCAAAATATTGCTAAATTCAATGATTTTTAGTACGAAACAAAATGCAAGAAAACTTGCTTAAAAATGCAAAATTTGAAAATTCTGAGATTTGAAGGTCAAATCTCATTTCGTGAGAAAACTTGAAGTAGTATCGATATATTGGTAAAAACAAATATATATACGGAAAATCAAACTACATGAATAACGTGAAAAAAGTCACTATATTACCATATTTGAGGATTTTAACTTCAAATCATAGAACGAGGTTTCGAATTATTTAGATCCAAGAAAAGACATATGACAATGTTGTTTCTAATACAAATGATAAAAAATCAATGTGTTTTCATTAGAATTAACTAAAATGTTCCTGATTTTCCGTTTATATTACCGATGGAAGATGTACACGTAAAACCGCTCTAATCCGGCTGAAACGTCGATATATGCAATAAAAACAGAACTTCTCCCCTTTCCAATATCTACTCAGTATTTTAACGAGAAACAAATAGTTGATTGAAAATTAAGTGTTTAAGGTTAATTTTTAATCAATTATGTGTTTGCATAATTTTTATCGTATTTTTAATGAATTAAGCGCAATTAACTGAAAGTTCACAAAAACGTGGAAAAACAGCAAAATATTGCCTAATTCGACGATATTTTGTTTATATCTCATAAAGGAAAAGGGGATGATAAACGTCAAAATATTGCTGAATTCGATGATTTTTAGTACGAAACAAAATGCAAGAAAACTTGCTTAAAATGCAATTTTATGCGAAAACCTGAGATATGAAGGCCAAAGCACATATCGTGATACTACATGAAATAGTATCGAAATATTGGTAAAAATGAATATATATACGTAATATCAAACTACATGAAAAACGTGAAAAAAGTCATTATTATACCAAATTTAAGGATTTTAACTTCGAATCATAGAGCGACGTTTCGTATTTTTTAGACCCTAGAAAAGACGTATAAAGATGTTGCTTCCAATACAAATGATAAAAATCAATGTGTTTTCATTAGAATTAACTAAAATGTTCCTGATTTTCCGTTTATATTACCGATGGAAGATGTACACGTAAAACCGCTCTAATCCGGCTGAAACGTCGATATATGCAATAAAAACAGAACTTCTCCCCTTTTCAATATCTTACTCAGTATTTTAACGAGAAACAAATAGATGATTGAAAATGAAGTATTTAAGGTTATTTTCTGATCAATTATGTGTTTGCATAATTTTTATCGTATTTTTAATGAATTAATAACAATAAACCGAAAATTCACGAACACGTGGAAAAACTGCAAAATATTGCCTAATTCGATAATATTTTGTTTAAATCACACAAAGGAAAAGGGGATGATAAAGGTCAAAATATTGCTAAAATCGATGATATTTATTACAAAAGAAAATGCAAGAAAACTTGCTTAAAAATGCAAAATTTGAAAATTCTGAGATTTGAAGGCCAAATCACATATCGTAAGAAAACATGAAGTAGTATCGAAATATTGGTAGAAACGAATATATATACGTAAAATCAAACTACATGAATAACGTGAAAAAAGTCACTATATTACCATATTTGAGGATTTTAACTTCAAATCATAGAGCGAGGTTTCGTATTATTTAGATCCAAGAAAAGACATATGACAATGTTGTTTGAAATACAAATGATAAAAATCAATGTGTTTTCATTAGAATTAACTAAAATGTTCCTGATTTTCCGTTTATATTACCGATGGAAGATGTACACGTAAAACCGCTCTAATCCGGCTGAAACGTCGATATATGCAATAAAAACAGAACTTCTCCCCTTTCCAATATCTTACTCAATATTTTAACGAGAAACAAATAGTTGATTGAAAATTAAGTGTTTAAGGTTAATTTTTAATCAATTATGTGTTTGCATAATTTTTATCGTATTTTTAATGAATTAAGCGCAATTAACTGAAAGTTCACAAAAACGTGG
This sequence comes from Procambarus clarkii, assembly GCF_040958095.1. Lineage (NCBI taxonomy): Eukaryota > Metazoa > Arthropoda > Malacostraca > Decapoda > Cambaridae > Procambarus > Procambarus clarkii. The sequence goes on from NC_091151.1 coordinate 34,844,467, forward strand.
AAAAACAGCAAAATATTGCCTAATTCGACGATATTTTGTTTATATCTCATAAAGGAAAAGGGGATGATAAACGTCAAAATATTGCTGAATTCGATGATTTTTAGTACGAAACAAAATGCAAGAAAACTTGCTTAAAATGCAATTTTATGCGAAAACCTGAGATATAAAGGCCAAAGCACATATCGTGATACTACATGAAATAGTATCGAAATATTGGTAAAAATGAATATATATACGTAATATCAAACTACATGAAAAACGTGAAAAAAGTCATTATTATACCAAATTTAAGGATTTTAACTTCGAATCATAGAGCGACGTTTCGTATTTTTTAGACCCTAGAAAAGACGTATAAAGATGTTGCTTCCAATACAAATGATAAAAATCAATGTGTTTTCATTAGAATTAACTAAAATGTTCCTGATTTTCCGTTTATATTACCGATGGAAGATGTACACGTAAAACGGCTCTAATCCGGCTGAAACGTCGATATATTCAATAAAAACAGAACTTCTCCCCTTTTCAATATCTTACTCAGTATTTTAACGAGAAACAAATAGATTATTGAAAATGAAGTATTTAAGGTTATTTTCTGATCAATTATGTGTTTGCATAATTTTTATCGTATTTTTAATGAAATAATAACAATAAACCGAAAATTCACGAACACGTGGAAAAACTGCAAAATATTGCCGAATTCGATAATATTTTGTTTAAATCACACAAAGGAAAAGGGGATGATAAAGGTCAAAATATTGCTAAATTCGATGATATTTATTACAAAAGAAAATGCAAGAAAACTTGCTTAAAAATGCAAAATTTGAAAATTCTGAGATTTGAAGGCCAAATCACATATCGTAAGAAAACATGAAGTAGTATCGAAATATTGGTAGAAACGAATATATATACGTAAAATCAAACTACATGAATAACGTGAAAAAAGTCACTATATTACCATATTTGAGGATTTTAACTTCAAATCATAGAGCGAGGTTTCGTATTATTTAGATCCAAGAAAAGACATATGACAATGTTGTTTGAAATACAAATGATAAAAATCAATGTGTTTTCATTAGAATTAACTAAAATGTTCCTGATTTTCCGTTTATATTACCGATGGAAGATGTACACGTAAAACCGCTCTAATCCGGCTGAAACGTCGATATATGCAATAAAAACAGAACTTCTCCCCTTTTCAATATCTTACTCAGTATTTTAACGAGAAACAAATAGATGATTGAAAATGAAGTATTTAAGGTTATTTTCTAATCAATTATGTGTTTGCATAATTTTTATCGTATATTTAATGAATTAAGAGCAATAAACTGAAAGTTCACAAAAACGTGGAAAAACAGCAAAATATTGCCTAATTTGATGATATTTTGTTAATATCATATAAAGGAAAAGGGGATGATAAACGTCAAAATATTGCTAAATTCAATGATTTTTAGTACGAAACAAAATGCAAGAAAACTTGCTTAAAATGCAAAATTTGAAAATTCTGAGATTTGAAGGTCAAATCTCATATCGTGAGAAAACTTGAAGTAGTATCGATATATTGGTAAAAACAAATATATATACGGAAAATCAAACTACATGAATAACGTGAAAAAAGTCACTATATTACCATATTTGAGGATTTTAACTTCAAATCATAGAACGAGGTTTCGTATTATTTAGATCCAAGAAAAGACATATGACAATGTTGTTTCTAATACAAATGATAAAAAATCAATGTGTTTTCATTAGAATTAACTAAAATGTTCCTGATTTTCCGTTTATATTACCGATGGAAGATGTACACGTAAAACCGCTCTAATCCGGCTGAAACGTCGATATATGCAATAAAAACAGAACTTCTCCCCTTTCCAATATCTACTCAGTATTTTAACGAGAAACAAATAGTTGATTGAAAATTAAGTGTTTAAGGTTAATTTTTAATCAATTATGTGTTTGCATAATTTTTATCGTATTTTTAATGAATTAAGCGCAATTAACTGAAAGTTCACAAAAACGTGGAAAAACAGCAAAATATTGCCTTATTCGACGATATTTTGTTTATATCTCATAAAGGAAAAGGGGATGATAAACGCCAAAATATTGCTGAATTCGATGATTTTTAGTACGAAACAAAATGCAAGAAAACTTGCTTAAAATGCAATTTTATGCGAAAACCTGAGATATGAAGGCCAAAGCACATATCGTGATACTACATGAAATAGTATCGAAATATTGGTAAAAATGAATATATATACGTAATACCAAACTACATGAAAAACGTGAAAAAAGTCATTATTATACCAAATTTAAGGATTTTAACTTCGAATCATAGAGCGACGTTTCGTATTTTTTAGACCCTAGAAAAGACGTATAAAGATGTTGCTTCCAATACAAATGATAAAAATCAATGTGTTTTCATTAGAATTAACTAAAATGTTCCTGATTTTCCGTTTATATTACCGATGGAAGATGTACACGTAAAACCGCTCTAATCCGGCTGAAACGTCGATATATGCAATAAAAACAGAACTTCTCCCCTTTCCAATATCTACTCAGTATTTTAACGAGAAACAAATAGTTGATTGAAAATTAAGTGTTTAAGGTTAATTTTTAATCAATTATGTGTTTGCATAATTTTTATCGTATTTTTAATGAATTAAGCGCAATTAACTGAAATTTCACAAAAACGTGGAAAAACAGCAAAATATTGCCTAATTCGACGATATTTTGTTTATATCTCATTAAGGAAAAGGGGATGATAAACGTCAAAATATTGCTGAATTCGATGATTTTTAGTACGAAACAAAATGCAAGAAAACTTGCTTAAAATGCAATTTTATGCGAAAACCTGAGATATGAAGGCCAAAGCACATATCGTGATACTACATGAAATAGTATCGAAATATTGGTAAAAATGAATATATATACGTAATATCAAACTACATGAAAAACGTGAAAAAAGTCATTATTATACCAAATTTAAGGATTTTAACTTCGAATCATAGAGCGACGTTTCGTATTTTTTAGACCCTAGAAAAGACGTATAAAGATGTTGCTTCCAATACAAATGATAAAAATGAATGTGTTTTCATTAGAATTAACTAAAATGTTCCTGATTTTCCGTTTATATTACCGATGGAAGATGTACACGTAAAACGGCTCTAATCCGGCTGAAACGTCGATATATGCAATAAAAACAGAACTTCTCCCCTTTTCAATATCTTACTCAGTATTTTAACGAGAAACAAATAGATGATTGAAAATGAAGTATTTAAGGTTATTTTCTGATCAATTATGTGTTTGCATAATTTTTATCGTATTTTTAATGAATTAATAACAATAAACCGAAAATTCACGAACACGTGGAAAAACTGCAAAATATTGCCTAATTCGATAATATTTTGTTTAAATCACACAAAGGAAAAGGGGATGATAAAGTTCAAAATATTGCTAAATTCGATGATATTTATTACAAAAGAAAATGCAAGAAAACTTGCTTAAAAATGCAAAATTTGAAAATTCTGAGATTTGAAGGCCAAATCACATATCGTAAGAAAACATGAAGTAGTATCGAAATATTGGTAGAAACGAATATATATACGTAAAATCAAACTACATGAATAACGTGAAAAAAGTCACTATATTACCATATTTAAGGATTTTAACTTCAAATCATAGAGCGAGGTTTCGTATTATTTAGATCCAAGAAAAGACATATGACAATGTTGTTTGAAATACAAATGATAAAAATCAATGTGTTTTCATTAGAATTAACTAAAATGTTCCTGATTTTCCGTTTATATTACCGATGGAAGATGTACACGTAAAACCTCTCTAATCCGGCTGAAACGTCGATATATGCAATAAAAACAGAACTTCTCCCCTTTCCAATATCTTACTCAGTATTTTAACGAGAAACAAATAGTTTATTGAAAATTAAGTTTTTAAGGTTAATTTCTAATCAATTATGTGTTTGCATAATTTTTATCGTTTTTTTAATGAATTAAGAGCAATAAACTGAAAGTTCACAAAAACGTGGAAAAACAGCAAAATATTGCCTAATTTGACGATATTTTGTTTATATCACATAAAGGAAAAGGGGATGATAAACGTCAAAATATTGCTAAATTCAATGATTTTTAGTACGAAACAAAATGCAAGAAAACTTGCTTAAAAATGCAAAATTTGAAAATTCTGAGGTTTGAAGGTCAAATCTCATATCGTGAGAAAACTTGAAGTAGTATCGATATATTGGTAAAAACAAATATATATACCGAAAATCAAACTACATGAATAACGTGAAAAAAGTCACTATATTACCATATTTGAGGATTTTAACTTCAAATCATAGAACGAGGTTTCGTATTATTTAGATCCAAGAAAAGACATATGACAATGTTGTTTCTAATACAAATGATAAAAAATCAATGTGTTTTCATTAGAATTAACTAAAATGTTCCTGATTTTCAGTTTATATTACCGATGGAAGATGTACACGTAAAACCGCTCTAATCCGGCTGAAACGTCGATATATGCAATAAAAACAGAACTTCTCCCCTTTCCAATATCTACTGAGTATTTTAACGAGAAACAAATAGTTGATTGAAAATTAAGTGTTTAAGGTTAATTTTTAATCAATTATGTGTTTGCATAATTTTTATCGTATTTTTAATAAATTAAGCGCAATTAACTGAAAGTTCACAAAAACGTGGAAAAACAGCAAAATATTGCCTAATTCGACGATATTTTGTTTATATCTCATAAAGGAAAAGGGGATGATAAACGTCAAAATATTGCTGAATTCGATCATTTTTAGTAAGAAACAAAATGCAAGAAAACTTGCTTAAAATGCAATTTTATGCGAAAACCTGAGATATGAAGGCCAAAGCACATATCGTGATACTACATGAAATAGTATCGAAATATTGGTAAAAATGAATATATATACGTAATATCAAACTACATGAAAAACGTGAAAAAAGTCATTATTATACCAAATTTAAGGATTTTAACTTCGAATCATAGAGCGACGTTTCGTATTTTTTAGACCCTAGAAAAGACGTATAAAGATGTTGCTTCCAATACAAATGATAAAAATCAATGTGTTTTCATTAGAATTAACTAAAATGTTCCTGATTTTCCGTTTATATTACCGATGGAAGATGTACACGTAAAACGGCTCTAATCCGGCTGAAACGTCGATATATGCAATAAAAACAGAACTTCTCCCCTTTTAAATATCTTACTCAGTATTTTAACGAGAAACAAATAGATGATTGAAAATGAAGGGTTTAAAGTTATTTTCTGATCAATTATGTGTTTGCATAATTTTTATCGTATATTTAATGAATTAATAACAATAAACTGAAAATTCACAAAAACGTGGAAAAACGGCAAAATATTGCCTAATTCGATGATATTTTGTTTAAATCACATAAAGGAAAAGGGGATGATAAATGTCAAAATATTGCTAAATTCGATGATTTTTAGTACAAAAGAAAATGCAAGAAAACTTGCTAAAAAATGCAAAATTTGAAAATTCTGAGATTTCAAGGCCAAATCACATATCGTGAGAAAACATGAAGTAGTATCGAAATATTGGTAAAAACGAATATATATACGTAAAATCAAACTACATGAATAACGTGAAAAAAGTCACTATATTACCATATTTGAGGATTTTAACTTCAAATCATAGAGCGAGGTTTCGTATTATTTAGATCCAAGAAAAGACATATGACAATGTTGTTTGAAATACAAATGATAAAAATCAATGTGTTTTCATTAGAATTAACTAAAATGTTCCTGATTTTCCGTTTATATTACCGATGGAAGATGTACACGTAAAACCGCTCTAATCCGGCTGAAACGTCGATATATGCAATAAAAACAGAACTTCTCCCCTTTTCAATATCTTACTCAGTATTTTAACGAGAAACAAATAGATGATTGAAAATGAAGTATTTAAGGTCATTTTCTGATCAATTATGTGTTTGCATAATTTTTATCGTATTTTTAATGAATTAATAACAATAAACCGAAAATTCACGAACACGTGGAAAAACTGCAAAATATTGCCTAATTCGATAATATTTTGTTTAAATCACACAAAGGAAAAGGGGATGATAAAGGTCAAAATATTGCTAAAATCGATGATATTTATTACAAAAGAAAATGCAAGAAAACTTGCTTAAAAATGCAAAATTTGAAAATTCTGAGATTTGAAGGCCAAATCACATATCGTAAGAAAACATGAAGTAGTATCGAAATATTGGTAGAAACGAATATATATACGTAAAATCAAACTACATGAATAACGTGAAAAAAGTCACTATATTGCCATATTTGAGGATTTTAACTTCAAATCATAGAGCGAGGTTTCGTATTATTTAGATCCAAGAAAAGACATATGACAATGTTGTTTGAAATACAAATGATAAAAATCAATGTGTTTTCATTAGAATTAACTAAAATGTTCCTGATTTTCCGTTTATATTACCGATGGAAGATGTACACGTAAAACCGCTCTAATCCGGCTGAAACGTCGATATATGCAATAAAAACAGAACTTCTCCCCTTTCCAATATCTTACTCAGTATTTTAACGAGAAACAAATAGTTGATTGAAAATTAAGTTTTTAAGGTTAATTTCTAATCAATTATGTGTTTGCATAATTTGTATCGTTTTTTTAATGAATTAAGAGCAATAAACTGAAAGTTCACAAAAACGTGGAAAAACAGCAAAATATTGCCTAATTCGACGATATTTTGTTTATATCACATAAAGGAAAAGGGGATGATAAACGTCAAAATATTGCTGAATTCGATGATTTTTAGTACGAAACAAAATGCAAGAAAACTTGCTTAAAATGCAGTTTTATGCGAAAATCTGAGATTTGAAGGCCAAAGCACATATCGTGATACTACATGAAATAGTATCGAAATATGGGTAAAAATGAATATATATACGTAATATCAAACTACATGAAAAACGTGAAAAAAGTCATTATTATACCAAATTTGAGGATTTTAACTTCGAATCATAGAGCGACGTTGCGTATTTTTTAGACCCTAGAAAAGACGTATAAAGATGTTGCTTCCAATACAAATGACAAAAATCAATGTGTTTTCATTAGAATTAACTAAAATGTTCCTGATTTTCCGTTTATATTACCAATGGAAGATGTACACGTAAAACGGCTCTAATCCGGCTGAAACGTCGATATATGCAATAAAAACAGAACTTCTCCCCTTTTAAATATCTTACTCAGTATTTTAACGAGAAACAAATAGATGATTGAAAATTAAGTATTTAAGGTTATTTTCTGATCAATTATGTGTTTGCATAATTTTTATCGTATTTTTAATGAAATAATAACAATAAACCGAAAATTCACGAACACGTGGAAAAACTGCAAAATATTGCCTAATTCGATAATATTTTGTTTAAATCACAGAAAGGAAAAGGGGATGATAAAGGTCAAAATATTGCTAAATTCGATGATATTTATTACAAAAGAAAATGCAAGAAAACTTGCTTAAAAATGCAAAATTTGAAAATTCTGAGATTTGAAGGCCAAATCACATATCGTAAGAAAACATGAAGTAGTATCGAAATATTGGTAGAAACGAATATATATACGTAAAATCAAACTACATGAATAACGTGAAAAAAGTCACTATATTACCATATTTGAGGATTTTAACTTCAAATCATAGAGCGAGGTTTCGTATTATTTAGATCCAAGAAAAGACATATGACAATGTTGTTTGAAATACAAATGATAAAAATCAATGTGTTTTCATTAGAATTAACTAAAATGTTCCTGATTTTCCGTTTATATTACCGATGGAAGATGTACACGTAAAACCGCTCTAATCCGGCTGAAACGTCGATATATGCAATAAAAACAGAACTTCTCCCCTTTCCAATATCTTACTCAGTATTTTAACGAGAAACAAATAGTTGATTGAAAATTAAGTTTTTAAGGTTAATTTCTAATCAATTATGTGTTTGCATAATTTGTATCGTTTTTTTAATGAATTAAGAGCAATAAACTGAAAGTTCACAAAAACGTGGAAAAACAGCAAAATATTGCCTAATTCGACGATATTTTGTTTATATCACATAAAGGAAAAGGGGATGATAAACGTCAAAATATTGCTGAATTCGATGATTTTTAGTACGAAACAAAATGCAAGAAAACTTGCTTAAAATGCAGTTTTATGCGAAAATCTGGGATTTGAAGGCCAAAGCACATATCGTGATACTACATGAAATAGTATCGAAATATGGGTAAAAATGAATATATATACGTAATATCAAACTACATGAAAAACGTGAAAAAAGTCATTATTATACCAAATTTGAGGATTTTAACTTCGAATCATAGAGCGACGTTGCGTATTTTTTAGACCCTAGAAAAGACGTATAAAGATGTTGCTTCCAATACAAATGACAAAAATCAATGTGTTTTCATTAGAATTAACTAAAATGTTCCTGATTTTCCGTTTATATTACCGATGGAAGATGTACACGTAAAACGGCTCTAATCCGGCTGAAACGTCGATATATGCAATAAAAACAGAACTTCTCCCCTTTTAAATATCTTACTCAGTATTTTAACGAGAAACAAATAGATGATTGAAAATGAAGTATTTAAGGTTATTTTCTGATCAATTATGTGTTTGCATAATTTTTATCGTATTTTTAATGAAATAATAACAATAAACCGAAAATTCACGAACACGTGGAAAAACTGCAAAATATTGCCTAATTCGATAATATTTTGTTTAAATCACACAAAGGAAAAGGGGATGATAAAGGTCAAAATTCGATGATATTTATTACAAAAGAAAATGCAAGAAAACTTGCTTAAAAATGCAAAATTTGAAAATTCTGAGATTTGAAGGCCAAATCACATATCGTAAGAAAACATGAAGTAGTATCGAAATATTGGTAGAAACGAATATATATACGTAAAATCAAACTACATGAATAACGTGAAAAAAGTCACTATATTACCATATTTGAGGATTTTAACTTCAAATCATAGAGCGAGGTTTCGTATTATTTAGATCCAAGAAAAGACATATGACAATGTTGTTTGAAATACAAATGATAAAAATCAATGTGTTTTCATTAGAATTAACTAAAATGTTCCTGATTTTCCGTTTATATTACCGATGGAAGATGTACACGTAAAACCGCTCTAATCCGGCTGAAACGTCGATATATGCAATAAAAACAGAACTTCTCCCCTTTTCAATATCTTACTCAGTATTTTAACGAGAAACAAATAGATGATTGAAAATGAAGTATTTAAGGTTATTTTCTAATCAATTATGTGTTTGCATAATTTTTATCGTATATTTAATGAATTAAGAGCAATAAACTGAAAGTTCACAAAAACGTGGAAAAACAGCAAAATATTGCCTAATTTGATGATATTTTGTTAATATCATATAAAGGAAAAGGGGATGATAAACGTCAAAATATTGCTAAATTCAATGATTTTTAGTACGAAACAAAATGCAAGAAAACTTGCTTAAAAATGCAAAATTTGAAAATTCTGAGATTTGAAGGTCAAATCTCATATCGTGAGAAAACTTGAAGTAGTATCGATATATTGATTAAAACAAATATATATACGGAAAATCAAACTACATGAATAACGTGAAAAAGTCACTATATTACCATATTTGAGGATTTTAACTTCAAATCATAGAACGAGGTTTCGTATTATTTAGATCCAAGAAAAGACATATGACATTGTTGTTTCTAATACAAATGATAAAAAATCAATGTGTTTTCATTAGAATTAACTAAAATGTTCCTGATTTTCCGTTTATATTACCGATGGAAGATGTACACGTAAAACCGCTCTAATCCGGCTGAAACGTCGATATATGCAATAAAAACAGAACTTCTCCCCTTTCCAATATCTACTCAGTATTTTAACGAGAAACAAATAGTTGATTGAAAATTAAGTGTTTAAGGTTAATTTTTAATCAATTATGTGTTTGCATAATTTTTATCGTATTTTTAATGAATTAAGCGCAATTAACTGAAAGTTCACAAAAACGTGGAAAAACAGCAAAATATTGCCTAATTCGACGATATTTTGTTTATATCTCATAAAGGAAAAGGGGATGATAAACGTCAAAATATTGCTGAATTCGATGATTTTTAGTACGAAACAAAATGCAAGAAAACTTGCTTAAAATGCAATTTTATGCGAAAACCTGAGATATGAAGGCCAAAGCACATATCGTGATACTACATGAAATAGTATCGAAATATTGGTAAAAATGAATATATATACGTAATATCAAACTACATGAAAAACGTGAAAAAAGTCATTATTATACCAAATTTAAGGATTTTAACTTCGAATCATAGAGCGACGTTTCGTATTTTTTAGACCCTAGAAAAGACGTATAAAGATGTTGCTTCCAATACAAATGATAAAAATCAATGTGTTTTCATTAGAATTAACTAAAATGTTCCTGATTTTCCGTTTATATTACCGATGGAAGATGTACACGTAAAACGGCTCTAATCCGGCTGAAACGTCGATATATTCAATAAAAACAGAACTTCTCCCCTTTTCAATATCTTACTCAGTATTTTAACGAGAAACAAATAGATGATTGAAAATGAAGTATTTAAGGTTATTTTCTGATCAATTATGTGTTTGCATAATTTTTATCGTATTTTTAATGAAATAATAACAATAAACCGAAAATTCACGAACACGTGGAAAAACTGCAAAATATTGCCTAATTCGATAATATTTTGTTTAAATCACACAAAGGAAAAGGGGATGATAAAGGTCAAAATATTGCTAAATTCGATGATATTTATTACAAAAGAAAATGCAAGAAAACTTGCTTAAAAATGCAAAATTTGAAAATTCTGAGATTTGAAGGCCAAATCACATATCGTAAGAAAACATAAAGTAGTATCGAAATATTGGTAGAAACGAATATATATACGTAAAATCAAACTACATGAATAACGTGAAAAAAGTCACTATATTACCATATTTGAGGATTTTAACTTCAAATCATAGAGCGAGGTTTCGTATTATTTAGATCCAAGAAAAGACATATGACAATGTTGTTTGAAATACAAATGATAAAAATCAATGTGTTTTCATTAGAATTAACTAAAATGTTCCTGATTTTCCGTTTATATTACCGATGGAAGATGTACACGTAAAACCGCTCTAATCCGGCTGAAACGTCGATATATGCAATAAAAACAGAACTTCTCCCCTTTTCAATATCTTACTCAGTATTTTAACGAGAAACAAATAGATGATTGAAAATGAAGTATTTAAGGTTATTTTCTAATCAATTATGTGTTTGCATAATTTTTATCGTATATTTAATGAATTAAGAGCAATAAACTGAAAGTTCACAAAAACGTGGAAAAACAGCAAAATATTGCCTAATTTGATGATATTTTGTTAATATCATATAAAGGAAAAGGGGATGATAAACGTCAAAATATTGCTAAATTCAATGATTTTTAGTACGAAACAAAATGCAAGAAAACTTGCTTAAAAATGCAAAATTTGAAAATTCTGAGATTTGAAGGTCAAATCTCATTTCGTGAGAAAACTTGAAGTAGTATCGATATATTGGTAAAAACAAATATATATACGGAAAATCAAACTACATGAATAACGTGAAAAAAGTCACTATATTACCATATTTGAGGATTTTAACTTCAAATCATAGAACGAGGTTTCGTATTATTTAGATCCAAGAAAAGACATATGACAATGTTGTTTCTAATACAAATGATAAAAAATCAATGTGTTTTCATTAGAATTAACTAAAATGTTCCTGATTTTCCGTTTATATTACCGATGGAAGATGTACACGTAAAACCGCTCTAATCCGGCTGAAACGTCGATATATGCAATAAAAACAGAACTTCTCCCCTTTCCAATATCTACTCAGTATTTTAACGAGAAACAAATAGTTGATTGAAAATTAAGTGTTTAAAGTTAATTTTTAATCAATTATGTGTTTGCATAATTTTTATCGTATTTTTAATGAATTAAGCGCAATTAACTGAAAGTTCACAAAAACGTGGAAAAACAGCAAAATATTGCCTAATTCGACGATATTTTGTTTATATCTCATAAAGGAAAAGGGGATGATAAACGTCAAAATATTGCTGAATTCGATGATTTTTAGTACGAAACAAAATGCAAGAAAACTTGCTTAAAATGCAATTTTATGCGAAAACCTGAGATATGAAGGCCAAAGCACATATCGTGATACTACATGAAATAGTATCGAAATATTGGTAAAAATGAATATATATACGTAATATCAAACTACATGAAAAACGTGAAAAAAGTCATTATTATACCAAATTTAAGGATTTTAACTTCGAATCATAGAGCGACGTTTCGTATTTTTTAGACCCTAGAAAAGACGTATAAAGATGTTGCTTCCAATACAAATGATAAAAATCAATGTGTTTTCATTAGAATTAACTAAAATGTTCCTGATTTTCCGTTTATATTACCGATGGAAGATGTACACGTAAAACCGCTCTAATCCGGCTGAAACGTCGATATATGCAATAAAAACAGAACTTCTCCCCTTTTCAATATCTTACTCAGTATTTTAACGAGAAACAAATAGATGATTGAAAATGAAGTATTTAAGGTTATTTTCTGATCAATTATGTGTTTGCATAATTTTTATCGTATTTTTAATGAATTAATAACAATAAACCGAAAATTCACGAACACGTGGAAAAACTGCAAAATATTGCCTAATTCGATAATATTTTGTTTAAATCACACAAAGGAAAAGGGGATGATAAAGGTCAAAATATTGCTAAAATCGATGATATTTATTACAAAAGAAAATGCAAGAAAACTTGCTTAAAAATGCAAAATTTGAAAATTCTGAGATTTGAAGGCCAAATCACATATCGTAAGAAAACATGAAGTAGTATCGAAATATTGGTAGAAACGAATATATATACGTAAAATCAAACTACATGAATAACGTGAAAAAAGTCACTATATTACCATATTTGAGGATTTTAACTTCAAATCATAGAGCGAGGTTTCGTATTATTTAGATCCAAGAAAAGACATATGACAATGTTGTTTGAAATACAAATGATAAAAATCAATGTGTTTTCATTAGAATTAACTAAAATGTTCCTGATTTTCCGTTTATATTACCGATGGAAGATGTACACGTAAAACCGCTCTAATCCGGCTGAAACGTCGATATATGCAATAAAAACAGAACTTCTCCCCTTTCCAATATCTACTCAGTATTTTAACGAGAAACAAATAGTTGATTGAAAATTAAGTGTTTAAAGTTAATTTTTAATCAATTATGTGTTTGCATAATTTTTATCGTATTTTTAATGAATTAAGCGCAATTAACTGAAAGTTCACAAAAACGTGGAAAAACAGCAAAATATTGCCTAATTCGACGATATTTTGTTTATATCTCATAAAGGAAAAGGGGATGATAAACGTCAAAATATTGCTGAATTCGATGATTTTTAGTACGAAACAAAATGCAAGAAAACTTGCTTAAAATGCAATTTTATGCGAAAACCTGAGATATGAAGGCCAAAGCACATATCGTGATACTACATGAAATAGTATCGAAATATTGGTAAAAATGAATATATATACGTAATATCAAACTACATGAAAAACGTGAAAAAAGTCATTATTATACCAAATTTAAGGATTTTAACTTCGAATCATAGAGCGACGTTTCGTATTTTTTAGACCCTAGAAAAGACGTATAAAGATGTTGCTTCCAATACAAATGATAAAAATCAATGTGTTTTCATTAGAATTAACTAAAATGTTCCTGATTTTCCGTTTATATTACCGATGGAAGATGTACACGTAAAACGGCTCTAATCCGGCTGAAACGTCGATATATTCAATAAAAACAGAACTTCTCCCCTTTTCAATATCTTACTCAGTATTTTAACGAGAAACAAATAGATGATTGAAAATGAAGTATTTAAGGTTATTTTCTGATCAATTATGTGTTTGCATAATTTTTATCGTATTTTTAATGAAATAATAACAATAAACCGAAAATTCACGAACACGTGGAAAAACTGCAAAATATTGCCTAATTCGATAATATTTTGTTTAAATCACACAAAGGAAAAGGGGATGATAAAGGTCAAAATTCGATGATATTTATTACAAAAGAAAATGCAAGAAAACTTGCTTAAAAATGCAAAATTTGAAAATTCTGAGATTTGAAGGCCAAATCACATATCGTAAGAAAACATGAAGTAGTATCGAAATATTGGTAGAAACGAATATATATACGTAAAATCAAACTACATGAATAACGTGAAAAAAGTCACTATATTACCATATTTGAGGATTTTAACTTCAAATCATAGAGCGAGGTTTCGTATTATTTAGATCCAAGAAAAGACATATGACAATGTTGTTTGAAATACAAATGATAAAAATCAATGTGTTTTCATTAGAATTAACTAAAATGTTCCTGATTTTCCGTTTATATTACCGATGGAAGATGTACACGTAAAACCGCTCTAATCCGGCTGAAACGTCGATATATGCAATAAAAACAGAACTTCTCCCCTTTTCAATATCTTACTCAGTATTTTAACGAGAAACAAATAGATGATTGAAAATGAAGTATTTAAGGTTATTTTCTAATCAATTATGTGTTTGCATAATTTTTATCGTATATTTAATGAATTAAGAGCAATAAACTGAAAGTTCACAAAAACGTGGAAAAACAGCAAAATATTGCCTAATTTGATGATATTTTGTTAATATCATATAAAGGAAAAGGGGATGATAAACGTCAAAATATTGCTAAATTCAATGATTTTTAGTACGAAACAAAATGCAAGAAAACTTGCTTAAAAATGCAAAATTTGAAAATTCTGAGATTTGAAGGTCAAATCTCATATCGTGAGAAAACTTGAAGTAGTATCGATATATTGATTAAAACAAATATATATACGGAAAATCAAACTACATGAATAACGTGAAAAAGTCACTATATTACCATATTTGAGGATTTTAACTTCAAATCATAGAACGAGGTTTCGTATTATTTAGATCCAAGAAAAGACATATGACATTGTTGTTTCTAATACAAATGATAAAAAATCAATGTGTTTTCATTAGAATTAACTAAAATGTTCCTGATTTTCCGTTTATATTACCGATGGAAGATGTACACGTAAAACCGCTCTAATCCGGCTGAAACGTCGATATATGCAATAAAAACAGAACTTCTCCCCTTTCCAATATCTACTCAGTATTTTAACGAGAAACAAATAGTTGATTGAAAATTAAGTGTTTAAGGTTAATTTTTAATCAATTATGTGTTTGCATAATTTTTATCGTATTTTTAATGAATTAAGCGCAATTAACTGAAAGTTCACAAAAACGTGGAAAAACAGCAAAATATTGCCTAATTCGACGATATTTTGTTTATATCTCATAAAGGAAAAGGGGATGATAAACGTCAAAATATTGCTGAATTCGATGATTTTTAGTACGAAACAAAATGCAAGAAAACTTGCTTAAAATGCAATTTTATGCGAAAACCTGAGATATGAAGGCCAAAGCACATATCGTGATACTACATGAAATAGTATCGAAATATTGGTAAAAATGAATATATATACGTAATATCAAACTACATGAAAAACGTGAAAAAAAGTCATTATTATACCAAATTTAAGGATTTTAACTTCGAATCATAGAGCGACGTTTCGTATTTTTTAGACCCTAGAAAAGACGTATAAAGATGTTGCTTCCAATACAAATGATAAAAATCAATGTGTTTTCATTAGAATTAACTAAAATGTTCCTGATTTTCCGTTTATATTACCGATGGAAGATGTACACGTAAAACGGCTCTAATCCGGCTGAAACGTCGATATATTCAATAAAAACAGAACTTCTCCCCTTTTCAATATCTTACTCAGTATTTTAACGAGAAACAAATAGATGATTGAAAATGAAGTATTTAAGGTTATTTTCTGATCAATTATGTGTTTGCATAATTTTTATCGTATTTTTAATGAAATAATAACAATAAACCGAAAATTCACGAACACGTGGAAAAACTGCAAAATATTGCCTAATTCGATAATATTTTGTTTAAATCACACAAAGGAAAAGGGGATGATAAAGGTCAAAATATTGCTAAATTCGATGATATTTATTACAAAAGAAAATGCAAGAAAACTTGCTTAAAAATGCAAAATTTGAAAATTCTGAGATTTGAAGGCCAAATCACATATCGTAAGAAAACATAAAGTAGTATCGAAATATTGGTAGAAACGAATATATATACGTAAAATCAAACTACATGAATAACGTGAAAAAAGTCACTATATTACCATATTTGAGGATTTTAACTTCAAATCATAGAGCGAGGTTTCGTATTATTTAGATCCAAGAAAAGACATATGACAATGTTGTTTGAAATACAAATGATAAAAATCAATGTGTTTTCATTAGAATTAACTAAAATGTTCCTGATTTTCCGTTTATATTACCGATGGAAGATGTACACGTAAAACCGCTCTAATCCGGCTGAAACGTCGATATATGCAATAAAAACAGAACTTCTCCCCTTTTCAATATCTTACTCAGTATTTTAACGAGAAACAAATAGATGATTGAAAATGAAGTATTTAAGGTTATTTTCTAATCAATTATGTGTTTGCATAATTTTTATCGTATATTTAATGAATTAAGAGCAATAAACTGAAAGTTCACAAAAACGTGGAAAAACAGCAAAATATTGCCTAATTTGATGATATTTTGTTAATATCATATAAAGGAAAAGGGGATGATAAACGTCAAAATATTGCTAAATTCAATGATTTTTAGTACGAAACAAAATGCAAGAAAACTTGCTTAAAAATGCAAAATTTGAAAATTCTGAGATTTGAAGGTCAAATCTCATTTCGTGAGAAAACTTGAAGTAGTATCGATATATTGGTAAAAACAAATATATATACGGAAAATCAAACTACATGAATAACGTGAAAAAAGTCACTATATTACCATATTTGAGGATTTTAACTTCAAATCATAGAACGAGGTTTCGTATTATTTAGATCCAAGAAAAGACATATGACAATGTTGTTTCTAATACAAATGATAAAAAATCAATGTGTTTTCATTAGAATTAACTAAAATGTTCCTGATTTTCCGTTTATATTACCGATGGAAGATGTACACGTAAAACCGCTCTAATCCGGCTGAAACGTCGATATATGCAATAAAAACAGAACTTCTCCCCTTTCCAATATCTACTCAGTATTTTAACGAGAAACAAATAGTTGATTGAAAATTAAGTGTTTAAAGTTAATTTTTAATCAATTATGTGTTTGCATAATTTTTATCGTATTTTTAATGAATTAAGCGCAATTAACTGAAAGTTCACAAAAACGTGGAAAAACAGCAAAATATTGCCTAATTCGACGATATTTTGTTTATATCTCATAAAGGAAAAGGGGATGATAAACGTCAAAATATTGCTGAATTCGATGATTTTTAGTACGAAACAAAATGCAAGAAAACTTGCTTAAAATGCAATTTTATGCGAAAACCTGAGATATGAAGGCCAAAGCACATATCGTGATACTACATGAAATAGTATCGAAATATTGGTAAAAATGAATATATATACGTAATATCAAACTACATGAAAAACGTGAAAAAAGTCATTATTATACCAAATTTAAGGATTTTAACTTCGAATCATAGAGCGACGTTTCGTATTTTTTAGACCCTAGAAAAGACGTATAAAGATGTTGCTTCCAATACAAATGATAAAAATCAATGTGTTTTCATTAGAATTAACTAAAATGTTCCTGATTTTCCGTTTATATTACCGATGGAAGATGTACACGTAAAACCGCTCTAATCCGGCTGAAACGTCGATATATGCAATAAAAACAGAACTTCTCCCCTTTTCAATATCTTACTCAGTATTTTAACGAGAAACAAATAGATGATTGAAAATGAAGTATTTAAGGTTATTTTCTGATCAATTATGTGTTTGCATAATTTTTATCGTATTTTTAATGAATTAATAACAATAAACCGAAAATTCACGAACACGTGGAAAAACTGCAAAATATTGCCTAATTCGATAATATTTTGTTTAAATCACACAAAGGAAAAGGGGATGATAAAGGTCAAAATATTGCTAAAATCGATGATATTTATTACAAAAGAAAATGCAAGAAAACTTGCTTAAAAATGCAAAATTTGAAAATTCTGAGATTTGAAGGCCAAATCACATATCGTAAGAAAACATGAAGTAGTATCGAAATATTGGTAGAAACGAATATATATACGTAAAATCAAACTACATGAATAACGTGAAAAAAGTCACTATATTACCATATTTGAGGATTTTAACTTCAAATCATAGAGCGAGGTTTCGTATTATTTAGATCCAAGAAAAGACATATGACAATGTTGTTTGAAATACAAATGATAAAAATCAATGTGTTTTCATTAGAATTAACTAAAATGTTCCTGATTTTCCGTTTATATTACCGATGGAAGATGTACACGTAAAACCGCTCTAATCCGGCTGAAACGTCGATATATGCAATAAAAACAGAACTTCTCCCCTTTCCAATATCTTACTCAATATTTTAACGAGAAACAAATAGTTGATTGAAAATTAAGTGTTTAAGGTTAATTTTTAATCAATTATGTGTTTGCATAATTTTTATCGTATTTTTAATGAATTAAGCGCAATTAACTGAAAGTTCACAAAAACGTGGAAAAACAGCAAAATATTGCCTAATTCGACGATATTTTGTTTATATCTCATAAAGGAAAAGGGGATGATAAACGTCAAAATATTGCTGAATTCGATGATTTTTAGTACGAAACAAAATGCAAGAAAACTTGCTTAAAATGCAATTTTATGCGAAAACCTGAGATATGAAGGCCAAAGCACATATCGTGATACTACATGAAATAGTATCGAAATATTGGTAAAAATGAATATATATACGTAATATCAAACTACATGAAAAACGTGAAAAAAGTCATTATTATACCAAATTTAAGGATTTTAACTTCGAATCATAGAGCGACGTTTCGTATTTTTTAGACCCTAGAAAAGACGTATAAAGATGTTGCTTCCAATACAAATGATAAAAATCAATGTGTTTTCATTAGAATTAACTAAAATGTTCCTGATTTTCCGTTTATATTACCGATGGAAGATGTACACGTAAAACGGCTCTAATCCGGCTGAAACGTCGATATATTCAATAAAAACAGAACTTCTCCCCTTTTCAATATCTTACTCAGTATTTTAACGAGAAACAAATAGATGATTGAAAATGAAGTATTTAAGGTTATTTTCTGATCAATTATGTGTTTGCATAATTTTTATCGTATTTTTAATGAAATAATAACAATAAACCGAAAATTCACGAACACGTGGAAAAACTGCAAAATATTGCCTAATTCGATAATATTTTGTTTAAATCACACAAAGGAAAAGGGGATGATAAAGGTCAAAATATTGCTAAATTCGATGATATTTATTACAAAAGAAAATGCAAGAAAACTTGCTTAAAAATGCAAAATTTGAAAATTCTGAGATTTGAAGGCCAAATCACATATCGTAAGAAAACATGAAGTAGTATCGAAATATTGGTAGAAACGAATATATATACGTAAAATCAAACTACATGAATAACGTGAAAAAAGTCACTATATTACCATATTTGAGGATTTTAACTTCAAATCATAGAGCGAGGTTTCGTATTATTTAGATCCAAGAAAAGACATATGACAATGTTGTTTGAAATACAAATGATAAAAATCAATGTGTTTTCATTAGAATTAACTAAAATGTTCCTGATTTTCCGTTTATATTACCGATGGAAGATGTACACGTAAAACCGCTCTAATCCGGCTGAAACGTCGATATATGCAATAAAAACAGAACTTCTCCCCTTTTCAATATCTTACTCAGTATTTTAACGAGAAACAAATAGATGATTGAAAATGAAGTATTTAAGGTTATTTTCTAATCAATTATGTGTTTGCATAATTTTTATCGTATATTTAATGAATTAAGAGCAATAAACTGAAAGTTCACAAAAACGTGGAAAAACAGCAAAATATTGCCTAATTTGATGATATTTTGTTAATATCATATAAAGGAAAAGGGGATGATAAACGTCAAAATATTGCTAAATTCAATGATTTTTAGTACGAAACAAAATGCAAGAAAACTTGCTTAAAATGCAAAATTTGAAAATTCTGAGATTTGAAGGTCAAATCTCATATCGTGAGAAAACTTGAAGTAGTATCGATATATTGGTAAAAACAAATATATATACGGAAAATCAAACTACATGAATAACGTGAAAAAAGTATTACCATATTTGAGGATTTTAACTTCAAATCATAGAACGAGGTTTCGTATTATTTAGATCCAAGAAAAGACATATGACAATGTTGTTTCTAATACAAATGATAAAAAATCAATGTGTTTTCATTAGAATTAACTAAAATGTTCCTGATTTTCCGTTTATATTACCGATGGAAGATGAACACGTAAAACCGCTCTAATCCGGCTGAAACGTCGATATATGCAATAAAAACAGAACTTCTCCCCTTTCCAATATCTACTCAGTATTTTAACGAGAAACAAATAGTTGATTGAAAATTAAGTGTTTAAGGTTAATTTTTAATCAATTATGTGTTTGCATAATTTTTATCGTATTTTTAATGAATTAAGCGCAATTAACTGAAAGTTCACAAAAACGTGGAAAAACAGCAAAATATTGCCTTATTCGACGATATTTTGTTTATATCTCATAAAGGAAAAGGGGATGATAAACGCCAAAATATTGCTGAATTCGATGATTTTTAGTACGAAACAAAATGCAAGAAAACTTGCTTAAAATGCAATTTTATGCGAAAACCTGAGATATGAAGGCCAAAGCACATATCGTGATACTACATGAAATAGTATCGAAATATTGGTAAAAATGAATATATATACGTAATACCAAACTACATGAATAACGTGAAAAAAGTCATTATTATACCAAATTTAAGGATTTTAACTTCGAATCATAGAGCGACGTTTCGTATTTTTTAGACCCTAGAAAAGACGTATAAAGATGTTGCTTCCAATACAAATGATAAAAATCAATGTGTTTTCATTAGAATTAACTAAAATGTTCCTGATTTTCCGTTTATATTACCGATGGAAGATGTACACGTAAAACCGCTCTAATCCGGCTGAAACGTCGATATATGCAATAAAAACAGAACTTCTCCCCTTTCCAATATCTACTCAGTATTTTAACGAGAAACAAATAGTTGATTGAAAATTAAGTGTTTAAGGTTAATTTTTAATCAATTATGTGTTTGCATAATTTTTATCGTATTTTTAATGAATTAAGCGCAATAACTGAAATTTCACAAAAACGTGGAAAAACAGCAAAATATTGCCTAATTCGACGATATTTTGTTTATATCTCATTAAGGAAAAGGGGATGATAAACGTCAAAATATTGCTGAATTCGATGATTTTTAGTACGAAACAAAATGCAAGAAAACTTGCTTAAAATGCAATTTTATGCGAAAACCTGAGATATGAAGGCCAAAGCACATATCGTGATACTACATGAAATAGTATCGAAATATTGGTAAAAATGAATATATATACGTAATATCAAACTACATGAAAAACGTGAAAAAAGTCATTATATACCAAATTTAAGGATTTTAACTTCGAATCATAGAGCGACGTTTCGTATTTTTTAGACCCTAGAAAAGACGTATAAAGATGTTGCTTCCAATACAAATGATAAAAATCAATGTGTTTTCATTAGAATTAACTAAAATGTTCCTGATTTTCCGTTTATATTACCGATGGAAGATGTACACGTAAAACCGCTCTAATCCGGCTGAAACGTCGATATATGCAATAAAAACAGAACTTCTCCCCTTTTCAATATCTTACTCAGTATTTTAACGAGAAACAAATAGATGATTGAAAATGAAGTATTTAAGGTTATTTTCTGATCAATTATGTGTTTGCATAATTTTTATCGTATTTTAATGAATTAATAACAATAAACCGAAATTCACGAACACGTGGAAAAACTGCAAATATTGCCTAATTCGATAATATTTTGTTTAAATCACACAAAGGAAAAGGGGATGATAAAGGTCAAAATATTGCTAAAATCGATGATATTTATTACAAAAGAAAATGCAAGAAAACTTGCTTAAAAATGCAAAATTTGAAAATTCTGAGATTTGAAGGCCAAATCACATATCGTAAGAAAACATGAAGTAGTATCGAAATATTGGTAGAAACGAATATATATACGTAAAATCAAACTACATGAATAACGTGAAAAAAGTCACTATATTACCATATTTGAGGATTTTAACTTCAAATCATAGAGCGAGGTTTCGTATTATTTAGATCCAAGAAAAGACATATGACAATGTTGTTTGAAATACAAATGATAAAAATCAATGTGTTTTCATTAGAATTAACTAAAATGTTCCTGATTTTCCGTTTATATTACCGATGGAAGATGTACACGTAAAACCGCTCTAATCCGGCTGAAACGTCGATATATGCAATAAAAACAGAACTTCTCCCCTTTTCAATATCTTACTCAGTATTTTAACGAGAAACAAATAGATTGATTGAAAATGAAGGGTTTAAAGGTTATTTTCTGATCAATTATGTGTTTGCATAATTTTTATCGTATATTTAATGAATTAATAACAATTAAACTGAAAGTTCACAAAAACGTGGAAAAACGGCAAAATATTGCCTAATTCGATGATATTTTGTTTATAATCACATAAAGGAAAAGGGGATGATAAATGTCAAAATATTGCTGAATTCGATGATTTTTAGTACAAAAGAAAATGCAAGAAAACTTGCTTAAAAATGCAAATTTATGAAAATTCCTGAGATATGCAAGGCCAAATCACATATCGTGAGAATACATGAAAGTAGTATCGAAATATTGGTAAAAACGAATATATATACGTAAAATCAAACTACATGAATAACGTGAAAAAAGTCACTATATTACCATATTTGAGGATTTTAACTTCAAATCATAGAGCGAGGTTTCGTATTATTTAGATCCAAGAAAAGACATATGACAATGTTGTTTGAAATACAAATGATAAAAATCAATGTGTTTTCATTAGAATTAACTAAAATGTTCCTGATTTTCCGTTTATATTACCGATGGAAGATGTACACGTAAAACCGCTCTAATCCGGCTGAAACGTCGATATATGCAATAAAAACAGAACTTCTCCCCTTTTCAATATCTTACTCAGTATTTTAACGAGAAACAAATAGATGATTGAAAATGAAGTATTTAAGGTCATTTTCTGATCAATTATGTGTTTGCATAATTTTTATCGTATTTTTAATGAATTAATAACAATAAACCGAAAATTCACGAACACGTGGAAAAACTGCAAAATATTGCCTAATTCGATAATATTTTGTTTAAATCACACAAAGGAAAAGGGGATGATAAAGGTCAAAATATTGCTAAAATCGATGATATTTATTACAAAAGAAAATGCAAGAAAACTTGCTTAAAATGCAAAATTTGAAAATTCTGAGATTTGAAGGCCAAATCACATATCGTAAGAAAACATGAAGTAGTATCGAAATATTGGTAGAAACGAATATATATACGTAAAATCAAACTACATGAATAACGTGAAAAAAGTCACTATATTGCCATATTTGAGGATTTTAACTTCAAATCATAGAGCGAGGTTTCGTATTATTTAGATCCAAGAAAAGACATATGACAATGTTGTTTGAAATACAAATGATAAAAATCAATGTGTTTTCATTAGAATTAACTAAAATGTTCCTGATTTTCCGTTTATATTACCGATGGAAGATGTACACGTAAAACCGCTCTAATCCGGCTGAAACGTCGATATATGCAATAAAAACAGAACTTCTCCCCTTTCCAATATCTTACTCAGTATTTTAACGAGAAACAAATAGTTGATTGAAAATTAAGTTTTTAAGGTTAATTTCTAATCAATTATGTGTTTGCATAATTTGTATCGTTTTTTTAATGAATTAAGAGCAATAAACTGAAAGTTCACAAAAACGTGGAAAAACAGCAAAATATTGCCTAATTCGACGATATTTTGTTTATATCACATAAAGGAAAAGGGGATGATAAACGTCAAAATATTGCTGAATTCGATGATTTTTAGTACGAAACAAAATGCAAGAAAACTTGCTTAAAATGCAGTTTTATGCGAAAATCTGAGATTTGAAGGCCAAAGCACATATCGTGATACTACATGAAATAGTATCGAAATATGGGTAAAAATGAATATATATACGTAATATCAAACTACATGAAAAACGTGAAAAAAGTCATTATTATACCAAATTTGAGGATTTTAACTTCGAATCATAGAGCGACGTTGCGTATTTTTTAGACCCTAGAAAAGACGTATAAAGATGTTGCTTCCAATACAAATGACAAAAATCAATGTGTTTTCATTAGAATTAACTAAAATGTTCCTGATTTTCCGTTTATATTACCAATGGAAGATGTACACGTAAAACGGCTCTAATCCGGCTGAAACGTCGATATATGCAATAAAAACAGAACTTCTCCCCTTTTAAATATCTTACTCAGTATTTTAACGAGAAACAAATAGATGATTGAAAATTAAGTATTTAAGGTTATTTTCTGATCAATTATGTGTTTGCATAATTTTTATCGTATTTTTAATGAAATAATAACAATAAACCGAAAATTCACGAACACGTGGAAAAACTGCAAAATATTGCCTAATTCGATAATATTTTGTTTAAATCACAGAAAGGAAAAGGGGATGATAAAGGTCAAAATATTGCTAAATTCGATGATATTTATTACAAAAGAAAATGCAAGAAAACTTGCTTAAAAATGCAAAATTTGAAAATTCTGAGATTTGAAGGCCAAATCACATATCGTAAGAAAACATGAAGTAGTATCGAAATATTGGTAGAAACGAATATATATACGTAAAATCAAACTACATGAATAACGTGAAAAAAGTCACTATATTACCATATTTGAGGATTTTAACTTCAAATCATAGAGCGAGGTTTCGTATTATTTAGATCCAAGAAAAGACATATGACAATGTTGTTTGAAATACAAATGATAAAAATCAATGTGTTTTCATTAGAATTAACTAAAATGTTCCTGATTTTCCGTTTATATTACCGATGGAAGATGTACACGTAAAACCGCTCTAATCCGGCTGAAACGTCGATATATGCAATAAAAACAGAACTTCTCCCCTTTCCAATATCTTACTCAGTATTTTAACGAGAAACAAATAGTTGATTGAAAATTAAGTTTTTAAGGTTAATTTCTAATCAATTATGTGTTTGCATAATTTGTATCGTTTTTTTAATGAATTAAGAGCAATAAACTGAAAGTTCACAAAAACGTGGAAAAACAGCAAAATATTGCCTAATTCGACGATATTTTGTTTATATCACATAAAGGAAAAGGGGATGATAAACGTCAAAATATTGCTGAATTCGATGATTTTTAGTACGAAACAAAATGCAAGAAAACTTGCTTAAAATGCAGTTTTATGCGAAAATCTGGGATTTGAAGGCCAAAGCACATATCGTGATACTACATGAAATAGTATCGAAATATGGGTAAAAATGAATATATATACGTAATATCAAACTACATGAAAAACGTGAAAAAAGTCATTATTATACCAAATTTGAGGATTTTAACTTCGAATCATAGAGCGACGTTGCGTATTTTTTAGACCCTAGAAAAGACGTATAAAGATGTTGCTTCCAATACAAATGACAAAAATCAATGTGTTTTCATTAGAATTAACTAAAATGTTCCTGATTTTCCGTTTATATTACCGATGGAAGATGTACACGTAAAACGGCTCTAATCCGGCTGAAACGTCGATATATGCAATAAAAACAGAACTTCTCCCCTTTTAAATATCTTACTCAGTATTTTAACGAGAAACAAATAGATGATTGAAAATGAAGTATTTAAGGTTATTTTCTGATCAATTATGTGTTTGCATAATTT
The DNA here is from genome assembly GCF_040958095.1 of Procambarus clarkii. NCBI lineage: Eukaryota > Metazoa > Arthropoda > Malacostraca > Decapoda > Cambaridae > Procambarus > Procambarus clarkii. The sequence continues at coordinate 34,870,645 of NC_091151.1, forward strand.
TTATCGTATTTTTAATGAAATAATAACAATAAACCGAAAATTCACGAACACGTGGAAAAACTGCAAAATATTGCCTAATTCGATAATATTTTGTTTAAATCACACAAAGGAAAAGGGGATGATAAAGGTCAAAATTCGATGATATTTATTACAAAAGAAAATGCAAGAAAACTTGCTTAAAAATGCAAAATTTGAAAATTCTGAGATTTGAAGGCCAAATCACATATCGTAAGAAAACATGAAGTAGTATCGAAATATTGGTAGAAACGAATATATATACGTAAAATCAAACTACATGAATAACGTGAAAAAAGTCACTATATTACCATATTTGAGGATTTTAACTTCAAATCATAGAGCGAGGTTTCGTATTATTTAGATCCAAGAAAAGACATATGACAATGTTGTTTGAAATACAAATGATAAAAATCAATGTGTTTTCATTAGAATTAACTAAAATGTTCCTGATTTTCCGTTTATATTACCGATGGAAGATGTACACGTAAAACCGCTCTAATCCGGCTGAAACGTCGATATATGCAATAAAAACAGAACTTCTCCCCTTTTCAATATCTTACTCAGTATTTTAACGAGAAACAAATAGATGATTGAAAATGAAGTATTTAAGGTTATTTTCTAATCAATTATGTGTTTGCATAATTTTTATCGTATATTTAATGAATTAAGAGCAATAAACTGAAAGTTCACAAAAACGTGGAAAAACAGCAAAATATTGCCTAATTTGATGATATTTTGTTAATATCATATAAAGGAAAAGGGGATGATAAACGTCAAAATATTGCTAAATTCAATGATTTTTAGTACGAAACAAAATGCAAGAAAACTTGCTTAAAAATGCAAAATTTGAAAATTCTGAGATTTGAAGGTCAAATCTCATATCGTGAGAAAACTTGAAGTAGTATCGATATATTGATTAAAACAAATATATATACGGAAAATCAAACTACATGAATAACGTGAAAAAGTCACTATATTACCATATTTGAGGATTTTAACTTCAAATCATAGAACGAGGTTTCGTATTATTTAGATCCAAGAAAAGACATATGACATTGTTGTTTCTAATACAAATGATAAAAAATCAATGTGTTTTCATTAGAATTAACTAAAATGTTCCTGATTTTCCGTTTATATTACCGATGGAAGATGTACACGTAAAACCGCTCTAATCCGGCTGAAACGTCGATATATGCAATAAAAACAGAACTTCTCCCCTTTCCAATATCTACTCAGTATTTTAACGAGAAACAAATAGTTGATTGAAAATTAAGTGTTTAAGGTTAATTTTTAATCAATTATGTGTTTGCATAATTTTTATCGTATTTTTAATGAATTAAGCGCAATTAACTGAAAGTTCACAAAAACGTGGAAAAACAGCAAAATATTGCCTAATTCGACGATATTTTGTTTATATCTCATAAAGGAAAAGGGGATGATAAACGTCAAAATATTGCTGAATTCGATGATTTTTAGTACGAAACAAAATGCAAGAAAACTTGCTTAAAATGCAATTTTATGCGAAAACCTGAGATATGAAGGCCAAAGCACATATCGTGATACTACATGAAATAGTATCGAAATATTGGTAAAAATGAATATATATACGTAATATCAAACTACATGAAAAACGTGAAAAAAGTCATTATTATACCAAATTTAAGGATTTTAACTTCGAATCATAGAGCGACGTTTCGTATTTTTTAGACCCTAGAAAAGACGTATAAAGATGTTGCTTCCAATACAAATGATAAAAATCAATGTGTTTTCATTAGAATTAACTAAAATGTTCCTGATTTTCCGTTTATATTACCGATGGAAGATGTACACGTAAAACGGCTCTAATCCGGCTGAAACGTCGATATATTCAATAAAAACAGAACTTCTCCCCTTTTCAATATCTTACTCAGTATTTTAACGAGAAACAAATAGATGATTGAAAATGAAGTATTTAAGGTTATTTTCTGATCAATTATGTGTTTGCATAATTTTTATCGTATTTTTAATGAAATAATAACAATAAACCGAAAATTCACGAACACGTGGAAAAACTGCAAAATATTGCCTAATTCGATAATATTTTGTTTAAATCACACAAAGGAAAAGGGGATGATAAAGGTCAAAATATTGCTAAATTCGATGATATTTATTACAAAAGAAAATGCAAGAAAACTTGCTTAAAAATGCAAAATTTGAAAATTCTGAGATTTGAAGGCCAAATCACATATCGTAAGAAAACATAAAGTAGTATCGAAATATTGGTAGAAACGAATATATATACGTAAAATCAAACTACATGAATAACGTGAAAAAAGTCACTATATTACCATATTTGAGGATTTTAACTTCAAATCATAGAGCGAGGTTTCGTATTATTTAGATCCAAGAAAAGACATATGACAATGTTGTTTGAAATACAAATGATAAAAATCAATGTGTTTTCATTAGAATTAACTAAAATGTTCCTGATTTTCCGTTTATATTACCGATGGAAGATGTACACGTAAAACCGCTCTAATCCGGCTGAAACGTCGATATATGCAATAAAAACAGAACTTCTCCCCTTTTCAATATCTTACTCAGTATTTTAACGAGAAACAAATAGATGATTGAAAATGAAGTATTTAAGGTTATTTTCTAATCAATTATGTGTTTGCATAATTTTTATCGTATATTTAATGAATTAAGAGCAATAAACTGAAAGTTCACAAAAACGTGGAAAAACAGCAAAATATTGCCTAATTTGATGATATTTTGTTAATATCATATAAAGGAAAAGGGGATGATAAACGTCAAAATATTGCTAAATTCAATGATTTTTAGTACGAAACAAAATGCAAGAAAACTTGCTTAAAAATGCAAAATTTGAAAATTCTGAGATTTGAAGGTCAAATCTCATTTCGTGAGAAAACTTGAAGTAGTATCGATATATTGGTAAAAACAAATATATATACGGAAAATCAAACTACATGAATAACGTGAAAAAAGTCACTATATTACCATATTTGAGGATTTTAACTTCAAATCATAGAACGAGGTTTCGTATTATTTAGATCCAAGAAAAGACATATGACAATGTTGTTTCTAATACAAATGATAAAAAATCAATGTGTTTTCATTAGAATTAACTAAAATGTTCCTGATTTTCCGTTTATATTACCGATGGAAGATGTACACGTAAAACCGCTCTAATCCGGCTGAAACGTCGATATATGCAATAAAAACAGAACTTCTCCCCTTTCCAATATCTACTCAGTATTTTAACGAGAAACAAATAGTTGATTGAAAATTAAGTGTTTAAAGTTAATTTTTAATCAATTATGTGTTTGCATAATTTTTATCGTATTTTTAATGAATTAAGCGCAATTAACTGAAAGTTCACAAAAACGTGGAAAAACAGCAAAATATTGCCTAATTCGACGATATTTTGTTTATATCTCATAAAGGAAAAGGGGATGATAAACGTCAAAATATTGCTGAATTCGATGATTTTTAGTACGAAACAAAATGCAAGAAAACTTGCTTAAAATGCAATTTTATGCGAAAACCTGAGATATGAAGGCCAAAGCACATATCGTGATACTACATGAAATAGTATCGAAATATTGGTAAAAATGAATATATATACGTAATATCAAACTACATGAAAAACGTGAAAAAAGTCATTATTATACCAAATTTAAGGATTTTAACTTCGAATCATAGAGCGACGTTTCGTATTTTTTAGACCCTAGAAAAGACGTATAAAGATGTTGCTTCCAATACAAATGATAAAAATCAATGTGTTTTCATTAGAATTAACTAAAATGTTCCTGATTTTCCGTTTATATTACCGATGGAAGATGTACACGTAAAACCGCTCTAATCCGGCTGAAACGTCGATATATGCAATAAAAACAGAACTTCTCCCCTTTTCAATATCTTACTCAGTATTTTAACGAGAAACAAATAGATGATTGAAAATGAAGTATTTAAGGTTATTTTCTGATCAATTATGTGTTTGCATAATTTTTATCGTATTTTTAATGAATTAATAACAATAAACCGAAAATTCACGAACACGTGGAAAAACTGCAAAATATTGCCTAATTCGATAATATTTTGTTTAAATCACACAAAGGAAAAGGGGATGATAAAGGTCAAAATATTGCTAAAATCGATGATATTTATTACAAAAGAAAATGCAAGAAAACTTGCTTAAAAATGCAAAATTTGAAAATTCTGAGATTTGAAGGCCAAATCACATATCGTAAGAAAACATGAAGTAGTATCGAAATATTGGTAGAAACGAATATATATACGTAAAATCAAACTACATGAATAACGTGAAAAAAGTCACTATATTACCATATTTGAGGATTTTAACTTCAAATCATAGAGCGAGGTTTCGTATTATTTAGATCCAAGAAAAGACATATGACAATGTTGTTTGAAATACAAATGATAAAAATCAATGTGTTTTCATTAGAATTAACTAAAATGTTCCTGATTTTCCGTTTATATTACCGATGGAAGATGTACACGTAAAACCGCTCTAATCCGGCTGAAACGTCGATATATGCAATAAAAACAGAACTTCTCCCCTTTCCAATATCTACTCAGTATTTTAACGAGAAACAAATAGTTGATTGAAAATTAAGTGTTTAAAGTTAATTTTTAATCAATTATGTGTTTGCATAATTTTTATCGTATTTTTAATGAATTAAGCGCAATTAACTGAAAGTTCACAAAAACGTGGAAAAACAGCAAAATATTGCCTAATTCGACGATATTTTGTTTATATCTCATAAAGGAAAAGGGGATGATAAACGTCAAAATATTGCTGAATTCGATGATTTTTAGTACGAAACAAAATGCAAGAAAACTTGCTTAAAATGCAATTTTATGCGAAAACCTGAGATATGAAGGCCAAAGCACATATCGTGATACTACATGAAATAGTATCGAAATATTGGTAAAAATGAATATATATACGTAATATCAAACTACATGAAAAACGTGAAAAAAGTCATTATTATACCAAATTTAAGGATTTTAACTTCGAATCATAGAGCGACGTTTCGTATTTTTTAGACCCTAGAAAAGACGTATAAAGATGTTGCTTCCAATACAAATGATAAAAATCAATGTGTTTTCATTAGAATTAACTAAAATGTTCCTGATTTTCCGTTTATATTACCGATGGAAGATGTACACGTAAAACGGCTCTAATCCGGCTGAAACGTCGATATATTCAATAAAAACAGAACTTCTCCCCTTTTCAATATCTTACTCAGTATTTTAACGAGAAACAAATAGATGATTGAAAATGAAGTATTTAAGGTTATTTTCTGATCAATTATGTGTTTGCATAATTTTTATCGTATTTTTAATGAAATAATAACAATAAACCGAAAATTCACGAACACGTGGAAAAACTGCAAAATATTGCCTAATTCGATAATATTTTGTTTAAATCACACAAAGGAAAAGGGGATGATAAAGGTCAAAATTCGATGATATTTATTACAAAAGAAAATGCAAGAAAACTTGCTTAAAAATGCAAAATTTGAAAATTCTGAGATTTGAAGGCCAAATCACATATCGTAAGAAAACATGAAGTAGTATCGAAATATTGGTAGAAACGAATATATATACGTAAAATCAAACTACATGAATAACGTGAAAAAAGTCACTATATTACCATATTTGAGGATTTTAACTTCAAATCATAGAGCGAGGTTTCGTATTATTTAGATCCAAGAAAAGACATATGACAATGTTGTTTGAAATACAAATGATAAAAATCAATGTGTTTTCATTAGAATTAACTAAAATGTTCCTGATTTTCCGTTTATATTACCGATGGAAGATGTACACGTAAAACCGCTCTAATCCGGCTGAAACGTCGATATATGCAATAAAAACAGAACTTCTCCCCTTTTCAATATCTTACTCAGTATTTTAACGAGAAACAAATAGATGATTGAAAATGAAGTATTTAAGGTTATTTTCTAATCAATTATGTGTTTGCATAATTTTTATCGTATATTTAATGAATTAAGAGCAATAAACTGAAAGTTCACAAAAACGTGGAAAAACAGCAAAATATTGCCTAATTTGATGATATTTTGTTAATATCATATAAAGGAAAAGGGGATGATAAACGTCAAAATATTGCTAAATTCAATGATTTTTAGTACGAAACAAAATGCAAGAAAACTTGCTTAAAAATGCAAAATTTGAAAATTCTGAGATTTGAAGGTCAAATCTCATATCGTGAGAAAACTTGAAGTAGTATCGATATATTGATTAAAACAAATATATATACGGAAAATCAAACTACATGAATAACGTGAAAAAGTCACTATATTACCATATTTGAGGATTTTAACTTCAAATCATAGAACGAGGTTTCGTATTATTTAGATCCAAGAAAAGACATATGACATTGTTGTTTCTAATACAAATGATAAAAAATCAATGTGTTTTCATTAGAATTAACTAAAATGTTCCTGATTTTCCGTTTATATTACCGATGGAAGATGTACACGTAAAACCGCTCTAATCCGGCTGAAACGTCGATATATGCAATAAAAACAGAACTTCTCCCCTTTCCAATATCTACTCAGTATTTTAACGAGAAACAAATAGTTGATTGAAAATTAAGTGTTTAAGGTTAATTTTTAATCAATTATGTGTTTGCATAATTTTTATCGTATTTTTAATGAATTAAGCGCAATTAACTGAAAGTTCACAAAAACGTGGAAAAACAGCAAAATATTGCCTAATTCGACGATATTTTGTTTATATCTCATAAAGGAAAAGGGGATGATAAACGTCAAAATATTGCTGAATTCGATGATTTTTAGTACGAAACAAAATGCAAGAAAACTTGCTTAAAATGCAATTTTATGCGAAAACCTGAGATATGAAGGCCAAAGCACATATCGTGATACTACATGAAATAGTATCGAAATATTGGTAAAAATGAATATATATACGTAATATCAAACTACATGAAAAACGTGAAAAAAAGTCATTATTATACCAAATTTAAGGATTTTAACTTCGAATCATAGAGCGACGTTTCGTATTTTTTAGACCCTAGAAAAGACGTATAAAGATGTTGCTTCCAATACAAATGATAAAAATCAATGTGTTTTCATTAGAATTAACTAAAATGTTCCTGATTTTCCGTTTATATTACCGATGGAAGATGTACACGTAAAACGGCTCTAATCCGGCTGAAACGTCGATATATTCAATAAAAACAGAACTTCTCCCCTTTTCAATATCTTACTCAGTATTTTAACGAGAAACAAATAGATGATTGAAAATGAAGTATTTAAGGTTATTTTCTGATCAATTATGTGTTTGCATAATTTTTATCGTATTTTTAATGAAATAATAACAATAAACCGAAAATTCACGAACACGTGGAAAAACTGCAAAATATTGCCTAATTCGATAATATTTTGTTTAAATCACACAAAGGAAAAGGGGATGATAAAGGTCAAAATATTGCTAAATTCGATGATATTTATTACAAAAGAAAATGCAAGAAAACTTGCTTAAAAATGCAAAATTTGAAAATTCTGAGATTTGAAGGCCAAATCACATATCGTAAGAAAACATAAAGTAGTATCGAAATATTGGTAGAAACGAATATATATACGTAAAATCAAACTACATGAATAACGTGAAAAAAGTCACTATATTACCATATTTGAGGATTTTAACTTCAAATCATAGAGCGAGGTTTCGTATTATTTAGATCCAAGAAAAGACATATGACAATGTTGTTTGAAATACAAATGATAAAAATCAATGTGTTTTCATTAGAATTAACTAAAATGTTCCTGATTTTCCGTTTATATTACCGATGGAAGATGTACACGTAAAACCGCTCTAATCCGGCTGAAACGTCGATATATGCAATAAAAACAGAACTTCTCCCCTTTTCAATATCTTACTCAGTATTTTAACGAGAAACAAATAGATGATTGAAAATGAAGTATTTAAGGTTATTTTCTAATCAATTATGTGTTTGCATAATTTTTATCGTATATTTAATGAATTAAGAGCAATAAACTGAAAGTTCACAAAAACGTGGAAAAACAGCAAAATATTGCCTAATTTGATGATATTTTGTTAATATCATATAAAGGAAAAGGGGATGATAAACGTCAAAATATTGCTAAATTCAATGATTTTTAGTACGAAACAAAATGCAAGAAAACTTGCTTAAAAATGCAAAATTTGAAAATTCTGAGATTTGAAGGTCAAATCTCATTTCGTGAGAAAACTTGAAGTAGTATCGATATATTGGTAAAAACAAATATATATACGGAAAATCAAACTACATGAATAACGTGAAAAAAGTCACTATATTACCATATTTGAGGATTTTAACTTCAAATCATAGAACGAGGTTTCGTATTATTTAGATCCAAGAAAAGACATATGACAATGTTGTTTCTAATACAAATGATAAAAAATCAATGTGTTTTCATTAGAATTAACTAAAATGTTCCTGATTTTCCGTTTATATTACCGATGGAAGATGTACACGTAAAACCGCTCTAATCCGGCTGAAACGTCGATATATGCAATAAAAACAGAACTTCTCCCCTTTCCAATATCTACTCAGTATTTTAACGAGAAACAAATAGTTGATTGAAAATTAAGTGTTTAAAGTTAATTTTTAATCAATTATGTGTTTGCATAATTTTTATCGTATTTTTAATGAATTAAGCGCAATTAACTGAAAGTTCACAAAAACGTGGAAAAACAGCAAAATATTGCCTAATTCGACGATATTTTGTTTATATCTCATAAAGGAAAAGGGGATGATAAACGTCAAAATATTGCTGAATTCGATGATTTTTAGTACGAAACAAAATGCAAGAAAACTTGCTTAAAATGCAATTTTATGCGAAAACCTGAGATATGAAGGCCAAAGCACATATCGTGATACTACATGAAATAGTATCGAAATATTGGTAAAAATGAATATATATACGTAATATCAAACTACATGAAAAACGTGAAAAAAGTCATTATTATACCAAATTTAAGGATTTTAACTTCGAATCATAGAGCGACGTTTCGTATTTTTTAGACCCTAGAAAAGACGTATAAAGATGTTGCTTCCAATACAAATGATAAAAATCAATGTGTTTTCATTAGAATTAACTAAAATGTTCCTGATTTTCCGTTTATATTACCGATGGAAGATGTACACGTAAAACCGCTCTAATCCGGCTGAAACGTCGATATATGCAATAAAAACAGAACTTCTCCCCTTTTCAATATCTTACTCAGTATTTTAACGAGAAACAAATAGATGATTGAAAATGAAGTATTTAAGGTTATTTTCTGATCAATTATGTGTTTGCATAATTTTTATCGTATTTTTAATGAATTAATAACAATAAACCGAAAATTCACGAACACGTGGAAAAACTGCAAAATATTGCCTAATTCGATAATATTTTGTTTAAATCACACAAAGGAAAAGGGGATGATAAAGGTCAAAATATTGCTAAAATCGATGATATTTATTACAAAAGAAAATGCAAGAAAACTTGCTTAAAAATGCAAAATTTGAAAATTCTGAGATTTGAAGGCCAAATCACATATCGTAAGAAAACATGAAGTAGTATCGAAATATTGGTAGAAACGAATATATATACGTAAAATCAAACTACATGAATAACGTGAAAAAAGTCACTATATTACCATATTTGAGGATTTTAACTTCAAATCATAGAGCGAGGTTTCGTATTATTTAGATCCAAGAAAAGACATATGACAATGTTGTTTGAAATACAAATGATAAAAATCAATGTGTTTTCATTAGAATTAACTAAAATGTTCCTGATTTTCCGTTTATATTACCGATGGAAGATGTACACGTAAAACCGCTCTAATCCGGCTGAAACGTCGATATATGCAATAAAAACAGAACTTCTCCCCTTTCCAATATCTTACTCAATATTTTAACGAGAAACAAATAGTTGATTGAAAATTAAGTGTTTAAGGTTAATTTTTAATCAATTATGTGTTTGCATAATTTTTATCGTATTTTTAATGAATTAAGCGCAATTAACTGAAAGTTCACAAAAACGTGGAAAAACAGCAAAATATTGCCTAATTCGACGATATTTTGTTTATATCTCATAAAGGAAAAGGGGATGATAAACGTCAAAATATTGCTGAATTCGATGATTTTTAGTACGAAACAAAATGCAAGAAAACTTGCTTAAAATGCAATTTTATGCGAAAACCTGAGATATGAAGGCCAAAGCACATATCGTGATACTACATGAAATAGTATCGAAATATTGGTAAAAATGAATATATATACGTAATATCAAACTACATGAAAAACGTGAAAAAAGTCATTATTATACCAAATTTAAGGATTTTAACTTCGAATCATAGAGCGACGTTTCGTATTTTTTAGACCCTAGAAAAGACGTATAAAGATGTTGCTTCCAATACAAATGATAAAAATCAATGTGTTTTCATTAGAATTAACTAAAATGTTCCTGATTTTCCGTTTATATTACCGATGGAAGATGTACACGTAAAACGGCTCTAATCCGGCTGAAACGTCGATATATTCAATAAAAACAGAACTTCTCCCCTTTTCAATATCTTACTCAGTATTTTAACGAGAAACAAATAGATGATTGAAAATGAAGTATTTAAGGTTATTTTCTGATCAATTATGTGTTTGCATAATTTTTATCGTATTTTTAATGAAATAATAACAATAAACCGAAAATTCACGAACACGTGGAAAAACTGCAAAATATTGCCTAATTCGATAATATTTTGTTTAAATCACACAAAGGAAAAGGGGATGATAAAGGTCAAAATATTGCTAAATTCGATGATATTTATTACAAAAGAAAATGCAAGAAAACTTGCTTAAAAATGCAAAATTTGAAAATTCTGAGATTTGAAGGCCAAATCACATATCGTAAGAAAACATGAAGTAGTATCGAAATATTGGTAGAAACGAATATATATACGTAAAATCAAACTACATGAATAACGTGAAAAAAGTCACTATATTACCATATTTGAGGATTTTAACTTCAAATCATAGAGCGAGGTTTCGTATTATTTAGATCCAAGAAAAGACATATGACAATGTTGTTTGAAATACAAATGATAAAAATCAATGTGTTTTCATTAGAATTAACTAAAATGTTCCTGATTTTCCGTTTATATTACCGATGGAAGATGTACACGTAAAACCGCTCTAATCCGGCTGAAACGTCGATATATGCAATAAAAACAGAACTTCTCCCCTTTTCAATATCTTACTCAGTATTTTAACGAGAAACAAATAGATGATTGAAAATGAAGTATTTAAGGTTATTTTCTAATCAATTATGTGTTTGCATAATTTTTATCGTATATTTAATGAATTAAGAGCAATAAACTGAAAGTTCACAAAAACGTGGAAAAACAGCAAAATATTGCCTAATTTGATGATATTTTGTTAATATCATATAAAGGAAAAGGGGATGATAAACGTCAAAATATTGCTAAATTCAATGATTTTTAGTACGAAACAAAATGCAAGAAAACTTGCTTAAAAATGCAAAATTTGAAAATTCTGAGATTTGAAGGTCAAATCTCATATCGTGAGAAAACTTGAAGTAGTATCGATATATTGGTAAAAACAAATATATATACGGAAAATCAAACTACATGAATAACGTGAAAAAAGTATTACCATATTTGAGGATTTTAACTTCAAATCATAGAACGAGGTTTCGTATTATTTAGATCCAAGAAAAGACATATGACAATGTTGTTTCTAATACAAATGATAAAAAATCAATGTGTTTTCATTAGAATTAACTAAAATGTTCCTGATTTTCCGTTTATATTACCGATGGAAGATGAACACGTAAAACCGCTCTAATCCGGCTGAAACGTCGATATATGCAATAAAAACAGAACTTCTCCCCTTTCCAATATCTACTCAGTATTTTAACGAGAAACAAATAGTTGATTGAAAATTAAGTGTTTAAGGTTAATTTTTAATCAATTATGTGTTTGCATAATTTTTATCGTATTTTTAATGAATTAAGCGCAATTAACTGAAAGTTCACAAAACGTGGAAAAACAGCAAAATATTGCCTTATTCGACGATATTTTGTTTATATCTCATAAAGGAAAAGGGGATGATAAACGCCAAAATATTGCTGAATTCGATGATTTTTAGTACGAAACAAAATGCAAGAAAACTTGCTTAAAATGCAATTTTATGCGAAAACCTGAGATATGAAGGCCAAAGCACATATCGTGATACTACATGAAATAGTATCGAAATATTGGTAAAAATGAATATATATACGTAATACCAAACTACATGAATAACGTGAAAAAAGTCATTATTATACCAAATTTAAGGATTTTAACTTCGAATCATAGAGCGACGTTTCGTATTTTTTAGACCCTAGAAAAGACGTATAAAGATGTTGCTTCCAATACAAATGATAAAAATCAATGTGTTTTCATTAGAATTAACTAAAATGTTCCTGATTTTCCGTTTATATTACCGATGGAAGATGTACACGTAAAACCGCTCTAATCCGGCTGAAACGTCGATATATGCAATAAAAACAGAACTTCTCCCCTTTCCAATATCTACTCAGTATTTTAACGAGAAACAAATAGTTGATTGAAAATTAAGTGTTTAAGGTTAATTTTTAATCAATTATGTGTTTGCATAATTTTTATCGTATTTTTAATGAATTAAGCGCAATTAACTGAAATTTCACAAAAACGTGGAAAAACAGCAAAATATTGCCTAATTCGACGATATTTTGTTTATATCTCATTAAGGAAAAGGGGATGATAAACGTCAAAATATTGCTGAATTCGATGATTTTTAGTACGAAACAAAATGCAAGAAAACTTGCTTAAAATGCAATTTTATGCGAAAACCTGAGATATGAAGGCCAAAGCACATATCGTGATACTACATGAAATAGTATCGAAATATTGGTAAAAATGAATATATATACGTAATATCAAACTACATGAAAAACGTGAAAAAAGTCATTATTATACCAAATTTAAGGATTTTAACTTCGAATCATAGAGCGACGTTTCGTATTTTTTAGACCCTAGAAAAGACGTATAAAGATGTTGCTTCCAATACAAATGATAAAAATCAATGTGTTTTCATTAGAATTAACTAAAATGTTCCTGATTTTCCGTTTATATTACCGATGGAAGATGTACACGTAAAACCGCTCTAATCCGGCTGAAACGTCGATATATGCAATAAAAACAGAACTTCTCCCCTTTTCAATATCTTACTCAGTATTTTAACGAGAAACAAATAGATGATTGAAAATGAAGTATTTAAGGTTATTTTCTGATCAATTATGTGTTTGCATAATTTTTATCGTATTTTTAATGAATTAATAACAATAAACCGAAAATTCACGAACACGTGGAAAAACTGCAAAATATTGCCTAATTCGATAATATTTTGTTTAAATCACACAAAGGAAAAGGGGATGATAAAGGTCAAAATATTGCTAAAATCGATGATATTTATTACAAAAGAAAATGCAAGAAAACTTGCTTAAAAATGCAAAATTTGAAAATTCTGAGATTTGAAGGCCAAATCACATATCGTAAGAAAACATGAAGTAGTATCGAAATATTGGTAGAAACGAATATATATACGTAAAATCAAACTACATGAATAACGTGAAAAAAGTCACTATATTACCATATTTGAGGATTTTAACTTCAAATCATAGAGCGAGGTTTCGTATTATTTAGATCCAAGAAAAGACATATGACAATGTTGTTTGAAATACAAATGATAAAAATCAATGTGTTTTCATTAGAATTAACTAAAATGTTCCTGATTTTCCGTTTATATTACCGATGGAAGATGTACACGTAAAACCGCTCTAATCCGGCTGAAACGTCGATATATGCAATAAAAACAGAACTTCTCCCCTTTCCAATATCTTACTCAATATTTTAACGAGAAACAAATAGTTGATTGAAAATTAAGTGTTTAAGGTTAATTTTTAATCAATTATGTGTTTGCATAATTTTTATCGTATTTTTAATGAATTAAGCGCAATTAACTGAAAGTTCACAAAAACGTGGAAAAACAGCAAAATATTGCCTAATTCGACGATATTTTGTTTATATCTCATAAAGGAAAAGGTGATGATAAACGTCAAAATATTGCTGAATTCGATGATTTTTAGTACGAAACAAAATGCAAGAAAACTTGCTTAAAATGCAATTTTATGCGAAAACCTGAGATATGAAGGCCAAAGCACATATCGTGATACTACATGAAATAGTATCGAAATATTGGTAAAAATGAATATATATACGTAATATCAAACTACATGAAAAACGTGAAAAAAGTCATTATTATACCAAATTTAAGGATTTTAACTTCGAATCATAGAGCGACGTTTCGTATTTTTTAGACCCTAGAAAAGACGTATAAAGATGTTGCTTCCAATACAAATGATAAAAATCAATGTGTTTTCATTAGAATTAACTAAAATGTTCCTGATTTTCCGTTTATATTACCGATGGAAGATGTACACGTAAAACGGCTCTAATCCGGCTGAAACGTCGATATATTCAATAAAAACAGAACTTCTCCCCTTTTCAATATCTTACTCAGTATTTTAACGAGAAACAAATAGATGATTGAAAATGAAGTATTTAAGGTTATTTTCTGATCAATTATGTGTTTGCATAATTTTTATCGTATTTTTAATGAAATAATAACAATAAACCGAAAATTCACGAACACGTGGAAAAACTGCAAAATATTGCCTAATTCGATAATATTTTGTTTAAATCACACAAAGGAAAAGGGGATGATAAAGGTCAAAATATTGCTAAATTCGATGATATTTATTACAAAAGAAAATGCAAGAAAACTTGCTTAAAAATGCAAAATTTGAAAATTCTGAGATTTGAAGGCCAAATCACATATCGTAAGAAAACATGAAGTAGTATCGAAATATTGGTAGAAACGAATATATATACGTAAAATCAAACTACATGAATAACGTGAAAAAAGTCACTATATTACCATATTTGAGGATTTTAACTTCAAATCATAGAGCGAGGTTTCGTATTATTTAGATCCAAGAAAAGACATATGACAATGTTGTTTGAAATACAAATGATAAAAATCAATGTGTTTTCATTAGAATTAACTAAAATGTTCCTGATTTTCCGTTTATATTACCGATGGAAGATGTACACGTAAAACCGCTCTAATCCGGCTGAAACGTCGATATATGCAATAAAAACAGAACTTCTCCCCTTTTCAATATCTTACTCAGTATTTTAACGAGAAACAAATAGATGATTGAAAATGAAGTATTTAAGGTTATTTTCTGATCAATTATGTGTTTGCATAATTTGTATCGTTTTTTTAATGAATTAAGAGCAATAAACTGAAAGTTCACAAAAACGTGGAAAAACAGCAAAATATTGCCTAATTCGATAATATTTTGTTTAAATCACACAAAGGAAAAGGGGATGATAAAGGTCAAAATATTGCTGAATTCGATGATTTTTAGTACGAAACAAAATGCAAGAAAACTTGCTTAAAATGCAGTTTTATGCGAAAATCTGAGATTTGAAGGCCAAAGCACATATCGTGATACTACATGAAATAGTATCGAAATATGGGTAAAAATGAATATATATACGTAATATCAAACTACATGAAAAACGTGAAAAAAGTCATTATTATACCAAATTTGAGGATTTTAACTTCGAATCATAGAGCGACGTTGCGTATTTTTTAGACCCTAGAAAAGACGTATAAAGATGTTGCTTCCAATACAAATGACAAAAATCAATGTGTTTTCATTAGAATTAACTAAAATGTTCCTGATTTTCCGTTTATATTACCAATGGAAGATGTACACGTAAAACGGCTCTAATCCGGCTGAAACGTCGATATATGCAATAAAAACAGAACTTCTCCCCTTTTAAATATCTTACTCAGTATTTTAACGAGAAACAAATAGATGATTGAAAATTAAGTATTTAAGGTTATTTTCTGATCAATTATGTGTTTGCATAATTTTTATCGTATTTTTAATGAAATAATAACAATAAACCGAAAATTCACGAACACGTGGAAAAACTGCAAAATATTGCCTAATTCGATAATATTTTGTTTAAATCACAGAAAGGAAAAGGGGATGATAAAGGTCAAAATATTGCTAAATTCGATGATATTTATTACAAAAGAAAATGCAAGAAAACTTGCTTAAAAATGCAAAATTTGAAAATTCTGAGATTTGAAGGCCAAATCACATATCGTAAGAAAACATGAAGTAGTATCGAAATATTGGTAGAAACGAATATATATACGTAAAATCAAACTACATGAATAACGTGAAAAAAGTCACTATATTACCATATTTGAGGATTTTAACTTCAAATCATAGAGCGAGGTTTCGTATTATTTAGATCCAAGAAAAGACATATGACAATGTTGTTTGAAATACAAATGATAAAAATCAATGTGTTTTCATTAGAATTAACTAAAATGTTCCTGATTTTCCGTTTATATTACCGATGGAAGATGTACACGTAAAACCGCTCTAATCCGGCTGAAACGTCGATATATGCAATAAAAACAGAACTTCTCCCCTTTCCAATATCTTACTCAGTATTTTAACGAGAAACAAATAGTTGATTGAAAATTAAGTTTTTAAGGTTAATTTCTAATCAATTATGTGTTTGCATAATTTGTATCGTTTTTTTAATGAATTAAGAGCAATAAACTGAAAGTTCACAAAAACGTGGAAAAACAGCAAAATATTGCCTAATTCGACGATATTTTGTTTATATCACATAAAGGAAAAGGGGATGATAAACGTCAAAATATTGCTGAATTCGATGATTTTTAGTACGAAACAAAATGCAAGAAAACTTGCTTAAAATGCAGTTTTATGCGAAAATCTGGGATTTGAAGGCCAAAGCACATATCGTGATACTACATGAAATAGTATCGAAATATGGGTAAAAATGAATATATATACGTAATATCAAACTACATGAAAAACGTGAAAAAAGTCATTATTATACCAAATTTGAGGATTTTAACTTCGAATCATAGAGCGACGTTGCGTATTTTTTAGACCCTAGAAAAGACGTATAAAGATGTTGCTTCCAATACAAATGACAAAAATCAATGTGTTTTCATTAGAATTAACTAAAATGTTCCTGATTTTCCGTTTATATTACCGATGGAAGATGTACACGTAAAACGGCTCTAATCCGGCTGAAACGTCGATATATGCAATAAAAACAGAACTTCTCCCCTTTTAAATATCTTACTCAGTATTTTAACGAGAAACAAATAGATGATTGAAAATGAAGTATTTAAGGTTATTTTCTGATCAATTATGTGTTTGCATAATTTTTATCGTATTTTTAATGAAATAATAACAATAAACCGAAAATTCACGAACACGTGGAAAAACTGCAAAATATTGCCTAATTCGATAATATTTTGTTTAAATCACACAAAGGAAAAGGGGATGATAAAGGTCAAAATTCGATGATATTTATTACAAAAGAAAATGCAAGAAAACTTGCTTAAAAATGCAAAATTTGAAAATTCTGAGATTTGAAGGCCAAATCACATATCGTAAGAAAACATGAAGTAGTATCGAAATATTGGTAGAAACGAATATATATACGTAAAATCAAACTACATGAATAACGTGAAAAAAGTCACTATATTACCATATTTGAGGATTTTAACTTCAAATCATAGAGCGAGGTTTCGTATTATTTAGATCCAAGAAAAGACATATGACAATGTTGTTTGAAATACAAATGATAAAAATCAATGTGTTTTCATTAGAATTAACTAAAATGTTCCTGATTTTCCGTTTATATTACCGATGGAAGATGTACACGTAAAACCGCTCTAATCCGGCTGAAACGTCGATATATGCAATAAAAACAGAACTTCTCCCCTTTTCAATATCTTACTCAGTATTTTAACGAGAAACAAATAGATGATTGAAAATGAAGTATTTAAGGTTATTTTCTAATCAATTATGTGTTTGCATAATTTTTATCGTATATTTAATGAATTAAGAGCAATAAACTGAAAGTTCACAAAAACGTGGAAAAACAGCAAAATATTGCCTAATTTGATGATATTTTGTTAATATCATATAAAGGAAAAGGGGATGATAAACGTCAAAATATTGCTAAATTCAATGATTTTTAGTACGAAACAAAATGCAAGAAAACTTGCTTAAAAATGCAAAATTTGAAAATTCTGAGATTTGAAGGTCAAATCTCATATCGTGAGAAAACTTGAAGTAGTATCGATATATTGATTAAAACAAATATATATACGGAAAATCAAACTACATGAATAACGTGAAAAAGTCACTATATTACCATATTTGAGGATTTTAACTTCAAATCATAGAACGAGGTTTCGTATTATTTAGATCCAAGAAAAGACATATGACATTGTTGTTTCTAATACAAATGATAAAAAATCAATGTGTTTTCATTAGAATTAACTAAAATGTTCCTGATTTTCCGTTTATATTACCGATGGAAGATGTACACGTAAAACCGCTCTAATCCGGCTGAAACGTCGATATATGCAATAAAAACAGAACTTCTCCCCTTTCCAATATCTACTCAGTATTTTAACGAGAAACAAATAGTTGATTGAAAATTAAGTGTTTAAGGTTAATTTTTAATCAATTATGTGTTTGCATAATTTTTATCGTATTTTTAATGAATTAAGCGCAATTAACTGAAAGTTCACAAAAACGTGGAAAAACAGCAAAATATTGCCTAATTCGACGATATTTTGTTTATATCTCATAAAGGAAAAGGGGATGATAAACGTCAAAATATTGCTGAATTCGATGATTTTTAGTACGAAACAAAATGCAAGAAAACTTGCTTAAAATGCAATTTTATGCGAAAACCTGAGATATGAAGGCCAAAGCACATATCGTGATACTACATGAAATAGTATCGAAATATTGGTAAAAATGAATATATATACGTAATATCAAACTACATGAAAAACGTGAAAAAAGTCATTATTATACCAAATTTAAGGATTTTAACTTCGAATCATAGAGCGACGTTTCGTATTTTTTAGACCCTAGAAAAGACGTATAAAGATGTTGCTTCCAATACAAATGATAAAAATCAATGTGTTTTCATTAGAATTAACTAAAATGTTCCTGATTTTCCGTTTATATTACCGATGGAAGATGTACACGTAAAACGGCTCTAATCCGGCTGAAACGTCGATATATTCAATAAAAACAGAACTTCTCCCCTTTTCAATATCTTACTCAGTATTTTAACGAGAAACAAATAGATGATTGAAAATGAAGTATTTAAGGTTATTTTCTGATCAATTATGTGTTTGCATAATTTTTATCGTATTTTTAATGAAATAATAACAATAAACCGAAAATTCACGAACACGTGGAAAAACTGCAAAATATTGCCTAATTCGATAATATTTTGTTTAAATCACACAAAGGAAAAGGGGATGATAAAGGTCAAAATATTGCTAAATTCGATGATATTTATTACAAAAGAAAATGCAAGAAAACTTGCTTAAAAATGCAAAATTTGAAAATTCTGAGATTTGAAGGCCAAATCACATATCGTAAGAAAACATAAAGTAGTATCGAAATATTGGTAGAAACGAATATATATACGTAAAATCAAACTACATGAATAACGTGAAAAAAGTCACTATATTACCATATTTGAGGATTTTAACTTCAAATCATAGAGCGAGGTTTCGTATTATTTAGATCCAAGAAAAGACATATGACAATGTTGTTTGAAATACAAATGATAAAAATCAATGTGTTTTCATTAGAATTAACTAAAATGTTCCTGATTTTCCGTTTATATTACCGATGGAAGATGTACACGTAAAACCGCTCTAATCCGGCTGAAACGTCGATATATGCAATAAAAACAGAACTTCTCCCCTTTTCAATATCTTACTCAGTATTTTAACGAGAAACAAATAGATGATTGAAAATGAAGTATTTAAGGTTATTTTCTAATCAATTATGTGTTTGCATAATTTTTATCGTATATTTAATGAATTAAGAGCAATAAACTGAAAGTTCACAAAAACGTGGAAAAACAGCAAAATATTGCCTAATTTGATGATATTTTGTTAATATCATATAAAGGAAAAGGGGATGATAAACGTCAAAATATTGCTAAATTCAATGATTTTTAGTACGAAACAAAATGCAAGAAAACTTGCTTAAAAATGCAAAATTTGAAAATTCTGAGATTTGAAGGTCAAATCTCATTTCGTGAGAAAACTTGAAGTAGTATCGATATATTGGTAAAAACAAATATATATACGGAAAATCAAACTACATGAATAACGTGAAAAAAGTCACTATATTACCATATTTGAGGATTTTAACTTCAAATCATAGAACGAGGTTTCGTATTATTTAGATCCAAGAAAAGACATATGACAATGTTGTTTCTAATACAAATGATAAAAAATCAATGTGTTTTCATTAGAATTAACTAAAATGTTCCTGATTTTCCGTTTATATTACCGATGGAAGATGTACACGTAAAACCGCTCTAATCCGGCTGAAACGTCGATATATGCAATAAAAACAGAACTTCTCCCCTTTCCAATATCTACTCAGTATTTTAACGAGAAACAAATAGTTGATTGAAAATTAAGTGTTTAAAGTTAATTTTTAATCAATTATGTGTTTGCATAATTTTTATCGTATTTTTAATGAATTAAGCGCAATTAACTGAAAGTTCACAAAAACGTGGAAAAACAGCAAAATATTGCCTAATTCGACGATATTTTGTTTATATCTCATAAAGGAAAAGGGGATGATAAACGTCAAAATATTGCTGAATTCGATGATTTTTAGTACGAAACAAAATGCAAGAAAACTTGCTTAAAATGCAATTTTATGCGAAAACCTGAGATATGAAGGCCAAAGCACATATCGTGATACTACATGAAATAGTATCGAAATATTGGTAAAAATGAATATATATACGTAATATCAAACTACATGAAAAACGTGAAAAAAGTCATTATTATACCAAATTTAAGGATTTTAACTTCGAATCATAGAGCGACGTTTCGTATTTTTTAGACCCTAGAAAAGACGTATAAAGATGTTGCTTCCAATACAAATGATAAAAATCAATGTGTTTTCATTAGAATTAACTAAAATGTTCCTGATTTTCCGTTTATATTACCGATGGAAGATGTACACGTAAAACCGCTCTAATCCGGCTGAAACGTCGATATATGCAATAAAAACAGAACTTCTCCCCTTTTCAATATCTTACTCAGTATTTTAACGAGAAACAAATAGATGATTGAAAATGAAGTATTTAAGGTTATTTTCTGATCAATTATGTGTTTGCATAATTTTTATCGTATTTTTAATGAATTAATAACAATAAACCGAAAATTCACGAACACGTGGAAAAACTGCAAAATATTGCCTAATTCGATAATATTTTGTTTAAATCACACAAAGGAAAAGGGGATGATAAAGGTCAAAATATTGCTAAAATCGATGATATTTATTACAAAAGAAAATGCAAGAAAACTTGCTTAAAAATGCAAAATTTGAAAATTCTGAGATTTGAAGGCCAAATCACATATCGTAAGAAAACATGAAGTAGTATCGAAATATTGGTAGAAACGAATATATATACGTAAAATCAAACTACATGAATAACGTGAAAAAAGTCACTATATTACCATATTTGAGGATTTTAACTTCAAATCATAGAGCGAGGTTTCGTATTATTTAGATCCAAGAAAAGACATATGACAATGTTGTTTGAAATACAAATGATAAAAATCAATGTGTTTTCATTAGAATTAACTAAAATGTTCCTGATTTTCCGTTTATATTACCGATGGAAGATGTACACGTAAAACCGCTCTAATCCGGCTGAAACGTCGATATATGCAATAAAAACAGAACTTCTCCCCTTTCCAATATCTACTCAGTATTTTAACGAGAAACAAATAGTTGATTGAAAATTAAGTGTTTAAAGTTAATTTTTAATCAATTATGTGTTTGCATAATTTTTATCGTATTTTTAATGAATTAAGCCCAATTAACTGAAAGTTCACAAAAACGTGGAAAAACAGCAAAATATTGCCTAATTCGACGATATTTTGTTTATATCTCATAAAGGAAAAGGGGATGATAAACGTCAAAATATTGCTGAATTCGATGATTTTTAGTACGAAACAAAATGCAAGAAAACTTGCTTAAAATGCAATTTTATGCGAAAACCTGAGATATGAAGGCCAAAGCACATATCGTGATACTACATGAAATAGTATCGAAATATTGGTAAAAATGAATATATATACGTAATATCAAACTACATGAAAAACGTGAAAAAAGTCATTATTATACCAAATTTAAGGATTTTAACTTCGAATCATAGAGCGACGTTTCGTATTTTTTAGACCCTAGAAAAGACGTATAAAGATGTTGCTTCCAATACAAATGATAAAAATCAATGTGTTTTCATTAGAATTAACTAAAATGTTCCTGATTTTCCGTTTATATTACCGATGGAAGATGTACACGTAAAACGGCTCTAATCCGGCTGAAACGTCGATATATTCAATAAAAACAGAACTTCTCCCCTTTTCAATATCTTACTCAGTATTTTAACGAGAAACAAATAGATGATTGAAAATGAAGTATTTAAGGTTATTTTCTGATCAATTATGTGTTTGCATAATTTTTATCGTATTTTTAATGAAATAATAACAATAAACCGAAAATTCACGAACACGTGGAAAAACTGCAAAATATTGCCTAATTCGATAATATTTTGTTTAAATCACACAAAGGAAAAGGGGATGATAAAGGTCAAAATTCGATGATATTTATTACAAAAGAAAATGCAAGAAAACTTGCTTAAAAATGCAAAATTTGAAAATTCTGAGATTTGAAGGCCAAATCACATATCGTAAGAAAACATGAAGTAGTATCGAAATATTGGTAGAAACGAATATATATACGTAAAATCAAACTACATGAATAACGTGAAAAAAGTCACTATATTACCATATTTGAGGATTTTAACTTCAAATCATAGAGCGAGGTTTCGTATTATTTAGATCCAAGAAAAGACATATGACAATGTTGTTTGAAATACAAATGATAAAAATCAATGTGTTTTCATTAGAATTAACTAAAATGTTCCTGATTTTCCGTTTATATTACCGATGGAAGATGTACACGTAAAACCGCTCTAATCCGGCTGAAACGTCGATATATGCAATAAAAACAGAACTTCTCCCCTTTTCAATATCTTACTCAGTATTTTAACGAGAAACAAATAGATGATTGAAAATGAAGTATTTAAGGTTATTTTCTAATCAATTATGTGTTTGCATAATTTTTATCGTATATTTAATGAATTAAGAGCAATAAACTGAAAGTTCACAAAAACGTGGAAAAACAGCAAAATATTGCCTAATTTGATGATATTTTGTTAATATCATATAAAGGAAAAGGGGATGATAAACGTCAAAATATTGCTAAATTCAATGATTTTTAGTACGAAACAAAATGCAAGAAAACTTGCTTAAAAATGCAAAATTTGAAAATTCTGAGATTTGAAGGTCAAATCTCATATCGTGAGAAAACTTGAAGTAGTATCGATATATTGATTAAAACAAATATATATACGGAAAATCAAACTACATGAATAACGTGAAAAAGTCACTATATTACCATATTTGAGGATTTTAACTTCAAATCATAGAACGAGGTTTCGTATTATTTAGATCCAAGAAAAGACATATGACATTGTTGTTTCTAATACAAATGATAAAAAATCAATGTGTTTTCATTAGAATTAACTAAAATGTTCCTGATTTTCCGTTTATATTACCGATGGAAGATGTACACGTAAAACCGCTCTAATCCGGCTGAAACGTCGATATATGCAATAAAAACAGAACTTCTCCCCTTTCCAATATCTACTCAGTATTTTAACGAGAAACAAATAGTTGATTGAAAATTAAGTGTTTAAGGTTAATTTTTAATCAATTATGTGTTTGCATAATTTTTATCGTATTTTTAATGAATTAAGCGCAATTAACTGAAAGTTCACAAAAACGTGGAAAAACAGCAAAATATTGCCTAATTCGACGATATTTTGTTTATATCTCATAAAGGAAAAGGGGATGATAAACGTCAAAATATTGCTGAATTCGATGATTTTTAGTACGAAACAAAATGCAAGAAAACTTGCTTAAAATGCAATTTTATGCGAAAACCTGAGATATGAAGGCCAAAGCACATATCGTGATACTACATGAAATAGTATCGAAATATTGGTAAAAATGAATATATATACGTAATATCAAACTACATGAAAAACGTGAAAAAAAGTCATTATTATACCAAATTTAAGGATTTTAACTTCGAATCATAGAGCGACGTTTCGTATTTTTTAGACCCTAGAAAAGACGTATAAAGATGTTGCTTCCAATACAAATGATAAAAATCAATGTGTTTTCATTAGAATTAACTAAAATGTTCCTGATTTTCCGTTTATATTACCGATGGAAGATGTACACGTAAAACGGCTCTAATCCGGCTGAAACGTCGATATATTCAATAAAAACAGAACTTCTCCCCTTTTCAATATCTTACTCAGTATTTTAACGAGAAACAAATAGATGATTGAAAATGAAGTATTTAAGGTTATTTTCTGATCAATTATGTGTTTGCATAATTTTTATCGTATTTTTAATGAAATAATAACAATAAACCGAAAATTCACGAACACGTGGAAAAACTGCAAAATATTGCCTAATTCGATAATATTTTGTTTAAATCACACAAAGGAAAAGGGGATGATAAAGGTCAAAATATTGCTAAATTCGATGATATTTATTACAAAAGAAAATGCAAGAAAACTTGCTTAAAAATGCAAAATTTGAAAATTCTGAGATTTGAAGGCCAAATCACATATCGTAAGAAAACATAAAGTAGTATCGAAATATTGGTAGAAACGAATATATATACGTAAAATCAAACTACATGAATAACGTGAAAAAAGTCACTATATTACCATATTTGAGGATTTTAACTTCAAATCATAGAGCGAGGTTTCGTATTATTTAGATCCAAGAAAAGACATATGACAATGTTGTTTGAAATACAAATGATAAAAATCAATGTGTTTTCATTAGAATTAACTAAAATGTTCCTGATTTTCCGTTTATATTACCGATGGAAGATGTACACGTAAAACCGCTCTAATCCGGCTGAAACGTCGATATATGCAATAAAAACAGAACTTCTCCCCTTTTCAATATCTTACTCAGTATTTTAACGAGAAACAAATAGATGATTGAAAATGAAGTATTTAAGGTTATTTTCTAATCAATTATGTGTTTGCATAATTTTTATCGTATATTTAATGAATTAAGAGCAATAAACTGAAAGTTCACAAAAACGTGGAAAAACAGCAAAATATTGCCTAATTTGATGATATTTTGTTAATATCATATAAAGGAAAAGGGGATGATAAACGTCAAAATATTGCTAAATTCAATGATTTTTAGTACGAAACAAAATGCAAGAAAACTTGCTTAAAAATGCAAAATTTGAAAATTCTGAGATTTGAAGGTCAAATCTCATTTCGTGAGAAAACTTGAAGTAGTATCGATATATTGGTAAAAACAAATATATATACGGAAAATCAAACTACATGAATAACGTGAAAAAAGTCACTATATTACCATATTTGAGGATTTTAACTTCAAATCATAGAACGAGGTTTCGTATTATTTAGATCCAAGAAAAGACATATGACAATGTTGTTTCTAATACAAATGATAAAAAATCAATGTGTTTTCATTAGAATTAACTAAAATGTTCCTGATTTTCCGTTTATATTACCGATGGAAGATGTACACGTAAAACCGCTCTAATCCGGCTGAAACGTCGATATATGCAATAAAAACAGAACTTCTCCCCTTTCCAATATCTACTCAGTACTTTAACGAGAAACAAATAGTTGATTGAAAATTAAGTGTTTAAAGTTAATTTTTAATCAATTATGTGTTTGCATAATTTTTATCGTATTTTTAATGAATTAAGCGCAATTAACTGAAAGTTCACAAAAACGTGGAAAAACAGCAAAATATTGCCTAATTCGACGATATTTTGTTTATATCTCATAAAGGAAAAGGGGATGATAAACGTCAAAATATTGCTGAATTCGATGATTTTTAGTACGAAACAAAATGCAAGAAAACTTGCTTAAAATGCAATTTTATGCGAAAACCTGAGATATGAAGGCCAAAGCACATATCGTGATACTACATGAAATAGTATCGAAATATTGGTAAAAATGAATATATATACGTAATATCAAACTACATGAAAAACGTGAAAAAAGTCATTATTATACCAAATTTAAGGATTTTAACTTCGAATCATAGAGCGACGTTTCGTATTTTTTAGACCCTAGAAAAGACGTATAAAGATGTTGCTTCCAATACAAATGATAAAAATCAATGTGTTTTCATTAGAATTAACTAAAATGTTCCTGATTTTCCGTTTATATTACCGATGGAAGATGTACACGTAAAACCGCTCTAATCCGGCTGAAACGTCGATATATGCAATAAAAACAGAACTTCTCCCCTTTTCAATATCTTACTCAGTATTTTAACGAGAAACAAATAGATGATTGAAAATGAAGTATTTAAGGTTATTTTCTGATCAATTATGTGTTTGCATAATTTTTATCGTATTTTTAATGAATTAATAACAATAAACCGAAAATTCACGAACACGTGGAAAAACTGCAAAATATTGCCTAATTCGATAATATTTTGTTTAAATCACACAAAGGAAAAGGGGATGATAAAGGTCAAAATATTGCTAAAATCGATGATATTTATTACAAAAGAAAATGCAAGAAAACTTGCTTAAAAATGCAAAATTTGAAAATTCTGAGATTTGAAGGCCAAATCACATATCGTAAGAAAACATGAAGTAGTATCGAAATATTGGTAGAAACGAATATATATACGTAAAATCAAACTACATGAATAACGTGAAAAAAGTCACTATATTACCATATTTGAGGATTTTAACTTCAAATCATAGAGCGAGGTTTCGTATTATTTAGATCCAAGAAAAGACATATGACAATGTTGTTTGAAATACAAATGATAAAAATCAATGTGTTTTCATTAGAATTAACTAAAATGTTCCTGATTTTCCGTTTATATTACCGATGGAAGATGTACACGTAAAACCGCTCTAATCCGGCTGAAACGTCGATATATGCAATAAAAACAGAACTTCTCCCCTTTCCAATATCTTACTCAATATTTTAACGAGAAACAAATAGTTGATTGAAAATTAAGTGTTTAAGGTTAATTTTTAATCAATTATGTGTTTGCATAATTTTTATCGTATTTTTAATGAATTAAGCGCAATTAACTGAAAGTTCACAAAAACGTGGAAAAACAGCAAAATATTGCCTAATTCGACGATATTTTGTTTATATCTCATAAAGGAAAAGGGGATGATAAACGTCAAAATATTGCTGAATTCGATGATTTTTAGTACGAAACAAAATGCAAGAAAACTTGCTTAAAATGCAATTTTATGCGAAAACCTGAGATATGAAGGCCAAAGCACATATCGTGATACTACATGAAATAGTATCGAAATATTGGTAAAAATGAATATATATACGTAATATCAAACTACATGAAAAACGTGAAAAAAGTCATTATTATACCAAATTTAAGGATTTTAACTTCGAATCATAGAGCGACGTTTCGTATTTTTTAGACCCTAGAAAAGACGTATAAAGATGTTGCTTCCAATACAAATGATAAAAATCAATGTGTTTTCATTAGAATTAACTAAAATGTTCCTGATTTTCCGTTTATATTACCGATGGAAGATGTACACGTAAAACGGCTCTAATCCGGCTGAAACGTCGATATATTCAATAAAAACAGAACTTCTCCCCTTTTCAATATCTTACTCAGTATTTTAACGAGAAACAAATAGATGATTGAAAATGAAGTATTTAAGGTTATTTTCTGATCAATTATGTGTTTGCATAATTTTTATCGTATTTTTAATGAAATAATAACAATAAACCGAAAATTCACGAACACGTGGAAAAACTGCAAAATATTGCCTAATTCGATAATATTTTGTTTAAATCACACAAAGGAAAAGGGGATGATAAAGGTCAAAATATTGCTAAATTCGATGATATTTATTACAAAAGAAAATGCAAGAAAACTTGCTTAAAAATGCAAAATTTGAAAATTCTGAGATTTGAAGGCCAAATCACATATCGTAAGAAAACATGAAGTAGTATCGAAATATTGGTAGAAACGAATATATATACGTAAAATCAAACTACATGAATAACGTGAAAAAAGTCACTATATTACCATATTTGAGGATTTTAACTTCAAATCATAGAGCGAGGTTTCGTATTATTTAGATCCAAGAAAAGACATATGACAATGTTGTTTGAAATACAAATGATAAAAATCAATGTGTTTTCATTAGAATTAACTAAAATGTTCCTGATTTTCCGTTTATATTACCGATGGAAGATGTACACGTAAAACCGCTCTAATCCGGCTGAAACGTCGATATATGCAATAAAAACAGAACTTCTCCCCTTTTCAATATCTTACTCAGTATTTTAACGAGAAACAAATAGATGATTGAAAATGAAGTATTTAAGGTTATTTTCTAATCAATTATGTGTTTGCATAATTTTTATCGTATATTTAATGAATTAAGAGCAATAAACTGAAAGTTCACAAAAACGTGGAAAAACAGCAAAATATTGCCTAATTTGATGATATTTTGTTAATATCATATAAAGGAAAAGGGGATGATAAACGTCAAAATATTGCTAAATTCAATGATTTTTAGTACGAAACAAAATGCAAGAAAACTTGCTTAAAAATGCAAAATTTGAAAATTCTGAGATTTGAAGGTCAAATCTCATATCGTGAGAAAACTTGAAGTAGTATCGATATATTGGTAAAAACAAATATATATACGGAAAATCAAACTACATGAATAACGTGAAAAAAGTATTACCATATTTGAGGATTTTAACTTCAAATCATAGAACGAGGTTTCGTATTATTTAGATCAAGAAAAGACATATGACAATGTTGTTTCTAATACAAATGATAAAAAATCAATGTGTTTTCATTAGAATTAACTAAAATGTTCCTGATTTTCCGTTTATATTACCGATGGAAGATGAACACGTAAAACCGCTCTAATCCGGCTGAAACGTCGATATATGCAATAAAAACAGAACTTCTCCCCTTTCCAATATCTACTCAGTATTTTAACGAGAAACAAATAGTTGATTGAAAATTAAGTGTTTAAGGTTAATTTTTAATCAATTATGTGTTTGCATAATTTTTATCGTATTTTTAATGAATTAAGCGCAATTAACTGAAAGTTCACAAAAACGTGGAAAAACAGCAAAATATTGCCTTATTCGACGATATTTTGTTTATATCTCATAAAGGAAAAGGGGATGATAAACGCCAAAATATTGCTGAATTCGATGATTTTTAGTACGAAACAAAATGCAAGAAAACTTGCTTAAAATGCAATTTTATGCGAAAACCTGAGATATGAAGGCCAAAGCACATATCGTGATACTACATGAAATAGTATCGAAATATTGGTAAAAATGAATATATATACGTAATACCAAACTACATGAATAACGTGAAAAAAGTCATTATTATACCAAATTTAAGGATTTTAACTTCGAATCATAGAGCGACGTTTCGTATTTTTTAGACCCTAGAAAAGACGTATAAAGATGTTGCTTCCAATACAAATGATAAAAATCAATGTGTTTTCATTAGAATTAACTAAAATGTTCCTGATTTTCCGTTTATATTACCGATGGAAGATGTACACGTAAAACCGCTCTAATCCGGCTGAAACGTCGATATATGCAATAAAAACAGAACTTCTCCCCTTTCCAATATCTACTCAGTATTTTAACGAGAAACAAATAGTTGATTGAAAATTAAGTGTTTAAGGTTAATTTTTAATCAATTATGTGTTTGCATAATTTTTATCGTATTTTTAATGAATTAAGCGCAATTAACTGAAATTTCACAAAAACGTGGAAAAACAGCAAAATATTGCCTAATTCGACGATATTTTGTTTATATCTCATTAAGGAAAAGGGGATGATAAACGTCAAAATATTGCTGAATTCGATGATTTTTAGTACGAAACAAAATGCAAGAAAACTTGCTTAAAATGCAATTTTATGCGAAAACCTGAGATATGAAGGCCAAAGCACATATCGTGATACTACATGAAATAGTATCGAAATATTGGTAAAAATGAATATATATACGTAATATCAAACTACATGAAAAACGTGAAAAAAGTCATTATTATACCAAATTTAAGGATTTTAACTTCGAATCATAGAGCGACGTTTCGTATTTTTTAGACCCTAGAAAAGACGTATAAAGATGTTGCTTCCAATACAAATGATAAAAATCAATGTGTTTTCATTAGAATTAACTAAAATGTTCCTGATTTTCCGTTTATATTACCGATGGAAGATGTACACGTAAAACCGCTCTAATCCGGCTGAAACGTCGATATATGCAATAAAAACAGAACTTCTCCCCTTTTCAATATCTTACTCAGTATTTTAACGAGAAACAAATAGATGATTGAAAATGAAGTATTTAAGGTTATTTTCTGATCAATTATGTGTTTGCATAATTTTTATCGTATTTTTAATGAATTAATAACAATAAACCGAAAATTCACGAACACGTGGAAAAACTGCAAAATATTGCCTAATTCGATAATATTTTGTTTAAATCACACAAAGGAAAAGGGGATGATAAAGGTCAAAATATTGCTAAAATCGATGATATTTATTACAAAAGAAAATGCAAGAAAACTTGCTTAAAAATGCAAAATTTGAAAATTCTGAGATTTGAAGGCCAAATCACATATCGTAAGAAAACATGAAGTAGTATCGAAATATTGGTAGAAACGAATATATATACGTAAAATCAAACTACATGAATAACGTGAAAAAAGTCACTATATTACCATATTTGAGGATTTTAACTTCAAATCATAGAGCGAGGTTTCGTATTATTTAGATCCAAGAAAAGACATATGACAATGTTGTTTGAAATACAAATGATAAAAATCAATGTGTTTTCATTAGAATTAACTAAAATGTTCCTGATTTTCCGTTTATATTACCGATGGAAGATGTACACGTAAAACCGCTCTAATCCGGCTGAAACGTCGATATATGCAATAAAAACAGAACTTCTCCCCTTTCCAATATCTTACTCAATATTTTAACGAGAAACAAATAGTTGATTGAAAATTAAGTGTTTAAGGTTAATTTTTAATCAATTATGTGTTTGCATAATTTTTATCGTATTTTTAATGAATTAAGCGCAATTAACTGAAAGTTCACAAAAACGTGGAAAAACAGCAAAATATTGCCTAATTCGACGATATTTTGTTTATATCTCATAAAGGAAAAGGGGATGATAAACGTCAAAATATTGCTGAATTCGATGATTTTTAGTACGAAACAAAATGCAAGAAAACTTGCTTAAAATGCAATTTTATGCGAAAACCTGAGATATGAAGGCCAAAGCACATATCGTGATACTACATGAAATAGTATCGAAATATTGGTAAAAATGAATATATATACGTAATATCAAACTACATGAAAAACGTGAAAAAAGTCATTATTATACCAAATTTAAGGATTTTAACTTCGAATCATAGAGCGACGTTTCGTATTTTTTAGACCCTAGAAAAGACGTATAAAGATGTTGCTTCCAATACAAATGATAAAAATCAATGTGTTTTCATTAGAATTAACTAAAATGTTCCTGATTTTCCGTTTATATTACCGATGGAAGATGTACACGTAAAACGGCTCTAATCCGGCTGAAACGTCGATATATTCAATAAAAACAGAACTTCTCCCCTTTTCAATATCTTACTCAGTATTTTAACGAGAAACAAATAGATGATTGAAAATGAAGTATTTAAGGTTATTTTCTGATCAATTATGTGTTTGCATAATTTTTATCGTATTTTTAATGAAATAATAACAATAAACCGAAAATTCACGAACACGTGGAAAAACTGCAAAATATTGCCTAATTCGATAATATTTTGTTTAAATCACACAAAGGAAAAGGGGATGATAAAGGTCAAAATATTGCTAAATTCGATGATATTTATTACAAAAGAAAATGCAAGAAAACTTGCTTAAAAATGCAAAATTTGAAAATTCTGAGATTTGAAGGCCAAATCACATATCGTAAGAAAACATGAAGTAGTATCGAAATATTGGTAGAAACGAATATATATACGTAAAATCAAACTACATGAATAACGTGAAAAAAGTCACTATATTACCATATTTGAGGATTTTAACTTCAAATCATAGAGCGAGGTTTCGTATTATTTAGATCCAAGAAAAGACATATGACAATGTTGTTTGAAATACAAATGATAAAAATCAATGTGTTTTCATTAGAATTAACTAAAATGTTCCTGATTTTCCGTTTATATTACCGATGGAAGATGTACACGTAAAACCGCTCTAATCCGGCTGAAACGTCGATATATGCAATAAAAACAGAACTTCTCCCCTTTTCAATATCTTACTCAGTATTTTAACGAGAAACAAATAGATGATTGAAAATGAAGTATTTAAGGTTATTTTCTGATCAATTATGTGTTTGCATAATTTTTATCGTATTTTTAATGAATTAATAACAATAAACCGAAAATTCACGAACACGTGGAAAAACTGCAAAATATTGCCTAATTCGATAATATTTTGTTTAAATCACACAAAGGAAAAGGGGATGATAAAGGTCAAAATATTGCTAAAATCGATGATATTTATTACAAAAGAAAATGCAAGAAAACTTGCTTAAAAATGCAAAATTTGAAAATTCTGAGATTTGAAGGCCAAATCACATATCGTAAGAAAACATGAAGTAGTATCGAAATATTGGTAGAAACGAATATATATACGTAAAATCAAACTACATGAATAACGTGAAAAAAGTCACTATATTACCATATTTGAGGATTTTAACTTCAAATCATAGAGCGAGGTTTCGTATTATTTAGATCCAAGAAAAGACATATGACAATGTTGTTTGAAATACAAATGATAAAAATCAATGTGTTTTCATTAGAATTAACTAAAATGTTCCTGATTTTCCGTTTATATTACCGATGGAAGATGTACACGTAAAACCGCTCTAATCCGGCTGAAACGTCGATATATGCAATAAAAACAGAACTTCTCCCCTTTCCAATATCTTACTCAATATTTTAACGAGAAACAAATAGTTGATTGAAAATTAAGTGTTTAAGGTTAATTTTTAATCAATTATGTGTTTGCATAATTTTTATCGTATTTTTAATGAATTAAGCGCAATTAACTGAAAGTTCACAAAAACGTGGAAAAACAGCAAAATATTGCCTAATTCGACGATATTTTGTTTATATCTCATAAAGGAAAAGGGGATGATAAACGTCAAAATATTGCTGAATTCGATGATTTTTAGTACGAAACAAAATGCAAGAAAACTTGCTTAAAATGCAATTTTATGCGAAAACCTGAGATATGAAGGCCAAAGCACATATCGTGATACTACATGAAATAGTATCGAAATATTGGTAAAAATGAATATATATACGTAATATCAAACTACATGAAAAACGTGAAAAAAGTCATTATTATACCAAATTTAAGGATTTTAACTTCGAATCATAGAGCGACGTTTCGTATTTTTTAGACCCTAGAAAAGACGTATAAAGATGTTGCTTCCAATACAAATGATAAAAATCAATGTGTTTTCATTAGAATTAACTAAAATGTTCCTGATTTTCCGTTTATATTACCGATGGAAGATGTACACGTAAAACGGCTCTAATCCGGCTGAAACGTCGATATATTCAATAAAAACAGAACTTCTCCCCTTTTCAATATCTTACTCAGTATTTTAACGAGAAACAAATAGATGATTGAAAATGAAGTATTTAAGGTTATTTTCTGATCAATTATGTGTTTGCATAATTTTTATCGTATTTTTAATGAAATAATAACAATAAACCGAAAATTCACGAACACGTGGAAAAACTGCAAAATATTGCCTAATTCGATAATATTTTGTTTAAATCACACAAAGGAAAAGGGGATGATAAAGGTCAAAATATTGCTAAATTCGATGATATTTATTACAAAAGAAAATGCAAGAAAACTTGCTTAAAAATGCAAAATTTGAAAATTCTGAGATTTGAAGGCCAAATCACATATCGTAAGAAAACATGAAGTAGTATCGAAATATTGGTAGAAACGAATATATATACGTAAAATCAAACTACATGAATAACGTGAAAAAAGTCACTATATTACCATATTTGAGGATTTTAACTTCAAATCATAGAGCGAGGTTTCGTATTATTTAGATCCAAGAAAAGACATATGACAATGTTGTTTGAAATACAAATGATAAAAATCAATGTGTTTTCATTAGAATTAACTAAAATGTTCCTGATTTTCCGTTTATATTACCGATGGAAGATGTACACGTAAAACCGCTCTAATCCGGCTGAAACGTCGATATATGCAATAAAAACAGAACTTCTCCCCTTTTCAATATCTTACTCAGTATTTTAACGAGAAACAAATAGATGATTGAAAATGAAGTATTTAAGGTTATTTTCTAATCAATTATGTGTTTGCATAATTTTTATCGTATATTTAATGAATTAAGAGCAATAAACTGAAAGTTCACAAAAACGTGGAAAAACAGCAAAATATTGCCTAATTTGATGATATTTTGTTAATATCATATAAAGGAAAAGGGGATGATAAACGTCAAAATATTGCTAAATTCAATGATTTTTAGTACGAAACAAAATGCAAGAAAACTTGCTTAAAAATGCAAAATTTGAAAATTCTGAGATTTGAAGGTCAAATCTCATATCGTGAGAAAACTTGAAGTAGTATCGATATATTGGTAAAAACAAATATATATACGGAAAATCAAACTACATGAATAACGTGAAAAAAGTCACTATATTACCATATTTGAGGATTTTAACTTCAAATCATAGAACGAGGTTTCGTATTATTTAGATCCAAGAAAAGACATATGACAATGTTGTTTCTAATACAAATGATAAAAAATCAATGTGTTTTCATTAGAATTAACTAAAATGTTCCTGATTTTCCGTTTATATTACCGATGGAAGATGAACACGTAAAACCGCTCTAATCCGGCTGAAACGTCGATATATGCAATAAAAACAGAACTTCTCCCCTTTCCAATATCTACTCAGTATTTTAACGAGAAACAAATAGTTGATTGAAAATTAAGTGTTTAAGGTTAATTTTTAATCAATTATGTGTTTGCATAATTTTTATCGTATTTTTAATGAATTAAGCGCAATTAACTGAAAGTTCACAAAAACGTGGAAAAACAGCAAAATATTGCCTTATTCGACGATATTTTGTTTATATCTCATAAAGGAAAAGGGGATGATAAACGCCAAAATATTGCTGAATTCGATGATTTTTAGTACGAAACAAAATGCAAGAAAACTTGCTTAAAATGCAATTTTATGCGAAAACCTGAGATATGAAGGCCAAAGCACATATCGTGATACTACATGAAATAGTATCGAAATATTGGTAAAAATGAATATATATACGTAATACCAAACTACATGAATAACGTGAAAAAAGTCATTATTATACCAAATTTAAGGATTTTAACTTCGAATCATAGAGCGACGTTTCGTATTTTTTAGACCCTAGAAAAGACGTATAAAGATGTTGCTTCCAATACAAATGATAAAAATCAATGTGTTTTCATTAGAATTAACTAAAATGTTCCTGATTTTCCGTTTATATTACCGATGGAAGATGTACACGTAAAACCGCTCTAATCCGGCTGAAACGTCGATATATGCAATAAAAACAGAACTTCTCCCCTTTCCAATATCTACTCAGTATTTTAACGAGAAACAAATAGTTGATTGAAAATTAAGTGTTTAAGGTTAATTTTTAATCAATTATGTGTTTGCATAATTTTTATCGTATTTTTAATGAATTAAGCGCAATTAACTGAAATTTCACAAAAACGTGGAAAAACAGCAAAATATTGCCTAATTCGACGATATTTTGTTTATATCTCATTAAGGAAAAGGGGATGATAAACGTCAAAATATTGCTGAATTCGATGATTTTTAGTACGAAACAAAATGCAAGAAAACTTGCTTAAAATGCAATTTTATGCGAAAACCTGAGATATGAAGGCCAAAGCACATATCGTGATACTACATGAAATAGTATCGAAATATTGGTAAAAATGAATATATATACGTAATATCAAACTACATGAAAAACGTGAAAAAAGTCATTATTATACCAAATTTAAGGATTTTAACTTCGAATCATAGAGCGACGTTTCGTATTTTTTAGACCCTAGAAAAGACGTATAAAGATGTTGCTTCCAATACAAATGATAAAAATCAATGTGTTTTCATTAGAATTAACTAAAATGTTCCTGATTTTCCGTTTATATTACCGATGGAAGATGTACACGTAAAACGGGTCTAATCCGGCTGAAACGTCGATATATGCAATAAAAACAGAACTTCTCCCCTTTTCAATATCTTACTCAGTATTTTAACGAGAAACAAATAGATGATTGAAAATGAAGTATTTAAGGTTATTTTCTGATCAATTATGTGTTTGCATAATTTTTATCGTATTTTTAATGAATTAATAACAATAAACCGAAAATTCACGAACACGTGGAAAAACTGCAAAATATTGCCTAATTCGATAATATTTTGTTTAAATCACACAAAGGAAAAGGGGATGATAAAGGTCAAAATATTGCTAAATTCGATGATATTTATTACAAAAGAAAATGCAAGAAAACTTGCTTAAAAATGCAAAATTTGAAAATTCTGAGATTTGAAGGCCAAATCACATATCGTAAGAAAACATGAAGTAGTATCGAAATATTGGTAGAAACGAATATATATACGTAAAATCAAACTACATGAATAACGTGAAAAAAGTCACTATATTACCATATTTAAGGATTTTAACTTCAAATCATAGAGCGAGGTTTCGTATTATTTAGATCCAAGAAAAGACATATGACAATGTTGTTTGAAATACAAATGATAAAAATCAATGTGTTTTCATTAGAATTAACTAAAATGTTCCTGATTTTCCGTTTATATTACCGATGGAAGATGTACACGTAAAACCGCTCTAATCCGGCTGAAACGTCGATATATGCAATAAAAACAGAACTTCTCCCCTTTCCAATATCTTACTCAGTATTTTAACGAGAAACAAATAGTTGATTGAAAATTAAGTTTTTAAGGTTAATTTCTAATCAATTATGTGTTTGCATAATTTTTATCGTTTTTTTAATGAATTAATAACAATAAACCGAAAATTCACGAACACGTGGAAAAACTGCAAAATATTGCCTAATTCGATAATATTTTGTTTAAATCACACAAAGGAAAAGGGGATGATAAAGGTCAAAATATTGCTAAAATCGATGATATTTATTACAAAAGAAAATGCAAGAAAACTTGCTTAAAAATGCAAAATTTGAAAATTCTGAGATTTGAAGGCCAAATCACATATCGTAAGAAAACATGAAGTAGTATCGAAATATTGGTAGAAACGAATATATATACGTAAAATCAAACTACATGAATAACGTGAAAAAAGTCACTATATTACCATATTTGAGGATTTTAACTTCAAATCATAGAGCGAGGTTTCGTATTATTTAGATCCAAGAAAAGACATATGACAATGTTGTTTGAAATACAAATGATAAAAATCAATGTGTTTTCATTAGAATTAACTAAAATGTTCCTGATTTTCCGTTTATATTACCGATGGAAGATGTACACGTAAAACCGCTCTAATCCGGCTGAAACGTCGATATATGCAATAAAAACAGAACTTCTCCCCTTTCCAATATCTTACTCAGTATTTTAACGAGAAACAAATAGTTGATTGAAAATTAAGTTTTTAAGGTTAATTTCTAATCAATTATGTGTTTGCATAATTTGTATCGTTTTTTTAATGAATTAAGAGCAATAAACTGAAAGTTCACAAAAATGTGGAAAAACAGCAAAATATTGCCTAATTCGACGATATTTTGTTTATATCACATAAAGGAAAAGGGGATGATAAACGTCAAAATATTGCTGAATTCGATGATTTTTAGTACGAAACAAAATGCAAGAAAACTTGCTTAAAATGCAATTTTATGCGAAAATCTGAGATTTGAAGGCCAAAGCACATATCGTGATACTATATGAAATAGTATCGAATTATGGGTAAAAATGAATATATATACGTAATATTAAACTACATGAAAAACGTGAAAAAAGTCATTATTATACCAAATTTGAGGATTTTAACTTCGAATCATAGAGCGACGTTGCGTATTTTTTAGACCCTAGAAAAGACGTATAAAGATGTTGCTTCCAATACAAATGACAAAAATCAATGTGTTTTCATTAGAATTACCTAAAATGTTCCTGATTTTCCGTTTATATTACCGATGGAAGATGTACACGTAAAACGGCTCTAATCCGGCTGAAACGTCGATATATGCAATAAAAACAGAACTTCTCCCCTTTTAAATATCTTACTCAGTATTTTAACGAGAAACAAATAGATGATTGAAAATGAAGGGTTTAAGGTTATTTTCTGATCAATTATGTGTTTGCATAATTTTTATCGTATATTTAATGAATTAATAACAATAAACTGAAAATTCACAAAAACGTGGAAAAACGGCAAAATATTGCCTAATTCGATGATATTTTGTTTAAATCACATAAAGGAAAAGGGGATGATAAATGTCAAAATATTGCTAAATTCGATGATTTTTAGTACAAAAGAAAATGCAAGAAAACTTGCTAAAAAATGCAAAATTTGAAAATTCTGAGATTTGAAGGCCAAATCACATGTCGTGAGAAAACATGAAGTAGTATCGAAATATTGGTAAAAACGAATATATATACGTTAAATCAAACTACATGAATAACGTGAAAAAAGTCACTATATTACCATATTTGAGGATTTTAACTTCAAATCATAGAGCGACGTTTCGTATTATTTAGATCCAAGAAAAGACATATGACAATGTCGTTTGAAATACAAATGATAAAAATCAATGTGTTTTCATTAGAATTAACTAAAATGTTCCTGATTTTCCGTTTATATTACCGATGGAAGATATACACGTAAAACGGCTCTAATCCGGCTGAAACGTCGATATATGCAATAAAAACCGAACTTCTCCCCTTTTCAATATCTTACTCAGTATTTTAACGAGAAACAAATAGATGATTGAAAATGAAGTATTTAAGGTTATTTTCTAATCAATTATGTGTTTGCATAATTTTTATCGTATATTTAATGAATTAAGAGCAATAAACTGAAAGTTCACAAAAACGTGGAAAAACAGCAAAATATTGCCTAATTTGATGATATTTTGTTAATATCACATAAAGGAAAAGGGGATGATAAACGTCAAAATATTGCTAAATTCAATGATTTTTAGTACGAAACAAAATGCAAGAAAACTTGCTTAAAAATGCAAAATTTGAAAATTCTGAGGTTTGAAGGTCAAATCTCATATCGTGAGAAAACTTGAAGTAGTATCGATATATTGGTAAAACAAATATATATACCGAAAATCAAACTACATGAATAACGTGAAAAAAATCACTATATTACCTTATTTGAGGATTTTAACTTCAAATCATAGAACGAGGTTTCGTATTATTTAGATCCAAGAAAAGACATATGACAATGTTGTTTCTAATACAAATGATAAAAAATCAATGTGTTTTCATTAGAATTAACTAAAATGTTCCTGATTTTCCGTTTATATTACCGATGGAAGATGTACACGTAAAACCGCTCTAATCCGGCTGAAACCTCGATATATGCAATAAAAACAGAACTTCTCCCCTTTCCAATATCTACTCAGTATTTTAACGAGAAACAAATAGTTGATTGAAAATTAAGTGTTTAAGGTTAATTTTTAATCAATTATGTGTTTGCATAATTTTTATCGTATTTTTAATGAATTAAGCGCAATTAACTGAAAGTTCACAAAAACGTGGAAAAACAGCAAAATATTGCCTTATTCGACGATATTTTGTTTATATCTCATAAAGGAAAAGGGGATGATAAACGTCAAAATATTGCTGAATTCGATGATTTTTAGTACGAAACAAAATGCAAGAAAACTTGCTTAAAATGCAATTTTATGCGAAAACCTGAGATATGAAGGCCAAAGCACATATCGTGATACTACATGAAATAGTATCGAAATATTGGTAAAAATGAATATATATACGTAATATCAAACTACATGAAAAACGTGAAAAAAGTCATTATTATACCAAATTTAAGGATTTAACGTCGAATCATAGAGCGACGTTTCGTATTTTTTAGACCCTAGAAAAGACGTATAAAGATGTTGCTTCCAATACAAATGATAAAAATCAATGTGTTTTCATTAGAATTAACTAAAATGTTCCTGATTTTCCGTTTATATTACCGATGGAAGATGTACACGTAAAACGGCTCTAATCCGGCTGAAACGTCGATATATGCAATAAAAACAGAACTTCTCCCCTTTTCATTATCTTACTCAGTATTTTAACGAGAAACAAATAGATGATTGAAAATGAAGTATTTAAGGTTATTTTCTGATCAATTATGTGTTTGCATAATTTTTATCGTATTTTTAATGAAATAATAACAATAAACCGAAAATTCACGAACACGTGGAAAAACTGCAAAATATTGCCTAATTCGATAATATTTTGTTTAAATCACACAAAGGAAAAGGGGATGATAAAGGTCAAAATATTGCTAAATTCGATGATATTTATTACAAAAG
This sequence comes from Procambarus clarkii, assembly GCF_040958095.1. NCBI lineage: Eukaryota > Metazoa > Arthropoda > Malacostraca > Decapoda > Cambaridae > Procambarus > Procambarus clarkii. The sequence goes on from NC_091151.1 coordinate 34,911,827, forward strand.
AAAATGCAGGAAAACTTGCTTAAAAATGCAAAATTTGAAAATTCTGAGATTTGAAGGCCAAATCACATATCGTAAGAAAACATGAAGTAGTATCGAAATATTGGTAGAAACGAATATATATACGTAAAATCAAACTACATGAATAACGTGAAAAAAGTCACTATATTACCATATTTGAGGATTTTAACTTCAAATCATAGAGCGAGGTTTCGTATTATTTAGATCCAAGAAAAGACATATGACAATGTTGTTTGAAATACAAATGATAAAAATCAATGTGTTTTCATTAGAATTAACTAAAATGTTCCTGATTTTCCGTTTATATTACCGATGGAAGATGTACACGTAAAACCGCTCTAATCCGGCTGAAACGTCGATATATGCAATAAAAACAGAACTTCTCCCCTTTTCAATATCTTACTCAGTATTTTAACGAGAAACAAATAGATGATTGAAAATGAAGTATTTAAGGTTATTTTCTAATCAATTATGTGTTTGCATAATTTTTATCGTATATTTAATGAATTAAGAGCAATAAACTGAAAGTTCACAAAAACGTGGAAAAACAGCAAAATATTGCCTAATTTGATGATATTTTGTTAATATCATATAAAGGAAAAGGGGATGATAAACGTCAAAATATTGCTAAATTCAATGATTTTTAGTACGAAACAAAATGCAAGAAAACTTGCTTAAAAATGCAAAATTTGAAAATTCTGAGATTTGAAGGTCAAATCTCATATCGTGAGAAAACTTGAAGTAGTATCGATATATTGGTAAAAACAAATATATATACGGGAAATCAAACTACATGAATAACGTGAAAAAAGTCACTATATTACCATATTTGAGGATTTTAACTTCAAATCATAGAACGAGGTTTCGTATTATTTAGATCCAAGAAAAGACATATGACAATGTTGTTTCTAATACAAATGATAAAAAATCAATGTGTTTTCATTAGAATTAACTAAAATGTTCCTGATTTTCCGTTTATATTACCGATGGAAGATGTACACGTAAAACGGCTCTAATCCGGCTGAAACGTCGATATATGCAGTAAAAACAGAACTTCTCCCCTTTTCAATATCTTACTACGTATTTTAACGAGAAACAAGTAGATGATTGAAAATGAAGGGTTTAAGGTTATTTTCTGATCAATTATGTGTTTGCATAATTTTTATCGTATATTTAATGAATTAATAACAATAAACTGAAAATTCACAAAAACGTGGAAAACGGCAAAATATTGCCTAATTCGATGATATTTTGTTTAAATCACATAAAGGAAAAGGGGATGATAAATGTCAAAATATTGCTAAATTCGATGATTTTTAGTACAAAAGAAAATGCAAGAAAACTTGCTAAAAAATGCAAAATTTGAAAATTCTGAGATTTGAAGGCCAAATCACATATCGTGAGAAAACATGAAGTAGTATCGAAATATTGGTAAAAACGAATATATATACGTAAAATCAAACTACATGAATAACGTGAAAAAAGTCACTATATTACCATATTTGAGGATTTTAACTTCAAATCATAGAGCGACGTTTCGTATTATTTAGATCCAAGAAAAGACATATGACAATGTCGTTTGAAATACAAATGATAAAAATCAATGTGTTTTCATTAGAATTAACTAAAATGTTCCTGATTTTCCGTTTATATTACCGATGGAAGATATACACGTAAAACGGCTTTAATCCGGCTGAAACGTCGATATATGCAATAAAAACAGAACTTCTCCCCTTCTCCCCAAAATCTTACTCAGTATTTTAACGAGAAACAAATAGATGATTGAAAATGAAGTATTTAAGGTTATTTTCTAATCAATTATGTGTTTGCATAATTTTTATCGTATATTTAATGAATTAAGAGCAATAAACTGAAAGTTCACAAAAACGTGGAAAAACAGCAAAATATTGCCTAATTTGATGATATTTTGTTAATATCATATAAAGGAAAAGGGGATGATAAACGTCAAAATATTGCTAAATTCAATGATTTTTAGTACGAAACAAAATGCAAGAAAACTTGCTTAAAAATGCAAAATTTGAAAATTCTGAGATTTGAAGGTCAAATCTCATATCGTGAGAAAACTTGAAGTAGTATCGATATATTGGTAAAAACAAATATATATACGGAAAATCAAACTACATGAATAACGTGAAAAAAGTCACTATATTACCATATTTGAGGATTTTAACTTCAAATCATAGAACGAGGTTTCGTATTATTTAGATCCAAGAAAAGACATATGACAATGTTGTTTCTAATACAAATGATAAAAATCAATGTGTTTTCATTAGAATTAACTAAAATGTTCCTGATTTTCCGTTTATATTACCGATGGAAGATGTACACGTAAAACCGCTCTAATCCGGCTGAAACGTCGATATATGCAATAAAAACAGAACTTCTCCCCTTTCCAATATCTACTCAGTATTTTAACGAGAAACAAATAGTTGATTGAAAATTAAGTGTTTAAGGTTAATTTTTAATCAATTATGTGTTTGCATAATTTTTATCGTATTTTTAATGAATTAAGCGCAATTAACTGAAAGTTCACAAAAACGTGGAAAAACAGCAAAATATTGCCTTATTCGACGATATTTTGTTTATATCTCATAAAGGAAAAGGGGATGATAAACGCCAAAATATTGCTGAATTCGATGATTTTTAGTACGAAACAAAATGCAAGAAAACTTGCTTAAAATGCAATTTTATGCGAAAACCTGAGATATGAAGGCCAAAGCACATATCGTGATACTACATGAAATAGTATCGAAATATTGGTAAAAATGAATATATATACGTAATATCAAACTACATGAAAAACGTGAAAAAAGTCATTATTATACCAAATTTAAGGATTTTAACTTCGAATCATAGAGCGACGTTTCGTATTTTTTAGACCCTAGAAAAGACGTATAAAAATGTTGCTTCCAATACAAATGATAAAAATCAATGTGTTTTCATTAGAATTAACTAAAATGTTCCTGATTTTCCGTTTATATTACCGATGGAAGATGTACACGTAAAACCGCTCTAATTCGGCTGAAACGTCGATATATGCAATAAAAACAGAACTTCTCCCCTTTCCAATATCTACTCAGTATTTTAACGAGAAACAAATAGTTGATTGAAAATTAAGTGTTTAAGGTTAATTTTTAATCAATTATGTGTTTGCATAATTTTTATCGTATTTTTAATGAATTAAGCGCAATTAACTGAAATTTCACAAAAACGTGGAAAAACAGCAAAATATTGCCTAATTCGACGATATTTTGTTTATATCTCATTAAGGAAAAGGGGATGATAAACGTCAAAATATTGCTGAATTCGATGATTTTTAGTACGAAACAAAATGCAAGAAAACTTGCTTAAAATGCAATTTTATGCGAAAACCTGAGATATGAAGGCCAAAGCACATATCGTGATACTACATGAAATAGTATCGAAATATTGGTAAAAATGAATATATATACGTAATATCAAACTACATGAAAAACGTGAAAAAAGTCATTATTATACCAAATTTAAGGATTTTAACTTCGAATCATAGAGCGACGTTTCGTATTTTTTAGACCCTAGAAAAGACGTATAAAGATGTTGCTTCCAATACAAATGATAAAAATGAATGTGTTTTCATTAGAATTAACTAAAATGTTCCTGATTTTCCGTTTATATTACCGATGGAAGATGTACACGTAAAACGGCTCTAATCCGGCTGAAACGTCGATATATGCAATAAAAACAGAACTTCTCCCCTTTTCAATATCTTACTCAGTATTTTAACGAGAAACAAATAGATGATTGAAAATGAAGTATTTAAGGTTATTTTCTGATCAATTATGTGTTTGCATAATTTTTATCGTATTTTTAATGAATTAATAACAATAAACCGAAAATTCACGAACACGTGGAAAAACTGCAAAATATTGCCGAATTCGATAATATTTTGTTTAAATCACACAAAGGAAAAGGGGATGATAAAGGTCAAAATATTGCTAAATTCGATGATATTTATTACAAAAGAAAATGCAAGAAAACTTGCTTAAAAATGCAAAATTTGAAAATTCTGAGATTTGAAGGCCAAATCACATATCGTATGAAAACATGAAGTAGTATCGAAATATTGGTAGAAACGAATATATATACGTAAAATCAAACTACATGAATAACGTGAAAAAAGTCACTATATTACCATATTTAAGGATTTTAACTTCAAATCATAGAGCGAGGTTTCGTATTATTTAGATCCAAGAAAAGACATATGACAATGTTGTTTGAAATACAAATGATAAAAATCAATGTGTTTTCATTAGAATTAACTAAAATGTTCCTGATTTTCCGTTTATATTACCGATGGAAGATGTACACGTAAAACCGCTCTAATCCGGCTGAAACGTCGATATATGCAATAAAAACAGAACTTCTCCCCTTTCCAATATCTTACTCAGTATTTTAACGAGAAACAAATAGTTTATTGAAAATTAAGTTTTTAAGGTTAATTTCTAATCAATTATGTGTTTGCATAATTTTTATCGTTTTTTTAATGAATTAAGAGCAATAAACTGAAAGTTCACAAAAACGTGGAAAAACAGCAAAATATTGCCTAATTTGACGATATTTTGTTTATATCACATAAAGGAAAAGGGGATGATAAACGTCAAAATATTGCTAAATTCAATGATTTTTAGTACGAAACAAAATGCAAGAAAACTTGCTTAAAAATGCAAAATTTGAAAATTCTGAGGTTTGAAGGTCAAATCTCATATCGTGAGAAAACTTGAAGTAGTATCGATATATTGGTAAAAACAAATATATATACCGAAAATCAAACTACATGAATAACGTGAAAAAAGTCACTATATTACCATATTTGAGGATTTTAACTTCAAATCATAGAACGAGGTTTCGTATTATTTAGATCCAAGAAAAGACATATGACAATGTTGTTTCTAATACAAATGATAAAAAATCAATGTGTTTTCATTAGAATTAACTAAAATGTTCCTGATTTTCAGTTTATATTACCGATGGAAGATGTACACGTAAAACCGCTCTAATCCGGCTGAAACGTCGATATATGCAATAAAAACAGAACTTCTCCCCTTTCCAATATCTACTGAGTATTTTAACGAGAAACAAATAGTTGATTGAAAATTAAGTGTTTAAGGTTAATTTTTAATCAATTATGTGTTTGCATAATTTTTATCGTATTTTTAATAAATTAAGCGCAATTAACTGAAAGTTCACAAAAACGTGGAAAAACAGCAAAATATTGCCTAATTCGACGATATTTTGTTTATATCTCATAAAGGAAAAGGGGATGATAAACGTCAAAATATTGCTGAATTCGATCATTTTTAGTAAGAAACAAAATGCAAGAAAACTTGCTTAAAATGCAATTTTATGCGAAAACCTGAGATATGAAGGCCAAAGCACATATCGTGATACTACATGAAATAGTATCGAAATATTGGTAAAAATGAATATATATACGTAATATCAAACTACATGAAAAACGTGAAAAAGTCATTATTATACCAAATTTAAGGATTTTAACTTCGAATCATAGAGCGACGTTTCGTATTTTTTAGACCCTAGAAAAGACGTATAAAGATGTTGCTTCCAATACAAATGATAAAAATCAATGTGTTTTCATTAGAATTAACTAAAATGTTCCTGATTTTCCGTTTATATTACCGATGGAAGATGTACACGTAAAACGGCTCTAATCCGGCTGAAACGTCGATATATGCAATAAAAACAGAACTTCTCCCCTTTTAAATATCTTACTCAGTATTTTAACGAGAAACAAATAGATGATTGAAAATGAAGGGTTTAAAGTTATTTTCTGATCAATTATGTGTTTGCATAATTTTTATCGTATATTTAATGAATTAATAACAATAAACTGAAAATTCACAAAAACGTGGAAAAACGGCAAAATATTGCCTAATTCGATGATATTTTGTTTAAATCACATAAAGGAAAAGGGGATGATAAATGTCAAAATATTGCTAAATTCGATGATTTTTAGTACAAAAGAAAATGCAAGAAAACTTGCTAAAAAATGCAAAATTTGAAAATTCTGAGATTTCAAGGCCAAATCACATATCGTGAGAAAACATGAAGTAGTATCGAAATATTGGTAAAAACGAATATATATACGTAAAATCAAACTACATGAATAACGTGAAAAAAGTCACTATATTACCATATTTGAGGATTTTAACTTCAAATCATAGAGCGAGGTTTCGTATTATTTAGATCCAAGAAAAGACATATGACAATGTTGTTTGAAATACAAATGATAAAAATCAATGTGTTTTCATTAGAATTAACTAAAATGTTCCTGATTTTCCGTTTATATTACCGATGGAAGATGTACACGTAAAACCGCTCTAATCCGGCTGAAACGTCGATATATGCAATAAAAACAGAACTTCTCCCCTTTCCAATATCTTACTCAGTATTTTAACGAGAAACAAATAGTAGATTGAAAATTAAGTTTTTAAGGTTAATTTCTAATCAATTATGTGTTTGCATAATTTTTATCGTTTTTTTTAATGAATTAAGAGCAATAAACTGAAAGTTCACAAAAACGTGGAAAAACAGCAAAATATTGCCTAATTTGACGATATTTTGTTTAAATCACATGAAGGAAAAGGGGATGATAAATGTCAAAATATTGCTAAATTCGATGATTTTTAGTACAAAAGAAAATGCAAGAAAACTTGCTAAAAAATGCAAAATTTGAAAATTCTGAGATTTCAAGGCGAAATCACATATCGTGAGAAAACATGAAGTAGTATCGAAATATTGGTAAAAACGAATATATATACGTAAAATCAAACTACATGAATAACGTGAAAAAAGTCACTATATTACCATATTTGAGGATTTTAACTTCAAATCATAGAGCGACGTTTCGTATTATTTAGATCCAAGAAAAGACATATGACAATGTCGTTTGAAATACAAATGATAAAAATCAATGTGTTTTCATTAGAATTAACTAAAATGTTCCTGATTTTCCGTTTATATTACCGATGGAAGATATACACGTAAAACGGCTCTAATCCGGCTGAAACGTCGATATATGCAATAAAAACCGAACTTTTCCCCTTTTCAATATCTTACTCAGTATTTTAACGAGAAACAAATAGATGATTGAAAATGAAGTATTTAAGGTTATTTTCTAATCAATTATGTGTTTGCATAATTTTTATCGTATATTTAATGAATTAAGAGCAATAAACTGAAAGTTCACAAAAACGTGGAAAAACAGCAAAATATTGCCTAATTTGATGATATTTTGTTAATATCACATAAAGGAAAAGGGGATGATAAACGTCAAAATATTGCTAAATTCAATGATTTTTAGTACGAAACAAAATGCAAGAAAACTTGCTTAAAAATGCAAAATTTGAAAATTCTGAGGTTTGAAGGTCAAATCTCATATCGTGAGAAAACTTGAAGTAGTATCGATATATTGGTAAAAACAAATATATATACCGAAAATCAAACTACATGAATAACGTGAAAAAAGTCACTATATTACCATATTTGAGGATTTTAACTTCAAATCATAGAACGAGGTTTCGTATTATTTAGATCCAAGAAAAGACATATGACAATGTTGTTTCTAATACAAATGATAAAAAATCAATGTGTTTTCATTAGAATTAACTAAAATGTTCCTGATTTTCAGTTTATATTACCGATGGAAGATGTACACGTAAAACCGCTCTAATCCGGCTGAAACGTCGATATATGCAATAAAAACAGAACTTCTCCCCTTTCCAATATCTACTGAGTATTTTAACGAGAAACAAATAGTTGATTGAAAATTAAGTGTTTAAGGTTAATTTTTAATCAATTATGTGTTTGCATAATTTTTATCGTATTTTTAATAAATTAAGCGCAATTAACTGAAAGTTCACAAAAACGTGGAAAAACAGCAAAATATTGCCTAATTCGACGATATTTTGTTTATATCTCATAAAGGAAAAGGGGATGATAAACGTCAAAATATTGCTGAATTCGATCATTTTTAGTAAGAAACAAAATGCAAGAAAACTTGCTTAAAATGCAATTTTATGCGAAAACCTGAGATATGAAGGCCAAAGCACATATCGTGATACTACATGAAATAGTATCGAAATATTGGTAAAAATGAATATATATACGTAATATCAAACTACATGAAAAACGTGAAAAAGTCATTATTATACCAAATTTAAGGATTTTAACTTCGAATCATAGAGCGACGTTTCGTATTTTTTAGACCCTAGAAAAGACGTATAAAGATGTTGCTTCCAATACAAATGATAAAAATCAATGTGTTTCCATTAGAATTAACTAAAATGTTCCTGATTTTCCGTTTATATTACCGATGGAAGATGTACACGTAAAACGGCTCTAATCCGGCTGAAACGTCGATATATGCAATAAAAACAGAACTTCTCCCCTTTTAAATATCTTACTCAGTATTTTAACGAGAAACAAATAGATGATTGAAAATGAAGGGTTTAAAGTTATTTTCTGATCAATTATGTGTTTGCATAATTTTTATCGTATATTTAATGAATTAATAACAATAAACTGAAAATTCACAAAAACGTGGAAAAACGGCAAAATATTGCCTAATTCGATGATATTTTGTTTAAATCACATAAAGGAAAAGGGGATGATAAATGTCAAAATATTGCTAAATTCGATGATTTTTAGTACAAAAGAAAATGCAAGAAAACTTGCTAAAAAATGCAAAATTTGAAAATTCTGAGATTTCAAGGCCAAATCACATATCGTGAGAAAACATGAAGTAGTATCGAAATATTGGTAAAAACGAATATATATACGTAAAATCAAACTACATGAATAACGTGAAAAAAGTCACTATATTACCATATTTGAGGATTTTAACTTCAAATCATAGAGCGAGGTTTCGTATTATTTAGATCCAAGAAAAGACATATGACAATGTTGTTTGAAATACAAATGATAAAAATCAATGTGTTTTCATTAGAATTAACTAAAATGTTCCTGATTTTCCGTTTATATTACCGATGGAAGATGTACACGTAAAACCGCTCTAATCCGGCTGAAACGTCGATATATGCAATAAAAACAGAACTTCTCCCCTTTCCAATATCTTACTCAGTATTTTAACGAGAAACAAATAGTAGATTGAAAATTAAGTTTTTAAGGTTAATTTCTAATCAATTATGTGTTTGCATAATTTTTATCGTTTTTTTTAATGAATTAAGAGCAATAAACTGAAAGTTCACAAAAACGTGGAAAAACAGCAAAATATTGCCTAATTTGACGATATTTTGTTTAAATCACATAAAGGAAAAGGGGATGATAAATGTCAAAATATTGCTAAATTCGATGATTTTTAGTACAAAAGAAAATGCAAGAAAACTTGCTAAAAAATGCAAAATTTGAAAATTCTGAGATTTCAAGGCGAAATCACATATCGTGAGAAAACATGAAGTAGTATCGAAATATTGGTAAAAACGAATATATATACGTAAAATCAAACTACATGAATAACGTGAAAAAAGTCACTATATTACCATATTTGAGGATTTTAACTTCAAATCATAGAGCGACGTTTCGTATTATTTAGATCCAAGAAAAGACATATGACAATGTCGTTTGAAATACAAATGATAAAAATCAATGTGTTTTCATTAGAATTAACTAAAATGTTCCTGATTTTCCGTTTATATTACCGATGGAAGATATACACGTAAAACGGCTCTAATCCGGCTGAAACGTCGATATATGCAATAAAAACCGAACTTTTCCCCTTTTCAATATCTTACTCAGTATTTTAACGAGAAACAAATAGATGATTGAAAATGAAGTATTTAAGGTTATTTTCTAATCAATTATGTGTTTGCATAATTTTTATCGTATATTTAATGAATTAAGAGCAATAAACTGAAAGTTCACAAAAACGTGGAAAAACAGCAAAATATTGCCTAATTTGATGATATTTTGTTAATATCACATAAAGGAAAAGGGGATGATAAACGTCAAAATATTGCTAAATTCAATGATTTTTAGTACGAAACAAAATGCAAGAAAACTTGCTTAAAAATGCAAAATTTGAAAATTCTGAGGTTTGAAGGTCAAATCTCATATCGTGAGAAAACTTGAAGTAGTATCGATATATTGGTAAAAACAAATATATATACCGAAAATCAAACTACATGAATAACGTGAAAAAAGTCACTATATTACCATATTTGAGGATTTTAACTTCAAATCATAGAACGAGGTTTCGTATTATTTAGATCCAAGAAAAGACATATGACAATGTTGTTTCTAATACAAATGATAAAAAATCAATGTGTTTTCATTAGAATTAACTAAAATGTTCCTGATTTTCCGTTTATATTACCGATGGAAGATGTACACGTAAAACCGCTCTAATCCGGCTGAAACGTCGATATATGCAATAAAAACAGAACTTCTCCCCTTTCCAATATCTACTCAGTATTTTAACGAGAAACAAATAGTTGATTGAAAATTAAGTGTTTAAGGTTAATTTTTAATCAATTATGTGTTTGCATAATTTTTATCGTATTTTTAATGAATTAAGCGCAATTAACTGAAAGTTCACAAAAACGTGGAAAAACAGCAAAATATTGCCTTATTCGACGATATTTTGTTTATATCTCATAAAGGAAAAGGGGATGATAAACGTCAAAATATTGCTGAATTCGATGATTTTTAGTACGAAACAAAATGCAAGAAAACTTGCTTAAAATGCAATTTTATGCGAAAACCTGAGATATGAAGGCCAAAGCACATATCGTGATACTACATGAAATAGTATCGAAAAATTGGTAAAAATGAATATATATACGTAATATCAAACTACATGAAAAACGTGAAAAAAGTCATCATTATACCAAATTTAAGGATTTTAACTTCGAATCATAGAGCGACGTTTCGTATTTTTTAGACCCTAGAAAAGACGTATAAAGATGTTGCTTCCAATACAAATGATAAAAATCAATGTGTTTTCATTAGAATTAACTAAAATGTTCCTGATTTTCCGTTTATATTACCGATGGAAGATGTACACGTAAAACGGCTCTAATCCGGCTGAAACGTCGATATATGCAATAAAAACAGAACTTCTCCCCTTTTCAATATCTTACTCAGTATTTTAACGAGAAACAAATAGATGATTGAAAATGAAGGGTTTAAGGTTATTTTCTGATCAATTATGTGTTTGCATAATTTTTATCGTATATTTAATGAATTAATAACAATAAACTGAAAATTCACAAAAACGTGGAAAAACGGCAAAATATTGCCTAATTTGATGATATTTTGTTTAAATCACATAAAGGAAAAGGGGATGATAAATGTCAAAATATTGCTAAATTCGATGATTTTTAGTACAAAAGAAAATGCAAGAAAACTTGCTAAAAAATGCAAAATTTGAAAATTCTGAGATTTCAAGGCCAAATCACATATCGTGAGAAAACATGAAGTAGTATCGAAATATTGGTAAAAACGAATATATATACGTAAAATCAAACTACATGAATAACGTGAAAAAAGTCACTATATTACCATATTTGAGGATTTTAACTTCAAATCATAGAGCGAGGTTTCGTATTATTTAGATCCAAGAAAAGACATATGACAATGTTGTTTGAAATACAAATGATAAAAATCAATGTGTTTTCATTAGAATTAACTAAAATGTTCCTGATTTTCCGTTTATATTACCGATGGAAGATGTACACGTAAAACCGCTCTAATCCGGCTGAAACGTCGATATATGCAATAAAAACAGAACTTCTCCCCTTTCCAATATCTTACTCAGTATTTTAACGAGAAACAAATAGTAGATTGAAAATTAAGTTTTTAAGGTTAATTTCTAATCAATTATGTGTTTGCATAATTTTTATCGTTTTTTTAATGAATTAAGAGCAATAAACTGAAAGTTCACAAAAACGTGGAAAAACAGCAAAATATTGCCTAATTTGACGATATTTTGTTTATATCACATAAAGGAAAAGGGGATGATAAACGTCAAAATATTGCTAAATTCAATGATTTTTAGTACGAAACAAAATGCAAGAAAACTTGCTTAAAAATGCAAAATTTGAAAATTCTGAGGTTTGAAGGTCAAGTCTCATATCGTGAGAAAACTTGAAGTAGTATCGATATATTGGTAAAAACAAATATATATACCGAAAATCAAACTACATGAATAACGTGAAAAAAGTCACTATATTACCATATTTGAGGATTTTAACTTCAAATCATAGAACGAGGTTTCGTATTATTTAGATCCAAGAAAAGACATATGACAATGTTGTTTCTAATACAAATGATAAAAAATCAATGTGTTTTCATTAGAATTAACTAAAATGTTCCTGATTTTCAGTTTATATTACCGATGGAAGATGTACACGTAAAACCGCTCTAATCCGGCTGAAACGTCGATATATGCAATAAAAACAGAACTTCTCCCCTTTCCAATATCTACTCAGTATTTTAACGAGAAACAAATAGTTGATTGAAAATTAAGTGTTTAAGGTTAATTTTTAATCAATTATGTGTTTGCATAATTTTTATCGTATTTTTAATGAATTAAGCGCAATTAACTGAAAGTTCACAAAAACGTGGAAAAACAGCAAAATATTGCCTAATTCGACGATATTTTGTTTATATCTCATAAAGGAAAAGGGGATGATAAACGTCAAAATATTGCTGAATTCGATCATTTTTAGTACGAAACAAAATGCAAGAAAACTTGCTTAAAATGCAATTTTATGCGAAAACCTGAGATATGAAGGCCAAAGCACATATCGTGATACTACATGAAATAGTATCGAAATATTGGTAAAAATGAATATATATACGTAATATCAAACTACATGAAAAACGTGAAAAAAGTCATTATTATACCAAATTTAAGGATTTTAACTTCGAATCATAGAGCGACGTTTCGTATTTTTTAGACCCTAGAAAAGACGTATAAAGATGTTGCTTCCAATACAAATGATAAAAATCAATGTGTTTTCATTAGAATTAACTAAAATGTTCCTGATTTTCCGTTTATATTACCGATGGAAGATGTACACGTAAAACGGCTCTAATCCGGCTGAAACGTCGATATATGCAATAAAAACAGAACTTCTCCCCTTTTAAATATCTTACTCAGTATTTTAACGAGAAACAAATAGATGATTGAAAATGAAGGGTTTAAGGTTATTTTCTGATCAATTATGTGTTTGCATAATTTTTATCGTATATTTAATGAATTAATAACAATAAAATGAAAATTCACAAAAACGTGGAAAAACGGCAAAATATTGCCTAATTCGATGATATTTTGTTTAAATCACATAAAGGAAAAGGGGATGATAAATGTCAAAATATTGCTAAATTCGATGATTTTTAGTACAAAAGAAAATGCAAGAAAACTTGCTAAAAAATGCAAAATTTGAAAATTCTGAGATTTCAAGGCGAAATCACATATCGTGAGAAAACATGAAGTAGTATCGAAATATTGGTAAAAACGAATATATATACGTAAAATCAAACTACATGAATAACGTGAAAAAAGTCACTATTTTACCATATTTGAGGATTTTAACTTCAAATCATAGAGCGACGTTTCGTATTATTTAGATCCAAGAAAAGACATATGACAATGTCGTTTGAAATACAAATGATAAAAATCAATGTGTTTTCATTAGAATTAACTAAAATGTTCCTGATTTTCCGTTTATATTACCGATGGAAGATATACACATAAAACGGCTCTAATCCGGCTGAAACGTCGATATATGCAATAAAAAACGAACTTTTCCCCTTTTCAATATCTTACTCTGTATTTTAACGAGAAACAAATAGATGATTGAAAATGAAGTATTTAAGGTTATTTTCTAATCAATTATGTGTTTGCATAATTTTTATCGTATATTTAATGAATTAAGAGCAATAAACTGAAAGTTCACAAAAACGTGGAAAAACAGCAAAATATTGCCTAATTTGATGATATTTTGTTAATATCATATAAAGGAAAAGGGGATGATAAACGTCAAAATATTGCTAAATTCAATGATTTTTAGTACGAAACAAAATGCAAGAAAACTTGCTTAAAAATGCAAAATTTGAAAATTCTGAGATTTGAAGGTCAAATCTCATATCGTGAGTAAACTTGAAGTAGTACCGATATATTGGTAAAAACAAATATATATACGGAAAATCAAACTACATGAATAACGTGAAAAAAGTCACTATATTACCATATTTGAGGATTTTAACTTCAAATCATAGAACGAGGTTTCGTATTATTTAGATCCAAGAAAAGACATATGACAATGTTGTTTCTAATACAAATGATAAAAAATCAATGTGTTTTCATTAGAATTAACTAAAATGTTCCTGATTTTCCGTTTATATTACCGATGGAAGATGTACACGTAAAACCGCTCTAATCCGGCTGAAACGTCGATATATGCAATAAAAACAGAACTTCTCCCCTTTCCAATATCTACTCAGTATTTTAACGAGAAACAAATAGTTGATTGAAAATTAAGTGTTTAAGGTTAATTTTTAATCAATTATGTGTTTGCATAATTTTTATCGTATTTTTAATGAATTAAGCGCAATTAACTGAAAGTTCACAAAAACGTGGAAAAACAGCAAAATATTGCCTTATTCGACGATATTTTGTTTATATCTCATAAAGGAAAAGGGGATGATAAACGCCAAAATATTGCTGAATTCGATGATTTTTAGTACGAAACAAAATGCAAGAAAACTTGCTTAAAATGCAATTTTATGCGAAAACCTGAGATATGAAGGCCAAAGCACATATCGTGATACTACATGAAATAGTATCGAAATATTGGTAAAAATGAATATATATACGTAATATCAAACTACATGAAAAACGTGAAAAAAGTCATTATTATACCAAATTTAAGGATTTTAACTTCGAATCATAGAGCGACGTTTCGTATTTTTTAGACCCTAGAAAAGACGTATAAAGATGTTGCTTCCAATACAAATGATAAAAATCAATGTGTTTTCATTAGAATTAACTAAAATGTTCCTGATTTTCCGTTTATATTACCGATGGAAGATGTACACGTAAAACCGCTCTAATTCGGCTGAAACGTCGATATATGCAATAAAAACAGAACTTCTCCCCTTTCCAATATCTACTCAGTATTTTAACGAGAAACAAATAGTTGATTGAAAATTAAGTGTTTAAGGTTAATTTTTAATCAATTATGTGTTTGCATAATTTTTATCGTATTTTTAATGAATTAAGCGCAATTAACTGAAATTTCACAAAAACGTGGAAAAACAGCAAAATATTGCCTAATTCGACGATATTTTGTTTATATCTCATTAAGGAAAAGGGGATGATAAACGTCAAAATATTGCTGAATTCGATGATTTTTAGTACGAAACAAAATGCAAGAAAACTTGCTTAAAATGCAATTTTATGCGAAAACCTGAGATATGAAGGCCAAAGCACATATCGTGATACTACATGAAATAGTATCGAAATATTGGTAAAAATGAATATATATACGTAATATCAAACTACATGAAAAACGTGAAAAAAGTCATTATTATACCAAATTTAAGGATTTTAACTTCGAATCATAGAGCGACGTTTCGTATTTTTTAGACCCTAGAAAAGACGTATAAAGATGTTGCTTCCAATACAAATGATAAAAATGAATGTGTTTTCATTAGAATTAACTAAAATGTTCCTGATTTTCCGTTTATATTACCGATGGAAGATGTACACGTAAAACGGCTCTAATCCGGCTGAAACGTCGATATATGCAATAAAAACAGAACTTCTCCCCTTTTCAATATCTTACTCAGTATTTTAACGAGAAACAAATAGATGATTGAAAATGAAGTATTTAAGGTTATTTTCTGATCAATTATGTGTTTGCATAATTTTTATCGTATTTTTAATGAATTAATAACAATAAACCGAAAATTCACGAACACGTGGAAAAACTGCAAAATATTGCCTAATTCGATAATATTTTGTTTAAATCACACAAAGGAAAAGGGGATGATAAAGGCCAAAATATTGCTAAATTCGATGATATTTATTACAAAAGAAAATGCAAGAAAACTTGCTTAAAAATGCAAAATTTGAAAATTCTGAGATTTGAAGGCCAAATCACATATCGTAAGAAAACATGAAGTAGTATCGAAATATTGGTAGAAACGAATATATATACGTAAAATCAAACTACATGAATAACGTGAAAAAAGTCACTATATTACCATATTTAAGGATTTTAACTTCAAATCATAGAGCGAGGTTTCGTATTATTTAGATCCAAGAAAAGACATATGACAATGTTGTTTGAAATACAAATGATAAAAATCAATGTGTTTTCATTAGAATTAACTAAAATGTTCCTGATTTTCCGTTTATATAACCGATGGAAGATGTACACGTAAAACCGCTCTAATCCGGCTGAAACGTCGATATATGCAATAAAAACAGAACTTCTCCCCTTTCCAATATCTTACTCAGTATTTTAACGAGAAACAAATAGTTTATTGAAAATTAAGTTTTTAAGGTTAATTTCTAATCAATTATGTGTTTGCATAATTTTTATCGTTTTTTTAATGAATTAAGAGCAATAAACTGAAAGTTCACAAAAACGTGGAAAAACAGCAAAATATTGCCTAATTTGACGATATTTTGTTTATATCACATAAAGGAAAAGGGGATGATAAACGTCAAAATATTGCTAAATTCAATGATTTTTAGTACGAAACAAAATGCAAGAAAACTTGCTTAAAAATGCAAAATTTGAAAATTCTGAGGTTTGAAGGTCAAATCTCATATCGTGAGAAAACTTGAAGTAGTATCGATATATTGGTAAAAACAAATATATATACCGAAAATCAAACTACATGAATAACGTGAAAAAAGTCACTATATTACCATATTTGAGGATTTTAACTTCAAATCATAGAACGAGGTTTCGTATTATTTAGATCCAAGAAAAGACATATGACAATGTTGTTTCTAATACAAATGATAAAAAATCAATGTGTTTTCATTAGAATTAACTAAAATGTTCCTGATTTTCAGTTTATATTACCGATGGAAGATGTACACGTAAAACCGCTCTAATCCGGCTGAAACGTCGATATATGCAATAAAAACCGAACTTCTCCCCTTTCCAATATCTACTGAGTATTTTAACGAGAAACAAATAGTTGATTGAAAATTAAGTGTTTAAGGTTAATTTTTAATCAATTATGTGTTTGCATAATTTTTATCGTATTTTTAATAAATTAAGCGCAATTAACTGAAAGTTCACAAAAACGTGGAAAAACAGCAAAATATTGCCTAATTCGACGATATTTTGTTTATATCTCATAAAGGAAAAGGGGATGATAAACGTCAAAATATTGCTGAATTCGATCATTTTTAGTAAGAAACAAAATGCAAGAAATCTTGCTTAAAATGCAATTTTATGCGAAAACCTGAGATATGAAGGCCAAAGCACATATCGTGATACTACATGAAATAGTATCGAAATATTGGTAAAAATGAATATATATACGTAATATCAAACTACATGAAAAACGTGAAAAAAGTCATTATTATACCAAATTTAAGGATTTTAACTTCGAATCATAGAGCGACGTTTCGTATTTTTTAGACCCTAGAAAAGACGTATAAAGATGTTGCTTCCAATACAAATGATAAAAATCAATGTGTTTTCATTAGAATTAACTAAAATGTTCCTGATTTTCCGTTTATATTACCGATGGAAGATGTACACGTAAAACGGCTCTAATCCGGCTGAAACGTCGATATATGCAATAAAAACAGAACTTCTCCCCTTTTAAATATCTTACTCAGTATTTTAACGAGAAACAAATAGATGATTGAAAATGAAAAGTTTAAAGTTATTTTCTGATCAAATATGTGTTTGCATAATTTTTATCGTATATTTAATGAATTAATAACAATAAACTGAAAATTCACAAAAACGTGGAAAAACGGCAAAATATTGCCTAATTCGATGATATTTTGTTTAAATCACATAAAGGAAAAGGGGATGATAAATGTCAAAATATTGCTAAATTCGATGATTTTTAGTACAAAAGAAAATGCAAGAAAACTTGCTAAAAAATGCAAAATTTGAAAATTCTGAGATTTCAAGGCCAAATCACATATCGTGAGAAAACATGAAGTAGTATCGAAATATTGGTAAAAACGAATATATATACGTAAAATCAAACTACATGAATAACGTGAAAAAAGTCACTATATTACCATATTTGAGGATTTTAACTTCAAATCATAGAGCGAGGTTTCGTATTATTTAGATCCAAGAAAAGACATATGACAATGTTGTTTGAAATACAAATGATAAAAATCAATGTGTATTCATTAGAATTAACTAAAATGTTCCTGATTTTCCGTTTATATTACCGATGGAAGATGTACACGTAAAACCGCTCTAATCCGGCTGAAACGTCGATATATGCAATAAAAACAGAACTTCTCCCCTTTCCAATATCTTACTCAGTATTTTAACGAGAAACAAATAGTAGATTGAAAATTAAGTTTTTAAGGTTAATTTCTAATCAATTATGTGTTTGCATAATTTTTATCGTTTTTTTTTAATGAATTAAGAGCAATAAACTGAAAGTTCACAAAAACGTGGAAAAACAGCAAAATATTGCCTAATTTGACGATATTTTGTTTAAATCACATAAAGGAAAAGGGGATGATAAATGTCAAAATATTGCTAAATTCGATGATTTTTAGTACAAAAGAAAATGCAAGAAAACTTGCTAAAAAATGCAAAATTTGAAAATTCTGAGATTTCAAGGCGAAATCACATATCGTGAGAAAACATGAAGTAGTATCGAAATATTGGTAAAAACGAATATATATACGTAAAATCAAACTACATGAATAACGTGAAAAAAGTCACTATATTACCATATTTGAGGATTTTAACTTCAAATCATAGAGCGACGTTTCGTATTATTTAGATCCAAGAAAAGACATATGACAATGTCGTTTGAAATACAAATGATAAAAATCAATGTGTTTTCATTAGAATTAACTAAAATGTTCCTGATTTTCCGTTTATATTACCGATGGAAGATATACACGTAAAACGGCTCTAATCCGGCTGAAACGTCGATATATGCAATAAAAACCGAACTTTTCCCCTTTTCAATATCTTACTCAGTATTTTAACGAGAAACAAATAGATGATTGAAAATGAAGTATTTAAGGTTATTTTCTAATCAATTATGTGTTTGCATAATTTTTATCGTATATTTAATGAATTAAGAGCAATAAACTGAAAGTTCACAAAAACGTGGAAAAACAGCAAAATATTGCCTAATTTGATGATATTTTGTTAATATCACATAAAGGAAAAGGGGATGATAAACGTCAAAATATTGCTAAATTCAATGATTTTTAGTACGAAACAAAATGCAAGAAAACTTGCTTAAAAATGCAAAATTTGAAAATTCTGAGGTTTGAAGGTCAAATCTCATATCGTGAGAAAACTTGAAGTAGTATCGATATATTGGTAAAAACAAATATATATACCGAAAATCAAACTACATGAATAACGTGAAAAAAGTCACTATATTACCATATTTGAGGATTTTAACTTCAAATCATAGAACGAGGTTTCGTATTATTTAGATCCAAGAAAAGACATATGACAATGTTGTTTCTAATACAAATGATAAAAAATCAATGTGTTTTCATTAGAATTAACTAAAATGTTCCTGATTTTCCGTTTATATTACCGATGGAAGATGTACACGTAAAACCGCTCTAATCCGGCTGAAACGTCGATATATGCAATAAAAACAGAACTTCTCCCCTTTCCAATATCTACTCAGTATTTTAACGAGAAACAAATAGTTGATTGAAAATTAAGTGTTTAAGGTTAATTTTTAATCAATTATGTGTTTGCATAATTTTTATCGTATTTTTAATGAATTAAGCGCAATTAACTGAAAGTTCACAAAAACGTGGAAAAACAGCAAAATATTGCCTATTCGACGATATTTTGTTTATATCTCATAAAGGAAAAGGGGATGATAAACGTCAAAATATTGCTGAATTCGATGATTTTTAGTACGAAACAAAATGCAAGAAAACTTGCTTAAAATGCAATTTTATGCGAAAACCTGAGATATGAAGGCCAAAGCACATATCGTGATACTACATGAAATAGTATCGAAATATTGGTAAAAATGAATATATATACGTAATATCAAACTACATGAAAAACGTGAAAAAAGTCATTATTATACCAAATTTAAGGATTTTAACTTCGAATCATAGAGCGACGTTTCGTATTTTTTAGACCCTAGAAAAGACGTATAAAGATGTTGCTTCCAATACAAATGATAAAAATCAATGTGTTTTCATTAGAATTAACTAAAATGTTCCTGATTTTCCGTTTATATTACCGATGGAAGATGTACACGTAAAACCGCTCTAATCCGGCTGAAACGTCGATATATGCAATAAAAACAGAACTTCTCCCCTTTCCAATATCTACTCAGTATTTTAACGAGAAACAAATAGTTGATTGAAAATTAAGTGTTTAAGGTTAATTTTTAATCAATTATGTGTTTGCATAATTTTTATCGTATTTTTAATGAATTAAGCGCAATTAACTGAAAGTTCACAAAAACGTGGAAAAAACAGCAAAATATTGCCTTATTCGACGATATTTTGTTTATATAGGAAAGGAAAAGGGGATAAAGGAAATAGGAAAGGAAAGGAAAAAAAGAGGAAAAGGGGATGATAAACGTCAAAATATTGCTGAATTCGATGATTTTTAGTACGAAACAAAATGCTAGAAAACTTGCTTAAAATGCAATTTTATGCGAAAACCTGAGATATGAAGGCCAAAGCACATATCGTGATACTACATGAAATAGTATCGAAAAATTGGTAAAAATGAATATATATACGTAATATCAAACTACATGAAAAACGTGAAAAAAGTCATCATTATACCAAATTTAAGGATTTTAACTTCGAAATCATAGAGCGAGGTTTCGTATTATTTAGATCCCTAGAAAAGACAGTATGAAAGATGTTGCTTTGCAATACAAATGATAAAAATCAATGTGTTTTCATTAGAATTAACTAAAATGTTCCTGATTTTCCGTTTATATTACCGATGGAAGATGTACACGTAAAACCGCTCTAATCCGGCTGAAACGTCGATATATGCAATAAAAACAGAACTTCTCCCCTTTCAATATCTTACTCAGTATTTTAACGAGAAACAAATAGTAGATTGAAAATTAAGTATTTAAGGTTAATTTCTAATCAATTATGTGTTTGCATAATTTTTATCGTATTTTTTAATGAATTAAGAGCAATAAACTGAAAAGTTCACAAAAACGTGGAAAAACAGCAAAATATTGCCTAATTTGACGATATTTTGTTTAAATCACATAAAGGAAAAGGGGATGATAAATGTCAAAATATTGCTAAATTCGATGATTTTAGTACAAAAGAAAATGCAAGAAAACTTGCTAAAAAATGCAAAATTTGAAAATTCTGAGATTTCAAGGCGAAATCACATATCGTGAGAAAACATGAAGTAGTATCGAAATATTGGTAAAAACGAATATATATACGTAAAATCAAACTACATGAATAACGTGAAAAAAGTCACTATATTACCATATTTGAGGATTTTAACTTCAAATCATAGAGCGACGTTTCGTATTATTTAGATCCAAGAAAAGACATATGACAATGTCGTTTGAAATACAAATGATAAAAATCAATGTGTTTTCATTAGAATTAACTAAAATGTTCCTGATTTTCCGTTTATATTACCGATGGAAGATATACACGTAAAACGGCTCTAATCCGGCTGAAACGTCGATATATGCAATAAAAACCGAACTTTTCCCCTTTTCAATATCTTACTCAGTATTTTAACGAGAAACAAATAGATGATTGAAAATGAAGTATTTAAGGTTATTTTCTAATCAATTATGTGTTTGCATAATTTTTATCGTATATTTAATGAATTAAGAGCAATAAACTGAAAGTTCACAAAAACGTGGAAAAACAGCAAAATATTGCCTAATTTGATGATATTTTGTTAATATCACATAAAGGAAAAGGGGATGATAAACGTCAAAATATTGCTAAATTCAATGATTTTTAGTACGAAACAAAATGCAAGAAAACTTGCTTAAAAATGCAAAATTTGAAAATTCTGAGGTTTGAAGGTCAAATCTCATATCGTGAGAAAACTTGAAGTAGTATCGATATATTGGTAAAAACAAATATATATACCGAAAATCAAACTACATGAATAACGTGAAAAAAGTCACTATATTACCATATTTGAGGATTTTAACTTCAAATCATAGAACGAGGTTTCGTATTATTTAGATCCAAGAAAAGACATATGACAATGTTGTTTCTAATACAAATGATAAAAAATCAATGTGTTTTCATTAGAATTAACTAAAATGTTCCTGATTTTCCGTTTATATTACCGATGGAAGATGTACACGTAAAACCGCTCTAATCCGGCTGAAACGTCGATATATGCAATAAAAACAGAACTTCTCCCCTTTCCAATATCTACTCAGTATTTTAACGAGAAACAAATAGTTGATTGAAAATTAAGTGTTTAAGGTTAATTTTTAATCAATTATGTGTTTGCATAATTTTTATCGTATTTTTAATGAATTAAGCGCAATTAACTGAAAGTTCACAAAAACGTGGAAAAACAGCAAAATATTGCCTTATTCGACGATATTTTGTTTATATCTCATAAAGGAAAAGGGGATGATAAACGTCAAAATATTGCTGAATTCGATGATTTTTAGTACGAAACAAAATGCAAGAAAACTTGCTTAAAATGCAATTTTATGCGAAAACCTGAGATATGAAGGCCAAAGCACATATCGTGATACTACATGAAATAGTATCGAAAAATTGGTAAAAATGAATATATATACGTAATATCAAACTACATGAAAAACGTGAAAAAAGTCATCATTATACCAAATTTAAGGATTTTAACTTCGAATCATAGAGCGACGTTTCGTATTTTTTAGACCCTAGAAAAGACGTATAAAGATGTTGCTTCCAATACAAATGATAAAAATCAATGTGTTTTCATTAGAATTAACTAAAATGTTCCTGATTTTCCGTTTATATTACCGATGGAAGATGTACACGTAAAACGGCTCTAATCCGGCTGAAACGTCGATATATGCAATAAAAACAGAACTTCTCCCCTTTTCAATATCTTACTCAGTATTTTAACGAGAAACAAATAGATGATTGAAAATGAAGGGTTTAAGGTTATTTTCTGATCAATTATGTGTTTGCATAATTTTTATCGTATATTTAATGAATTAATAACAATAAACTGAAAATTCACAAAAACGTGGAAAAACGGCAAAATATTGCCTAATTTGATGATATTTTGTTTAAATCACATAAAGGAAAAGGGGATGATAAATGTCAAAATATTGCTAAATTCGATGATTTTTAGTACAAAAGAAAATGCAAGAAAACTTGCTAAAAAATGCAAAATTTGAAAATTCTGAGATTTCAAGGCCAAATCACATATCGTGAGAAAACATGAAGTAGTATCGAAATATTGGTAAAAACGAATATATATACGTAAAATCAAACTACATGAATAACGTGAAAAAAGTCACTATATTACCATATTTGAGGATTTTAACTTCAAATCATAGAGCGAGGTTTCGTATTATTTAGATCCAAGAAAAGACATATGACAATGTTGTTTGAAATACAAATGATAAAAATCAATGTGTTTTCATTAGAATTAACTAAAATGTTCCTGATTTTCCGTTTATATTACCGATGGAAGATGTACACGTAAAACCGCTCTAATCCGGCTGAAACGTCGATATATGCAATAAAAACAGAACTTCTCCCCTTTCCAATATCTTACTCAGTATTTTAACGAGAAACAAATAGTAGATTGAAAATTAAGTTTTTAAGGTTAATTTCTAATCAATTATGTGTTTGCATAATTTTTATCGTTTTTTTAATGAATTAAGAGCAATAAACTGAAAGTTCACAAAAACGTGGAAAAACAGCAAAATATTGCCTAATTTGACGATATTTTGTTTATATCACATAAAGGAAAAGGGGATGATAAACGTCAAAATATTGCTAAATTCAATGATTTTTAGTACGAAACAAAATGCAAGAAAACTTGCTTAAAAATGCAAAATTTGAAAATTCTGAGGTTTGAAGGTCAAGTCTCATATCGTGAGAAAACTTGAAGTAGTATCGATATATTGGTAAAAACAAATATATATACCGAAAATCAAACTACATGAATAACGTGAAAAAAGTCACTATATTACCATATTTGAGGATTTTAACTTCAAATCATAGAACGAGGTTTCGTATTATTTAGATCCAAGAAAAGACATATGACAATGTTGTTTCTAATACAAATGATAAAAAATCAATGTGTTTTCATTAGAATTAACTAAAATGTTCCTGATTTTCAGTTTATATTACCGATGGAAGATGTACACGTAAAACCGCTCTAATCCGGCTGAAACGTCGATATATGCAATAAAAACAGAACTTCTCCCCTTTCCAATATCTACTCAGTATTTTAACGAGAAACAAATAGTTGATTGAAAATTAAGTGTTTAAGGTTAATTTTTAATCAATTATGTGTTTGCATAATTTTTATCGTATTTTTAATGAATTAAGCGCAATTAACTGAAAGTTCACAAAAACGTGGAAAAACAGCAAAATATTGCCTAATTCGACGATATTTTGTTTATATCTCATAAAGGAAAAGGGGATGATAAACGTCAAAATATTGCTGAATTCGATCATTTTTAGTACGAAACAAAATGCAAGAAAACTTGCTTAAAATGCAATTTTATGCGAAAACCTGAGATATGAAGGCCAAAGCACATATCGTGATACTACATGAAATAGTATCGAAATATTGGTAAAAATGAATATATATACGTAATATCAAACTACATGAAAAACGTGAAAAAAGTCATTATTATACCAAATTTAAGGATTTTAACTTCGAATCATAGAGCGACGTTTCGTATTTTTTAGACCCTAGAAAAGACGTATAAAGATGTTGCTTCCAATACAAATGATAAAAATCAATGTGTTTTCATTAGAATTAACTAAAATGTTCCTGATTTTCCGTTTATATTACCGATGGAAGATGTACACGTAAAACGGCTCTAATCCGGCTGAAACGTCGATATATGCAATAAAAACAGAACTTCTCCCCTTTTAAATATCTTACTCAGTATTTTAACGAGAAACAAATAGATGATTGAAAATGAAGGGTTTAAGGTTATTTTCTGATCAATTATGTGTTTGCATAATTTTTATCGTATATTTAATGAATTAATAACAATAAAATGAAAATTCACAAAAACGTGGAAAAACGGCAAAATATTGCCTAATTCGATGATATTTTGTTTAAATCACATAAAGGAAAAGGGGATGATAAATGTCAAAATATTGCTAAATTCGATGATTTTTAGTACAAAAGAAAATGCAAGAAAACTTGCTAAAAAATGCAAAATTTGAAAATTCTGAGATTTCAAGGCGAAATCACATATCGTGAGAAAACATGAAGTAGTATCGAAATATTGGTAAAAACGAATATATATACGTAAAATCAAACTACATGAATAACGTGAAAAAAGTCACTATTTTACCATATTTGAGGATTTTAACTTCAAATCATAGAGCGACGTTTCGTATTATTTAGATCCAAGAAAAGACATATGACAATGTCGTTTGAAATACAAATGATAAAAATCAATGTGTTTTCATTAGAATTAACTAAAATGTTCCTGATTTTCCGTTTATATTACCGATGGAAGATATACACATAAAACGGCTCTAATCCGGCTGAAACGTCGATATATGCAATAAAAAACGAACTTTTCCCCTTTTCAATATCTTACTCTGTATTTTAACGAGAAACAAATAGATGATTGAAAATGAAGTATTTAAGGTTATTTTCTAATCAATTATGTGTTTGCATAATTTTTATCGTATATTTAATGAATTAAGAGCAATAAACTGAAAGTTCACAAAAACGTGGAAAAACAGCAAAATATTGCCTAATTTGATGATATTTTGTTAATATCATATAAAGGAAAAGGGGATGATAAACGTCAAAATATTGCTAAATTCAATGATTTTTAGTACGAAACAAAATGCAAGAAAACTTGCTTAAAAATGCAAAATTTGAAAATTCTGAGATTTGAAGGTCAAATCTCATATCGTGAGTAAACTTGAAGTAGTACCGATATATTGGTAAAAACAAATATATATACGGAAAATCAAACTACATGAATAACGTGAAAAAAGTCACTATATTACCATATTTGAGGATTTTAACTTCAAATCATAGAACGAGGTTTCGTATTATTTAGATCCAAGAAAAGACATATGACAATGTTGTTTCTAATACAAATGATAAAAAATCAATGTGTTTTCA
Source organism: Procambarus clarkii (assembly GCF_040958095.1). Lineage (NCBI taxonomy): Eukaryota > Metazoa > Arthropoda > Malacostraca > Decapoda > Cambaridae > Procambarus > Procambarus clarkii. The sequence continues at coordinate 34,938,421 of NC_091151.1, forward strand.
TTAGAATTAACTAAAATGTTCCTGATTTTCCGTTTATATTACCGATGGAAGATGTACACGTAAAACCGCTCTAATCCGGCTGAAACGTCGATATATGCAATAAAAACAGAACTTCTCCCCTTTCCAATATCTACTCAGTATTTTAACGAGAAACAAATAGTTGATTGAAAATTAAGTGTTTAAGGTTAATTTTTAATCAATTATGTGTTTGCATAATTTTTATCGTATTTTTAATGAATTAAGCGCAATTAACTGAAAGTTCACAAAAACGTGGAAAAACAGCAAAATATTGCCTTATTCGACGATATTTTGTTTATATCTCATAAAGGAAAAGGGGATGATAAACGCCAAAATATTGCTGAATTCGATGATTTTTAGTACGAAACAAAATGCAAGAAAACTTGCTTAAAATGCAATTTTATGCGAAAACCTGAGATATGAAGGCCAAAGCACATATCGTGATACTACATGAAATAGTATCGAAATATTGGTAAAAATGAATATATATACGTAATATCAAACTACATGAAAAACGTGAAAAAAGTCATTATTATACCAAATTTAAGGATTTTAACTTCGAATCATAGAGCGACGTTTCGTATTTTTTAGACCCTAGAAAAGACGTATAAAGATGTTGCTTCCAATACAAATGATAAAAATCAATGTGTTTTCATTAGAATTAACTAAAATGTTCCTGATTTTCCGTTTATATTACCGATGGAAGATGTACACGTAAAACCGCTCTAATTCGGCTGAAACGTCGATATATGCAATAAAAACAGAACTTCTCCCCTTTCCAATATCTACTCAGTATTTTAACGAGAAACAAATAGTTGATTGAAAATTAAGTGTTTAAGGTTAATTTTTAATCAATTATGTGTTTGCATAATTTTTATCGTATTTTTAATGAATTAAGCGCAATTAACTGAAATTTCACAAAAACGTGGAAAAACAGCAAAATATTGCCTAATTCGACGATATTTTGTTTATATCTCATTAAGGAAAAGGGGATGATAAACGTCAAAATATTGCTGAATTCGATGATTTTTAGTACGAAACAAAATGCAAGAAAACTTGCTTAAAATGCAATTTTATGCGAAAACCTGAGATATGAAGGCCAAAGCACATATCGTGATACTACATGAAATAGTATCGAAATATTGGTAAAAATGAATATATATACGTAATATCAAACTACATGAAAAACGTGAAAAAAGTCATTATTATACCAAATTTAAGGATTTTAACTTCGAATCATAGAGCGACGTTTCGTATTTTTTAGACCCTAGAAAAGACGTATAAAGATGTTGCTTCCAATACAAATGATAAAAATGAATGTGTTTTCATTAGAATTAACTAAAATGTTCCTGATTTTCCGTTTATATTACCGATGGAAGATGTACACGTAAAACGGCTCTAATCCGGCTGAAACGTCGATATATGCAATAAAAACAGAACTTCTCCCCTTTTCAATATCTTACTCAGTATTTTAACGAGAAACAAATAGATGATTGAAAATGAAGTATTTAAGGTTATTTTCTGATCAATTATGTGTTTGCATAATTTTTATCGTATTTTTAATGAATTAATAACAATAAACCGAAAATTCACGAACACGTGGAAAAACTGCAAAATATTGCCTAATTCGATAATATTTTGTTTAAATCACACAAAGGAAAAGGGGATGATAAAGGCCAAAATATTGCTAAATTCGATGATATTTATTACAAAAGAAAATGCAAGAAAACTTGCTTAAAAATGCAAAATTTGAAAATTCTGAGATTTGAAGGCCAAATCACATATCGTAAGAAAACATGAAGTAGTATCGAAATATTGGTAGAAACGAATATATATACGTAAAATCAAACTACATGAATAACGTGAAAAAAGTCACTATATTACCATATTTAAGGATTTTAACTTCAAATCATAGAGCGAGGTTTCGTATTATTTAGATCCAAGAAAAGACATATGACAATGTTGTTTGAAATACAAATGATAAAAATCAATGTGTTTTCATTAGAATTAACTAAAATGTTCCTGATTTTCCGTTTATATAACCGATGGAAGATGTACACGTAAAACCGCTCTAATCCGGCTGAAACGTCGATATATGCAATAAAAACAGAACTTCTCCCCTTTCCAATATCTTACTCAGTATTTTAACGAGAAACAAATAGTTTATTGAAAATTAAGTTTTTAAGGTTAATTTCTAATCAATTATGTGTTTGCATAATTTTTATCGTTTTTTTAATGAATTAAGAGCAATAAACTGAAAGTTCACAAAAACGTGGAAAAACAGCAAAATATTGCCTAATTTGACGATATTTTGTTTATATCACATAAAGGAAAAGGGGATGATAAACGTCAAAATATTGCTAAATTCAATGATTTTTAGTACGAAACAAAATGCAAGAAAACTTGCTTAAAAATGCAAAATTTGAAAATTCTGAGGTTTGAAGGTCAAATCTCATATCGTGAGAAAACTTGAAGTAGTATCGATATATTGGTAAAAACAAATATATATACCGAAAATCAAACTACATGAATAACGTGAAAAAAGTCACTATATTACCATATTTGAGGATTTTAACTTCAAATCATAGAACGAGGTTTCGTATTATTTAGATCCAAGAAAAGACATATGACAATGTTGTTTCTAATACAAATGATAAAAAATCAATGTGTTTTCATTAGAATTAACTAAAATGTTCCTGATTTTCAGTTTATATTACCGATGGAAGATGTACACGTAAAACCGCTCTAATCCGGCTGAAACGTCGATATATGCAATAAAAACCGAACTTCTCCCCTTTCCAATATCTACTGAGTATTTTAACGAGAAACAAATAGTTGATTGAAAATTAAGTGTTTAAGGTTAATTTTTAATCAATTATGTGTTTGCATAATTTTTATCGTATTTTTAATAAATTAAGCGCAATTAACTGAAAGTTCACAAAAACGTGGAAAAACAGCAAAATATTGCCTAATTCGACGATATTTTGTTTATATCTCATAAAGGAAAAGGGGATGATAAACGTCAAAATATTGCTGAATTCGATCATTTTTAGTAAGAAACAAAATGCAAGAAATCTTGCTTAAAATGCAATTTTATGCGAAAACCTGAGATATGAAGGCCAAAGCACATATCGTGATACTACATGAAATAGTATCGAAATATTGGTAAAAATGAATATATATACGTAATATCAAACTACATGAAAAACGTGAAAAAAGTCATTATTATACCAAATTTAAGGATTTTAACTTCGAATCATAGAGCGACGTTTCGTATTTTTTAGACCCTAGAAAAGACGTATAAAGATGTTGCTTCCAATACAAATGATAAAAATCAATGTGTTTTCATTAGAATTAACTAAAATGTTCCTGATTTTCCGTTTATATTACCGATGGAAGATGTACACGTAAAACGGCTCTAATCCGGCTGAAACGTCGATATATGCAATAAAAACAGAACTTCTCCCCTTTTAAATATCTTACTCAGTATTTTAACGAGAAACAAATAGATGATTGAAAATGAAAAGTTTAAAGTTATTTTCTGATCAAATATGTGTTTGCATAATTTTTATCGTATATTTAATGAATTAATAACAATAAACTGAAAATTCACAAAAACGTGGAAAAACGGCAAAATATTGCCTAATTCGATGATATTTTGTTTAAATCACATAAAGGAAAAGGGGATGATAAATGTCAAAATATTGCTAAATTCGATGATTTTTAGTACAAAAGAAAATGCAAGAAAACTTGCTAAAAAATGCAAAATTTGAAAATTCTGAGATTTCAAGGCCAAATCACATATCGTGAGAAAACATGAAGTAGTATCGAAATATTGGTAAAAACGAATATATATACGTAAAATCAAACTACATGAATAACGTGAAAAAAGTCACTATATTACCATATTTGAGGATTTTAACTTCAAATCATAGAGCGAGGTTTCGTATTATTTAGATCCAAGAAAAGACATATGACAATGTTGTTTGAAATACAAATGATAAAAATCAATGTGTATTCATTAGAATTAACTAAAATGTTCCTGATTTTCCGTTTATATTACCGATGGAAGATGTACACGTAAAACCGCTCTAATCCGGCTGAAACGTCGATATATGCAATAAAAACAGAACTTCTCCCCTTTCCAATATCTTACTCAGTATTTTAACGAGAAACAAATAGTAGATTGAAAATTAAGTTTTTAAGGTTAATTTCTAATCAATTATGTGTTTGCATAATTTTTATCGTTTTTTTTAATGAATTAAGAGCAATAAACTGAAAGTTCACAAAAACGTGGAAAAACAGCAAAATATTGCCTAATTTGACGATATTTTGTTTAAATCACATAAAGGAAAAGGGGATGATAAATGTCAAAATATTGCTAAATTCGATGATTTTTAGTACAAAAGAAAATGCAAGAAAACTTGCTAAAAAATGCAAAATTTGAAAATTCTGAGATTTCAAGGCGAAATCACATATCGTGAGAAAACATGAAGTAGTATCGAAATATTGGTAAAAACGAATATATATACGTAAAATCAAACTACATGAATAACGTGAAAAAAGTCACTATATTACCATATTTGAGGATTTTAACTTCAAATCATAGAGCGACGTTTCGTATTATTTAGATCCAAGAAAAGACATATGACAATGTCGTTTGAAATACAAATGATAAAAATCAATGTGTTTTCATTAGAATTAACTAAAATGTTCCTGATTTTCCGTTTATATTACCGATGGAAGATATACACGTAAAACGGCTCTAATCCGGCTGAAACGTCGATATATGCAATAAAAACCGAACTTTTCCCCTTTTCAATATCTTACTCAGTATTTTAACGAGAAACAAATAGATGATTGAAAATGAAGTATTTAAGGTTATTTTCTAATCAATTATGTGTTTGCATAATTTTTATCGTATATTTAATGAATTAAGAGCAATAAACTGAAAGTTCACAAAAACGTGGAAAAACAGCAAAATATTGCCTAATTTGATGATATTTTGTTAATATCACATAAAGGAAAAGGGGATGATAAACGTCAAAATATTGCTAAATTCAATGATTTTTAGTACGAAACAAAATGCAAGAAAACTTGCTTAAAAATGCAAAATTTGAAAATTCTGAGGTTTGAAGGTCAAATCTCATATCGTGAGAAAACTTGAAGTAGTATCGATATATTGGTAAAAACAAATATATATACCGAAAATCAAACTACATGAATAACGTGAAAAAAGTCACTATATTACCATATTTGAGGATTTTAACTTCAAATCATAGAACGAGGTTTCGTATTATTTAGATCCAAGAAAAGACATATGACAATGTTGTTTCTAATACAAATGATAAAAAATCAATGTGTTTTCATTAGAATTAACTAAAATGTTCCTGATTTTCCGTTTATATTACCGATGGAAGATGTACACGTAAAACCGCTCTAATCCGGCTGAAACGTCGATATATGCAATAAAAACAGAACTTCTCCCCTTTCCAATATCTACTCAGTATTTTAACGAGAAACAAATAGTTGATTGAAAATTAAGTGTTTAAGGTTAATTTTTAATCAATTATGTGTTTGCATAATTTTTATCGTATTTTTAATGAATTAAGCGCAATTAACTGAAAGTTCACAAAAACGTGGAAAAACAGCAAAATATTGCCTTATTCGACGATATTTTGTTTATATCTCATAAAGGAAAAGGGGATGATAAACGTCAAAATATTGCTGAATTCGATGATTTTTAGTACGAAACAAAATGCAAGAAAACTTGCTTAAAATGCAATTTTATGCGAAAACCTGAGATATGAAGGCCAAAGCACATATCGTGATACTACATGAAATAGTATCGAAATATTGGTAAAAATGAATATATATACGTAATATCAAACTACATGAAAAACGTGAAAAAAGTCATTATTATACCAAATTTAAGGATTTTAACTTCGAATCATAGAGCGACGTTTCGTATTTTTTAGACCCTAGAAAAGACGTATAAAGATGTTGCTTCCAATACAAATGATAAAAATCAATGTGTTTTCATTAGAATTAACTAAAATGTTCCTGATTTTCCGTTTATATTACCGATGGAAGATGTACACGTAAAACCGCTCTAATCCGGCTGAAACGTCGATATATGCAATAAAAACAGAACTTCTCCCCTTTCCAATATCTACTCAGTATTTTAACGAGAAACAAATAGTTGATTGAAAATTAAGTGTTTAAGGTTAATTTTTAATCAATTATGTGTTTGCATAATTTTTATCGTATTTTTAATGAATTAAGCGCAATTAACTGAAAGTTCACAAAAACGTGGAAAAACAGCAAAATATTGCCTTATTCGACGATATTTTGTTTATATAGGAAAGGAAAAGGGGATAAAGGAAATAGGAAAGGAAAGGAAAAAAAGAGGAAAAGGGGATGATAAACGTCAAAATATTGCTGAATTCGATGATTTTTAGTACGAAACAAAATGCTAGAAAACTTGCTTAAAATGCAATTTTATGCGAAAACCTGAGATATGAAGGCCAAAGCACATATCGTGATACTACATGAAATAGTATCGAAAAATTGGTAAAAATGAATATATATACGTAATATCAAACTACATGAAAAACGTGAAAAAAGTCATCATTATACCAAATTTAAGGATTTTAACTTCGAATCATAGAGCGAGGTTTCGTATTTTTTAGACCCTAGAAAAGACGTATAAAGATGTTGCTTCCAATACAAATGATAAAAATCAATGTGTTTTCATTAGAATTAACTAAAATGTTCCTGATTTTCCGTTTATATTACCGATGGAAGATGTACACGTAAAACGGCTCTAATCCGGCTGAAACGTCGATATATGCAATAAAAACAGAACTTCTCCCCTTTTCAATATCTTACTCAGTATTTTAACGAGAAACAAATATATGATTGAAAATGAAGTATTTAAGGTTATTTTCTGATCAATTATGTGTTTGCATAATTTTTATCGTATTTTTAATGAATTAATAACAATAAACCGAAAATTCACGAACACGTGGAAAAACTGCAAAATATTGCCTAATTCGATAATATTTTGTTTAAATCACACAAAGGAAAAGGGGATGATAAAAGTCAAAATATTGCTAAATTCGATGATATTTATTACAAAAGAAAATGCAAGAAAACTTGCTTAAAAATGCAAAATTTGAAAATTCTGAGATTTGAAGGCCAAATCACATATCGTAAGAAAACATGAAGTAGTATCGAAATATTGGTAGAAACGAATATATATACGTAAAATCAAACTACATGAATAACGTGAAAAAAGTCACTATATTACCATATTTAAGGATTTTAACTTCAAATCATAGAGCGAGGTTTCGTATTATTTAGATCCAAGAAAAGACATATGACAATGTTGTTTGAAATACAAATGATAAAAATCAATGTGTTTTCATTAGAATTAACTAAAATGTTCCTGATTTTCCGTTTATATTACCGATGGAAGATGTACACGTAAAACCGCTCTAATCCGGCTGAAACGTCGATATATGCAATAAAAACAGAACTTCTCCCCTTTCCAATATCTTACTCAGTATTTTAACGAGAAACAAATAGTTGATTGAAAATTAAGTTTTTAAGGTTAATTTCTAATCAATTATGTGTTTGCATAATTTTTATCGTTTTTTTAATGAATTAAGAGCAATAAACTGAAAGTTCACAAAAACGTGGAAAAACAGCAAAATATTGCCTAATTTGACGATATTTTGTTTATATCACATAAAGGAAAAGGGGATGATAAACGTCAAAATATTGCTAAATTCAATGATTTTTAGTACGAAACAAAATGCAAGAAAACTTGCTTAAAAATGCAAAATTTGAAAATTCTGAGGTTTGAAGGTCAAATCTCATATCGTGAGAAAACTTGAAGTAGTATCGATATATTGGTAAAAACGAATATATATACGTAAAATCAAACTACATGAATAACGTGAAAAAAGTCACTATATTAACATATTTGAGGATTTTAACTTCAAATCATAGAGCGAGGTTTCGTATTATTTAGATCCAAGAAAAGACATATGACAATGTTGTTTGAAATACAAATGATAAAAATCAATGTGTTTTCATTAGAATTAACTAAAATGTTCCTGATTTTCCGTTTATATTACCGATGGAAGATGTACACGTAAAACCGCTCTAATCCGGCTGAAACGTCGATATATGCAATAAAAACAGAACTTCTCCCCTTTCCAATATCTTACTCAGTATTTTAACGAGAAACAAATAGTAGATTGAAAATTAAGTTTTTAAGGTTAATTTCTAATCAATTATGTGTTTGCATAATTTTTATCGTTTTTTTTAATGAATTAAGAGCAATAAACTGAAAGTTCACAAAAACGTGGAAAAACAGCAAAATATTGCCTAATTTGACGATATTTTGTTTAAATCACATAAAGGAAAAGGGGATGATAAATGTCAAAATATTGCTAAATTCGATGATTTTTAGTACAAAAGAAAATGCAAGAAAACTTGCTAAAAAATGCAAAATTTGAAAATTCTGAGATTTCAAGGCGAAATCACATATCGTGAGAAAACATGAAGTAGTATCGAAATATTGGTAAAAACGAATATATATACGTAAAATCAAACTACATGAATAACGTGAAAAAAGTCACTATATTACCATATTTGAGGATTTTAACTTCAAATCATAGAGCGACGTTTCGTATTATTTAGATCCAAGAAAAGACATATGACAATGTCGTTTGAAATACAAATGATAAAAATCAATGTGTTTTCATTAGAATTAACTAAAATGTTCCTGATTTTCCGTTTATATTACCGATGGAAGATATACACGTAAAACGGCTCTAATCCGGCTGAAACGTCGATATATGCAATAAAAACCGAACTTTTCCCCTTTTCAATATCTTACTCAGTATTTTAACGAGAAACAAATAGATGATTGAAAATGAAGTATTTAAGGTTATTTTCTAATCAATTATGTGTTTGCATAATTTTTATCGTATATTTAATGAATTAAGAGCAATAAACTGAAAGTTCACAAAAACGTGGAAAAACAGCAAAATATTGCCTAATTTGATGATATTTTGTTAATATCACATAAAGGAAAAGGGGATGATAAACGTCAAAATATTGCTAAATTCAATGATTTTTAGTACGAAACAAAATGCAAGAAAACTTGCTTAAAAATGCAAAATTTGAAAATTCTGAGGTTTGAAGGTCAAATCTCATATCGTGAGAAAACTTGAAGTAGTATCGATATATTGGTAAAAACAAATATATATACCGAAAATCAAACTACATGAATAACGTGAAAAAAGTCACTATATTACCATATTTGAGGATTTTAACTTCAAATCATAGAACGAGGTTTCGTATTATTTAGATCCAAGAAAAGACATATGACAATGTTGTTTCTAATACAAATGATAAAAAATCAATGTGTTTTCATTAGAATTAACTAAAATGTTCCTGATTTTCCGTTTATATTACCGATGGAAGATGTACACGTAAAACCGCTCTAATCCGGCTGAAACGTCGATATATGCAATAAAAACAGAACTTCTCCCCTTTCCAATATCTACTCAGTATTTTAACGAGAAACAAATAGTTGATTGAAAATTAAGTGTTTAAGGTTAATTTTTAATCAATTATGTGTTTGCATAATTTTTATCGTATTTTTAATGAATTAAGCGCAATTAACTGAAAGTTCACAAAAACGTGGAAAAACAGCAAAATATTGCCTTATTCGACGATATTTTGTTTATATCTCATAAAGGAAAAGGGGATGATAAACGTCAAAATATTGCTGAATTCGATGATTTTTAGTACGAAACAAAATGCAAGAAAACTTGCTTAAAATGCAATTTTATGCGAAAACCTGAGATATGAAGGCCAAAGCACATATCGTGATACTACATGAAATAGTATCGAAATATTGGTAAAAATGAATATATATACGTAATATCAAACTACATGAAAAACGTGAAAAAAGTCATTATTATACCAAATTTAAGGATTTTAACTTCGAATCATAGAGCGACGTTTCGTATTTTTTAGACCCTAGAAAAGACGTATAAAGATGTTGCTTCCAATACAAATGATAAAAATGAATGTGTTTTCATTAGAATTAACTAAAATGTTCCTGATTTTCCGTTTATATTACCGATGGAAGATGTACACGTAAAACGGCTCTAATCCGGCTGAAACGTCGATATATGCAATAAAAACAGAACTTCTCCCCTTTTCAATATCTTACTCAGTATTTTAACGAGAAACAAATAGATGATTGAAAATGAAGTATTTAAGGTTATTTTCTGATCAATTATGTGTTTGCATAATTTTTATCGTATTTTTAATGAATTAATAACAATAAACCGAAAATTCACGAACACGTGGAAAAACTGCAAAATATTGCCTAATTCGATAATATTTTGTTTAAATCACACAAAGGAAAAGGGGATGATAAAGGCCAAAATATTGCTAAATTCGATGATATTTATTACAAAAGAAAATGCAAGAAAACTTGCTTAAAAATGCAAAATTTGAAAATTCTGAGATTTGAAGGCCAAATCACATATCGTAAGAAAACATGAAGTAGTATCGAAATATTGGTAGAAACGAATATATATACGTAAAATCAAACTACATGAATAACGTGAAAAAAGTCACTATATTACCATATTTAAGGATTTTAACTTCAAATCATAGAGCGAGGTTTCGTATTATTTAGATCCAAGAAAAGACATATGACAATGTTGTTTGAAATACAAATGATAAAAATCAATGTGTTTTCATTAGAATTAACTAAAATGTTCCTGATTTTCCGTTTATATTACCGATGGAAGATGTACACGTAAAACCGCTCTAATCCGGCTGAAACGTCGATATATGCAATAAAAACAGAACTTCTCCCCTTTCCAATATCTTACTCAGTATTTTAACGAGAAACAAATAGTTTATTGAAAATTAAGTTTTTAAGGTTAATTTCTAATCAATTATGTGTTTGCATAATTTTTATCGTTTTTTTAATGAATTAAGAGCAATAAACTGAAAGTTCACAAAAACGTGGAAAAACAGCAAAATATTGCCTAATTTGACGATATTTTGTTTATATCACATAAAGGAAAAGGGGATGATAAACGTCAAAATATTGCTAAATTCAATGATTTTTAGTACGAAACAAAATGCAAGAAAACTTGCTTAAAAATGCAAAATTTGAAAATTCTGAGGTTTGAAGGTCAAATCTCATATCGTGAGAAAACTTGAAGTAGTATCGATATATTGGTAAAAACAAATATATATACCGAAAATCAAACTACATGAATAACGTGAAAAAAGTCACTATATTACCATATTTGAGGATTTTAACTTCAAATCATAGAACGAGGTTTCGTATTATTTAGATCCAAGAAAAGACATATGACAATGTTGTTTCTAATACAAATGATAAAAAATCAATGTGTTTTCATTAGAATTAACTAAAATGTTCCTGATTTTCAGTTTATATTACCGATGGAAGATGTACACGTAAAACCGCTCTAATCCGGCTGAAACGTCGATATATGCAATAAAAACCGAACTTCTCCCCTTTCCAATATCTACTGAGTATTTTAACGAGAAACAAATAGTTGATTGAAAATTAAGTGTTTAAGGTTAATTTTTAATCAATTATGTGTTTGCATAATTTTTATCGTATTTTTAATAAATTAAGCGCAATTAACTGAAAGTTCACAAAAACGTGGAAAAACAGCAAAATATTGCCTAATTCGACGATATTTTGTTTATATCTCATAAAGGAAAAGGGGATGATAAACGTCAAAATATTGCTGAATTCGATCATTTTTAGTAAGAAACAAAATGCAAGAAATCTTGCTTAAAATGCAATTTTATGCGAAAACCTGAGATATGAAGGCCAAAGCACATATCGTGATACTACATGAAATAGTATCGAAATATTGGTAAAAATGAATATATATACGTAATATCAAACTACATGAAAAACGTGAAAAAAGTCATTATTATACCAAATTTAAGGATTTTAACTTCGAATCATAGAGCGACGTTTCGTATTTTTTAGACCCTAGAAAAGACGTATAAAGATGTTGCTTCCAATACAAATGATAAAAATCAATGTGTTTTCATTAGAATTAACTAAAATGTTCCTGATTTTCCGTTTATATTACCGATGGAAGATGTACACGTAAAACGGCTCTAATCCGGCTGAAACGTCGATATATGCAATAAAAACAGAACTTCTCCCCTTTTAAATATCTTACTCAGTATTTTAACGAGAAACAAATAGATGATTGAAAATGAAAAGTTTAAAGTTATTTTCTGATCAAATATGTGTTTGCATAATTTTTATCGTATATTTAATGAATTAATAACAATAAACTGAAAATTCACAAAAACGTGGAAAAACGGCAAAATATTGCCTAATTCGATGATATTTTGTTTAAATCACATAAAGGAAAAGGGGATGATAAATGTCAAAATATTGCTAAATTCGATGATTTTTAGTACAAAAGAAAATGCAAGAAAACTTGCTAAAAAATGCAAAATTTGAAAATTCTGAGATTTCAAGGCCAAATCACATATCGTGAGAAAACATGAAGTAGTATCGAAATATTGGTAAAAACGAATATATATACGTAAAATCAAACTACATGAATAACGTGAAAAAAGTCACTATATTACCATATTTGAGGATTTTAACTTCAAATCATAGAGCGAGGTTTCGTATTATTTAGATCCAAGAAAAGACATATGACAATGTTGTTTGAAATACAAATGATAAAAATCAATGTGTATTCATTAGAATTAACTAAAATGTTCCTGATTTTCCGTTTATATTACCGATGGAAGATGTACACGTAAAACCGCTCTAATCCGGCTGAAACGTCGATATATGCAATAAAAACAGAACTTCTCCCCTTTCCAATATCTTACTCAGTATTTTAACGAGAAACAAATAGTAGATTGAAAATTAAGTTTTTAAGGTTAATTTCTAATCAATTATGTGTTTGCATAATTTTTATCGTTTTTTTTAATGAATTAAGAGCAATAAACTGAAAGTTCACAAAAACGTGGAAAAACAGCAAAATATTGCCTAATTTGACGATATTTTGTTTAAATCACATAAAGGAAAAGGGGATGATAAATGTCAAAATATTGCTAAATTCGATGATTTTTAGTACAAAAGAAAATGCAAGAAAACTTGCTAAAAAATGCAAAATTTGAAAATTCTGAGATTTCAAGGCGAAATCACATATCGTGAGAAAACATGAAGTAGTATCGAAATATTGGTAAAAACGAATATATATACGTAAAATCAAACTACATGAATAACGTGAAAAAAGTCACTATATTACCATATTTGAGGATTTTAACTTCAAATCATAGAGCGACGTTTCGTATTATTTAGATCCAAGAAAAGACATATGACAATGTCGTTTGAAATACAAATGATAAAAATCAATGTGTTTTCATTAGAATTAACTAAAATGTTCCTGATTTTCCGTTTATATTACCGATGGAAGATATACACGTAAAACGGCTCTAATCCGGCTGAAACGTCGATATATGCAATAAAAACCGAACTTTTCCCCTTTTCAATATCTTACTCAGTATTTTAACGAGAAACAAATAGATGATTGAAAATGAAGTATTTAAGGTTATTTTCTAATCAATTATGTGTTTGCATAATTTTTATCGTATATTTAATGAATTAAGAGCAATAAACTGAAAGTTCACAAAAACGTGAAAAAACAGCAAAATATTGCCTAATTTGATGATATTTTGTTAATATCACATAAAGGAAAAGGGGATGATAAACGTCAAAATATTGCTAAATTCAATGATTTTTAGTACGAAACAAAATGCAAGAAAACTTGCTTAAAAATGCAAAATTTGAAAATTCTGAGGTTTGAAGGTCAAATCTCATATCGTGAGAAAACTTGAAGTAGTATCGATATATTGGTAAAAACAAATATATATACCGAAAATCAAACTACATGAATAACGTGAAAAAAGTCACTATATTACCATATTTGAGGATTTTAACTTCAAATCATAGAACGAGGTTTCGTATTATTTAGATCCAAGAAAAGACATATGACAATGTTGTTTCTAATACAAATGATAAAAAATCAATGTGTTTTCATTAGAATTAACTAAAATGTTCCTGATTTTCCGTTTATATTACCGATGGAAGATGTACACGTAAAACCGCTCTAATCCGGCTGAAACGTCGATATATGCAATAAAAACAGAACTTCTCCCCTTTCCAATATCTACTCAGTATTTTAACGAGAAACAAATAGTTGATTGAAAATTAAGTGTTTAAGGTTAATTTTTAATCAATTATGTGTTTGCATAATTTTTATCGTATTTTTAATGAATTAAGCGCAATTAACTGAAAGTTCACAAAAACGTGGAAAAACAGCAAAATATTGCCTTATTCGACGATATTTTGTTTATATCTCATAAAGGAAAAGGGGATGATAAACGTCAAAATATTGCTGAATTCGAAGATTTTTAGTACGAAACAAAATGCAAGAAAACTTGCTTAAAATGCAATTTTATGCGAAAACCTGAGATATGAAGGCCAAAGCACATATCGTGATACTACATGAAATAGTATCGAAATATTGGTAAAAATGAATATATATACGTAATATCAAACTACATGAAAAACGTGAAAAAAGTCATTATTATACCAAATTTAAGGATTTTAACTTCGAATCATAGAGCGACGTTTCGTATTTTTTAGACCCTAGAAAAGACGTATAAAGATGTTGCTTCCAATACAAATGATAAAAATCAATGTGTTTTCATTAGAATTAACTAAAATGTTCCTGATTTTCCGTTTATATTACCGATGGAAGATGTACACGTAAAACCGCTCTAATCCGGCTGAAACGTCGATATATGCAATAAAAACAGAACTTCTCCCCTTTCCAATATCTACTCAGTATTTTAACGAGAAACAAATAGTTGATTGAAAATTAAGTGTTTAAGGTTAATTTTTAATCAATTATGTGTTTGCATAATTTTTATCGTATTTTTAATGAATTAAGCGCAATTAACTGAAAGTTCACAAAAACGTGGAAAAACAGCAAAATATTGCCTTATTCGACGATATTTTGTTTATATAGGAAAGGAAAAGGGGATAAAGGAAATAGGAAAGGAAAGGAAAAAAAGAGGAAAAGGGGATGATAAACGTCAAAATATTGCTGAATTCGATGATTTTTAGTACGAAACAAAATGCTAGAAAACTTGCTTAAAATGCAATTTTATGCGAAAACCTGAGATATGAAGGCCAAAGCACATATCGTGATACTACATGAAATAGTATCGAAAAATTGGTAAAAATGAATATATATACGTAATATCAAACTACATGAAAAACGTGAAAAAAGTCATCATTATACCAAATTTAAGGATTTTAACTTCGAATCATAGAGCGACGTTTCGTATTTTTTAGACCCTAGAAAAGACGTATAAAGATGTTGCTTCCAATACAAATGATAAAAATTAATGTGTTTTCATTAGAATTAACTAAAATGTTCCTGATTTTCCGTTTATATTACCGATGGAAGATGTACACGTAAAACGGCTCTAATCCGGCTGAAACGTCGATATATGCAATAAAAACAGAACTTCTCCCCTTTTCAATATCTTACTCAGTATTTTAACGAGAAACAAATATATGATTGAAAATGAAGTATTTAAGGTTATTTTCTGATCAATTATGTGTTTGCATAATTTTTATCGTATTTTTAATGAATTAATAACAATAAACCGAAAATTCACGAACACGTGGAAAAACTGCAAAATATTGCCTAATTCGATAATATTTTGTTTAAATCACACAAAGGAAAAGGGGATGATAAAAGTCAAAATATTGCTAAATTCGATGATATTTATTACAAAAGAAAATGCAAGAAAACTTGCTTAAAAATGCAAAATTTGAAAATTCTGAGATTTGAAGGCCAAATCACATATCGTAAGAAAACATGAAGTAGTATCGAAATATTGGTAGAAACGAATATATATACGTAAAATCAAACTACATGAATAACGTGAAAAAAGTCACTATATTACCATATTTAAGGATTTTAACTTCAAATCATAGAGCGAGGTTTCGTATTATTTAGATCCAAGAAAAGACATATGACAATGTTGTTTGAAATACAAATGATAAAAATCAATGTGTTTTCATTAGAATTAACTAAAATGTTCCTGATTTTCCGTTTATATTACCGATGGAAGATGTACACGTAAAACCGCTCTAATCCGGCTGAAACGTCGATATATGCAATAAAAACAGAACTTCTCCCCTTTCCAATATCTTACTCAGTATTTTAACGAGAAACAAATAGTTGATTGAAAATTAAGTTTTTAAGGTTAATTTCTAATCAATTATGTGTTTGCATAATTTTTATCGTTTTTTTAATGAATTAAGAGCAATAAACTGAAAGTTCACAAAAACGTGGAAAAACAGCAAAATATTGCCTAATTTGACGATATTTTGTTTATATCACATAAAGGAAAAGGGGATGATAAACGTCAAAATATTGCTAAATTCAATGATTTTTAGTACGAAACAAAATGCAAGAAAACTTGCTTAAAAATGCAAAATTTGAAAATTCTGAGGTTTGAAGGTCAAATCTCATATCGTGAGAAAACTTGAAGTAGTATCGATATATTGGTAAAAACGAATATATATACGTAAAATCAAACTACATGAATAACGTGAAAAAAGTCACTATATTAACATATTTGAGGATTTTAACTTCAAATCATAGAGCGAGGTTTCGTATTATTTAGATCCAAGAAAAGACATATGACAATGTTGTTTGAAATACAAATGATAAAAATCAATGTGTTTTCATTAGAATTAACTAAAATGTTCCTGATTTTCCGTTTATATTACCGATGGAAGATGTACACGTAAAACCGCTCTAATCCGGCTGAAACGTCGATATATGCAATAAAAACAGAACTTCTCCCCTTTCCAATATCTTACTCAGTATTTTAACGAGAAACAAATAGTAGATTGAAAATTAAGTTTTTAAGGTTAATTTCTAATCAATTATGTGTTTGCATAATTTTTATCGTTTTTTTTAATGAATTAAGAGCAATAAACTGAAAGTTCACAAAAACGTGGAAAAACAGCAAAATATTGCCTAATTTGACGATATTTTGTTTAAATCACATAAAGGAAAAGGGGATGATAAATGTCAAAATATTGCTAAATTCGATGATTTTTAGTACAAAAGAAAATGCAAGAAAACTTGCTAAAAAATGCAAAATTTGAAAATTCTGAGATTTCAAGGCGAAATCACATATCGTGAGAAAACATGAAGTAGTATCGAAATATTGGTAAAAACGAATATATATACGTAAAATCAAACTACATGAATAACGTGAAAAAAGTCACTATATTACCATATTTGAGGATTTTAACTTCAAATCATAGAGCGACGTTTCGTATTATTTAGATCCAAGAAAAGACATATGACAATGTCGTTTGAAATACAAATGATAAAAATCAATGTGTTTTCATTAGAATTAACTAAAATGTTCCTGATTTTCCGTTTATATTACCGATGGAAGATATACACGTAAAACGGCTCTAATCCGGCTGAAACGTCGATATATGCAATAAAAACCGAACTTTTCCCCTTTTCAATATCTTACTCAGTATTTTAACGAGAAACAAATAGATGATTGAAAATGAAGTATTTAAGGTTATTTTCTAATCAATTATGTGTTTGCATAATTTTTATCGTATATTTAATGAATTAAGAGCAATAAACTGAAAGTTCACAAAAACGTGGAAAAACAGCAAAATATTGCCTAATTTGATGATATTTTGTTAATATCACATAAAGGAAAAGGGGATGATAAACGTCAAAATATTGCTAAATTCAATGATTTTTAGTACGAAACAAAATGCAAGAAAACTTGCTTAAAAATGCAAAATTTGAAAATTCTGAGGTTTGAAGGTCAAATCTCATATCGTGAGAAAACTTGAAGTAGTATCGATATATTGGTAAAAACAAATATATATACCGAAAATCAAACTACATGAATAACGTGAAAAAAGTCACTATATTACCATATTTGAGGATTTTAACTTCAAATCATAGAACGAGGTTTCGTATTATTTAGATCCAAGAAAAGACATATGACAATGTTGTTTCTAATACAAATGATAAAAAATCAATGTGTTTTCATTAGAATTAACTAAAATGTTCCTGATTTTCCGTTTATATTACCGATGGAAGATGTACACGTAAAACCGCTCTAATCCGGCTGAAACGTCGATATATGCAATAAAAACAGAACTTCTCCCCTTTCCAATATCTACTCAGTATTTTAACGAGAAACAAATAGTTGATTGAAAATTAAGTGTTTAAGGTTAATTTTTAATCAATTATGTGTTTGCATAATTTTTATCGTATTTTTAATGAATTAAGCGCAATTAACTGAAAGTTCACAAAAACGTGGAAAAACAGCAAAATATTGCCTTATTCGACGATATTTTGTTTATATCTCATAAAGGAAAAGGGGATGATAAACGTCAAAATATTGCTGAATTCGATGATTTTTAGTACGAAACAAAATGCAAGAAAACTTGCTTAAAATGCAATTTTATGCGAAAACCTGAGATATGAAGGCCAAAGCACATATCGTGATACTACATGAAATAGTATCGAAATATTGGTAAAAATGAATATATATACGTAATATCAAACTACATGAAAAACGTGAAAAAAGTCATTATTATACCAAATTTAAGGATTTTAACTTCGAATCATAGAGCGACGTTTCGTATTTTTTAGACCCTAGAAAAGACGTATAAAGATGTTGCTTCCAATACAAATGATAAAAATCAATGTGTTTTCATTAGAATTAACTAAAATGTTCCTGATTTTCCGTTTATATTACCGATGGAAGATGTACACGTAAAACCGCTCTAATCCGGCTGAAACGTCGATATATGCAATAAAAACAGAACTTCTCCCCTTTCCAATATCTACTGAGTATTTTAACGAGAAACAAATAGTTGATTGAAAATTAAGTGTTTAAGGTTAATTTTTAATCAATTATGTGTTTGCATAATTTTTATCGTATTTTTAATGAATTAAGCGCAATTAACTGAAAGTTCACAAAAACGTGGAAAAACAGCAAAATATTGCCTAATTCGACGATATTTTGTTTATATCTCATAAAGGAAAAGGGGATGATAAACGTCAAAATATTGCTGAATTCGATCATTTTTAGTACGAAACAAAATGCAAGAAAACTTGCTTAAAATGCAATTTTATGCGAAAACCTGAGATATGAAGGCCAAAGCACATATCGTGATACTACATGAAATAGTATCGAAAAATTGGTAAAAATGAATATATATACGTAATATCAAACTACATGAAAAACGTGAAAAAAGTCATCATTATACCAAATTTAAGGATTTTAACTTCGAATCATAGAGCGACGTTTCGTATTTTTTAGACCCTAGAAAAGACGTATAAAGATGTTGCTTCCAATACAAATGATAAAAATTAATGTGTTTTCATTAGAATTAACTAAAATGTTCCTGATTTTCCGTTTATATTACCGATGGAAGATGTACACGTAAAACGGCTCTAATCCGGCTGAAACGTCGATATATGCAATAAAAACAGAACTTCTCCCCTTTTCAATATCTTACTCAGTATTTTAACGAGAAACAAATATATGATTGAAAATGAAGTATTTAAGGTTATTTTCTGATCAATTATGTGTTTGCATAATTTTTATCGTATTTTTAATGAATTAATAACAATAAACCGAAAATTCACGAACACGTGGAAAAACTGCAAAATATTGCCTAATTCGATAATATTTTGTTTAAATCACACAAAGGAAAAGGGGATGATAAAAGTCAAAATATTGCTAAATTCGATGATATTTATTACAAAAGAAAATGCAAGAAAACTTGCTTAAAAATGCAAAATTTGAAAATTCTGAGATTTGAAGGCCAAATCACATATCGTAAGAAAACATGAAGTAGTATCGAAATATTGGTAGAAACGAATATATATACGTAAAATCAAACTACATGAATAACGTGAAAAAAGTCACTATATTACCATATTTAAGGATTTTAACTTCAAATCATAGAGCGAGGTTTCGTATTATTTAGATCCAAGAAAAGACATATGACAATGTTGTTTGAAATACAAATGATAAAAATCAATGTGTTTTCATTAGAATTAACTAAAATGTTCCTGATTTTCCGTTTATATTACCGATGGAAGATGTACACGTAAAACCGCTCTAATCCGGCTGAAACGTCGATATATGCAATAAAAACAGAACTTCTCCCCTTTCCAATATCTTACTCAGTATTTTAACGAGAAACAAATAGTTGATTGAAAATTAAGTTTTTAAGGTTAATTTCTAATCAATTATGTGTTTGCATAATTTTTATCGTTTTTTTAATGAATTAAGAGCAATAAACTGAAAGTTCACAAAAACGTGGAAAAACAGCAAAATATTGCCTAATTTGACGATATTTTGTTTATATCACATAAAGGAAAAGGGGATGATAAACGTCAAAATATTGCTAAATTCAATGATTTTTAGTACGAAACAAAATGCAAGAAAACTTGCTTAAAAATGCAAAATTTGAAAATTCTGAGGTTTGAAGGTCAAATCTCATATCGTGAGAAAACTTGAAGTAGTATCGATATATTGGTAAAAACGAATATATATACGTAAAATCAAACTACATGAATAACGTGAAAAAAGTCACTATATTAACATATTTGAGGATTTTAACTTCAAATCATAGAGCGAGGTTTCGTATTATTTAGATCCAAGAAAAGACATATGACAATGTTGTTTGAAATACAAATGATAAAAATCAATGTGTTTTCATTAGAATTAACTAAAATGTTCCTGATTTTCCGTTTATATTACCGATGGAAGATGTACACGTAAAACCGCTCTAATCCGGCTGAAACGTCGATATATGCAATAAAAACAGAACTTCTCCCCTTTCCAATATCTTACTCAGTATTTTAACGAGAAACAAATAGTAGATTGAAAATTAAGTTTTTAAGGTTAATTTCTAATCAATTATGTGTTTGCATAATTTTTATCGTTTTTTTTAATGAATTAAGAGCAATAAACTGAAAGTTCACAAAAACGTGGAAAAACAGCAAAATATTGCCTAATTTGACGATATTTTGTTTAAATCACATAAAGGAAAAGGGGATGATAAATGTCAAAATATTGCTAAATTCGATGATTTTTAGTACAAAAGAAAATGCAAGAAAACTTGCTAAAAAATGCAAAATTTGAAAATTCTGAGATTTCAAGGCGAAATCACATATCGTGAGAAAACATGAAGTAGTATCGAAATATTGGTAAAAACGAATATATATACGTAAAATCAAACTACATGAATAACGTGAAAAAAGTCACTATATTACCATATTTGAGGATTTTAACTTCAAATCATAGAGCGACGTTTCGTATTATTTAGATCCAAGAAAAGACATATGACAATGTCGTTTGAAATACAAATGATAAAAATCAATGTGTTTTCATTAGAATTAACTAAAATGTTCCTGATTTTCCGTTTATATTACCGATGGAAGATATACACGTAAAACGGCTCTAATCCGGCTGAAACGTCGATATATGCAATAAAAACCGAACTTTTCCCCTTTTCAATATCTTACTCAGTATTTTAACGAGAAACAAATAGATGATTGAAAATGAAGTATTTAAGGTTATTTTCTAATCAATTATGTGTTTGCATAATTTTTATCGTATATTTAATGAATTAAGAGCAATAAACTGAAAGTTCACAAAAACGTGGAAAAACAGCAAAATATTGCCTAATTTGATGATATTTTGTTAATATCACATAAAGGAAAAGGGGATGATAAACGTCAAAATATTGCTAAATTCAATGATTTTTAGTACGAAACAAAATGCAAGAAAACTTGCTTAAAAATGCAAAATTTGAAAATTCTGAGGTTTGAAGGTCAAATCTCATATCGTGAGAAAACTTGAAGTAGTATCGATATATTGGTAAAAACAAATATATATACCGAAAATCAAACTACATGAATAACGTGAAAAAAGTCACTATATTACCATATTTGAGGATTTTAACTTCAAATCATAGAACGAGGTTTCGTATTATTTAGATCCAAGAAAAGACATATGACAATGTTGTTTCTAATACAAATGATAAAAAATCAATGTGTTTTCATTAGAATTAACTAAAATGTTCCTGATTTTCCGTTTATATTACCGATGGAAGATGTACACGTAAAACCGCTCTAATCCGGCTGAAACGTCGATATATGCAATAAAAACAGAACTTCTCCCCTTTCCAATATCTACTCAGTATTTTAACGAGAAACAAATAGTTGATTGAAAATTAAGTGTTTAAGGTTAATTTTTAATCAATTATGTGTTTGCATAATTTTTATCGTATTTTTAATGAATTAAGCGCAATTAACTGAAAGTTCACAAAAACGTGGAAAAACAGCAAAATATTGCCTTATTCGACGATATTTTGTTTATATCTCATAAAGGAAAAGGGGATGATAAACGTCAAAATATTGCTGAATTCGATGATTTTTAGTACGAAACAAAATGCAAGAAAACTTGCTTAAAATGCAATTTTATGCGAAAACCTGAGATATGAAGGCCAAAGCACATATCGTGATACTACATGAAATAGTATCGAAATATTGGTAAAAATGAATATATATACGTAATATCAAACTACATGAAAAACGTGAAAAAAGTCATTATTATACCAAATTTAAGGATTTTAACTTCGAATCATAGAGCGACGTTTCGTATTTTTTAGACCCTAGAAAAGACGTATAAAGATGTTGCTTCCAATACAAATGATAAAAATCAATGTGTTTTCATTAGAATTAACTAAAATGTTCCTGATTTTCCGTTTATATTACCGATGGAAGATGTACACGTAAAACCGCTCTAATCCGGCTGAAACGTCGATATATGCAATAAAAACAGAACTTCTCCCCTTTCCAATATCTACTGAGTATTTTAACGAGAAACAAATAGTTGATTGAAAATTAAGTGTTTAAGGTTAATTTTTAATCAATTATGTGTTTGCATAATTTTTATCGTATTTTTAATGAATTAAGCGCAATTAACTGAAAGTTCACAAAAACGTGGAAAAACAGCAAAATATTGCCTAATTCGACGATATTTTGTTTATATCTCATAAAGGAAAAGGGGATGATAAACGTCAAAATATTGCTGAATTCGATCATTTTTAGTACGAAACAAAATGCAAGATAACTTGCTTAAAATGCAATTTTATGCGAAAACCTGAGATATGAAGGCCAAAGCACATATCGTGATACTACATGAAATAGTATCGAAATATTGGTAAAAATGAATATATATACGTAATATCAAACTACATGAAAAACGTGAAAAAAGTCATTATTATACCAAATTTAAGGATTTTAACTTCGAATCATAGAGCGACGTTTCGTATTTTTTAGACCCTAGAAAAGACGTATAAAGATGTTGCTTCCAATACAAATGATAAAAATCAATGTGTTTTCATTAGAATTAACTAAAATGTTCCTGATTTTCCGTTTATATTACCGATGGAAGATGTACACGTAAAACGGCTCTAATCCGGCTGAAACGTCGATATATGCAATAAAAACATAACTTCTCCCCTTTTAAATATCTTACTCAGTATTTTAACGAGAAACAAATAGATGATTGAAAATGAAGGGTTTAAGGTTATTTTCTGATCAATTATGTGTTTGCATAATTTTTATCGTATATTTAATGAATTAATAACAATAAACTGAAAATTCACAAAAACGTGGAAAAACGGCAAAATATTGCCTAATTCGATGATATTTTGTTTAAATCACATAAAGGAAAAGGGGATGATAAATGTCAAAATATTGCTAAATTCGATGATTTTTAGTACAAAAGAAAATGCAAGAAAACTTGCTAAAAAATGCAAAATTTGAAAATTCTGAGATTTCAAGGCCAAATCACATATCGTGAGAAAACATGAAGTAGTATCGAAATATTGGTAAAAACGAATATATATACGTAAAATCAAACTACATGAATAACGTGAAAAAAGTCACTATATTACCATATTTGAGGATTTTAACTTCAAATCATAGAGCGAGGTTTCGTATTATTTAGATCCAAGAAAAGACGTATGACAATGTTGTTTGAAATACAAATGATAAAAATCAATGTGTTTTCATTAGAATTAACTAAAATGTTCCTGATTTTCCGTTTATATTACCGATGGAAGATGTACACGTAAAACCGCTCTAATCCGGGTGAAACGTCGATATATGCAATAAAAACAGAACTTCTCCCCTTTCCAATATCTTACTCAGTATTTTAACGAGAAACAAATAGATGATTGAAAATGAAGTATTTAAGGTTATTTTCTAATCAATTATGTGTTTGCATAATTTTTATCGTATATTTAATGAATTAAGAGCAATAAACTGAAAGTTCACAAAAACGTGGAAAAACAGCAAAATATTGCCTAATTTGATGATATTTTGTTAATATCACATAAAGGAAAAGGGGATGATAAACGTCAAAATATTGCTAAATTCAATGATTTTTAGTACGAAACAAAATGCAAGAAAACTTGCTTAAAAATGCAAAATTTGAAAATTCTGAGGTTTGAAGGTCAAATCTCATATCGTGAGAAAACTTGAAGTAGTATCGATATATTGGTAAAAACAAATATATATACCGAAAATCAAACTACATGAATAACGTGAAAAAAGTCACTATATTACCATATTTGAGGATTTTAACTTCAAATCATAGAACGAGGTTTTGTATTTTTTAGATCCAAGAAAAGACATATGACAATGTTGTTTCTAATACAAATGATAAAAAATCAATGTGTTTTCATTAGAATTAACTAAAATGTTCCTGATTTTCCGTTTATATTACCGATGGAAGATGTACACGTAAAACCGCTCTAATCCGGCTGAAACGTCGATATATGCAATAAAAACAGAACTTCTCCCCTTTCCAATATCTACTCAGTATTTTAACGAGAAACAAATAGTTGATTGAAAATTAAGTGTTTAAGGTTAATTTTTAATCAATTATGTGTTTGCATAATTTTTATCGTATTTTTAATGAATTAAGCGCAATTAACTGAAAGTTCACAAAAACGTGGAAAAACAGCAAAATATTGCCTTATTCGACGATATTTTGTTTATATCTCATAAAGTAAAAGGGGATGATAAACGTCAAAATATTGCTGAATTCGATGATTTTTAGTACGAAACAAAATGCAAGAAAACTTGCTTAAAATGCAATTTTATGCGAAAACCTGAGATATGAAGGCCAAAGCACATATCGTGATACTACATGAAATAGTATCGAAATATTGGTAAAAATGAATATATATACGTAATATCAAACTACATGAAAAACGTGAAAAAAGTCATCATTATACCAAATTTAAGGATTTTAACTTCGAATCATAGAGCGACGTTTCGTATTTTTTAGACCCTAGAAAAGACGTATAAAGATGTTGCTTCCAATACAAATGATAAAAATCAATGTGTTTTCATTAGAATTAACTAAAATGTTCCTGATTTTCCGTTTATATTACCGATGGAAGATGTACACGTAAAACGGCTCTAATCCGGCTGAAACGTCGATATATGCAATAAAAACAGAACTTCTCCCCTTTTAAATATCTTACTCAGTATTTTAACGAGAAACAAATAGATGATTGAAAATGAAGGGTTTAAGGTTATTTTCTGATCAATTATGTGTTTGCATAATTTTTATCGTATATTTAATGAATTAATAACAATAAACTGAAAATTCACAAAAACGTGGAAAAACGGCAAAATATTGCCTAATTCGATGATATTTTGTTTAAATCACATAAAGGAAAAGGGGATGATAAATGTCAAAATATTGCTAAATTCGATGATTTTTAGTACAAAAGAAAATGCAAGAAAACTTGCTAAAAAATGCAAAATTTGAAAATTCTGAGATTTCAAGGCGAAATCACATATCGTGAGAAAACATGAAGTAGTATCGAAATATTGGTAAAAACGAATATATATACGTAAAATCAAACTACATGAATAACGTGAAAAAAGTCACTATATTACCATATTTGAGGATTTTAACTTCAAATCATAGAGCGACGTTTCGTATTATTTAGATCCAAGAAAAGACATATGACAATGTCGTTTGAAATACAAATGATAAAAATCAATGTGTTTTCATTAGAATTAACTAAAATGTTCCTGATTTTCCGTTTATATTACCGATGGCAGATATACACGTAAAACGGCTCTAATCCGGCTGAAACGTCGATATATGCAATAAAAACCGAACTTTTCCCCTTTTCAATATCTTACTCAGTATTTTAACGAGAAACAAATAGATGATTGAAAATGAAGTATTTAAGGTTATTTTCTAATCAATTATGTGTTTGCATAATTTTTATCGTATATTTAATGAATTAAGAGCAATAAACTGAAAGTTCACAAAAACGTGGAAAAACAGCAAAATATTGCCTAATTTGATGATATTTTGTTAATATCACATAAAGGAAAAGGGGATGATAAACGTCAAAATATTGCTAAATTCAATGATTTTTAGTACGAAACAAAATGCAAGAAAACTTGCTTAAAAATGCAAAATTTGAAAATTCTGAGGTTTGAAGGTCAAATCTCATATCGTGAGAAAACTTGAAGTAGTATCGATATATTGGTAAAAACAAATATATATACCGAAAATCAAACTACATGAATAACGTGAAAAAAGTCACTATATTACCATATTTGAGGATTTTAACTTCAAATCATAGAACGAGGTTTCGTATTATTTAGATCCAAGAAAAGACATATGACAATGTTGTTTCTAATACAAATGATAAAAAATCAATGTGTTTTCATTAGAATTAACTAAAATGTTCCTGATTTTCCGTTTATATTACCGATGGAAGATGTACACGTAAAACCGCTCTAATCCGGCTGAAACGTCGATATATGCAATAAAAACAGAACTTCTCCCCTTTCCAATATCTACTCAGTATTTTAACGAGAAACAAATAGTTGATTGAAAATTAAGTGTTTAAGGTTAATTTTTAATCAATTATGTGTTTGCATAATTTTTATCGTATTTTTAATGAATTAAGCGCAATTAACTGAAAGTTCACAAAAACGTGGAAAAACAGCAAAATATTGCCTTATTCGACGATATTTTGTTTATATCTCATAAAGGAAAAGGGGATGATAAACGTCAAAATATTGCTGAATTCGATGATTTTTAGTACGAAACAAAATGCAAGAAAACTTGCTTAAAATGCAATTTTATGCGAAAACCTGAGATATGAAGGCCAAAGCACATATCGTGATACTACATGAAATAGTATCGAAATATTGGTAAAAATGAATATATATACGTAATATCAAACTACATGAAAAACGTGAAAAAAGTCATCATTATACCAAATTTAAGGATTTTAACTTCGAATCATAGAGCGACGTTTCGTATTTTTTAGACCCTAGAAAAGACGTATAAAGATGTTGCTTCCAATACAAATGATAAAAATCAATGTGTTTTCATTAGAATTAACTAAAATGTTCCTGATTTTCCGTTTATATTACCGATGGAAGATGTACACGTAAAACGGCTCTAATCCGGCTGAAACGTCGATATATGCAATAAAAACAGAACTTCTCCCCTTTCCAATATCTACTCAGTATTTTAACGAGAAACAAATAGTTGATTGAAAATTAAGTGTTTAACGTTAATTTTTTATCAATTATGTGTTTGCATAATTTTTATCGTATTTTTAATGAATTAAGCGCAATTAACTGAAAGTTCACAAAAACGTGGAAAAACAGCAAAATATTGCCTAATTCGACGATATTTTGTTTATATCTCATAAAGGAAAAGGGGATGATAAACGTCAAAATATTGCTGAATTCGATCATTTTTAGTACGAAACAAAATGCAAGAAAACTTGCTTAAAATGCAATTTTATGCGAAAACCTGAGATATGAAGGCCAAAGCACATATCGTGATACTACATGAAATAGTATCGAAATATTGGTAAAAATGAATATATATACGTAATATCAAACTACATGAAAAACGTGAAAAAAGTCATTATTATACCAAATTTAAGGATTTTAACTTCGAATCATAGAGCGACGTTTCGTATTTTTTAGACCCTAGAAAAGACGTATAAAGATGTTGCTTCCAATACAAATGATAAAAATCAATGTGTTTTCATTAGAATTAACTAAAATGTTCCTGATTTTCCGTTTATATTACCGATGAAAGATGTACACGTAAAACGGCTCTAATCCGGCTGAAACGTCGATATATGCAATAAAAACAGAACTTCTCCCCTTTTAAATATCTTACTCAGTATTTTAACGAGAAACAAATAGATGATTGAAAATGAAGAGTTTAAGGTTATTTTCTGATCAATTATGTGTTTGCATAATTTTTATCGTATATTTAATGAATTAATAACAATAAACTGAAAATTCACAAAAACGTGGAAAAACGGCAAAATATTGCCTAATTCGATGATATTTTGTTTAAATCACATAAAGGAAAAGGGGATGATAAATGTCAAAATATTGCTAAATTCGATGATTTTTAGTACAAAAGAAAATGCAAGAAAACTTGCTAAAAAATGCAAAATTTGAAAATTCTGAGATTTCAAGGCGAAATCACATATCGTGAGAAAACATGAAGTAGTATCGAAATATTGGTAAAAACGAATATATATACGTAAAATCAAACTACATGAATAACGTGAAAAAAGTCACTATATTACCATATTTGAGGATTTTAACTTCAAATCATAGAGCGACGTTTCGTATTATTTAGATCCAAGAAAAGACATATGACAATGTCGTTTGAAATACAAATGATAAAAATCAATGTGTTTTCATTAGAATTAACTAAAATGTTCCTGATTTTCCGTTTATATTACCGATGGAAGATATACACGTAAAACGGCTCTAATCCGGCTGAAACGTCGATATATGCAATAAAAACCGAACTTTTCCCCTTTTCAATATCTTACTCAGTATTTTAACGAGAAACAAATAGATGATTGAAAATGAAGTATTTAAGGTTATTTTCTAATCAATTATGTGTTTGCATAATTTTTATCGTATATTTAATGAATTAAGAGCAATAAACTGAAAGTTCACAAAAACGTGGAAAAACAGCAAAATATTGCCTAATTTGATGATATTTTGTTAATATCACATAAAGGAAAAGGGGATGATAAACGTCAAAATATTGCTAAATTCAATGATTTTTAGTACGAAACAAAATGCAAGAAAACTTGCTTAAAAATGCAAAATTTGAAAATTCTGAGGTTTGAAGGTCAAATCTCATATCGTGAGAAAACTTGAAGTAGTATCGATATATTGGTAAAAACAAATATATATACCGAAAATCAAACTACATGAATAACGTGAAAAAAGTCACTATATTACCATATTTGAGGATTTTAACTTCAAATCATAGAACGAGGTTTCGTATTATTTAGATCCAAGAAAAGACATATGACAATGTTGTTTCTAATACAAATGATAAAAAATCAATGTGTTTTCATTAGAATTAACTAAAATGTTCCTGATTTTCCGTTTATATTACCGATGGAAGATGTACACGTAAAACCGCTCTAATCCGGCTGAAACGTCGATATATGCAATAAAAACAGAACTTCTCCCCTTTCCAATATCTACTCAGTATTTTAACGAGAAACAAATAGTTGATTGAAAATTAAGTGTTTAAGGTTAATTTTTAATCAATTATGTGTTTGCATAATTTTTATCGTATTTTTAATGAATTAAGCGCAATTAACTGAAAGTTCACAAAAACGTGGAAAAACAGCAAAATATTGCCTTATTCGACGATATTTTGTTTATATCTCATAAAGGAAAAGGGGATGATAAACGTCAAAATATTGCTGAATTCGATGATTTTTAGTACGAAACAAAATGCAAGAAAACTTGCTTAAAATGCAATTTTATGCGAAAACCTGAGATATGAAGGCCAAAGCACATATCGTGATACTACATGAAATAGTATCGAAATATTGGTAAAAATGAATATATATACGTAATATCAAACTACATGAAAAACGTGAAAAAAGTCATTATTATACCAAATTTAAGGATTTTAACTTCGAATCATAGAGCGACGTTTCGTATTTTTTAGACCCTAGAAAAGACGTATAAAGATGTTGCTTCCAATACAAATGATAAAAATCAATGTGTTTTCATTAGAATTAACTAAAATGTTCCTGATTTTCCGTTTATATTACCGATGGAAGATGTACACGTAAAACCGCTCTAATCCGGCTGAAACGTCGATATATGCAATAAAAACAGAACTTCTCCCCTTTCCAATATCTACTCAGTATTTTAACGAGAAACAAATAGTTGATTGAAAATTAAGTGTTTAAGGTTAATTTTTAATCAATTATGTGTTTGCATAATTTTTATCGTATTTTTAATGAATTAAGCGCAATTAACTGAAAGTTCACAAAAACGTGGAAAAACAGCAAAATATTGCCTTATTCGACGATATTTTGTTTATATCTCATAAAGGAAAAGGGGATGATAAACGTCAAAATATTGCTGAATTCGATGATTTTTAGTACGAAACAAAATGCAAGAAAACTTGCTTAAAATGCAATTTTATGCGAAAACCTGAGATATGAAGGCCAAAGCACATATCGTGATACTACATGAAATAGTATCGAAATATTGGTAAAAATGAATATATATACGTAATATCAAACTACATGAAAAACGTGAAAAAAGTCATCATTATACCAAATTTAAGGATTTTAACTTCGAATCATAGAGCGACGTTTCGTATTTTTTAGACCCTAGAAAAGACGTATAAAGATGTTGCTTCCAATACAAATGATAAAAATCAATGTGTTTTCATTAGAATTAACTAAAATGTTCCTGATTTTCCGTTTATATTACCGATGGAAGATGTACACGTAAAACCGCTCTAATCCGGCTGAAACGTCGATATATGCAATAAAAACAGAACTTCTCCCCTTTCCAATATCTACTCAGTATTTTAACGAGAAACAAATAGTTGATTGAAAATTAAGTGTTTAAGGTTAATTTTTAATCAATTATGTGTTTGCATAATTTTTATCGTATTTTTAATGAATTAAGCGCAATTAACTGAAAGTTCACAAAAACGTGGAAAAACAGCAAAATATTGTCTAATTCGACGATATTTTGTTTATATCTCATAAAGGAAAAGGGGATGATAAACGTCAAAATATTGCTGAATTCGATCATTTTTAGTACGAAACAAAATGCAAGAAAACTTGCTTAAAATGCAATTTTATGCGAAAACCTGAGATATGAAGGCCAAAGCACATATCGTGATACTACATGAAATAGTATCGAAATATTGGTAAAAATGAATATATATACGTAATATCAAACTACATGAAAAACGTGAAAAAAGTCATTATTATACCAAATTTAAGGATTGTAACTTCGAATCATAGAGCGACGTTTCGTATTTTTTAGACCCTAGAAAAGACGTATAAAGATGTTGCTTCCAATACAAATGATAAAAATCAATGTGTTTTCATTAGAATTAACTAAAATGTTCCTGATTTTCCGTTTATATTACCGATGAAAGATGTACACGTAAAACGGCTCTAATCCGGCTGAAACGTCGATATATGCAATAAAAACAGAACTTCTCCCCTTTTAAATATCTTACTCAGTATTTTAACGAGAAACAAATAGATGATTGAAAATGAAGAGTTTAAGGTTATTTTCTGATCAATTATGTGTTTGCATAATTTTTATCGTATATTTAATGAATTAATAACAATAAACTGAAAATTCACAAAAACGTGGAAAAACGGCAAAATATTGCCTAATTCGATGATATTTTGTTTAAATCACATAAAGGAAAAGGGGATGATAAATGTCAAAATATTGCTAAATTCGATGATTTTTAGTACAAAAGAAAATGCAAGAAAACTTGCTAAAAAATGCAAAATTTGAAAATTCTGAGATTTCAAGGCGAAATCACATATCGTGAGAAAACATGAAGTAGTATCGAAATATTGGTAAAAACGAATATATATACGTAAAATCAAACTACATGAATAACGTGAAAAAAGTCACTATATTACCATATTTGAGGATTTTAACTTCAAATCATAGAGCGACGTTTCGTATTATTTAGATCCAAGAAAAGACATATGACAATGTCGTTTGAAATACAAATGATAAAAATCAATGTGTTTTCATTAGAATTAACTAAAATGTTCCTGATTTTCCGTTTATATTACCGATGGAAGATATACACGTAAAACGGCTCTAATCCGGCTGAAACGTCGATATATGCAATAAAAACCGAACTTTTCCCCTTTTCAATATCTTACTCAGTATTTTAACGAGAAACAAATAGATGATTGAAAATGAAGTATTTAAGGTTATTTTCTAATCAATTATGTGTTTGCATAATTTTTATCGTATATTTAATGAATTAAGAGCAATAAACTGAAAGTTCACAAAAACGTGGAAAAACAGCAAAATATTGCCAAATTTGATGATATTTTGTTAATATCACATAAAGGAAAAGGGGATGATAAACGTCAAAATATTGCTAAATTCAATGATTTTTAGTACGAAACAAAATGCAAGAAAACTTGCTTAAAAATGCAAAATTTGAAAATTCTGAGGTTTGAAGGTCAAATCTCATATCGTGAGAAAACTTGAAGTAGTATCGATATATTGGTAAAAACAAATATATATACCGAAAATCAAACTACATGAATAACGTGAAAAAAGTCACTATATTACCATATTTGAGGATTTTAACTTCAAATCATAGAACGAGGTTTCGTATTATTTAGATCCAAGAAAAGACATATGACAATGTTGTTTCTAATACAAATGATAAAAAATCAATGTGTTTTCATTAGAATTAACTAAAATGTTCCTGATTTTCCGTTTATATTACCGATGGAAGATGTACACGTAAAACCGCTCTAATCCGGCTGAAACGTCGATATATATAATAAAAACAGAACTTCTCCCCTTTCCAATATCTACTCAGTATTTTAACGAGAAACAAATAGTTGATTGAAAATTAAGTGTTTAAGGTTAATTTTTAATCAATTATGTGTTTGCATAATTTTTATCGTATTTTTAATGAATTAAGCGCAATTAACTGAAAGTTCACAAAAACGTGGAAAAACAGCAAAATATTGCCTTATTCGACGATATTTTGTTTATATCTCATAAAGGAAAAGGGGATGATAAACGTCAAAATATTGCTGAATTCGATGATTTTTAGTACGAAACAAAATGCAAGAAAACTTGCTTAAAATGCAATTTTATGCGAAAACCTGAGATATGAAGGCCAAAGCACATATCGTGATACTACATGAAATAGTATCGAAATATTGGTAAAAATGAATATATATACGTAATATCAAACTACATGAAAAACGTGAAAAAAGTCATTATTATACCAAATTTAAGGATTTTAACTTCGAATCATAGAGCGACGTTTCGTATTTTTTAGACCCTAGAAAAGACGTATAAAGATGTTGCTTCCAATACAAATGATAAAAATCAATGTGTTTTCATTAGAATTAACTAAAATGTTCCTGATTTTCCGTTTATATTACCGATGGAAGATGTACACGTAAAACCGCTCTAATCCGGCTGAAACGTCGATATATGCAATAAAAACAGAACTTCTCCCCTTTCCAATATCTACTCAGTATTTTAACGAGAAACAAATAGTTGATTGAAAATTAAGTGTTTAAGGTTAATTTTTAATCAATTATGTGTTTGCATAATTTTTATCGTATTTTTAATGAATTAAGCGCAATTAACTGAAAGTTCACAAAAACGTGGAAAAACAGCAAAATATTGCCTTATTCGACGATATTTTGTTTATATCTCATAAAGGAAAAGGGGATGATAAACGTCAAAATATTGCTGAATTCGATGATTTTTAGTACGAAACAAAATGCAAGAAAACTTGCTTAAAATGCAATTTTATGCGAAAACCTGAGATATGAAGGCCAAAGCACATATCGTGATACTACATGAAATAGTATCGAAATATTGGTAAAAATGAATATATATACGTAATATCAAACTACATGAAAAACGTGAAAAAAGTCATCATTATACCAAATTTAAGGATTTTAACTTCGAATCATAGAGCGACGTTTCGTATTTTTTAGACCCTAGAAAAGACGTATAAAGATGTTGCTTCCAATACAAATGATAAAAATCAATGTGTTTTCATTAGAATTAACTAAAATGTTCCTGATTTTCCGTTTATATTACCGATGGAAGATGTACACGTAAAACCGCTCTAATCCGGCTGAAACGTCGATATATGCAATAAAAACAGAACTTCTCCCCTTTCCAATATCTACTCAGTATTTTAACGAGAAACAAATAGTTGATTGAAAATTAAGTGTTTAAGGTTAATTTTTAATCAATTATGTGTTTGCATAATTTTTATCGTATTTTTAATGAATTAAGCGCAATTAACTGAAAGTTCACAAAAACGTGGAAAAACAGCAAAATATTGCCTTATTCGACGATATTTTGTTTATATCTCATAAAGGAAAAGGGGATGATAAACGTCAAAATATTGCTGAATTCGATGATTTTTAGTACGAAACAAAATGCAAGAAAACTTGCTTAAAATGCAATTTTATGCGAAAACCTGAGATATGAAGGCCAAAGCACATATCGTGATACTACATGAAATAGTATCGAAATATTGGTAAAAATGAATATATATACGTAATATCAAACTACATGAAAAACGTGAAAAAAGTCATCATTATACCAAATTTAAGGATTTTAACTTCGAATCATAGAGCGACGTTTCGTATTTTTTAGACCCTAGAAAAGACGTATAAAGATGTTGCTTCCAATACAAATGATAAAAATCAATGTGTTTTCATTAGAATTAACTAAAATGTTCCTGATTTTCCGTTTATATTACCGATGGAAGATGTACACGTAAAACGGCTCTAATCCGGCTGAAACGTCGATATATGCAATAAAAACAGAACTTCTCCCCTTTCCAATATCTACTCAGTATTTTAACGAGAAACAAATAGTTGATTGAAAATTAAGTGTTTAACGTTAATTTTTTATCAATTATGTGTTTGCATAATTTTTATCGTATTTTTAATGAATTAAGCGCAATTAACTGAAAGTTCACAAAAACGTGGAAAAACAGCAAAATATTGCCTAATTCGACGATATTTTGTTTATATCTCATAAAGGAAAAGGGGATGATAAACGTCAAAATATTGCTGAATTCGATCATTTTTAGTACGAAACAAAATGCAAGAAAACTTGCTTAAAATGCAATTTTATGCGAAAACCTGAGATATGAAGGCCAAAGCACATATCGTGATACTACATGAAATAGTATCGAAATATTGGTAAAAATGAATATATATACGTAATATCAAACTACATGAAAAACGTGAAAAAAGTCATTATTATACCAAATTTAAGGATTTTAACTTCGAATCATAGAGCGACGTTTCGTATTTTTTAGACCCTAGAAAAGACGTATAAAGATGTTGCTTCCAATACAAATGATAAAAATCAATGTGTTTTCATTAGAATTAACTAAAATGTTCCTGATTTTCCGTTTATATTACCGATGAAAGATGTACACGTAAAACGGCTCTAATCCGGCTGAAACGTCGATATATGCAATAAAAACAGAACTTCTCCCCTTTTAAATATCTTACTCAGTATTTTAACGAGAAACAAATAGATGATTGAAAATGAAGAGTTTAAGGTTATTTTCTGATCAATTATGTGTTTGCATAATTTTTATCGTATATTTAATGAATTAATAACAATAAACTGAAAATTCACAAAAACGTGGAAAAACGGCAAAATATTGCCTAATTCGATGATATTTTGTTTAAATCACATAAAGGAAAAGGGGATGATAAATGTCAAAATATTGCTAAATTCGATGATTTTTAGTACAAAAGAAAATGCAAGAAAACTTGCTAAAAAATGCAAAATTTGAAAATTCTGAGATTTCAAGGCGAAATCACATATCGTGAGAAAACATGAAGTAGTATCGAAATATTGGTAAAAACGAATATATATACGTAAAATCAAACTACATGAATAACGTGAAAAAAGTCACTATATTACCATATTTGAGGATTTTAACTTCAAATCATAGAGCGACGTTTCGTATTATTTAGATCCAAGAAAAGACATATGACAATGTCGTTTGAAATACAAATGATAAAAATCAATGTGTTTTCATTAGAATTAACTAAAATGTTCCTGATTTTCCGTTTATATTACCGATGGAAGATATACACGTAAAACGGCTCTAATCCGGCTGAAACGTCGATATATGCAATAAAAACCGAACTTTTCCCCTTTTCAATATCTTACTCAGTATTTTAACGAGAAACAAATAGATGATTGAAAATGAAGTATTTAAGGTTATTTTCTAATCAATTATGTGTTTGCATAATTTTTATCGTATATTTAATGAATTAAGAGCAATAAACTGAAAGTTCACAAAAACGTGGAAAAACAGCAAAATATTGCCTAATTTGATGATATTTTGTTAATATCACATAAAGGAAAAGGGGATGATAAACGTCAAAATATTGCTAAATTCAATGATTTTTAGTACGAAACAAAATGCAAGAAAACTTGCTTAAAAATGCAAAATTTGAAAATTCTGAGGTTTGAAGGTCAAATCTCATATCGTGAGAAAACTTGAAGTAGTATCGATATATTGGTAAAAACAAATATATATACCGAAAATCAAACTACATGAATAACGTGAAAAAAGTCACTATATTACCATATTTGAGGATTTTAACTTCAAATCATAGAACGAGGTTTCGTATTATTTAGATCCAAGAAAAGACATATGACAATGTTGTTTCTAATACAAATGATAAAAAATCAATGTGTTTTCATTAGAATTAACTAAAATGTTCCTGATTTTCCGTTTATATTACCGATGGAAGATGTACACGTAAAACCGCTCTAATCCGGCTGAAACGTCGATATATGCAATAAAAACAGAACTTCTCCCCTTTCCAATATCTACTCAGTATTTTAACGAGAAACAAATAGTTGATTGAAAATTAAGTGTTTAAGGTTAATTTTTAATCAATTATGTGTTTGCATAATTTTTATCGTATTTTTAATGAATTAAGCGCAATTAACTGAAAGTTCACAAAAACGTGGAAAAACAGCAAAATATTGCCTTATTCGACGATATTTTGTTTATATCTCATAAAGGAAAAGGGGATGATAAACGTCAAAATATTGCTGAATTCGATGATTTTTAGTACGAAACAAAATGCAAGAAAACTTGCTTAAAATGCAATTTTATGCGAAAACCTGAGATATGAAGGCCAAAGCACATATCGTGATACTACATGAAATAGTATCGAAATATTGGTAAAAATGAATATATATACGTAATATCAAACTACATGAAAAACGTGAAAAAAGTCATTATTATACCAAATTTAAGGATTTTAACTTCGAATCATAGAGCGACGTTTCGTATTTTTTAGACCCTAGAAAAGACGTATAAAGATGTTGCTTCCAATACAAATGATAAAAATCAATGTGTTTTCATTAGAATTAACTAAAATGTTCCTGATTTTCCGTTTATATTACCGATGGAAGATGTACACGTAAAACCGCTCTAATCCGGCTGAAACGTCGATATATGCAATAAAAACAGAACTTCTCCCCTTTCCAATATCTACTCAGTATTTTAACGAGAAACAAATAGTTGATTGAAAATTAAGTGTTTAAGGTTAATTTTTAATCAATTATGTGTTTGCATAATTTTTATCGTATTTTTAATGAATTAAGCGCAATTAACTGAAAGTTCACAAAAACGTGGAAAAACAGCAAAATATTGCCTTATTCGACGATATTTTGTTTATATCTCATAAAGGAAAAGGGGATGATAAACGTCAAAATATTGCTGAATTCGATGATTTTTAGTACGAAACAAAATGCAAGAAAACTTGCTTAAAATGCAATTTTATGCGAAAACCTGAGATATGAAGGCCAAAGCACATATCGTGATACTACATGAAATAGTATCGAAATATTGGTAAAAATGAATATATATACGTAATATCAAACTACATGAAAAACGTGAAAAAAGTCATCATTATACCAAATTTAAGGATTTTAACTTCGAATCATAGAGCGACGTTTCGTATTTTTTAGACCCTAGAAAAGACGTATAAAGATGTTGCTTCCAATACAAATGATAAAAATCAATGTGTTTTCATTAGAATTAACTAAAATGTTCCTGATTTTCCGTTTATATTACCGATGGAAGATGTACACGTAAAACCGCTCTAATCCGGCTGAAACGTCGATATATGCAATAAAAACAGAACTTCTCCCCTTTCCAATATCTACTCAGTATTTTAACGAGAAACAAATAGTTGATTGAAAATTAAGTGTTTAAGGTTAATTTTTAATCAATTATGTGTTTGCATAATTTTTATCGTATTTTTAATGAATTAAGCGCAATTAACTGAAAGTTCACAAAAACGTGGAAAAACAGCAAAATATTGTCTAATTCGACGATATTTTGTTTATATCTCATAAAGGAAAAGGGGATGATAAACGTCAAAATATTGCTGAATTCGATCATTTTTAGTACGAAACAAAATGCAAGAAAACTTGCTTAAAATGCAATTTTATGCGAAAACCTGAGATATGAAGGCCAAAGCACATATCGTGATACTACATGAAATAGTATCGAAATATTGGTAAAAATGAATATATATACGTAATATCAAACTACATGAAAAACGTGAAAAAAGTCATTATTATACCAAATTTAAGGATTGTAACTTCGAATCATAGAGCGACGTTTCGTATTTTTTAGACCCTAGAAAAGACGTATAAAGATGTTGCTTCCAATACAAATGATAAAAATCAATGTGTTTTCATTAGAATTAACTAAAATGTTCCTGATTTTCCGTTTATATTACCGATGAAAGATGTACACGTAAAACGGCTCTAATCCGGCTGAAACGTCGATATATGCAATAAAAACAGAACTTCTCCCCTTTTAAATATCTTACTCAGTATTTTAACGAGAAACAAATAGATGATTGAAAATGAAGAGTTTAAGGTTATTTTCTGATCAATTATGTGTTTGCATAATTTTTATCGTATATTTAATGAATTAATAACAATAAACTGAAAATTCACAAAAACGTGGAAAAACGGCAAAATATTGCCTAATTCGATGATATTTTGTTTAAATCACATAAAGGAAAAGGGGATGATAAATGTCAAAATATTGCTAAATTCGATGATTTTTAGTACAAAAGAAAATGCAAGAAAACTTGCTAAAAAATGCAAAATTTGAAAATTCTGAGATTTCAAGGCGAAATCACATATCGTGAGAAAACATGAAGTAGTATCGAAATATTGGTAAAAACGAATATATATACGTAAAATCAAACTACATGAATAACGTGAAAAAAGTCACTATATTACCATATTTGAGGATTTTAACTTCAAATCATAGAGCGACGTTTCGTATTATTTAGATCCAAGAAAAGACATATGACAATGTCGTTTGAAATACAAATGATAAAAATCAATGTGTTTTCATTAGAATTAACTAAAATGTTCCTGATTTTCCGTTTATATTACCGATGGAAGATATACACGTAAAACGGCTCTAATCCGGCTGAAACGTCGATATATGCAATAAAAACCGAACTTTTCCCCTTTTCAATATCTTACTCAGTATTTTAACGAGAAACAAATAGATGATTGAAAATGAAGTATTTAAGGTTATTTTCTAATCAATTATGTGTTTGCATAATTTTTATCGTATATTTAATGAATTAAGAGCAATAAACTGAAAGTTCACAAAAACGTGGAAAAACAGCAAAATATTGCCAAATTTGATGATATTTTGTTAATATCACATAAAGGAAAAGGGGATGATAAACGTCAAAATATTGCTAAATTCAATGATTTTTAGTACGAAACAAAATGCAAGAAAACTTGCTTAAAAATGCAAAATTTGAAAATTCTGAGGTTTGAAGGTCAAATCTCATATCGTGAGAAAACTTGAAGTAGTATCGATATATTGGTAAAAACAAATATATATACCGAAAATCAAACTACATGAATAACGTGAAAAAAGTCACTATATTACCATATTTGAGGATTTTAACTTCAAATCATAGAACGAGGTTTCGTATTATTTAGATCCAAGAAAAGACATATGACAATGTTGTTTCTAATACAAATGATAAAAAATCAATGTGTTTTCATTAGAATTAACTAAAATGTTCCTGATTTTCCGTTTATATTACCGATGGAAGATGTACACGTAAAACCGCTCTAATCCGGCTGAAACGTCGATATATATAATAAAAACAGAACTTCTCCCCTTTCCAATATCTACTCAGTATTTTAACGAGAAACAAATAGTTGATTGAAAATTAAGTGTTTAAGGTTAATTTTTAATCAATTATGTGTTTGCATAATTTTTATCGTATTTTTAATGAATTAAGCGCAATTAACTGAAAGTTCACAAAAACGTGGAAAAACAGCAAAATATTGCCTTATTCGACGATATTTTGTTTATATCTCATAAAGGAAAAGGGGATGATAAACGTCAAAATATTGCTGAATTCGATGATTTTTAGTACGAAACAAAATGCAAGAAAACTTGCTTAAAATGCAATTTTATGCGAAAACCTGAGATATGAAGGCCAAAGCACATATCGTGATACTACATGAAATAGTATCGAAATATTGGTAAAAATGAATATATATACGTAATATCAAACTACATGAAAAACGTGAAAAAAGTCATTATTATACCAAATTTAAGGATTTTAACTTCGAATCATAGAGCGACGTTTCGTATTTTTTAGACCCTAGAAAAGACGTATAAAGATGTTGCTTCCAATACAAATGATAAAAATCAATGTGTTTTCATTAGAATTAACTAAAATGTTCCTGATTTTCCGTTTATATTACCGATGGAAGATGTACACGTAAAACCGCTCTAATCCGGCTGAAACGTCGATATATGCAATAAAAACAGAACTTCTCCCCTTTCCAATATCTACTCAGTATTTTAACGAGAAACAAATAGTTGATTGAAAATTAAGTGTTTAAGGTTAATTTTTAATCAATTATGTGTTTGCATAATTTTTATCGTATTTTTAATGAATTAAGCGCAATTAACTGAAAGTTCACAAAAACGTGGAAAAACAGCAAAATATTGCCTTATTCGACGATATTTTGTTTATATCTCATAAAGGAAAAGGGGATGATAAACGTCAAAATATTGCTGAATTCGATGATTTTTAGTACGAAACAAAATGCAAGAAAACTTGCTTAAAATGCAATTTTATGCGAAAACCTGAGATATGAAGGCCAAAGCACATATCGTGATACTACATGAAATAGTATCGAAATATTGGTAAAAATGAATATATATACGTAATATCAAACTACATGAAAAACGTGAAAAAAGTCATCATTATACCAAATTTAAGGATTTTAACTTCGAATCATAGAGCGACGTTTCGTATTTTTTAGACCCTAGAAAAGACGTATAAAGATGTTGCTTCCAATACAAATGATAAAAATCAATGTGTTTTCATTAGAATTAACTAAAATGTTCCTGATTTTCCGTTTATATTACCGATGGAAGATGTACACGTAAAACCGCTCTAATCCGGCTGAAACGTCGATATATGCAATAAAAACAGAACTTCTCCCCTTTCCAATATCTACTCAGTATTTTAACGAGAAACAAATAGTTGATTGAAAATTAAGTGTTTAAGGTTAATTTTTAATCAATTATGTGTTTGCATAATTTTTATCGTATTTTTAATGAATTAAGCGCAATTAACTGAAAGTTCACAAAAACGTGGAAAAACAGCAAAATATTGCCTAATTCGACGATATTTTGTTTATATCTCATAAAGGAAAAGGGGATGATAAACGTCAAAATATTGCTGAATTCGATGATTTTTAGTACGAAACAAAATGCAAGAAAACTTGCTTAAAATGCAATTTTATGCGAAAACTTGAGATATGAAGGCCAAAGCA
Source organism: Procambarus clarkii (assembly GCF_040958095.1). Classification (NCBI taxonomy): domain Eukaryota; kingdom Metazoa; phylum Arthropoda; class Malacostraca; order Decapoda; family Cambaridae; genus Procambarus; species Procambarus clarkii. Next base: position 34,980,699 of record NC_091151.1, read on the forward strand.
CATATCGTGATACTACATGAAATACTATCGAAATATTGGTAAAAATGAATATATATACGTAATATCAAACTACTTGAAAAACGTGAAAAAAGTCATTATTATACCAAATTTAAGGATTTTAACTTCGAATCATAGAGCGACGTTTCGTATTTTTTAGACCCTAGAAAAGACGTATAAAGATGTTGCTTCCAATACAAATGATAAAAATCAATGTGTTTTCATTAGAATTAACTAAAATGTTCCTGATTTTCCGTTTATATTACCGATGGAAGATGTACACGTAAAACGGCTCTAATCCGGCTGAAACGTCGATATATGCAATAAAAACAGAACTTCTCCCCTTTTCAATATCTTACTCAGTATTTTAACGAGAAACAAATATATGATTGAAAATGAAGTATTTAAGGTTATTTTCTGATCAATTATGTGTTTGCATAATTTTTATCGTATTTTTAATGAATTAATAACAATAAACCGAAAATTCACGAACACGTGGAAAAACTGCAAAATATTGCCTAATTCGATAATATTTTGTTTAAATCACACAAAGGAAAAGGGGATGATAATGGTCAAAATATTGCTAAATTCGATGATATTTATTACAAAAGAAAATGCAAGAAAACTTGCTTAAAAATGCAAAATTTGAAAATTCTGAGATTTGAAGGCCAAATCACATATCGTAAGAAAACATGAAGTAGTATCGAAATATTGGTAGAAACGAATATATATACGTAAAATCAAACTACATGAATAACGTGAAAAAAGTCACTATATTACCATATTTGAGGATTTTAACTTCAAATCATAGAGCGAGGTTTCGTATTATTTAGATCCAAGAAAAGACATATGACAATGTTGTTTGAAATACAAATGATAAAAATCAATGTGTTTTCATTAGAATTAACTAAAATGTTCCTGATTTTCCGTTTATATTACCGATGGAAGATGTACACGTAAAACCGCTCTAATCCGGCTGAAACGTCGATATATGCAATAAAAACAGAACTTCTCCCCTTTCCAATATCTTACTCAGTATTTTAACGAGAAACAAATAGTTGATTGAAAATTAAGTTTTTAAGGTTAATTTCTAATCAATTATGTGTTTGCATAATTTTTATCGTTTTTTTAATGAATTAAGAGCAATAAACTGAAAGTTCACAAAAACGTGGAAAAACAGCAAAATATTGCCTAATTTGACGATATTTTGTTTATATCACATAAAGGAAAAGGGGATGATAAACGTCAAAATATTGCTAAATTCAATGATTTTTAGTACGAAACAAAATGCAAGAAAACTTGCTTAAAAATGCAAAATTTGAAAATTCTGAGGTTTGAAGGTCAAATCTCATATCGTGAGAAAACTTGAAGTAGTATCGATATATTGGTAAAAACAAATATATAAACCGAAAATCAAACTACATGAATAACGTGAAAAAAGTCACTATATTCACCATATTTGAGGATTTTAACTTCAAATCATAGAACGAGGTTTCGTATTATTTAGATCCAAGAAAAGACATATGACAATGTTGTTTCTAATACAAATGATAAAAAATCAATGTGTTTTCAATTAGAATTAACTAAAATGTTCCTGATTTTCAGTTTATATTACCGATGGAAGATGTACACGTAAAACCGCTCTAATCCGGCTGAAACGTCGATATATGCAATAAAAACAGAACTTCTCCCCTTTCCAATATCTACTCAGTATTTTAACGAGAAACAAATAGTTGATTGAAAATTAAGTGTTTAAGGTTAATTTTTAATCAATTATGTGTTTGCATAATTTTTATCGTATTTTTAATGAATTAAGCGCAATTAACTGAAAGTTCACAAAAACGTGGAAAAACAGCAAAATATTGCCTAATTCGACGATATTTTGTTTATATCTCATAAAGGAAAAGGGGATGATAAACGTCAAAATATTGCTGAATTCGATCATTTTTAGTACGAAACAAAATGCAAGAAAACTTGTTTAAAATGCAATTTTATGCGAAAACCTGAGATATGAAGGCCAAAGCACATATCGTGATACTACATGAAATAGTATCGAAATATTGGTAAAAATGAATATATATACGTAATATCAAACTACATGAAAAACGTGAAAAAAGTCATTATTATACCAAATTTAAGGATTTTAACTTCGAATCATAGAGCGACGTTTCGTATTTTTTAGACCCTAGAAAAGACGTATAAAGATGTTGCTTCCAATACAAATGATAAAAATCAATGTGTTTTCATTAGAATTAACTAAAATGTTCCTGATTTTCCGTTTATATTACCGATGGAAGATGTACACGTAAAACGGCTCTAATCCGGCTGAAACGTCGATATATGCAATAAAAACAGAACTTCTCCCCTTTTAAATATCTTACTCAGTATTTTAACGAGAAACAAATAGATGATTGAAAATGAAGGGTTTAAGGTTATTTTCTGATCAATTATGTGTTTGCATAATTTTTATCGTATATTTAATGAATTAATAACAATAAACTGAAAATTCACAAAAACGTGGAAAAACGGCAAAATATTGCCTAATTCGATGATATTTTGTTTAAATCACATAAAGGAAAAGGGGATGATAAATGTCAAAATATTGCTAAATTCGATGATTTTTAGTACAAAAGAAAATGCAAGAAAACTTGCTAAAAAATGCAAAATTTGAAAATTCTGAGATTTCAAGGCCAAATCACATATCGTGAGAAAACATGAAGTAGTATCGAAATATTGGTAAAAACGAATATATATACGTAAAATCAAACTACATGAATAACGTGAAAAAAGTCACTATATTACCATATTTGAGGATTTTAACTTCAAATCATAGAGCGAGGTTTCGTATTATTTAGATCCAAGAAAAGACATATGACAATGTTGTTTGAAATACAAATGATAAAAATCAATGTGTTTTCATTAGAATTAACTAAAATGTTCCTGATTTTCCGTTTATATTACCGATGGAAGATGTACACGTAAAACCGCTCTAATCCGGCTGAAACGTCGATATATGCAATAAAAACAGAACTTCTCCCCTTTCCAATATCTTACTCAGTATTTTAACGAGAAACAAATAGTAGATTGAAAATTAAGTTTTTAAGGTTAATTTCTAATCAATTATGTGTTTGCATAATTTTTATCGTTTTTTTAATGAATTAAGAGCAATAAACTGAAAGTTCACAAAAACGTGGAAAAACAGCAAAATATTGCCTAATTTGACGATATTTTGTTTATATCACATAAAGGAAAAGGGGATGATAAACGTCAAAATATTGCTAAATTCAATGATTTTTAGTACGAAACAAAATGCAAGAAAACTTGCTTATAAATGCAAAATTTGAAAATTCTGAGGTTTGAAGGTCAAATCTCATATCGTGAGAAAACTTGAAGTAGTATCGATATATTGGTAAAAACAAATATATATACCGAAAATCAAACTACATGAATAACGTGAAAAAAGTCACTATATTACCATATTTGAGGATTTTAACTTCAAATCATAGAACGAGGTTTCGTATTATTTAGATCCAAGAAAAGACATATGACAATGTTGTTTCTAATACAAATGATAAAAAATCAATGTGTTTTCATTAGAATTAACTAAAATGTTCCTGATTTTCAGTTTATATTACCGATGGAAGATGTACACGTAAAACCGCTCTAATCCGGCTGAAACGTCGATATATGCAATAAAAACAGAACTTCTCCCCTTTCCAATATCTACTCAGTATTTTAACGAGAAACAAATAGTTGATTGAAAATTAAGTGTTTAAGGTTAATTTTTAATCAATTATGTGTTTGCATAATTTTTATCGTATTTTTAATGAATTAAGCGCAATTAACTGAAAGTTCACAAAAACGTGGAAAAACAGCAAAATATTGCCTAATTCGACGATATTTTGTTTATATCTCATAAAGGAAAAGGGGATGATAAACGTCAAAATATTGCTGAATTCGATCATTTTTAGTACGAAACAAAATGCAAGAAAACTTGCTTAAAATGCAATTTTATGCGAAAACCTGAGATATGAAGGCCAAAGCACATATCGTGATACTACATGAAATAGTATCGAAATATTGGTAAAAATGAATATATATACGTAATATCAAACTACATGAAAAACGTGAAAAAAGTCATTATTATACCAAATTTAAGGATTTTAACTTCGAATCATAGAGCGACGTTTCGTATTTTTTAGACCCTAGAAAAGACGTATAAAGATGTTGCTTCCAATACAAATGATAAAAATCAATGTGTTTTCATTAGAATTAACTAAAATGTTCCTGATTTTCCGTTTATATTACCGATGGAAGATGTACACGTAAAACGGCTCTAATCCGGCTGAAACGTCGATATATGCAATAAAAACAGAACTTCTCCCCTTTTAAATATCTTACTCAGTATTTTAACGAGAAACAAATAGATGATTGAAAATGAAGGGTTTAAGGTTATTTTCTGATCAATTATGTGTTTGCATAATTTTTATCGTATATTTAATGAATTAATAACAATAAACTGAAAATTCACAAAAACGTGGAAAAACGGCAAAATATTGCCTAATTCGATGATATTTTGTTTAAATCACATAAAGGAAAAGGGGATGATAAATGTCAAAATATTGCTAAATTCGATGATTTTTAGTACAAAAGAAAATGCAAGAAAACTTGCTAAAAAATGCAAAATTTGAAAACTCTGAGATTTCAATGCGAAATCACATATCGTGAGAAAACATGAAGTAGTATCGAAATATTGGTAAAAACGAATATATATACGTAAAATCAAACTACATGAATAACGTGAAAAAAGTCACTATATTACCATATTTGAGGATTTTAACTTCAAATCATAGTGCGACGTTTCGTATTATTTAGATCCAAGAAAAGACATATGACAATGTTGTTTGAAATACAAATGATAAAAATCAATGTGTTTTCATTAGAATTAACTAAAATGTTCCTGATTTTCCGTTTATATTACCGATGGAAGATGTACACGTAAAACCGCTCTAATCCGGCTGAAACGTCGATATATGCAATAAAAACAGAACTTCTCCCCTTTCCAATATCTTACTCAGTATTTTAACGAGAAACAAATAGTTGATTGAAAATTAAGTTTTTAAGGTTAATTTCTAATCAATTATGTGTTTGCATAATTTTTATCGTTTTTTTAATGAATTAAGAGCAATTAACTGAAAGTTCACAAAAACGTGGAAAAACAGCAAAATATTGCCTAATTTGACGATATTTTGTTTATATCACATAAAGGAAAAGGGGATGATAAACGTCAAAATATTGCTAAATTCAATGATTTTTAGTACGAAACAAAATGCAAGAAAACTTGCTTAAAAATGCAAAATTTGAAAATTCTGAGGTTTGAAGGTCAAATCTCATATCGTGAGAAAACTTGAAGTAGTATCGATATATTGGTAAAAACAAATATATAAACCGAAAATCAAACTACATGAATAACGTGAAAAAAGTCACTATATTACCATATTTGAGGATTTTAACTTCAAATCATAGAACGAGGTTTCGTATTATTTAGATCCAAGAAAAGACATATGACAATGTTGTTTCTAATACAAATGATAAAAAATCAATGTGTTTTCAATTAGAATTAACTAAAATGTTCCTGATTTTCAGTTTATATTACCGATGGAAGATGTACACGTAAAACCGCTCTAATCCGGCTGAAACGTCGATATATGCAATAAAAACAGAACTTCTCCCCTTTCCAATATCTACTCAGTATTTTAACGAGAAACAAATAGTTGATTGAAAATTAAGTGTTTAAGGTTAATTTTTAATCAATTATGTGTTTGCATAATTTTTATCGTATTTTTAATGAATTAAGCGCAATTAACTGAAAGTTCACAAAAACGTGGAAAAACAGCAAAATATTGCCTAATTCGACGATATTTTGTTTATATCTCATAAAGGAAAAGGGGATGATAAACGTCAAAATATTGCTGAATTCGATCATTTTTAGTACGAAACAAAATGCAAGAAAACTTGCTTAAAATGCAATTTTATGCGAAAACCTGAGATATGAAGGCCAAAGCACATATCGTGATACTACATGAAATAGTATCGAAATATTGGTAAAAATGAATATATATACGTAATATCAAACTACATGAAAAACGTGAAAAAAGTCATTATTATACCAAATTTAAGGATTTTAACTTCGAATCATAGAGCGACGTTTCGTATTTTTTAGACCCTAGAAAAGACGTATAAAGATGTTGCTTCCAATACAAATGATAAAAATCAATGTGTTTTCATTAGAATTAACTAAAATGTTCCTGATTTTCCGTTTATATTACCGATGGAAGATGTACACGTAAAACGGCTCTAATCCGGCTGAAACGTCGATATATGCAATAAAAACAGAACTTCTCCCCTTTTAAATATCTTACTCAGTATTTTAACGAGAAACAAATAGATGATTGAAAATGAAGGGTTTAAGGTTATTTTCTGATCAATTATGTGTTTGCATAATTTTTATCGTATATTTAATGAAATAATAACAATAAACTGAAAATTCACAAAAACGTGGAAAAACGGCAAAATATTGCCTAATTCGATGATATTTTGTTTAAATCACATAAAGGAAAAGGGGATGATAAATGTCAAAATATTGCTAAATTCGATGATTTTTAGTACAAAAGAAAATGCAAGAAAACTTGCTAAAAAATGCAAAATTTGAAAATTCTGAGATTTCAAGGCCAAATCACATATCGTGAGAAAACATGAAGTAGTATCGAAATATTGGTAAAAACGAATATATATACGTAAAATCAAACTACATGAATAACGTGAAAAAAGTCACTATATTACCATATTTGAGGATTTTAACTTCAAATCATAGAGCGAGGTTTCGTGTTATTTAGATCCAAGAAAAGACATATGACAATGTTGTTTGAAATACAAATGATAAAAATCAATGTGTTTTCATTAGAATTAACTAAAATGTTCCTGATTTTCCGTTCATATTACCGATGGAAGATGTACACGTAAAACCGCTCTAATCCGGCTGAAACGTCGATATATGCAATAAAAACAGAACTTCTCCCCTTTCCAATATCTTACTCAGTATTTTAACGAGAAACAAATAGTAGATTGAAAATTAAGTTTTTAAGGTTAATTTCTAATCAATTATGTGTTTGCATAATTTTTATCGTTTTTTTAATGAATTAAGAGCAATAAACTGAAAGTTCACAAAAACGTGGAAAAACAGCAAAATATTGCCTAATTTGACGATATTTTGTTTATATCACATAAAGGAAAAGGGGATGATAAACGTCAAAATATTGCTAAATTCAATGATTTTTAGTACGAAACAAAATGCAAGAAAACTTGCTTAAAAATGCAAAATTTGAAAATTCTGAGGTTTGAAGGTCAAATCTCATATCGTGAGAAAACTTGAAGTAGTATCGATATATTGGTAAAAACAAATATATATACCGAAAATCAAACTACATGAATAACGTGAAAAAAGTCACTATATTACCATATTTGAGGATTTTAACTTCAAATCATAGAACGAGGTTTCGTATTATTTAGATCCAAGAAAAGACATATGACAATGTTGTTTCTAATACAAATGATAAAAAATCAATGTGTTTTCATTAGAATTAACTAAAATGTTCCTGATTTTCAGTTTATATTACCGATGGAAGATGTACACGTAAAACCGCTCTAATCCGGCTGAAACGTCGATATATGCAATAAAAACAGAACTTCTCCCCTTTCCAATATCTACTCAGTATTTTAACGAGAAACAAATAGTCGATTGAAAATTAAGTGTTTAAGGTTAATTTTTAATCAATTATGTGTTTGCATAATTTTTATCGTATTTTTAATGAATTAAGCGCAATTAACTGAAAGTTCACAAAAACGTGGAAAAACAGCAAAATATTGCCTAATTCGACGATATTTTGTTTATATCTCATAAAGGAAAAGGGGATGATAAACGTCAAAATATTGCTGAATTCGATCATTTTTAGTACGAAACAAAATGCAAGAAAACTTGCTTAAAATGCAATTTTATGCGAAAACCTGAGATATGAAGGCCAAAGCACATATCGTGATACTACATGAAATAGTATCGAAATATTGGTAAAAATGAATATATATACGTAATATCAAACTACATGAAAAACGTGAAAAAAGTCATTATTATACCAAATTTAAGGATTTTAACTTCGAATCATAGAGCGACGTTTCGTATTTTTTAGACCCTAGAAAAGACGTATAAAGATGTTGCTTCCAATACAAATGATAAAAATCAATGTGTTTTCATTAGAATTAACTAAAATGTTCCTGATTTTCCGTTTATATTACCGATGGAAGATGTACACGTAAAACGGCTCTAATCCGGCTGAAACGTCGATATATGCAATAAAAACAGAACTTCTCCCCTTTTAAATATCTTACTCAGTATTTAAACGAGAAACAAATAGATGATTGAAAATGAAGGGTTTAAGGTTATTTTCTGATCAATTATGTGTTTGCATAATTTTTATCGTATATTTAATGAATTAATAACAATAAACTGAAAATTCACAAAAACGTGGAAAAACGGCAAAATATTGCCTAATTCGATGATATTTTGTTTAAATCACATAAAGGAAAAGGGGATGATAAATGTCAAAATATTGCTAAATTCGATGATTTTTAGTACAAAAGAAAATGCAAGAAAACTTGCTAAAAAATGCAAAATTTGAAAATTCTGAGATTTCAAGGCGAAATCACATATCGTGAGAAAACATGAAGTAGTATCGAAATATTGGTAAAAACGAATATATATACGTAAAATCAAACTACATGAATAACGTGAAAAAAGTCACTATATTACCATATTTGAGGATTTTAACTTCAAATCATAGAGCGACGTTTCGTATTATTTAGATCCAAGAAAAGACATATGACAATGTCGTTTGAAATACAAATGATAAAAATCAATGTGTTTTCATTAGAATTAACTAAAATGTTCCTGATTTTCCGTTTATATTACCGATGGAAGATATACACGTAAAACGGCTCTAATCCGGCTGAAACGTCGATATATGCAATAAAAACCGAACTTTTCCCCTTTTCAATATCTTACTCAGTATTTTAACGAGAAACAAATAGATGATTGAAAATGAAGTATTTAAGGTTATTTTCTAATCAATTATGTGTTTGCATAATTTTTATCGTATATTTAATGAATTAAGAGCAATAAACTGAAAGTTCACAAAAACGTGGAAAAACAGCAAAATATTGCCTAATTTGATGATATTTTGTTAATATCACATAAAGGAAAAGGGGATGATAAACGTCAAAATATTGCTAAATTCAATGATTTTTAGTACGAAACAAAATGCAAGAAAACTTGCTTAAAAATGCAAAATTTGAAAATTCTGAGGTTTGAAGGTCAAATCTCATATCGTGAGAAAACTTGAAGTAGTATCGATATATTGGTAAAAACAAATATATATACCGAAAATCAAACTACATGAATAACGTGAAAAAAGTCACTATATTACCATATTTGAGGATTTTAACTTCAAATCATAGAACGAGGTTTCGTATTATTTAGATCCAAGAAAAGACATATGACAATGTTGTTTCTAATACAAATGATAAAAAATCAATGTGTTTTCATTAGAATTAACTAAAATGTTCCTGATTTTCAGTTTATATTACCGATGGAAGATGTACACGTAAAACCGCTCTAATCCGGCTGAAACGTCGATATATGCAATAAAAACAGAACTTCTCCCCTTTCCAATATCTACTCAGTATTTTAACGAGAAACAAATAGTTGATTGAAAATTAAGTGTTTAAGGTTAATTTTTAATCAATTATGTGTTTGCATAATTTTTATCGTATTTTTAATGAATTAAGCGCAATTAACTGAAAGTTCACAAAAACGTGGAAAAACAGCAAAATATTGCCTAATTCGACGATATTTTGTTTATATCTCATAAAGGAAAAGGGGATGATAAACGTCAAAATATTGCTGAATTCGATCATTTTTAGTACGAAACAAAATGCAAGAAAACTTGCTTAAAATGCAATTTTATGCGAAAACCTGAGATATGAAGGCCAAAGCACATATCGTGATACTACATGAAATAGTATCGAAATATTGGTAAAAATGAATATATATACGTAATATCAAACTACATGAAAAACGTGAAAAAAGTCATTATTATACCAAATTCAAGGATTTTAACTTCGAATCATAGAGCGACGTTTCGTATTTTTTAGACCCTAGAAAAGACGTATAAAGATGTTGCTTCCAATACAAATGATAAAAATCAATGTGTTTTCATTAGAATTAACTAAAATGTTCCTGATTTTCCGTTTATATTACCGATGGAAGATGTACACGTAAAACGGCTCTAATCCGGCTGAAACGTCGATATATGCAATAAAAACAGAACTTCTCCCCTTTTAAATATCTTACTCAGTATTTAAACGAGAAACAAATAGATGATTGAAAATGAAGGGTTTAAGGTTATTTTCTGATCAATTATGTGTTTGCATAATTTTTATCGTATATTTAATGAATTAATAACAATAAACTGAAAATTCACAAAAACGTGGAAAAACGGCAAAATATTGCCTAATTCGATGATATTTTGTTTAAATCACATAAAGGAAAAGGGGATGATAAATGTCAAAATATTGCTAAATTCGATGATTTTTAGTACAAAAGAAAATGCAAGAAAACTTGCTAAAAAATGCAAAATTTGAAAATTCTGAGATTTCAAGGCGAAATCACATATCGTGAGAAAACATGAAGTAGTATCGAAATATTGGTAAAAACGAATATATATACGTAAAATCAAACTACATGAATAACGTGAAAAAAGTCACTATATTACCATATTTGAGGATTTTAACTTCAAATCATAGAGCGACGTTTCGTATTATTTAGATCCAAGAAAAGACATATGACAATGTCGTTTGAAATACAAATGATAAAAATCAATGTGTTTTCATTAGAATTAACTAAAATGTTCCTGATTTTCCGTTTATATTACCGATGGAAGATATACACGTAAAACGGCTCTAATCCGGCTGAAACGTCGATATATGCAATAAAAACCGAACTTTTCCCCTTTTCAATATCTTACTCAGTATTTTAACGAGAAACAAATAGATGATTGAAAATGAAGTATTTAAGGTTATTTTCTAATCAATTATGTGTTTGCATAATTTTTATCGTATATTTAATGAATTAAGAGCAATAAACTGAAAGTTCACAAAAACGTGGAAAAACAGCAAAATATTGCCTAATTTGATGATATTTTGTTAATATCACATAAAGGAAAAGGGGATGATAAACGTCAAAATATTGCTAAATTCAATGATTTTTAGTACGAAACAAAATGCAAGAAAACTTGCTTAAAAATGCAAAATTTGAAAATTCTGAGGTTTGAAGGTCAAATCTCATATCGTGAGAAAACTTGAAGTAGTATCGATATATTGGTAAAAACAAATATATATACCGAAAATCAAACTACATGAATAACGTGAAAAAAGTCACTATATTACCATATTTGAGGATTTTAACTTCAAATCATAGAACGAGGTTTCGTATTATTTAGATCCAAGAAAAGACATATGACAATGTTGTTTCTAATACAAATGATAAAAAATCAATGTGTTTTCATTAGAATTAACTAAAATGTTCCTGATTTTCCGTTTATATTACCGATGGAAGATGTACACGTAAAACCGCTCTAATCCGGCTGAAACGTCGATATATGCAATAAAAACAGAACTTCTCCCCTTTCCAATATCTACTCAGTATTTTAACGAGAAACAAATAGTTGATTGAAAATTAAGTGTTTAAGGTTAATTTTTAATCAATTATGTGTTTGCATAATTTTTATCGTATTATTAATGAATTAAGCGCAATTAACTGAAAGTTCACAAAAACGTGGAAAAACAGCAAAATATTGCCTTATTCGACGATATTTTGTTTATATCTCATAAAGGAAAAGGGGATGATAAACGTCAAAATATTGCTGAATTCGATGATTTTTAGTACGAAACAAAATGCAAGAAAACTTGCTTAAAATGCAATTTTATGCGAAAACCTGAGATATGAAGGCCAAAGCACATATCGTGATACTACATGAAATAGTATCGAAATATTGGTAAAAATGAATATATATACGTAATATCAAACTACATGAAAAACGTGAAAAAAGTCATTATTATACCAAATTTAAGGATTTTAACTTCGAATCATAGAGCGACGTTTCGTATTTTTTAGACCCTAGAAAAGACGTATAAAGATGTTGCTTCCAATACAAATGATAAAAATCAATGTGTTTTCATTAGAATTAACTAAAATGTTTCTGATTTTCCGTTTATATTACCGATGGAAGATGTACACGTAAAACGGCTCTAATCCGGCTGAAACGTCGATATATGCAATAAAAACAGAACTTCTCCCCTTTTAAATATCTTACTCAGTATTTTAACGAGAAACAAATATATGATTGAAAATGAAGTATTTAAGGTTATTTTCTGATCAATTATGTGTTTGCATAATTTTTATCGTATTTTTAATGAATTAATAACAATAAACCGAAAATTCACGAACACGTGGAAAAACTGCAAAATATTGCCTAATTCGATAATATTTTGTTTAAATCACACAAAGGAAAAGGGGATGATAAAGGTCAAAATATTGCTAAATTCGATGATATTTATTACAAAAGAAAATGCAAGAAAACTTGCTTAAAAATGCAAAATTTGAAAATTCTGAGATTTGAAGGCCAAATCACATATCGTAAGAAAACATGAAGTAGTATCGAAATATTGGTAGAAACGAATATATATACGTAAAATCAAACTACATGAATAACGTGAAAAAAGTCACTATATTACCATATTTGAGGATTTTAACTTCAAATCATAGAGCGAGGTTTCGTATTATTTAGATCCAAGAAAAGACATATGACAATGTTGTTTGAAATACAAATGATAAAAATCAATGTGTTTTCATTAGAATTAACTAAAATGTTCCTGATTTTCCGTTTATATTACCGATGGAAGATGTACACGTAAAACCGCTCTAATCCGGCTGAAACGTCGATATATGCAATAAAAACAGAACTTCTCCCCTTTCCAATATCTTACTCAGTATTTTAACGAGAAACAAATAGTTGATTGAAAATTAAGTGTTTAAGGTTAATTTTTAATCAATTATGTGTTTGCATAATTTTTATCGTATTTTTAATGAATTAAGCGCAATTAACTGAAAGTTCACAAAAACGTGGAAAAACAGCAAAATATTGCCTAATTCGACGATATTTTGTTTATATCTCATAAAGGAAAAGGGGATGATAAACGTCAAAATATTGCTGAATTCGATCATTTTTAGTACGAAACAAAATGCAAGAAAACTTGCTTAAAATGCAATTTTATGCGAAAACCTGAGATATGAAGGCCAAAGCACATATCGTGATACTACATGAAATAGTATCGAAATATTGGTAAAAATGAATATATATACGTAATATCAAACTACATGAAAAACGTGAAAAAAGTCATTATTATACCAAATTTAAGGATTTTAACTTCGAATCATAGAGCGACGTTTCGTATTTTTTAGACCCTAGAAAAGACGTATAAAGATGTTGCTTCCAATACAAATGATAAAAATCAATGTGTTTTCATTAGAATTAACTAAAATGTTCCTGATTTTCCGTTTATATTACCGATGGAAGATGTACACGTAAAACGGCTCTAATCCGGCTGAAACGTCGATATATGCAATAAAAACAGAACTTCTCCCCTTTTCAATATCTTACTCAGTATTTTAACGAGAAACAAATATATGATTGAAAATGAAGTATTTAAGGTTATTTTCTGATCAATTATGTGTTTGCATAATTTTTATCGTATTTTTAATGAATTAATAACAATAAACCGAAAATTCACGAACACGTGGAAAAACTGCAAAATATTGCCTAATTCGATAATATTTTGTTTAAATCACACAAAGGAAAAGGGGATGATAAAGGTCAAAATATTGCTAAATTCGATGATATTTATTACAAAAGAAAATGCAAGAAAACTTGCTTAAAAATGCAAAATTTGAAAATTCTGAGATTTGAAGGCCAAATCACATATCGTAAGAAAACATGAAGTAGTATCGAAATATTGGTAGAAACGAATATATATACGTAAAATCAAACTACATGAATAACGTGAAAAATGTCACTATATTACCATATTTGAGGATTTTAACTTCAAATCATAGAGCGAGGTTTCGTATTATTTAGATCCAAGAAAAGACATATGACAATGTTGTTTGAAATACAAATGATAAAAATCAATGTGTTTTCATTAGAATTAACTAAAATGTTCCTGATTTTCCGTTTATATTACCGATGGAAGATGTACACGTAAAACCGCTCTAATCCGGCTGAAACGTCGATATATGCAATAAAAACAGAACTTCTCCCCTTTCCAATATCTTACTCAGTATTTTAACGAGAAACAAATAGTTGATTGAAAATTAAGTGTTTAAGGTTAATTTTTAATCAATTATGTGTTTGCATAATTTTTATCGTATTTTTAATGAATTAAGCGCAATTAACTGAAAGTTCACAAAAACGTGGAAAAACAGCAAAATATTGCCTAATTCGACGATATTTTGTTTATATCTCATAAAGGAAAAGGGGATGATAAACGTCAAAATATTGCTGAATTCGATCATTTTTAGTACGAAACAAAATGCAAGAAAACTTGCTTAAAATGCAATTTTATGCGAAAACCTGAGATATGAAGGCCAAAGCACATATCGTGATACTACATGAAATAGTATCGAAATATTGGTAAAAATGAATATATATACGTAATATCAAACTACATGAAAAACGTGAAAAAAGTCATTATTATACCAAATTTAAGGATTTTAACTTCGAATCATAGAGCGACGTTTCGTATTTTTTAGACCCTAGAAAAGACGTATAAAGATGTTGCTTCCAATACAAATGATAAAAATCAATGTGTTTTCATTAGAATTACCTAAAATGTTCCTGATTTTCCGTTTATATTACCGATGGAAGATGTACACGTAAAACGGCTCTAATCCGGCTGAAACGTCGATATATGCAATAAAAACAGAACTTCTCCCCTTTTAAATATCTTACTCAGTATTTTAACGAGAAACAAATAGATGATTGAAAATGAAGGGTTTAAGGTTATTTTCTGATCAATTATGTGTTTGCATAATTTTTATCGTATATTTAATGAATTAATAACAATAAACTGAAAATTCACAAAAACGTGGAAAAACGGCAAAATATTGCCTAATTCGATGATATTTTGTTTAAATCACATAAAGGAAAAGGGGATGATAAATGTCAAAATATTGCTAAATTCGATGATTTTTAGTACAAAAGAAAATGCAAGAAAACTTGCTAAAAAATGCAAAATTTGAAAATTCTGAGATTTGAAGGCCAAATCACATATCGTGAGAAAACATGAAGTAGTATTGAAATATTGGTAAAAACGAATATATATAAGTAAAATCAAACTACATGAATAACGTGAAAAAAGTCACTATATTACCATATTTGAGGATTTTAACTTCAAATCATAGAGCGACGTTTCGTATTATTTAGATCCAAGAAAAGACATATGACAATGTCGTTTGAAATACAAATGATAAAAATCAATGTGTTTTCATTAGAATTAACTAAAATGTTCCTGATTTTCCGTTTATATTACCGATGGAAGATGTACACGTAAAACGGCTCTAATCCGGCTGAAACGTCGATATATGCAATAAAAACCGAACTTTTCCCCTTTTCAATATCTTACTCAGTATTTTAACGAGAAACAAATAGATGATTGAAAATGAAGTATTTAAGGTTATTTTCTAATCAATTATGTGTTTGCATAATTTTTATCGTATATTTAATGAATTAAGAGCAATAAACTGAAAGTTCACAAAAACGTGGAAAAACAGCAAAATATTGCCTAATTTGATGATATTTTGTTAATATCACATAAAGGAAAAGGGGATGATAAACGTCAAAATATTGCTAAATTCAATGATTTTTAGTACGAAACAAAATGCAAGAAAACTTGCTTAAAAATGCAAAATTTGAAAATTCTGAGGTTTGAAGGTCAAATCTCATATCGTGAGAAAACTTGAAGTAGTATCGATATATTGGTAAAAACAAATATATATACCGAAAATCAAACTACATGAATAACGTGAAAAAAGTCACTATATTACCATATTTGAGGATTTTAACTTCAAATCATAGAGCGAGGTTTCGTATTATTTAGATCCAAGAAAAGACATATGACAATGTTGTTTGAAATACAAATGATAAAAATCAATGTGTTTTCATTAGAATTAACTAAAATGTTCCTAATTTTCCGTTTATATTACCGATGGAAGATGTACACGTAAAACCGCTCTAATCCGGCTGAAACGTCGATATATGCAATAAAAACAGAACTTCTCCCCTTTCCAATATCTTACTCAGTATTTTAACGAGAAACAAATAGTTGATTGAAAATTAAGTGTTCAAGGTTAATTTCTAATCAATTATGTGTTTGCATAATTTTTATCATATTTTTAATGAATGAAGAGCAATAAACTGAAAGTTCACAAAAACGTGGAAAAACAGCAAAATATTGCCTAATTCGATGATATTTTGTTTATATCACATAAAGGAAAGGGGGATGATAAACGTCAAAATATTGCTGAATTCTATCATTTTTAGTACGAAACAAAATGCAAGAAAACTTGCTTAAAATGCAATTTTATGCGAAAACCTGAGATATGAAGGCCAAAGCACATATCGTGATACTACATGAAATAGTATCGAAATATTGGTAAAAATGAATATATATACGTAATATCAAACTAAATGAAAAACGTGAAAAAAGTCATTATTATACCAAATTTAAGGATTTTAACTTCGAATCATAGAGCGACGTTTCGTATATTTTAGACCCTAGAAAAGATGTATAAAGATGTTGCTTCCAATACAAATGATAAAAATCAATGTGTTTTCATTAGAATTAACTAAAATGTTCCTGATTTTCCGTTTATATTACCGATGGAAGATGTACACGTAAAACGGCTCTAATCCGGCTGAAACGTCGATATATGCAATAAAAACAGAACTTCTCCCCTTTTCAATATCTTACTCAGTATTTTAACGAGAAACAAATAGATGATTGAAAATGAAGTATTTAAGGTTATTTTCTGATCAATTATGTGTTTGCATAATTTTTATCGTATTTTTAATGAATTAATAACAATAAACCGAAAATTCACAAACACGTGGAAAAACGGCAAAATATTGCCTACTTCGATAATATTTTGTTTAAATCACATAAAGGAAAAGGGGATGATAAAGGTCAAAATATTGCTAAATTCGATGATATTTATTACAAAAGAAAATGCAAGAAAACTTGCTTAAAAATGCAAAATTTGAAAATTCTGAGATTTGAAGGCCAAATCACATATCGTAAGAAAACATGAAGTAGTATCGAAATATTGGTAGAAACGAATATATATACGTAAAATCAAACTACATGAATAACGTGAAAAAAGTCACTATATTACCATATTTGAGGATTTTAACTTCAAATCATAGAGCGAGGTTTCGTATTATTTAGATCCAAGAAAAGACATATGACAATGTTGTTTGAAATACAAATGATAAAAATCAATGTGTTTTCATTAGAATTAACTAAAATGTTCCTGATTTTCCGTTTATATTACCGATGGAAGATGTACACGTAAAACCGCTCTAATCCGGCTGAAACGTCGATATATGCAATAAAAACAGAACTTCTCCCCTTTCCAATATCTTACTCAGTATTTTAACGAGAAACAAATAGTTGATTGAAAATTAAGTGTTCAAGGTTAATTTCTAATCAATTATGTGTTTGCATAATTTTTATCGTATTTTTAATGAATGAAGAGCAATAAACTGAAAGTTCACAAAAACGTGGAAAAACAGCAAAATATTGCCTAATTCGATGATATTTTGTTTATATCACATAAAGGAAAAGGGGATGATAAACGTCAAAATATTGCTGAATTCGATGATTTTTAGTACGAAACAAAATGGAAGAAAACTTGCTTAAAATGCAATTTTATGCGAAAATCTGAGATTTGAAGGCCAAAGCACATATCGTGATAAAATAGTTTCGAAATATTGCTAAAAATGAATAAATATACGTAATATCAAACTACATGAAAAACGTGAAAAAAGTCATTATTATACCAAATTTGAGGATTTTAACTTCGAATCATAGAGCGACGTTTCGTATTTTTTAGACCCTAGAAACGACGTATAAAGATGTTGCTTCCAATACATATGATAAAAATCAATGTGTTTTCATTAGAATTAACTAAAATGTTCCTGATTTTCCGTTTATATTAACGATGGAAGATGTACACGTAAAACCGCTCTAATCCGGCTGAAACGTCGATATATGCAATAAAAACCGAACTTCTCCCCTTTTCAATATCTTACTCAGTATTTTAACGAGAAACAAATAGATGATTGAAAATGAAGTATTTAAGGTTATTATCTAATCAATTATGTGTTTGCATCATTTTTAACGTATATATATATGAATTAATACCCATGGACGGAAAATTCACAAAAACGTGGAAAACGGCAAAATATTGCCTAATTCGATGATATTTTGTTTAAATCACATGAAGGAAAAGGAGATGATAAACGTTAAAATATTGCTAAATTCGATGATTTTTCGTACGAAGCAAAATGCAAGAAAACTTGCTTAAAATGCAATATTATGCGAAATTCTGAGATTTGAAGGCCAAATCACATATCGTGATACCACATGAAATAGTATCGAAATATTGGTAAAAATGAATATATTTACGTAATATCAAACTACATGAAAAACGTGAAAAAAGTCACTATATAACCATATTTGAGGATTTTAACTTCAAATCATAGAGCGAGGTTTCGTATTATTTAGTTCCAAGAAAAGACATATGACAATGTTGTTTCCAATACAAATGATAAAAAACAATGTGTTTTCATTAGAATTAACTATAATGTTCTTGATTTTCCGTTTATATTAACGAGGGAAGATGTACACGTAAAACCGCTCTAATCCGGCTGAAACGTCGATATATGCAATAAAAACCGAACTTCTCCCCTTTTCAATATCTTACTCAGTATTTTAACGAGAAAGAAATAGATGATTGAAAATGAAGTATTTAAGGTTATTATCTAATCAATTATGTGTTTGCATCATTTTTATCGTATATATATGAATTAAAACCCATGGACTGAAAATTCACAAAAACGTGGAAAACGGCAAAATATTGCCTAATTCGATGATATTTTGTTTAAATCACATGAAGGAAAAGGAGATGATAAACGTCAAAATATTGCTATATTCGATGATTTTTCGTACGAAACAAAATGCAAGAAAACTTGCTTAAAATGCAATATTATGCGAAATTCTGAGATTTGAAGGCCAAATCACATATCGTGATACTACATGAAATAGTATCGAAATATTGGTAAAAATGAATATATTTACGTAATATCAAACTACATGAAAAACGTGAAAAAAGTCACTATATAACCATATTTGAGGATTTTAACTTCAAATCATAGAGCGAGGTTTCGTATTATTTAGTTCCAAGAAAAGAAATATAACAATGTTGTTTCCAATACAAATGATAAAAAACAATGTGTTTTCATTAGAATTAACTATAATGTTCTTGATTTACCGTTTATATTAACGATGGAAGATGTACACGTAAAACCGCTCTAATCCGGCTGAAACATCGATATATGCAATAAAAACCGAACTTCTCCCCTTTTCAATATCTTACTCAGTATTTTAACGAGAAACAAATAGATGATTGAAAATGAAGTATTTAAGGTTATTATCTAATCAATTATGTGTTTGCATCATTTTTAACGTATATATATGAATTAAAACCCATGGACTGAAAATTCACAAAAACGTGGAAAACGGTAAAATATTGCCTAATTCGATGATATTTTGTTTAAATCACATGAAGGAAAAGGAGATGATAAACGTCAAAATATTGCTATATTCGATGATTTTTCGTACGAAACAAAATGCAAGAAAACTTGCTTAAAATGCAATATTATGCGAAATTCTGAGATTTGAAGGCCAAATTACATATCGTGATACTACATGAAATAGTATCGAAATATTGGTAAAAATGAATATATTTACGTAATATCAAACTACATGAATAACGTGAAAAAAGTCACTATATTACCATATTTGAGGATTTTAACTTCAAATCATAGAGCGACGTTTCGTATTATTTAGATCCAAGAAAAGACATATGACAATGTCGTTTGAAATACAAATGATAAAAATCAATGTGTTTTCATTAGAATTAACTAAAATGTTCCTGATTTTCCGTTTATATTACCGATGGAAGATATACACGTAAAACGGCTCTAATCCGGCTGAAACGTCGATATATGCAATAAAAACCGAACTTCTCCCCTTTTCAATATCTTACTCAGTATTTTAACGAGAAACAAATAGATGATTGAAAATGAAGTATTTAAGGTTATTTTCTAATCAATTATGTGTTTGCATAATTTTTATCGTATATTTAATGAATTAAGAGCAATAAACTGAAAGTTCACAAAAACGTGGAAAAACAGCAAAATATTGCCTAATTTGATGATATTTTGTTAATATCACATAAAGGAAAAGGGGATGATAAACGTCAAAATATTGCTAAATTCAATGATTTTTAGTACGAAACAAAATGCAAGAAAACTTGCTTAAAAATGCAAAATTTGAAAATTCTGAGGTTTGAAGGTCAAATCTCATATCGTGAGAAAACTTGAAGTAGTATCGATATATTGGTAAAAACAAATATATATACCGAAAATCAAACTACATGAATAACGTGAAAAAGTCACGATATTACCATATTTGAGGATTTTAACTTCAAATCATAGAACGAGGTTTCGTATTATTTAGATCCAAGAAAAGACATATGACAATGTTGTTTCTAATACAAATGATAAAAAATCAATGTGTTTTCATTAGAATTAACTAAAATGTTCCTGATTTTCAGTTTATATTACCGATGGAAGATGTACACGTAAAACCGCTCTAATCCGGCTGAAACGTCGATATATGCAATAAAAACAGAACTTCTCCCCTTTCCAATATCTACTCAGTATTTTAACGAGAAACAAATAGTTGATTGAAAATTAAGTGTTTAAGGTTAATTTTTAATCAATTATGTGTTTGCATAATTTTTATCGTATTTTTAATGAATTAAGCGCAATTAACTGAAAGTTCACAAAAACGTGGAAAAACAGCAAAATATTGCCTAATTCGACGATATTTTGTTTATATCTCATAAAGGAAAAGGGGATGATAAACGTCAAAATATTGCTGAATTCGATCATTTTTAGTACGAAACAAAATGCAAGAAAACTTGCTTAAAATGCAATTTTATGCGAAAACCTGAGATATGAAGGCCAAAGCACATATCGTGATACTACATGAAATAGTATCGAAATATTGGTAAAAATGAATATATATACGTAATATCAAACTACATGAAAAACGTGAAAAAAGTCATTATTATACCAAATTTAAGGATTTTAACTTCGAATCATTGAGCGACGTTTCGTATTTTTTAGACCCTAGAAAAGATGTATAAAGATGTTGCTTCCAATACAAATGATAAAAATCAATGTGTTTTCATTAGAATTAACTAAAATGTTCCTGATTTTCCGTTTATATTACCGATGGAAGATGTACACGTAAAACGGCTCTAATCCGGCTGAAACGTCGATATATGCAATAAAAACAGAACTTCTCCCCTTTTCAATATCTTACTCAGTATTTTAACGAGAAACAAATAGATGATTGAAAATGAAGTATTTAAGGTTATTTTCTGATCAATTATGTGTTTGCATAATTTTTATCGTATTTTTAATGAATTAATAACAATAAACCGAAAATTCACAAACACGTGGAAAAACGGCAAAATATTGCCTACTTCGATAATATTTTGTTTAAATCACATAAAGGAAAAGGGGATGATAAAGGTCAAAATATTGCTAAATTCGATGATATATATTACAAAAGAAAATGCAAGAAAACTTGCTTAAAAATGCAAAATTTGAAAATTCTGAGATTTGAAGGCCAAATCACATATCGTAAGAAAACATGAAGTAGTATCGAAATATTGGTAGAAACGAATATATATACGTAAAATCAAACTACATGAATAACGTGAAAAAAGTCACTATATTACCATATTTGAGGATTTTAACTTCAAATCATAGAGCGAGGTTTCGTATTATTTAGATCCAAGAAAAGACATATGACAATGTTGTTTGAAATACAAATGATAAAAATCAATGTGTTTTCATTAGAATTAACTAAAATGTTCCTGATTTTCCGTTTATATTACCGATGGAAGATAGACACGTAAAACCGCTCTAATCCGGCTGAAACGTCGATATATGCAATAAAAACAGAACTTCTCCCCTTTCCAATATCTTACTCAGTATTTTAACGAGAAACAAATAGTTGATTGAAAATTAAGTTTTTAAGGTTAATTTCTAATCAATTATGTGTTTGCATAATTTTTATCGTTTTTTTAATGAATTAAGAGCAATAAACTGAAAGTTCACAAAAACGTGGAAAAACAGCAAAATATTGCCTAATTCGACGATATTTTGTTTATATCACATAAAGGAAAAGGGGATGATAAACGTCAAAATATTGCTGAATTCGATGATTTTTAGTACGAAACAAAATGCAAGAAAACTTGCTTAAAATGCAATTTTATGCGAAAATCTGAGATTTGAAGGCCAAAGCACATATCGTGATACTACATGAAATAGTATCGAAATATCGGTAAAAATGAATATATATACGTAATATCAAACTACATGAAAAACGTGAAAAAAGTCATTATTATACCAAATTTGAGGATTTTAACTTCGAATCATAGAGCGACGTTGCGTATTATTTAGATCCAAGAAAAGACATATGACAATGTCGTTTGAAATACAAACGATAAAAATCAATGTGTTTTCATTAAAATTAACTAAAATGTTCCTGATTTCCCGTTTATATTCCCGATGGAAGATGTACACGTAAAACCGCTCTAATCCGGCTGAAACGTCGATATATGCAATAAAAACAGAACTTCTCCCCTTTCCAATATCTTACTCAGTATTTTAACGAGAAACAAATAGTTGATTGAAAATTAAGTGTTCAAGGTTAATTTCTAATCAATTATGTGTTTGCATAATTTTTATCGTATTTTTAATGAATGAAGAGCAATAAACTGAAAGTTCACAAAAACGTGGAAAAACAGCAAAATATTGCCTAATTCGATGATATTTTGTTTATATCACATAAAGGAAAAGGGGATGATAAACGTCAAAATATTGCTGAATTCGATGATTTTTAGTACGAAACAAATGGGAAGAAAACTTGCTTAAAATGCAATTTTATGCGAAAATCTGAGATTTGAAGGCCAAAGCACATATCGTGATACTACATAAAATAGTTTCGAAATATTGCTAAAAATGAATAAATATACGTAATATCAAACTACATGAAAAACGTGAAAAAAGTCATTATTATACCAAATTTGAGGATTTTAACTTCGAATCATAGAGCGACGTTTCGTATTTTTTAGACCCTAGAAAAGACGTATAAAGATGTTGCTTCCAATACATATGATAAAAATCAATGTGTTTTCATTAGAATTAACTAAAATGTTCCTGATTTTCCGTTTATATTAACGATGGAAGATGTACACGTAAAACCGCTCTAATCCGGCTGAAACGTCGATATATGCAATAAAAACCGAACTTCTCCCCTTTTCAATATCCTACTCAGTATTTTAACGAGAAACAAATAGATGATTGAAAATGAAGTATTTAAGGTTATTATCTAATCAATTATGTGTTTGCATCATTTTTAACGTATATATATATGAATTAATACCCATGGACGGAAAATTCACAAAAACGTGGAAAACGGCAAAATATTGCCTAATTCGATGATATTTTGTTTAAATCACATGAAGGAAAAGGAGATGATAAACGTTAAAATATTGCTAAATTCGATGATTTTTCGTACGAAGCAAAATGCAAGAAAACTTGCTTAAAATGCAATATTATGCGAAATTCTGAGATTTGAAGGCCAAATCACATATCGTGATACTACATGAAATAGTATCGAAATATTGGTAAAAATGAATATATTTACGTAATATCAAACTACATGAAAAACGTGAAAAAAGTCACTATATAACCATATTTGAGGATTTTAACTTCAAATCATAGAGCGAGGTTTCGTATTATTTAGTTCCAAGAAAAGAAATATAATAATGTTGTTTCCAATACAAATGATAAAAAACAATGTGTTTTCATTAGAATTAACTATAATGTTCTTGATTTACCGTTTATATTAACGATGGAAGATGTACACGTAAAACCGCTCTAATCCGGCTGAAACATCGATATATGCAATAAAAACCGAACTTCTCCCCTTTTCAATATCTTACTCAGTATTTTAACGAGAAACAAATAGATGATTGAAAATGAAGTATTTAAGGTTATTATCTAATCAATTATGTGTTTGCATCATTTTTAACGTATATATATGAATTAAAACCCATGGACTGAAAATTCACAAAAACGTGGAAAACGGTAAAATATTGCCTAATTCGATGATATTTTGTTTAAATCACATGAAGGAAAAGGAGATGATAAACGTCAAAATATTGCTATATTCGATGATTTTTCGTACGAAACAAAATGCAAGAAAACTTGCTTAAAATGCAATATTATGCGAAATTCTGAGATTTGAAGGCCAAATTACATATCGTGATACTACATGAAATAGTATCGAAATATTGGTAAAAATGAATATATTTACGTAATATCAAACTACATGAATAACGTGAAAAAAGTCACTATATTACCATATTTGAGGATTTTAACTTCAAATCATAGAGCGACGTTTCGTATTATTTAGATCCAAGAAAAGACATATGACAATGTCGTTTGAAATACAAATGATAAAAATCAATGTGTTTTCATTAGAATTAACTAAAATGTTCCTGATTTTCCGTTTATATTACCGATGGAAGATATACACGTAAAACGGCTCTAATCCGGCTGAAACGTCGATATATGCAATAAAAACCGAACTTCTCCCCTTTTCAATATCTTACTCAGTATTTTAACGAGAAACAAATAGATGATTGAAAATGAAGTATTTAAGGTTATTTTCTAATCAATTATGTGTTTGCATAATTTTTATCGTATATTTAATGAATTAAGAGCAATAAACTGAAAGTTCACAAAAACGTGGAAAAACAGCAAAATATTGCCTAATTTGATGATATTTTGTTAATATCACATAAAGGAAAAGGGGATGATAAACGTCAAAATATTGCTAAATTCAATGATTTTTAGTACGAAACAAAATGCAAGAAAACTTGCTTAAAAATGCAAAATTTGAAAATTCTGAGGTTTGAAGGTCAAATCTCATATCGTGAGAAAACTTGAAGTAGTATCGATATATTGGTAAAAACAAATATATATACCGAAAATCAAACTACATGAATAACGTGAACAAGTCACTATATTACCATATTTGAGGATTTTAACTTCAAATCATAGAACGAGGTTTCGTATTATTTAGATCCAAGAAAAGACATATGACAATGTTGTTTCTAATACAAATGATAAAAAATCAATGTGTTTTCATTAGAATTAACTAAAATGTTCCTGATTTTCAGTTTATATTACCGATGGAAGATGTACACGTAAAACCGCTCTAATCCGGCTGAAACGTCGATATATGCAATAAAAACAGAACTTCTCCCCTTTCCAATATCTACTCAGTATTTTAACGAGAAACAAATAGTTGATTGAAAATTAAGTGTTTAAGGTTAATTTTTAATCAATTATGTGTTTGCATAATTTTTATCGTATTTTTAATGAATTAAGCGCAATTAACTGAAAGTTCACAAAAACGTGGAAAAACAGCAAAATATTGCCTAATTCGACGATATTTTGTTTATATCTCATAAAGGAAAAGGGGATGATAAACGTCAAAATATTGCTGAATTCGATCATTTTTAGTACGAAACAAAATGCAAGAAAACTTGCTTAAAATGCAATTTTATGCGAAAACCTGAGATATGAAGGCCAAAGCACATATCGTGATACTACATGAAATAGTATCGAAATATTGGTAAAAATGAATATATATACGTAATATCAAACTACATGAAAAACGTGAAAAAAGTCATTATTATACCAAATTTAAGGATTTTAACTTCGAATCATAGAGCGACGTTTCGTATTTTTTAGACCCTAGAAAAGATGTATAAAGATGTTGCTTCCAATACAAATGATAAAAATCAATGTGTTTTCATTAGAATTAACTAAAATGTTCCTGATTTTCCGTTTATATTACCGATGGAAGATGTACACGTAAAACGGCTCTAATCCGGCTGAAACGTCGATATATGCAATAAAAACAGAACTTCTCCCCTTTTCAATATCTTACTCAGTATTTTAACGAGAAACAAATAGATGATTGAAAATGAAGTATTTAAGGTTATTTTCTGATCAATTATGTGTTTGCATAATTTTTATCGTATTTTTAATGAATTAATAACAATAAACCGAAAATTCACAAACACGTGGAAAAACGGCAAAATATTGCCTACTTCGATAATATTTTGTTTAAATCACATAAAGGAAAAGGGGATGATAAAGGTCAAAATATTGCTAAATTCGATGATATATATTACAAAAGAAAATGCAAGAAAACTTGCTTAAAAATGCAAAATTTGAAAATTCTGAGATTTGAAGGCCAAATCACATATCGTAAGAAAACATGAAGTAGTATCGAAATATTGGTAGAAACGAATATATATACGTAAAATCAAACTACATGAATAACGTGAAAAAAGTCACTATATTACCATATTTGAGGATTTTAACTTCAAATCATAGAGCGAGGTTTCGTATTATTTAGATCCAAGAAAAGACATATGACAATGTTGTTTGAAATACAAATGATAAAAATCAATGTGTTTTCATTAGAATTAACTAAAATGTTCCTGATTTTCCGTTTATATTACCGATGGAAGATAGACACGTAAAACCGCTCTAATCCGGCTGAAACGTCGATATATGCAATAAAAACAGAACTTCTCCCCTTTCCAATATCTTACTCAGTATTTTAACGAGAAACAAATAGTTGATTGAAAATTAAGTTTTTAAGGTTAATTTCTAATCAATTATGTGTTTGCATAATTTTTATCGTTTTTTTAATGAATTAAGAGCAATAAACTGAAAGTTCACAAAAACGTGGAAAAACAGCAAAATATTGCCTAATTTGATGATATTTTGTTAATATCACATAAAGGAAAAGGGGATGATAAACGTCAAAATATTGCTAAATTCAATGATTTTTAGTACGAAACAAAATGCAAGAAAACTTGCTTAAAAATGCAAAATTTGAAAATTCTGAGGTTTGAAGGTCAAATCTCATATCGTGAGAAAACTTGAAGTAGTATCGATATATTGGTAAAAACAAATATATATACCGAAAATCAAACTACATGAATAACGTGAACAAGTCACTATATTACCATATTTGAGGATTTTAACTTCAAATCATAGAACGAGGTTTCGTATTATTTAGATCCAAGAAAAGACATATGACAATGTTGTTTCTAATACAAATGATAAAAAATCAATGTGTTTTCATTAGAATTAACTAAAATGTTCCTGATTTTCAGTTTATATTACCGATGGAAGATGTACACGTAAAACCGCTCTAATCCGGCTGAAACGTCGATATATGCAATAAAAACAGAACTTCTCCCCTTTCCAATATCTACTCAGTATTTTAACGAGAAACAAATAGTTGATTGAAAATTAAGTGTTTAAGGTTAATTTTTAATCAATTATGTGTTTGCATAATTTTTATCGTATTTTTAATGAATTAAGCGCAATTAACTGAAAGTTCACAAAAACGTGGAAAAACAGCAAAATATTGCCTAATTCGACGATATTTTGTTTATATCTCATAAAGGAAAAGGGGATGATAAACGTCAAAATATTGCTGAATTCGATCATTTTTAGTACGAAACAAAATGCAAGAAAACTTGCTTAAAATGCAATTTTATGCGAAAACCTGAGATATGAAGGCCAAAGCACATATCGTGATACTACATGAAATAGTATCGAAATATTGGTAAAAATGAATATATATACGTAATATCAAACTACATGAAAAACGTGAAAAAAGTCATTATTATACCAAATTTAAGGATTTTAACTTCGAATCATAGAGCGACGTTTCGTATTTTTTAGACCCTAGAAAAGATGTATAAAGATGTTGCTTCCAATACAAATGATAAAAATCAATGTGTTTTCATTAGAATTAACTAAAATGTTCCTGATTTTCCGTTTATATTACCGATGGAAGATGTACACGTAAAACGGCTCTAATCCGGCTGAAACGTCGATATATGCAATAAAAACAGAACTTCTCCCCTTTTCAATATCTTACTCAGTATTTTAACGAGAAACAAATAGATGATTGAAAATGAAGTATTTAAGGTTATTTTCTGATCAATTATGTGTTTGCATAATTTTTATCGTATTTTTAATGAATTAATAACAATAAACCGAAAATTCACAAACACGTGGAAAAACGGCAAAATATTGCCTACTTCGATAATATTTTGTTTAAATCACATAAAGGAAAAGGGGATGATAAAGGTCAAAATATTGCTAAATTCGATGATATATATTACAAAAGAAAATGCAAGAAAACTTGCTTAAAAATGCAAAATTTGAAAATTCTGAGATTTGAAGGCCAAATCACATATCGTAAGAAAACATGAAGTAGTATCGAAATATTGGTAGAAACGAATATATATACGTAAAATCAAACTACATGAATAACGTGAAAAAAGTCACTATATTACCATATTTGAGGATTTTAACTTCAAATCATAGAGCGAGGTTTCGTATTATTTAGATCCAAGAAAAGACATATGACAATGTTGTTTGAAATACAAATGATAAAAATCAATGTGTTTTCATTAGAATTAACTAAAATGTTCCTGATTTTCCGTTTATATTACCGATGGAAGATAGACACGTAAAACCGCTCTAATCCGGCTGAAACGTCGATATATGCAATAAAAACAGAACTTCTCCCCTTTCCAATATCTTACTCAGTATTTTAACGAGAAACAAATAGTTGATTGAAAATTAAGTTTTTAAGGTTAATTTCTAATCAATTATGTGTTTGCATAATTTTTATCGTTTTTTTAATGAATTAAGAGCAATAAACTGAAAGTTCACAAAAACGTGGAAAAACAGCAAAATATTGCCTAATTCGACGATATTTTGTTTATATCACATAAAGGAAAAGGGGATGATAAACGTCAAAATATTGCTGAATTCGATGATTTTTAGTACGAAACAAAATGCAAGAAAACTTGCTTAAAATGCAATTTTATGCGAAAATCTGAGATTTGAAGGCCAAAGCACATATCGTGATACTACATGAAATAGTATCGAAATATGGGTAAAAATGAATATATATACGTAATATCAAACTACATGAAAAACGTGAAAAAAGTCATTATTATACCAAATTTGAGGATTTTAACTTCGAATCATAGAGCGACGTTGCGTATTATTTAGATCCAAGAAAAGACATATGACAATGTCGTTTGAAATACAAACGATAAAAATCAATGTGTTTTCATTAAAATTAACTAAAATGTTCCTGATTTCCCGTTTATATTCCCGATGGAAGATGTACACGTAAAACCGCTCTAATCCGGCTGAAACGTCGATATATGCAATAAAAACAGAACTTCTCCCCTTTCCAATATCTTACTCAGTATTTTAACGAGAAACAAATAGTTGATTGAAAATTAAGTGTTCAAGGTTAATTTCTAATCAATTATGTGTTTGCATAATTTTTATCGTATTTTTAATGAATGAAGAGCAATAAACTGAAAGTTCACAAAAACGTGGAAAAACAGCAAAATATTGCCTAATTCGATGATATTTTGTTTATATCACATAAAGGAAAAGGGGATGATAAACGTCAAAATATTGCTGAATTCGATGATTTTTAGTACGAAACAAATGGGAAGAAAACTTGCTTAAAATGCAATTTTATGCGAAAATCTGAGATTTGAAGGCCAAAGCACATATCGTGATACTACATAAAATAGTTTCGAAATATTGCTAAAAATGAATAAATATACGTAATATCAAACTACATGAAAAACGTGAAAAAAGTCATTATTATACCAAATTTGAGGATTTTAACTTCGAATCATAGAGCGACGTTTCGTATTTTTTAGACCCTAGAAAAGACGTATAAAGATGTTGCTTCCAATACATATGATAAAAATCAATGTGTTTTCATTAGAATTAACTAAAATGTTCCTGATTTTCCGTTTATATTAACGATGGAAGATGTACACGTAAAACCGCTCTAATCCGGCTGAAACGTCGATATATGCAATAAAAACCGAACTTCTCCCCTTTTCAATATCCTACTCAGTATTTTAACGAGAAACAAATAGATGATTGAAAATGAAGTATTTAAGGTTATTATCTAATCAATTATGTGTTTGCATCATTTTTAACGTATATATATATGAATTAATACCCATGGACGGAAAATTCACAAAAACGTGGAAAACGGCAAAATATTGCCTAATTCGATGATATTTTGTTTAAATCACATGAAGGAAAAGGAGATGATAAACGTTAAAATATTGCTAAATTCGATGATTTTTCGTACGAAGCAAAATGCAAGAAAACTTGCTTAAAATGCAATATTATGCGAAATTCTGAGATTTGAAGGCCAAATCACATATCGTGATACTACATGAAATAGTATCGAAATATTGGTAAAAATGAATATATTTACGTAATATCAAACTACATGAAAAACGTGAAAAAAGTCACTATTTAACCATATTTGAGGATTTTAACTTCAAATCATACAGCGAGGTTTCGTATTATTTAGATCCAAGAAAAGACATATGACAATGTTGTTTCCAATACAAATGATAAAAAACAATGTGTTTTCATTAGAATTAACTATAATGTTCTTGATTTTCCGTTTATATTAACGATGGAAGATGTACACGTAAAACCGCTCTAATCCGGCTGAAACGTCGATATATGCAATAAAAACCGAACTTCTCCCCTTTTCAATATCTTACTCAGTATTTTAACGAGAAACAAATAGATGATTGAAAATGAAGTATTTAAGGTTATTTTCTAATCAATTATGTGTTTGCATAATTTTTATCGTATATTTAATGAATTAAGAGCAATAAACTGAAAGTTCACAAAAACGTGGAAAAACAGCAAAATATTGCCTAATTTGATGATATTTTGTTAATATCACATAAAGGAAAAGGGGATGATAAACGTCAAAATATTGCTAAATTCAATGATTTTTAGTACGAAACAAAATGCAAGAAAACTTGCTTAAAAATGCAAAATTTGAAAATTCTGAGGTTTGAAGGTCAAATCTCATATCGTGAGAAAACTTGAAGTAGTATCGATATATTGGTAAAAACAAATATATATACCGAAAATCAAACTACATGAATAACGTGAAAAAAGTCACTATATTACCATATTTGAGGATTTTAACTTCAAATCATAGAACGAGGTTTCGTATTATTTAGATCCAAGAAAAGACATATGACAATGTTGTTTCTAATACAAATGATAAAAAATCAATGTGTTTTCATTAGAATTAACTAAAATGTTCCTGATTTTCAGTTTATATTACCGATGGAAGATGTACACGTAAAACCGCTCTAATCCGGCTGAAACGTCGATATATGCAATAAAAACAGAACTTCTCCCCTTTCCAATATCTACTCAGTATTTTAACGAGAAACAAATAGTTGATTGAAAATTAAGTGTTTAAGGTTAATTTTTAATCAATTATGTGTTTGCATAATTTTTATCGTATTTTTAATGAATTAAGCGCAATTAACTGAAAGTTCACAAAAACGTGGAAAAACAGCAAAATATTGCCTAATTCGACGATATTTTGTTTATATCTCATAAAGGAAAAGGGGATGATAAACGTCAAAATATTGCTGAATTCGATCATTTTTAGTACGAAACAAAATGCAAGAAAACTTGCTTAAAATGCAATTTTATGCGAAAACCTGAGATATGAAGGCCAAAGCACATATCGTGATACTACATGAAATAGTATCGAAATATTGGTAAAAATGAATATATATACGTAATATCAAACTACATGAAAAACGTGAAAAAAGTCATTATTATACCAAATTTAAGGATTTTAACTTCGAATCATAGAGCGACGTTTCGTATTTTTTAGACCCTAGAAAAGACGTATAAAGATGTTGCTTCCAATACATATGATAAAAATCAATGTGTTTTCATTAGAATTAACTAAAATGTTCCTGATTTTCCGTTTATATTAACGATGGAAGATGTACACGTAAAACCGCTCTAATCCGGCTGAAACGTCGATATATGCAATAAAAACCGAACTTCTCCCCTTTTCAATATCTTACTCAGTATTTTAACGAGAAACAAATAGATGATTGAAAATGAAGTATTTAAGGTTATTATCTAATCAATTATGTGTTTGTATCATTTTTAACGTATATATATATGAATTAATACCCATGGACGGAAAATTCACAAAAACGTGGAAAACGGCAAAATATTGCCTAATTCGATGATATTTTGTTTAAATCACATGAAGGAAAAGGAGATGATAAACGTTAAAATATTGCTAAATTCGATGATTTTTCGTACGAAGCAAAATGCAAGAAAACTTGCTTAAAATGCAATATTATGCGAAATTCTGAGATTTGAAGGCCAAATCACATATCGTGATACTACATGAAATAGTATCGAAATATTGGTAAAAATGAATATATTTACGTAATATCAAACTACATGAAAAACGTGAAAAAAGTCACTATTTAACCATATTTGAGGATTTTAACTTCAAATCATACAGCGAGGTTTCGTATTATTTAGATCCAAGAAAAGACATATGACAATGTTGTTTCCAATACAAATGATAAAAAACAATGTGTTTTCATTAGAATTAACTATAATGTTCTTGATTTTCCGTTTATATTAACGATGGAAGATGTACACGTAAAACCGCTCTAATCCGGCTGAAACGTCGATATATGCAATAAAAACCGAACTTCTCCCCTTTTCAATATCTTACTCAGTATTTTAACGAGAAACAAATAGATGATTGAAAATGAAGTATTTAAGGTTATTATCTAATCAATTATGTGTTTGCATCATTTTTATCGTATATATATATGAATTAATACCCATGGACGGAAAATTCACAAAAACGTGGAAAACGGCAAAATATTGCCTAATTCGATGATATTTTGTTTAAATCACATGAAGGAAAAGGAGATGATAAACGTTAAAATATTGCTATATTCGATGATTTTTCGTACGAAACAAAATGCAAGAAAACTTGCTTAAAATGCAATATTATGCGAAATTCTGAGATTTGAAGGCCAAATCACATATTGTGATACTACATGAAATAGTATCGAAATATTGGTAAAAATGAATATATTTACGTAATATCAAACTACATGAAAAACGTGAAAAAAGTCACTATATAACCATATTTGAGGATTTTAACTTCAAATCATAGAGCGAGGTTTCGTATTATTTAGTTCCAAGAAAAGACATATGACAATGTTGTTTCCAATACAAATGATAAAAAACAATGTGTTTTCATTAGAATTAACTATAATGTTCTTGATTTTCCGTTTATATTAACGATGGAAGATGTACACGTAAAACCGCTCTAATCCGGCTGAAACGTCGATATATGCAATAAAAACCGAACTTCTCCCCTTTTCAATATCTTACTCAGTATTTTAACGAGAAACAAATAGATGATTGAAAATGAAGTATTTAAGGTTATTTTCTAATCAATTATGTGTTTGCATAATTTTTATCGTATATTTAATGAATTAAGAGCAATAAACTGAAAGTTCACAAAAACGTGGAAAAACAGCAAAATATTGCCTAATTTGATGATATTTTGTTAATATCACATAAAGGAAAAGGGGATGATAAACGTCAAAATATTGCTAAATTCAATGATTTTTAGTACGAAACAAAATGCAAGAAAACTTGCTTAAAAATGCAAAATTTGAAAATTCTGAGGTTTGAAGGTCAAATCTCATATCGTGAGAAAACTTGAAGTAGTATCGATGTATTGGTAAAAACAAATATATATACCGAAAATCAAACTACATGAATAACGTGAAAAAAGTCACTATATTACCATATTTGAGGATTTTAACTTCAAATCATAGAACGAGGTTTCGTATTATTTAGATCCAAGAAAAGACATATGACAATGTTGTTTCTAATACAAATGATAAAAAATCAATGTGTTTTCATTAGAATTAACTAAAATGTTCCTGATTTTCAGTTTATATTACCGATGGAAGATGGACACGTAAAACCGCTCTAATCCGGCTGAAACGTCGATATATGCAATAAAAACAGAACTTCTCCCCTTTTCAATATCTTACTCAGTATTTTAACGAGAAACAAATAGATGATTGAAAATGAAGTATTTAAGGTTATTTTCTGATCAATTATGTGTTTGCATAATTTTTATCGTATTTTTAATGAATTAAGCGCAATTAACTGAAAATTCACAAACACGTGGAAAAACGGCAAAATATTGCCTACTTCGATAATATTTTGTTTAAATCACATAAAGGAAAAGGGGATGATAAAGGTCAAAATATTGCTAAATTCGATGATATATATTACAAAAGAAAATGCAAGAAAACTTGCTTAAAAATGCAAAATTTGAAAATTCTGAGATTTGAAGGCCAAATCACATATCGTAAGAAAACATGAAGTAGTATCGAAATATTGGTAGAAACGAATATATATACGTAAAATCAAACTACATGAATAACGTGAAAAAAGTCACTATATTACCATATTTGAGGATTTTAACTTCAAATCATAGAGCGAGGTTTCGTATTATTTAGATCCAAGAAAAGACATATGACAATGTTGTTTGAAATACAAATGATAAAAATCAATGTGTTTTCATTAGAATTAACTAAAATGTTCCTGATTTTCCGTTTATATTACCGATGGAAGATAGACACGTAAAACCGCTCTAATCCGGCTGAAACGTCGATATATGCAATAAAAACAGAACTTCTCCCCTTTCCAATATCTTACTCAGTATTTTAACGAGAAACAAATAGTTGATTGAAAATTAAGTTTTTAAGGTTAATTTCTAATCAATTATGTGTTTGCATAATTTTTATCGTTTTTTTAATGAATTAAGAGCAATAAACTGAAAGTTCACAAAAACGTGGAAAAACAGCAAAATATTGCCTAATTCGACGATATTTTGTTTATATCACATAAAGGAAAAGGGGATGATAAACGTCAAAATATTGCTGAATTCGATGATTTTTAGTACGAAACAAAATGCAAGAAAACTTGCTTAAAATGCAATTTTATGCGAAAATCTGAGATTTGAAGGCCAAAGCACATATCGTGATACTACATGAAATAGTATCGAAATATGGGTAAAAATGAATATATATACGTAATATCAAACTACATGAAAAACGTGAAAAAAGTCATTATTATACCAAATTTGAGGATTTTAACTTCGAATCATAGAGCGACGTTGCGTATTATTTAGATCCAAGAAAAGACATATGACAATGTCGTTTGAAATACAAACGATAAAAATCAATGTGTTTTCATTAAAATTAACTAAAATGTTCCTGATTTCCCGTTTATATTCCCGATGGAAAATGTACACGTAAAACCGCTCTAATCCGGCTGAAACGTCGATATATGCAATAAAAACAGAACTTCTCCCCTTTCCAATATCTTACTCAGTATTTTAACGAGAAACAAATAGTTGATTGAAAATTAAGTGTTCAAGGTTAATTTCTAATCAATTATGTGTTTGCATAATTTTTATCGTATTTTTAATGAATGAAGAGCAATAAACTGAAAGTTCACAAAAACGTGGAAAAACAGCAAAATATTGCCTAATTCGATGATATTTTGTTTATATCACATAAAGGAAAAGGGGATGATAAACGTCAAAATATTGCTGAATTCGATGATTTTTAGTACGAAACAAATGGGAAGAAAACTTGCTTAAAATGCAATTTTATGCGAAAATCTGAGATTTGAAGGCCAAAGCACATATCGTGATACTACATAAAATAGTTTCGAAATATTGCTAAAAATGAATAAATATACGTAATATCAAACTACATGAAAAACGTGAAAAAAGTCATTATTATACCAAATTTGAGGATTTTAACTTCGAATCATAGAGCGACGTTTCGTATTTTTTAGACCCTAGAAAAGACGTATAAAGATGTTGCTTCCAATACATATGATAAAAATCAATGTGTTTTCATTAGAATTAACTAAAATGTTCCTGATTTTCCGTTTATATTAACGATGGAAGATGTACACGTAAAACCGCTCTAATCCGGCTGAAACGTCGATATATGCAATAAAAACCGAACTTCTCCCCTTTTCAATATCTTACTCAGTATTTTAACGAGAAACAAATAGATGATTGAAAATGAAGTATTTAAGGTTATTATCTAATCAATTATGTGTTTGTATCATTTTTAACGTATATATATATGAATTAATACCCATGGACGGAAAATTCACAAAAACGTGGAAAACGGCAAAATATTGCCTAATTCGATGATATTTTGTTTAAATCACATGAAGGAAAAGGAGATGATAAACGTTAAAATATTGCTAAATTCGATGATTTTTCGTACGAAGCAAAATGCAAGAAAACTTGCTTAAAATGCAATATTATGCGAAATTCTGAGATTTGAAGGCCAAATCACATATCGTGATACTACATGAAATAGTATCGAAATATTGGTAAAAATGAATATATTTACGTAATATCAAACTACATGAAAAACGTGAAAAAAGTCACTATTTAACCATATTTGAGGATTTTAACTTCAAATCATACAGCGAGGTTTCGTATTATTTAGATCCAAGAAAAGACATATGACAATGTTGTTTCCAATACAAATGATAAAAAACAATGTGTTTTCATTAGAATTAACTAAAATGTTCCTGATTTTCAGTTTATATTACCGATGGAAGATGTACACGTAAAACCGCTCTAATCCGGCTGAAACGTCGATATATGCAATAAAAACAGAACTTCTCCCCTTTCCAATATCTACTCAGTATTTTAACGAGAAACAAATAGTTGATTGAAAATTAAGTGTTTAAGGTTAATTTTTAATCAATTATGTGTTTGCATAATTTTTATCGTATTTTTAATGAATTAAGCGCAATTAACTGAAAGTTCACAAAAACGTGGAAAAACAGCAAAATATTGCCTAATTCGACGATATTTTGTTTATATCTCATAAAGGAAAAGGGGATGATAAACGTCAAAATATTGCTGAATTCGATCATTTTTAGTACGAAACAAAATGCAAGAAAACTTGCTTAAAATGCAATTTTATGCGAAAACCTGAGATATGAAGGCCAAAGCACATATCGTGATACTACATGAAATAGTATCGAAATATTGGTAAAAATGAATATATATACGTAATATCAAACTACATGAAAAACGTGAAAAAAGTCATTATTATACCAAATTTAAGGATTTTAACTTCGAATCATAGAGCGACGTTTCGTATTTTTTAGACCCTAGAAAAGACGTATAAAAATGTTGCTTCCAATACAAATGATAAAAATCAATGTGTTTTCATTAGAATTAACTAAAATGTTCCTGATTTTCCGTTTATATTACCGATGGAAGATGTACACGTAAAACGGCTCTAATCCGGCTGAAACGTCGATATATGCAATAAAAACAGAACTTCTCCCCTTTTCAATATCTTACTCAGTATTTTAACGAGAAACAAATAAATGATTGAAAATGAAGTATTTAAGGTTATTTTCTGATCAATTATGTGTTTGCATAATTTTTATCGTATTTTTAATGAATTAATAACAATAAACCGAAAATTCACAAACACGTGGAAAAACGGCAAAATATTGCCTACTTCGATAATATTTTGTTTAAATCACATAAAGGAAAAGGGGATGATAAAGGTCAAAATATTGCTATATTCGATGATATTTATTACAAAAGAAAATGCAAGAAAACTTGCTTAAAAATGGAAAATTTGAAAATTCTGAGATTTGAAGGCCAAATCACATATCGTAAGAAAACATGAAGTAGTATCGAAATATTGGTAGAAACGAATATATATACGTAAAATCAAACTACATGAATAACGTGAAAAAAGTCACTATATTACCATATTTGAGGATTTTAACTTCAAATCATAGAGCGAGGTTTCGTATTATTTAGATCCATGAAAAGACATATGACAATGTTGTTTGAAATACAAATGATAAAAATCAATGTGTTTTCATTAGAATTAACTAAAATGTTCCTGATTTTCCGTTTATATTACCGATGGAAGATGGACACGTAAAACCGCTCTAATCCGGCTGAAACGTCGATATATGCAATAAAAACAGAACTTCTCCCCTTTCCAATATCTTACTCAGTATTTTAACGAGAAACAAATAGTTGATTGAAAATTAAGTTTTTAAGGTTAATTTCTAATCAATTATGTGTTTGCATAATTTTTATCGTTTTTTTAATGAATTAGGAGCAATAAACTGAAAGTTCACAAAAACGTGGAAAAACAGCAAAATATTGCCTAATTCGACGATATTTTGTTTATATCACATAAAGGAAAAGGAGATGATAAACGTCAAAATATTGCTGAATTCGATGATTTTTAGTACGAAACAAAATGCAAGAAAACTTGC
This sequence comes from Procambarus clarkii, assembly GCF_040958095.1. Lineage (NCBI taxonomy): Eukaryota > Metazoa > Arthropoda > Malacostraca > Decapoda > Cambaridae > Procambarus > Procambarus clarkii. The sequence continues at coordinate 35,019,704 of NC_091151.1, forward strand.
TTAAAATGCAATTTTATGCGAAAATCTGAGATTTGAAGGCCAAAGCACATATCGTGATACTACATGAAATAGTATCGAAATATGGGTAAAAATGAATATATATACATAATATCAAACTACATGAAAAACGTGAAAAAAGTCATTATTATACCAAATTTGAGGATTTTAACTTCGAATCGTAGAGCGACGTTGCGTATTATTTAGATCCAAGAAAAGACATATGACAATGTCGTTTGAAATACAAACGATAAAAATCAATGTGTTTTCATTAAAATTAACTAAAATGTTCCTGATTTCCCGTTTATATTCCCGATGGAAGATGTACACGTAAAACCGCTCTAATCCGGCTGAAACGTCGATATATGCAATAAAAACAGAACTTCTCCCCTTTCCAATATCTTACTCAGTATTTTAACGAGAAACAAATAGTTGATTGAAAATTAAGTGTTCAAGGTTAATTTCTAATCAATTATGTGTTTGCATAATTTTTATCGTATTTTTAATGAATGAAGAGCAATAAACTGAAAGTTCACAAAAACGTGGAAAAACAGCAAAATATTGCCTAATTCGATGATATTTTGTTTATATCACATAAAGGAAAAGGGGATGATAAACGTCAAAATATTGCTGAATTCGATGATTTTTAGTACGAAACAAAATGGAAGAAAACTTGCTTAAAATGCAATTTTATGCGAAAATCTGAGATTTGAAGGCCAAAGCACATATCGTGATACTACATAAAATAGTTTCGAAATATTGCTAAAAATGAATAAATATACGTAATATCAAACTACATGAAAAACGTGAAAAAAGTCATTATTATACCAAATTTGAGGATTTTAACTTCGAATCATAGAGCGACGTTTCATATTTTTTAGACCCTAGAAAAGACGTATAAAGATGTTGCTTCCAATACATATGATAAAAATCAATGTGTTTTCATTAGAATTAACTAAAATGTTCCTGATTTTCCGTTTATATTAACGATGGAAGATGTACACGTAAAACCGCTCTAATCCGGCTGAAACGTCGATATATGCAATAAAAACCGAACTTCTCCCCTTTTCAATATCTTACTCAGTATTTTAACGAGAAACAAATAGATGATTGAAAATGAAGTATTTAAGGTTATTATCTAATCAATTATGTGTTTGTATCATTTTTAACGTATATATATATGAATTAATACCCATGGACGGAAAATTCACAAAAACGTGGAAAACGGCAAAATATTGCCTAATTCGATGATATTTTGTTTAAATCACATGAAGGAAAAGGAGATGATAAACGTTAAAATATTGCTAAATTCGATGATTTTTCGTACGAAGCAAAATGCAAGAAAACTTGCTTAAAATGCAATATTATGCGAAATTCTGAGATTTGAAGGCCAAATCACATATCGTGATACTACATGAAATAGTATCGAAATATTGGTAAAAATGAATATATTTACGTAATATCAAACTACATGAAAAACGTGAAAAAAGTCACTATTTAACCATATTTGAGGATTTTAACTTCAAATCATACAGCGAGGTTTCGTATTATTTAGATCCAAGAAAAGACATATGACAATGTTGTTTCCAATACAAATGATAAAAAACAATGTGTTTTCATTAGAATTAACTATAATGTTCTTGATTTTCCGTTTATATTAACGATGGAAGATGTACACGTAAAACCGCTCTAATCCGGCTGAAACGTCGATATATGCAATAAAAACCGAACTTCTCCCCTTTTCAATATCTTACTCAGTATTTTAACGAGAAACAAATAGATGATTGAAAATGAAGTATTTAAGGTTATTATCTAATCAATTATGTGTTTGCATCATTTTTATCGTATATATATATGAATTAATACCCATGGACGGAAAATTCACAAAAACGTGGAAAACGGCAAAATATTGCCTAATTCGATGATATTTTGTTTAAATCACATGAAGGAAAAGGAGATGATAAACGTTAAAATATTGCTATATTCGATGATTTTTCGTACGAAACAAAATGCAAGAAAACTTGCTTAAAATGCAATATTATGCGAAATTCTGAGATTTGAAGGCCAAATCACATATTGTGATACTACATGAAATAGTATCGAAATATTGGTAAAAATGAATATATTTACGTAATATCAAACTACATGAAAAACGTGAAAAAAGTCACTATATAACCATATTTGAGGATTTTAACTTCAAATCATAGAGCGAGGTTTCGTATTATTTAGTTCCAAGAAAAGACATATGACAATGTTGTTTCCAATACAAATGATAAAAAACAATGTGTTTTCATTAGAATTAACTATAATGTTCTTGATTTTCCGTTTATATTAACGATGGAAGATGTACACGTAAAACCGCTCTAATCCGGCTGAAACGTCGATATATGCAATAAAAACCGAACTTCTCCCCTTTTCAATATCTTACTCAGTATTTTAACGAGAAACAAATAGATGATTGAAAATGAAGTATTTAAGGTTATTTTCTAATCAATTATGTGTTTGCATAATTTTTATCGTATATTTAATGAATTAAGAGCAATAAACTGAAAGTTCACAAAAACGTGGAAAAACAGCAAAATATTGCCTAATTTGATGATATTTTGTTAATATCACATAAAGGAAAAGGGGATGATAAACGTCAAAATATTGCTAAATTCAATGATTTTTAGTACGAAACAAAATGCAAGAAAACTTGCTTAAAAATGCAAAATTTGAAAATTCTGAGGTTTGAAGGTCAAATCTCATATCGTGAGAAAACTTGAAGTAGTATCGATGTACTGGTAAAAACAAATATATATACCGAAAATCAAACTACATGAATAACGTGAAAAAAGTCACTATATTACCATATTTGAGGATTTTAACTTCAAATCATAGAACGAGGTTTCGTATTATTTAGATCCAAGAAAAGACATATGACAATGTTGTTTCTAATACAAATGATAAAAAATCAATGTGTTTTCATTAGAATTAACTAAAATGTTCCTGATTTTCAGTTTATATTACCGATGGAAGATGTATACGTAAAACCGCTCTAATCCGGCTGAAACGTCGATATATGCAATAAAAACAGAACTTCTCCCCTTTCCAATATCTACTCAGTATTTTAACGAGAAACAAATAGTTGATTGAAAATTAAGTGTTTAAGGTTAATTTTTAATCAATTATGTGTTTGCATAATTTTTATCGTATTTTTAATGAATTAAGCGCAATTAACTGAAAGTTCACAAAAACGTGGAAAAACAGCAAAATATTGCCTAATTCGACGATATTTTGTTTATATCTCATAAAGGAAAAGGGGATGATAAACGTCAAAATATTGCTGAATTCGATGATTTTTAGTACGAAACAAAATGCAAGAAAACTTGCTTAAAATGCAATTTTATGCGAAAACCTGAGATATGAAGGCCAAAGCACATATCGTGATACTACATGAAATAGTATCGAAATATTGGTAAAAATGAATATATATACGTAATATCAAACTACATGAAAAACGTGAAAAAAGTCATTATTATACCAAATTTAAGGATTTTAACTTCGAATCATAGAGCGACGTTTCGTATTTTTTAGACCCTAGAAAAGACGTATAAAGATGTTGCTTCCAATACAAATGATAAAAATCAATGTGTTTTCATTAGAATTAACTAAAATGTTCCTGATTTTCCGTTTATATTACCGATGGAAGATGTACACGTAAAACGGCTCTAATCCGGCTGAAACGTCGATATATGCAATAAAAACAGAACTTCTCCCCTTTTCAATATCTTACTCAGTATTTTAACGAGAAACAAATAGATGATTGAAAATGAAGTATTTAAGGTTATTTTCTGATCAATTATGTGTTTGCATAATTTTTATCGTATTTTTAATGAATTAATAACAATAAACCGAAAATTCACAAACACGTGGAAAAACGGCAAAATATTGCCTACTTCGATAATATTTTGTTTAAATCACATAAAGGAAAAGGGGATGATAAAGGTCAAAATATTGCTAAATTCGATGATATTTATTACAAAAGAAAATGCAAGAAAACTTGCTTAAAAATGCAAAATTTGAAAATTCTGAGATTTGAAGGCCAAATCACATATCGTAAGAAAACATGAAGTAGTATCGAAATATTGGTAGAAACGAATATATATACGTAAAATCAAACTACATGAATAACGTGAAAAAAGTCACTATATTACCATATTTGAGGATTTTAACTTCAAATCATAGAGCGAGGTTTCGTATTATTTAGATCCATGAAAAGACATATGACAATGTTGTTTGAAATACAAATGATAAAAATCAATGTGTTTTCATTAGAATTAACTAAAATGTTCCTGATTTTCCGTTTATATTACCGATGGAAGATGGACACGTAAAACCGCTCTAATCCGGCTGAAACGTCGATATATGCAATAAAAACAGAACTTCTCCCCTTTCCAATATCTTACTCAGTATTTTAACGAGAAACAAATAGTTGATTGAAAATTAAGTTTTTAAGGTTAATTTCTAATCAATTATGTGTTTGCATAATTTTTATCGTTTTTTTAATGAATTAAGAGCAATAAACTGAAAGTTCACAAAAACGTGGAAAAACAGCAAAATATTGCCTAATTCGACGATATTTTGTTTATATCACATAAAGGAAAAGGGGATGATAAACGTCAAAATATTGCTGAATTCGATGATTTTTAGTACGAAACAAAATGCAAGAAAACTTGCTTAAAATGCAATTTTATGCGAAAATCTGAGATTTGAAGGCCAAAGCACATATCGTGATACTACATAAAATAGTATCGAAATATTGCTAAAAATGAATAAATATACGTAATATCAAACTACATGAAAAACGTGAAAAAAGTCATTATTATACCAAATTTGAGGATTTTAACTTCGAATCATAGAGCGACGTTTCGTATTTTTTAGACCCTAGAAAAGACGTATAAAGATGTTGCTTCCAATACATTTGATAAAAATCAATGTGTTTTCATTAGAATTAACTAAAATGTTCCTGATTTTCCGTTTATATTACCGATGGAAGATGTACACGTAAAACGGCTCTAATCCGGCTGAAACGTCGATATATGCAATAAAAACAGAACTTCTCCCCTTTTCAATATCTTACTCAGTATTTTAACGAGAAACAAATAGATGATTGAAAATGAAGTATTTAAGGTTATTTTCTGATCAATTATGTGTTTGCATAATTTTTATCGTATTTTTAATGAAATAATAACAATAAACCGAAAATTCACGAACACGTGGAAAAACTGCAAAATATTGCCTAATTCGATAATATTTTGTTTAAATCACACAAAGGAAAAGGGGATGATAAAGGTCAAAATATTGCTAAATTCGATGATATTTATTACAAAAGAAAATGCAAGAAAACTTGCTTAAAAATGCAAAATTTGAAAATTCTGAGATTTGAAGGCCAAATCACATATCGTGAGAAAACATGAAGTAGTATCGAAATATTGGTAAAAGCGAATATATATACGTAAAATCAAACTACATGAATAACGTGAAAAAAGTCACTATATTACCATATTTGAGGATTTTAACTTCAAATCATAGAGCGAGGTTTCGTATTATTTAGATCCAAGAAAAGACATATGACAATGTTGTTTGAAATACAAATGATAAAAAGCAATGTGTTTTCATTAGAATTAACTAAAATGTTCCTGATTTTCCGTCTATATTACCGATGGAAGATATACACGTAAAACCGCTCTAATCCGGCTGAAACGTCGATATATGCAATAAAAACAGAACTTCTCCCCTTTCCAATATCTTACTCAGTATTTTAACGAGAAACAAATAGTTGATTGAAAATTAAGTGTTTAAGGTTAATTTCTAATCAATTATGTGTTTGCATAATTTTTATCGTATTTTTAATGAATTAAGAGCAATAAACTAAAAGTTCACAAAAACGTAGAAAAACAGCAAAATATTGCCTAATTCGATGATATTTTGTTTATATCACATAAAGGAAAAGGAGATTATAAACGTCAAAATATTTTTGAATTCGATGATTTTTAGTACGAAGCAAAATGCTAGAAAACTTGCTTAAAATGCAATTTTATGCGAAAATCTGAGATTTGAAGGCCAAAGCACATATCGTGATACTACATGAAATACTACTATCGAAATATTGGTAAAAATGAATATATATACGTAATATCAAACTACATGAAAAACGTGAAAAAAGTCATTATTATACCAAATTTGAGGATTTTAACTTCAAATCATAGAGCGACGTTTCGTATTTTTTAGACCCTAGAAAAGACGTATAAAGATGTTGCTTCCAATACAAATGATAAAAATCAATGTGTTTTCATTAGAATTAACTAAAATGTTCCTGATTTTCCGTTTACATTACCGATGGAAGATGTACACGTAAAACGGCTCTATTCCGGCTGAAACGTCGATATATGCAATAAAAACAGAACTTCTCCCCTTTTAAATATCTTACTCAGTATTTTAACGAGAAACAAATAGATGATTGAAAATGAAGTATTTAGAGTTATTTTCTGATCAATTATGTGTTTGCATAATTTTTATCGTATTTTTAATGAATTAATAAGATTAAACTGAAAATTCACAAAAACGTGGAAAAACGGCAAAATATTGCCTAATTCGATAATATTTTGTTTAAATCACATAAAGGAAAAGGGGATGATAAAGGTAAAAATATTGCTAAATTCGATGATATTTATTACAAAAGTAAATGCAAGAAAACTTGCCTAAAAATGCAAAATTTGAAAATTCTGAGATTTGAAGGCCAAATCACATATCGTAAGAAAACATGAAGTAGTATCGAAATATTGGTAGAAACGAATATATATACGTAAAATCAAACTACATGAATAACGTGAAAAAAGTCACTATATTACCATATTTGAGGATTTTAACTTCAAATCATAGAGCGCAGTTTCGTATTATTTAGATCCAAGAAAAGACATATGACAATGTTGCTTCAAATACAAATGATAAAAATCAATGTGTTTTCGTCAGAATTAACTAAAATGTTCCTGATTTTCCGTTTATATTACCGATGGAAGATGTACACGTAAAACGGCTCTAATCCGGCTGAAACGTCGATATATGCAATAAAAACAGAACTTCTCCCCTTTTCAATATCTTACTCAGTATTTTAACGAGAAACAAATAGATGATTGAAAATGAAGTATTTAAGGTTATTTTCTGATCAATTATGTGTTTGCATAATTTTTATCGTATTTTTAATGAATTAATAACAATAAACCGAAAATTCACAAACACGTGGAAAAACGGCAAAATATTGCCTACTTCGATAATATTTTGTTTAAATCACATAAAGGAAAAGGGGATGATAAAGGTCAAAATATTGCTAAATTCGATGATATTTATTACAAAAGAAAATGCAAGAAAACTTGCTTAAAAATGCAAAATTTGAAAATTCTGAGATTTGAAGGCCAAATCACATATCGTAAGAAAACATGAAGTACTATCGAAATATTGGTAGAAACGAATATATATACGTAAAATCAAACTACATGAATAACGTGAAAAAAGTCACTATATTACCATATTTGAGGATTTTAACTTCAAATCATAGAGCGAGGTTTCGTATTATTTAGATCCAAGAAAAGACATATGACAATGTTGTTTGAAATACAAATGATAAAAATCAATGTGTTTTCATTAGAATTAACTAAAATGTTCCTGATTTTCCGTTTATATTACCGATGGAAGATGGACACGTAAAACCGCTCTAATCCGGCTGAAACGTCGATATATGCAATAAAAACAGAACTTCTCCCCTTTCCAATATCTTACTCAGTATTTTAACGAGAAACAAATAGTTGATTGAAAATTAAGTTTTTAAGGTTAATTTCTAATCAATTATGTGTTTGCATAATTTTTATCGTTTTTTTAATGAATTAAGAGCAATAAACTGAAAGTTCACAAAAACGTGGAAAAACAGCAAAATATTGCCTAATTCGACGATATTTTGTTTATATCACATAAAGGAAAAGGGGATGATAAACGTCAAAATATTGCTGAATTCGATGATTTTTAGTACGAAACAAAATGCAAGAAAACTTGCTTAAAATGCAATTTTATGCGAAAATCTGAGATTTGAAGGCCAAAGCACATATCGTGATACTACATAAAATAGTATCGAAATATTGCTAAAAATGAATAAATATACGTAATATCAAACTACATGAAAAACGTGAAAAAAGTCATTATTATACCAAATTTGAGGATTTTAACTTCGAATCATAGAGCGACGTTTCGTATTTTTTAGACCCTAGAAAAGACGTATAAAGATGTTGCTTCCAATACATTTGATAAAAATCAATGTGTTTTCATTAGAATTAACTAAAATGTTCCTGATTTTCCGTTTATATTACCGATGGAAGATGTACACGTAAAACGGCTCTAATCCGGCTGAAACGTCGATATATGCAATAAAAACAGAACTTCTCCCCTTTTCAATATCTTACTCAGTATTTTAACGAGAAACAAATAGATGATTGAAAATGAAGTATTTAAGGTTATTTTCTGATCAATTATGTGTTTGCATAATTTTTATCGTATTTTTAATGAAATAATAACAATAAACCGAAAATTCACGAACACGTGGAAAAACTGCAAAATATTGCCTAATTCGATAATATTTTGTTTAAATCACACAAAGGAAAAGGGGATGATAAAGGTCAAAATATTGCTAAATTCGATGATATTTATTACAAAAGAAAATGCAAGAAAACTTGCTTAAAAATGCAAAATTTGAAAATTCTGAGATTTGAAGGCCAAATCACATATCGTGAGAAAACATGAAGTAGTATCGAAATATTGGTAAAAGCGAATATATATACGTAAAATCAAACTACATGAATAACGTGAAAAAAGTCACTATATTACCATATTTGAGGATTTTAACTTCAAATCATAGAGCGAGGTTTCGTATTATTTAGATCCAAGAAAAGACATATGACAATGTTGTTTGAAATACAAATGATAAAAAGCAATGTGTTTTCATTAGAATTAACTAAAATGTTCCTGATTTTCCGTCTATATTACCGATGGAAGATATACACGTAAAACCGCTCTAATCCGGCTGAAACGTCGATATATGCAATAAAAACAGAACTTCTCCCCTTTCCAATATCTTACTCAGTATTTTAACGAGAAACAAATAGTTGATTGAAAATTAAGTGTTTAAGGTTAATTTCTAATCAATTATGTGTTTGCATAATTTTTATCGTATTTTTAATGAATTAAGAGCAATAAACTAAAAGTTCACAAAAACGTAGAAAAACAGCAAAATATTGCCTAATTCGATGATATTTTGTTTATATCACATAAAGGAAAAGGAGATTATAAACGTCAAAATATTTTTGAATTCGATGATTTTTAGTACGAAGCAAAATGCAAGAAAACTTGCTTAAAATGCAATTTTATGCGAAAATCTGAGATTTGAAGGCCAAAGCACATATCGTGATACTACATGAAATACTACTATCGAAATATTGGTAAAAATGAATATATATACGTAATATCAAACTACATGAAAAACGTGAAAAAAGTCATTATTATACCAAATTTGAGGATTTTAACTTCGAATCATAGAGCGACGTTTCGTATTTTTTAGACCCTAGAAAAGACGTATAAAGATGTTGCTTCCAATACAAATGATAAAAATCAATGTGTTTTCATTAGAATTAACTAAAATGTTCCTGATTTTCCGTTTACATTACCGATGGAAGATGTACACGTAAAACGGCTCTATTCCGGCTGAAACGTCGATATATGCAATAAAAACAGAACTTCTCCCCTTTTAAATATCTTACTCAGTATTTTAACGAGAAACAAATAGATGATTGAAAATGAAGTATTTAGAGTTATTTTCTGATCAATTATGTGTTTGCATAATTTTTATCGTATTTTTAATGAATTAATAAGAATAAACTGAAAATTCACAAAAACGTGGAAAAACGGCAAAATATTGCCTAATTCGATAATATTTTGTTTAAATCACATAAAGGAAAAGGGGATGATAAAGGTAAAAATATTGCTAAATTCGATGATATTTATTACAAAAGTAAATGCAAGAAAACTTGCCTAAAAATGCAAAATTTGAAAATTCTGAGATTTGAAGGCCAAATCACATATCGTAAGAAAACATGAAGTAGTATCGAAATATTGGTAGAAACGAATATATATACGTAAAATCAAACTACATGAATAACGTGAAAAAAGTCACTATATTACCATATTTGAGGATTTTAACTTCAAATCATAGAGCGCAGTTTCGTATTATTTAGATCCAAGAAAAGACATATGACAATGTTGCTTCAAATACAAATGATAAAAATCAATGTGTTTTCATCAGAATTAACTAAAATGTTCCTGATTTTCCGTTTATATTACCGATGGAAGATGTACACGTAAAACCGCTCTAATGTGGCTGAAACGTCGATATATGCAATAAAAACAGAACTTCTCCCCTTTCCAATATCTTACTCAGTATTTTAACGAGAAACAAATAGTTGATTGAAAATTAAGTTTTTAAGGTTAATTTCTAATCAATTATGTGTTTGCATAATTTTTATCGTTTTTTTAATGAATTAAGAGCAATAAACTGAAAGTTCACAAAAACGTGGAAAAACAGCAAAATATTGCCTAACTCGATGATATTTTGTTTATATCACATAAAGGAAAAGGGGATGATAAACGTCAAAATATTGCTGAATTCGATGATTTTTAGTACGAAGCAAAATGCAAGAAAACTTGCTTAAAATGCAATTTTATGCGAAAATCTGAGATATGAAGGCCAAAGCACATATCGTGATACTACAGGAAATAGTATCGAAATATTGGTAAAAATGAATATATATACGTAATATCAAACTACATGAAAAACGTGAAAAAAGTCATTATTATACCAAATTTGAGGATTTTAACTTCGAATCATAGAGCGACGTTTCGTATTTTTTAGACCCTAGAAAAGACGTATAAAGATGTTGCTTCCAATACAAATGATAAAAATCAATGTGATTTCATTAGAATTAACTAAAATGTTCCTGATTTTCCGTTTATATTACCGATGGAAGATGTACACGTAAAACGGCTCTAATCCGGCTGAAACGTCGATATATGCAATAAAAACAGAACTTCTCCCCTTTTCAATATCTTACTCAGTATTTTAACGAGAAACAAATAGATGATTGAAAATGAAGTATTTAGAGTTATTTTCTGATCAATTTATGTGTTTGTATAATTTTTATCGTATATTTAATGAATTAAGAGCAATAAACTGAAAGTTCACAAAAACGTGGAAAAACAGCAAAATATTGCCTAATTCGATGATATTTTGTTTATATCACACAAAGGAAAAGGGGATGATAAACGTCAAAATATTGCTAAATTCGATGATTTTTAGTACGAAACAAAATGCAAGAAAACTTGCTTAGAAAATGCAAAATTTGAAAATTCTGAGATTTGAAGGCCAAATCACATATCGTGAGAAAACATGAAGTAGTATCGAAATGTTGGTAAAAGCGAATATATATACGTAAAATCAAACTACATGAATAACGTGAAAAAAGTCACTATATTACCATATTTGAGGATTTTAACTTCAAATCATAGAGCGAGGTTTCGTATTATTTAGATCCAAGAAAAGACATATGACAATGTTGTTTCAAATACAAATGATAAAAAATCAATGTGTTTTCATTAGAATTAACTAAAATGTTCCTGATTTTCCGTTTATATTACCGATGGAAGATGTACACGTAAAACCGCTCTAATCCGGCTGAAATGTCGATATATGCAATAAAAACAGAACTTCTCCCCTTTCCAATATCTTACTCAGTATTTTAACGAGAAACAAATAGTTGATTGAAAATTAAGTTTTTAAGGTTAATTTCTAATCAATTATGTGTTTGCATAATTTTTATCGTTTTTTTAATGAATTAAGAGCAATAAACTGAAAGTTCACAAAAACGTGGAAAAACAGCGAAATATTGCCTAACTCGATGATATTTTGTTTATATCACATAAAGGAAAAGGGGATGATAAACGTCAAAATATTGCTGAATTCGATGATTTTTAGTACGAAGCAAAATGCAAGAAAACTTGCTTAAAATGCAATTTTATGCGAAAATCTGAGATATGAAGGCCAAAGCACATATCGTGATACTACAGGAAATAGTATCGAAATATTGGTAAAAATGAATATATATACGTAATATCAAACTACATGAAAAACGTGAAAAAAGTCATTATTATACCAAATTTGAGGATTTTAACTTCGAATCATAGAGCGACGTTTCGTATTTTTTAGACCCTAGAAAAGACGTATAAAGATGTTGCTTCCAATACAAATGATAAAAATCAATGTGATTTCATTAGAATTAACTAAAATGTTCCTGATTTTCCGTTTATATTACCGATGGAAGATGTACACGTAAAACGGCTCTAATCCGGCTGAAACGTCGATATATGCAATAAAAACAGAACTTCTCCCCTTTTCAATATCTTACTCAGTATTTTAACGAGAAACAAATAGATGATTGAAAATGAAGTATTTAGAGTTATTTTCTGATCAATTTATGTGTTTGCATAATTTTTATCGTATATTTAATGAATTAAGAGCAATAAACGGAAAGTTCACAAAAACGTGGAAAAACAGCAAAATATTGCCTAATTCGATGATATTTTGTTTATATCACACAAAGGAAAAGGGGATGATAAACGTCAAAATATTGCTAAATTCGATGATTTTTAGTACGAAACAAAATGCAAGAAAACTTGCTTAGAAAATGCAAAATTTGAAAATTCTGAGATTTGAAGGCCAAATCACATATCGTGAGAAAACATGAAGTAGTATCGAAATGTTGGTAAAAGCGAATATATATACGTAAAATCAAACTACATGAATAACGTGAAAAAAGTCACTATATTACCATATTTGAGGATTTTAACTTCAAATCATAGAGCGAGGTTTCGTATTATTTAGATCCAAGAAAAGACATATGACAATGTTGTTTCAAATACAAATGATAAAAAATCAATGTGTTTTCATTAGAATTAACTAAAATGTTCCTGATTTTCCGTTTATATTACCGATGGAAGATGTACACGTAAAACGGCTCTAATCCGGCTGAAACGTCGATATATGCAATAAAAACAGAACTTCTCCCCTTTTCAATATCTTACTCAGTATTTTAACGAGAAACAAATAGATGATTGAAAATGAAGTATTTAGAGTTATTTTCTGATCAATTTATGTGTTTGCATAATTTTTATCGTATATTTAATGAATTAAGAGCAATAAACTGAAAGTTCACAAAAACGTGGAAAAACAGCAAAATATTGCCTAATTTGATGATATTTTGTTAATATCACATAAAGGAAAAGGGGATGATAAACGTCAAAATATTGCTAAATTCAATGATTTTTAGTACGAAACAAAATGCAAGAAAACTTGCTTAAAAATGCAAAATTTGAAAATTCTGAGGTTTGAAGGTCAAATCTCATATCGTGAGAAAACTTGAAGTAGTATCGATATATTGGTAAAAACAAATATATATACCGAAAATCAAACTACATGAATAACGTGAAAAAAGTCACTATATTACCATATTTGAGGATTTTAACTTCAAATCATAGAACGAGGTTTCGTATTATTTAGATCCAAGAAAAGACATATGACAATGTTGTTTCTAATACAAATGATAAAAAATCAATGTGTTTTCATTAGAATTAACTAAAATGTTCCTGATTTTCAGTTTATATTACCGATGGAAGATGTACACGTAAAACCGCTCTAATCCGGCTGAAACGTCGATATATGCAATAAAAACAGAACTTCTCCCCTTTCCAATATCTACTCAGTATTTTAACGAGAAACAAATAGTTGATTGAAAATTAAGTGTTTAAGGTTAATTTTTAATCAATTATGTGTTTGCATAATTTTTATCGTATTTTTAATGAATTAAGCGCAATTAACTGAAAGTTCACAAAAACGTGGAAAAACAGCAAAATATTGCCTTATTCGACGATATTTTGTTTATATCTCATAAAGGAAAAGGGGATGATAAACGTCAAAATATTGCTGAATTCGATGATTTTTAGTACGAAACAAAATGCAAGAAAACTTGCTTAAAATGCAATTTTATGCGAAAACCTGAGATATGAAGGCCAAAGCACATATCGTGATACTACATGAAATAGTATCGAAATATTGGTAAAAATGAATATATATACGTAATATCAAACTACATGAAAAACGTGAAAAAAGTCATTATTATACCAAATTTAAGGATTTTAACTTCGAATCATAGAGCGACGTTTCGTATTTTTTAGACCCTAGAAAAGACGTATAAAGATGTTGCTTCCAATACAAATGATAAAAATCAATGTGTTTTCATTAGAATTAACTAAAATGTTCCTGATTTTCCGTTTATATTACCGATGGAAGATGTACACGTAAAACGGCTCTAATCCGGCTGAAACGTCGATATATGCAATAAAAACAGAACTTCTCCCCTTTTCAATATCTTACTCAGTATTTTAACGAGAAACAAATAGATGATTGAAAATGAAGTATTTAAGGTTATTTTCTGATCAATTATGTGTTTGCATAATTTTTATCGTATTTTTAATGAAATAATAACAATAAACCGAAAATTCACGAACACGTGGAAAAACTGCAAAATATTGCCTAATTCGATAATATTTTGTTTAAATCACACAAAGGAAAAGGGGATGATAAAGGTCAAAATATTGCTAAATTCGATGATATTTATTACAAAAGAAAATGCAAGAAAACTTGCTTAAAAATGCAAAATTTGAAAATTCTGAGATTTGAAGGCCAAATCACATATCGTGAGAAAACATGAAGTAGTATCGAAATATTGGTAAAAGCGAATATATATACGTAAAATCAAACTACATGAATAACGTGAAAAAAGTCACTATATTACCATATTTGAGGATTTTAACTTCAAATCATAGAGCGAGGTTTCGTATTATTTAGATCCAAGAAAAGACATATGACAATGTTGTTTGAAATACAAATGATAAAAAGCAATGTGTTTTCATTAGAATTAACTAAAATGTTCCTGATTTTCCGTCTATATTACCGATGGAAGATATACACGTAAAACCGCTCTAATCCGGCTGAAACGTCGATATATGCAATAAAAACAGAACTTCTCCCCTTTCCAATATCTTACTCAGTATTTTAACGAGAAACAAATAGTTGATTGAAAATTAAGTGTTTAAGGTTAATTTCTAATCAATTATGTGTTTGCATAATTTTTATCGTATTTTTAATGAATTAAGAGCAATAAATTAAAGTTCACAAAAACGTAGAAAAACAGCAAAATATTGCCTAATTCGATGATATTTTGTTTATATCACATAAAGGAAAAGGAGATTATAAACGTCAAAATATTTTTGAATTCGATGATTTTTAGTACGAAGCAAAATGCAAGAAAACTTGCTTAAAATGCAATTTTATGCGAAAATCTGAGATTTGAAGGCCAAAGCACATATCGTGATACTACATGAAATACTACTATCGAAATATTGGTAAAAATGAATATATATACGTAATATCAAACTACATGAAAAACGTGAAAAAAGTCATTATTATACCAAATTTGAGGATTTTAACTTCGAATCATAGAGCGACGTTTCGTATTTTTTAGACCCTAGAAAAGACGTATAAAGATGTTGCTTCCAATACAAATGATAAAAATCAATGTGTTTTCATTAGAATTAACTAAAATGTTCCTGATTTTCCGTTTACATTACCGATGGAAGATGTACACGTAAAACGGCTCTATTCCGGCTGAAACGTCGATATATGCAATAAAAACAGAACTTCTCCCCTTTTAAATATCTTACTCAGTATTTTAACGAGAAACAAATAGATGATTGAAAATGAAGTATTTAGAGTTATTTTCTGATCAATTATGTGTTTGCATAATTTTTATCGTATATATATATGAATTAATACCCATGGACGGAAAATTCACAAAAACGTGGAAAACGGCAAAATATTGCCTAATTCGATGATATTTTGTTTAAATCACATGAAAAAAAAGGAGATGATTAACGTTAAAATATTGCTATATTCGATGATTTTTCGTACGAAACAAAATGCAAGAAAACTTGCTTAAAATGCAATATTATGCGAAATTCTGAGATTTGAAGGCCAAATCACATATTGTGATACTACATGAAATAGTATCGAAATATTGGTAAAAATGAATATATTTACGTAATATCAAACTACATGAAAAACGTGAAAAAAGTCACTATATAACCATATTTGAGGATTTTAACTTCAAATCATAGAGCGAAGTTTCGTATTATTTAGTTCCAAGAAAAGACATATGACAATGTTGTTTCCAATACAAATGATAAAAAACAATGTGTTTTCATTAGAATTAACTATAATGTTCTTGATTTTCCGTTTATATTAACGATGGAAGATGTACACGTAAAACCGCTCTAATCCGGCTGAAACGTCGATATATGCAATAAAAACCGAACTTCTCCCCTTTTCAATATCTTACTCAGTATTTTAACGAGAAACAAATAGATGATTGAAAATGAAGTATTTAAGGTTATTTTCTAATCAATTATGTGTTTGCATAATTTTTATCGTATATTTAATGAATTAAGAGCAATAAACTGAAAGTTCACAAAAACGTGGAAAAACAGCAAAATATTGCCTAATTTGATGATATTTTGTTAATATCACATAAAGGAAAAGGGGATGATAAACGTCAAAATATTGCTAAATTCAATGATTTTTAGTACGAAACAAAATGCAAGAAAACTTGCTTAAAAATGCAAAATTTGAAAATTCTGAGGTTTGAAGGTCAAATCTCATATCGTGAGAAAACTTGAAGTAGTATCGATATATTGGTAAAAACAAATATATATACCGAAAATCAAACTACATGAATAACGTGAAAAAAGTCACTATATTACCATATTTGAGGATTTTAACTTCAAATCATAGAACGAGGTTTCGTATTATTTAGATCCAAGAAAAGACATATGACAATGTTGTTTCTAATACAAATGATAAAAAATCAATGTGTTTTCATTAGAATTAACTAAAATGTTCCTGATTTTCAGTTTATATTACCGATGGAAGATGTACACGTAAAACCGCTCTAATCCGGCTGAAACGTCGATATATGCAATAAAAACAGAACTTCTCCCCTTTCCAATATCTACTCAGTATTTTAACGAGAAACAAATAGTTGATTGAAAATTAAGTGTTTAAGGTTAATTTTTAATCAATTATGTGTTTGCATAATTTTTATCGTATTTTTAATGAATTAAGCGCAATTAACTGAAAGTTCACAAAAACGTGGAAAAACAGCAAAATATTGCCTTATTCGACGATATTTTGTTTATATCTCATAAAGGAAAAGGGGATGATAAACGTCAAAATATTGCTGAATTCGATGATTTTTAGTACGAAACAAAATGCAAGAAAACTTGCTTAAAATGCAATTTTATGCGAAAACCTGAGATATGAAGGCCAAAGCACATATCGTGATACTACATGAAATAGTATCGAAATATTGGTAAAAATGAATATATATACGTAATATCAAACTACATGAAAAACGTGAAAAAAGTCATTATTATACCAAATTTAAGGATTTTAACTTCGAATCATAGAGCGACGTTTCGTATTTTTTAGACCCTAGAAAAGACGTATAAAGATGTTGCTTCCAATACAAATGATAAAAATCAATGTGTTTTCATTAGAATTAACTAAAATGTTCCTGATTTTCCGTTTATATT
Source organism: Procambarus clarkii (assembly GCF_040958095.1). Lineage (NCBI taxonomy): Eukaryota > Metazoa > Arthropoda > Malacostraca > Decapoda > Cambaridae > Procambarus > Procambarus clarkii. The sequence continues at coordinate 35,037,539 of NC_091151.1, forward strand.
ACCGATGGAAGATGTACACGTAAAACGGCTCTAATCCGGCTGAAACGTCGATATATGCAATAAAAACAGAACTTCTCCCCTTTTCAATATCTTACTCAGTATTTTAACGAGAAACAAATAGATGATTGAAAATGAAGTATTTAAGGTTATTTTCTGATCAATTATGTGTTTGCATAATTTTTATCGTATTTTTAATGAAATAATAACAATAAACCGAAAATTCACGAACACGTGGAAAAACTGCAAAATATTGCCTAATTCGATAATATTTTGTTTAAATCACACAAAGGAAAAGGGGATGATAAAGGTCAAAATATTGCTAAATTCGATGATATTTATTACAAAAGAAAATGCAAGAAAACTTGCTTAAAAATGCAAAATTTGAAAATTCTGAGATTTGAAGGCCAAATCACATATCGTGAGAAAACATGAAGTAGTATCGAAATATTGGTAAAAGCGAATATATATACGTAAAATCAAACTACATGAATAACGTGAAAAAAGTCACTATATTACCATATTTGAGGATTTTAACTTCAAATCATAGAGCGAGGTTTCGTATTATTTAGATCCAAGAAAAGACATATGACAATGTTGTTTGAAATACAAATGATAAAAAGCAATGTGTTTTCATTAGAATTAACTAAAATGTTCCTGATTTTCCGTCTATATTACCGATGGAAGATATACACGTAAAACCGCTCTAATCCGGCTGAAACGTCGATATATGCAATAAAAACAGAACTTCTCCCCTTTCCAATATCTTACTCAGTATTTTAACGAGAAACAAATAGTTGATTGAAAATTAAGTGTTTAAGGTTAATTTCTAATCAATTATGTGTTTGCATAATTTTTATCGTATTTTTAATGAATTAAGAGCAATAAACTAAAAGTTCACAAAAACGTAGAAAAACAGCAAAATATTGCCTAATTCGATGATATTTTGTTTATATCACATAAAGGAAAAGGAGATTATAAACGTCAAAATATTGCTGAATTCGATGATTTTTAGTACGAAGCAAAATGCAAGAAAACTTGCTTAAAATGCAATTTTATGCGAAAATCTGAGATATGAAGGCCAAAGCACATATCGTGATACTACAGGAAATAGTATCGAAATATTGGTAAAAATGAATATATATACGTAATATCAAACTACATGAAAAACGTGAAAAAAGTCATTATTATACCAAATTTGAGGATTTTAACTTCGAATCATAGAGCGACGTTTCGTATTTTTTAGACCCTAGAAAAGACGTATAAAGATGTTGCTTCCAATACAAATGATAAAAATCAATGTGATTTCATTAGAATTAACTAAAATGTTCCTGATTTTCCGTTTATATTACCGATGGAAGATGTACACGTAAAACGGCTCTAATCCGGCTGAAACGTCGATATATGCAATAAAAACAGAACTTCTCCCCTTTTCAATATCTTACTCAGTATTTTAACGAGAAACAAATAGATGATTGAAAATGAAGTATTTAGAGTTATTTTCTGATCAATTTATGTGTTTGTATAATTTTTATCGTATATTTAATGAATTAAGAGCAATAAACTGAAAGTTCACAAAAACGTGGAAAAACAGCAAAATATTGCCTAATTCGATGATATTTTGTTTATATCACACAAAGGAAAAGGGGATGATAAACGTCAAAATATTGCTAAATTCGATGATTTTTAGTACGAAACAAAATGCAAGAAAACTTGCCTAGAAAATGCAAAATTTTCTGAGATTTGAAGGCCAAATCACATATCGTGAGAAAACATGAAGTAGTATCGAAATGTTGGTAAAAGCGAATATATATACGTAAAATCAAACTACATGAATAACGTGAAAAAAGTCACTATATTACCATATTTGAGGATTTTAACTTCAAATCATAGAGCGAGGTTTCGTATTATTTAGATCCAAGAAAAGACATATGACAATGTTGTTTCTAATACAAATGATAAAAAATCAATGTGTTTTCATTAGAATTAACTAAAATGTTCCTGATTTTCCGTTTATATTACCGATGGAAGATGTACACGTAAAACCGCTCTAATCCGGCTGAAACGTCGATATATGCAATAAAAACAGAACTTCTCCCCTTTCCAATATCTTACTCAGTATTTTAACGAGAAACAAATAGTTGATTGAAAATTAAGTTTTTAAGGTTAATTTCTAATCAATTATGTGTTTGCATAATTTTTATCGTTTTTTTAATGAATTAAGAGCAATAAACTGAAAGTTCACAAAAACGTGGAAAAACAGCAAAATATTGCCTAACTCGATGATATTTTGTTTATATCACATAAAGGAAAAGGGGATGATAAACGTCAAAATATTGCTGAATTCGATGATTTTTAGTACGAAGCAAAATGCAAGAAAACTTGCTTAAAATGCAATTTTATGCGAAAATCTGAGATATGAAGGCCAAAGCACATATCGTGATACTACAGGAAATAGTATCGAAATATTGGTAAAAATGAATATATATACGTAATATCAAACTACATGAAAAACGTGAAAAAAGTCATTATTATACCAAATTTGAGGATTTTAACTTCGAATCATAGAGCGACGTTTCGTATTTTTTAGACCCTAGAAAAGACGTATAAAGATGTTGCTTCCAATACAAATGATAAAAATCAATGTGATTTCATTAGAATTAACTAAAATGTTCCTGATTTTCCGTTTATATTACCGATGGAAGATGTACACGTAAAACGGCTCTAATCCGGCTGAAACGTCGATATATGCAATAAAAACAGAACTTCTCCCCTTTTCAATATCTTACTCAGTATTTTAACGAGAAACAAATAGATGATTGAAAATGAAGTATTTAGAGTTATTTTCTGATCAATTTATGTGTTTGCATAATTTTTATCGTATATTTAATGAATTAAGAGCAATAAACTGAAAGTTCACAAAAACGTGGAAAAACAGCAAAATATTGCCTAATTCGATGATATTTTGTTTATATCACACAAAGGAAAAGGGGATGATAAACGTCAAAATATTGCTAAATTCGATGATTTTTAGTACGAAACAAAATGCAAGAAAACTTGCTTAGAAAATGCAAAATTTGAAAATTCTGAGATTTGAAGGCCAAATCACATATCGTGAGAAAACATGAAGTAGTATCGAAATGTTGGTAAAAGCGAATATATATACGTAAAATCAAACTACATGAATAACGTGAAAAAAGTCACTATATTACCATATTTGAGGATTTTAACTTCAAATCATAGAGCGAGGTTTCGTATTATTTAGATCCAAGAAAAGACATATGACAATGTTGTTTCAAATACAAATGATAAAAAATCAATGTGTTTTCATTAGAATTAACTAAAATGTTCCTGATTTTCCGTTTATATTACCGATGGAAGATGTACACGTAAAACGGCTCTAATCCGGCTGAAACGTCGATATATGCAATAAAAACAGAACTTCTCCCCTTTTCAATATCTTACTCAGTATTTTAACGAGAAACAAATAGATGATTGAAAATGAAGTATTTAGAGTTATTTTCTGATCAATTTATGTGTTTGCATAATTTTTATCGTATATTTAATGAATTAAGAGCAATAAACTGAAAGTTCACAAAAACGTGGAAAAACAGCAAAATATTGCCTAATTTGATGATATTTTGTTAATATCACATAAAGGAAAAGGGGATGATAAACGTCAAAATATTGCTAAATTCAATGATTTTTAGTACGAAACAAAATGCAAGAAAACTTGCTTAAAAATGCAAAATTTGAAAATTCTGAGGTTTGAAGGTCAAATCTCATATCGTGAGAAAACTTGAAGTAGTATCGATATATTGGTAAAAACAAATATATATACCGAAAATCAAACTACATGAATAACGTGAAAAAAGTCACTATATTACCATATTTGAGGATTTTAACTTCAAATCATAGAACGAGGTTTCGTATTATTTAGATCCAAGAAAAGACATATGACAATGTTGTTTCTAATACAAATGATAAAAAATCAATGTGTTTTCATTAGAATTAACTAAAATGTTCCTGATTTTCAGTTTATATTACCGATGGAAGATGTACACGTAAAACCGCACTAATCCGGCTGAAACGTCGATATATGCAATAAAAACAGAACTTCTCCCCTTTCCAATATCTACTCAGTATTTTAACGAGAAACAAATAGTTGATTGAAAATTAAGTGTTTAAGGTTAATTTTTAATCAATTATGTGTTTGCATAATTTTTATCGTATTTTTAATGAATTAAGCGCAATTAACTGAAAGTTCACAAAAACGTGGAAAAACAGCAAAATATTGCCTTATTCGACGATATTTTGTTTATATCTCATAAAGGAAAAGGGGATGATAAACGTCAAAATATTGCTGAATTCGATGATTTTTAGTACGAAACAAAATGCAAGAAAACTTGCTTAAAATGCAATTTTATGCGAAAACCTGAGATATGAAGGCCAAAGCACATATCGTGATACTACATGAAATAGTATCGAAATATTGGTAAAAATGAATATATATACGTAATATCAAACTACATGAAAAACGTGAAAAAAGTCATTATTATACCAAATTTGAGGATTTTAACTTCGAATCATAGAGCGACGTTTCGTATTTTTTAGACCCTAGAAAAGACGTATAAAGATGTTGCTTCCAATACAAATGATAAAAATCAATGTGTTTTCATTAGAATTAACTAAAATGTTCCTGATTTTCCGTTTACATTACTGATGGAAGATGTACACGTAAAACGGCTCTATTCCGGCTGAAACGTCGATATATGCAATAAAAACAGAACTTCTCCCCTTTTAAATATCTTACTCAGTATTTTAACGAGAAACAAATAGATGATTGAAAATGAAGTATTTAGAGTTATTTTCTGATCAATTATGTGTTTGCATAATTTTTATCGTATTTTTAATGAATTAATAAGAATAAACTGAAAATTCACAAAAACGTGGAAAAACGGCAAAATATTGCCTAATTCGATAATATTTTGTTTAAATCACATAAAGGAAAAGGGGATGATAAACGTCAAAATATTGCTAAATTCGATGATTTTTAGTACGAAACAAAATGCAAGAAAACTTGCTTAGAAAATGCAAAATTTGAAAATTCTGAGATTTGAAGGCCAAATCACATATCGTGAGAAAACATGAAGTAGTATCGAAATGTTGGTAAAAGCGAATATATATACGTAAAATCAAACTACATGAATAACGTGAAAAAAGTCACTATATTACCATATTTGAGGATTTTAACTTCAAATCATAGAGCGAGGTTTCGTATTATTTAGATCCAAGAAAAGACATATGACAATGTTGTTTCAAATACAAATGATAAAAAATCAATGTGTTTTCATTAGAATTAACTAAAATGTTCCTGATTTTCCGTTTATATTACCGATGGAAGATGTACACGTAAAACCGCTCTAATCCGGCTGAAATGTCGATATATGCAATAAAAACAGAACTTCTCCCCTTTCCAATATCTTACTCAGTATTTTAACGAGAAACAAATAGTTGATTGAAAATTAAGTTTTTAAGGTTAATTTCTAATCAATTATGTGTTTGCATAATTTTTATCGTTTTTTAATGAATTAAGAGCAATAAACTGAAAGTTCACAAAAACGTGGAAAAACAGCAAAATATTGCCTAACTCGATGATATTTTGTTTATATCACATAAAGGAAAAGGGGATGATAAACGTCAAAATATTGCTGAATTCGATGATTTTTAGTACGAAGCAAAATGCAAGAAAACTTGCTTAAAATGCAATTTTATGCGAAAATCTGAGATTTGAAGGCCAAAGCACATATCGTGATACTACATGAAATAGTATCGAAATATTGGTAAAAATGAATATATATACGTAATATCAAACTACATGAAAAACGTGAAAAAAGTCATTATTATACCAAATTTGAGGATTTTAACTTCGAATCATAGAGCGACGTTTCGTATTTTTTAGACCCTAGAAAAGACGTATAAAGATGTTGCTTCCAATACAAATGATAAAAATCAGTGTTTTCATTAGAATTAACTAAAATGTTCCTGATTATCCGTTTATATTACCGATCGAAGATGTACACGCAAAACGGCTCTAATCCGGCTGAAACGTCGATATATGCAATAAAAACAGAACTTCTCCCCTTTTCAATATCTTACTCAGTATTTTAAGGAGAAACAAATAGATGATTGAAAATGAAGTATTTAAGGTTATTTTCTGATCAATTACGTGTTTGCATAATTTTTATCGTATATTTAATGATTTAAGAGCAAAAAACTGAAAGTTACAAAAACGTGGAAAAACAGCAGAATATTGCCTAATTCGATGATATTTTGTTTATATCACACAAAGGAAAAGGGGATGATAAACGTCAAAATATTGCTAAATTCGATGATTTTTAGTACAAACGAATATGCAAGAAAACTTGCTTAAAAATGCAAAATTTGAAAATTCTGAGATTTGAAGGCAAAATCACATATCGTGAAAAAACTTGAAGTAGTATCGAAATATTGGTAAAAACGAATATATATACGGAAAATCAAACTACATGAATAACGTGAAAAAAGTCACTATATTACCATATTTGAGGATTTTAACTTCAAATCATGGAGCGAGGTTTCGTATTATTTAGATCCAAGAAAAGACATATGACAATGTTGTTTCTAATACAAATGATAAAAAATCAATGTGTTTTCATTAGAATTAACTAAAATGTTCCTGATTTTCCGTTTATATTACCGATGGAAGATGTACACGTAAAACCGCTCTAATCCGGCTGAAACGTCGATATATGCAATAAAAACAGAACTTCTCCCCTTTCCAATATCTTACTCAGTATTTTAACGAGAAACAAATAGTTGATTGAAAATTAAGTTTTTAAGGTTAATTTCTAATCAATTATGTGTTTGCATAATTTTTATCGTTTTTTTAATGAATTAAGAGCAATAAACTGAAAGTTCACAAAAACGTGGAAAAACAGCAAAATATTGCCTAACTCGATGATATTTTGTTTATATCACATAAAGGAAAAGGGGATGATAAACGTCAAAATATTGCTGAATTCGATGATTTTTAGTACAAAGCAAAATGCAAGAAAACTTGCTTAAAATGCAATTTTATGCGAAAATCTGAGATATGAAGGCCAAAGCACATATCGTGATACTAAAGGAAATAGTATCGAAATATTGGTAAAAATGAATATATATACGTAATATCAAACTACATGAAAAACGTGAAAAAAGTCATTATTATACCAAATTTGAGGATTTTAACTTCGAATCATAGAGCGACGTTTCGTATTTTTTAGACCCTAGAAAAGACGTATAAAGATGTTGCTTCCAATACAAATGATAAAAATCAATGTGATTTCATTAGAATTAACTAAAATGTTCCTGATTTTCCGTTTATATTACCGATGGAAGATGTACACGTAAAACGGCTCTAATCCGGCTGAAACGTCGATATATGCAATAAAAACAGAACTTCTCCCCTTTTCAATATCTTACTCAGTATTTTAACGAGAAACAAATAGATGATTGAAAATGAAGTATTTAAGGTTATTTTCTGATCAATTATGTGTTTGCATAATTTTTATCGTTTTTTAATGAATTAAGAGCAATAAACTGAAAGTTCACAAAAACGTGGAAAAACGGCCAAATATTGCCTAATTCGATGATATTTTGTTTAAATCACATAAAGGAAAAGTGGATGATAAAGGTCAAAATATTGCTGAATTCCACGATTTTTAGTACAAAAGAAAATGCAAAAAAACTTGCTTAAAATGCAATTTTATACGAAAATCTGAGATTTGAAAGCCAAAGCACATATCGTGATACTACATAAAATAGTATCGAAATATTGGCAAAAATGAATATATTTACGAAATATCAAACTACAGGAAAAACGTAAAAAAAAGTCATTATTATACCAAATTTGAGGATTTTAACTTCGAATCATAGAGCGACGTTTCGTATTTTTTAGACCCTAGAAAAGACGTATAAAGATGTTGCTTCCAATACAAATGATAAAAATCAATGTGATTTCATTAGAATTAACTAAAATGTTCCTGATTTTCCGTTTATATTACCGATGGAAGATGTACACGTAAAACGGCTCTAATCCGGCTGAAACGTCGATATATGCAATAAAAACAGAACTTCTCCCCTTTTCAATATCTTACTCAGTATTTTAACGAGAAACAAATAGATGATTGAAAATGAAGTATTTAGAGTTATTTTCTGATCAATTTATGTGTTTGTATAATTTTTATCGTATATTTAATGAATTAAGAGCAATAAACTGAAAGTTCACAAAAACGTGGAAAAACAGCAGAATATTGCCTAATTCGATGATATTTTGTTTATATCACACAAAGGAAAAGGGGATGATAAACGTCAAAATATTGCTAAATTCGATGATTTTTAGTACAAAAGAATATGCAAGAAAACTTGCTTAAAAATGCAAAATTTGAAAATTCTGAGATTTGAAGGCAAAATCACATATCGTGAGAAAACTTGAAGTAGTATCGAAATATTGGTAAAAACGAATATATATACGGAAAATCAAACTACATGAATAACGTGAAAAAAGTCACTATATTACCATATTTGAGGATTTTAACTTCAAATCATAGAGCGAGGTTTCGTATTATTTAGATCCAAGAAAAGACATATGACAATGTTGTTTCTAATACAAATGATAAAAAATCAATGTGTTTTCATTAGAATTAACTAAAATGTTCCTGATTTTCCGTTTATATTACCGATGGAAGATGTACACGTAAAACCGCTCTAATCCGGCTGAAACGTCGATATATGCAATAAAAACAGAACTTCTCCCCTTTCCAATATCTTACTCAGTATTTTAACGAGAAACAAATAGTTGATTGAAAATTAAGTTTTTAAGGTTAATTTCTAATCAATTATGTGTTTGCATAATTTTTATCGTTTTTTTAATGAATTAAGAGCAATAAACTGAAAGTTCACAAAAACGTGGAAAAACAGCAAAATATTGCCTAACTCGATGATATTTTGTTTATATCACATAAAGGAAAAGGGGATGATAAACGTCAAAATATTGCTGAATTCGATGATTTTTAGTACGAAGCAAAATGCAAGAAAACTTGCTTAAAATGCAATTTTATGCGAAAATCTGAGATATGAAGGCCAAAGCACATATCGTGATACTACAGGAAATAGTATCGAAATATTGGTAAAAATGAATATATATACGTAATATCAAACTACATGAAAAACGTGAAAAAAGTCATTATTATACCAAATTTGAGGATTTTAACTTCGAATCATAGAGCGACGTTTCGTATTTTTTAGACCCTAGAAAAGACGTATAAAGATGTTGCTTCCAATACAAATGATAAAAATCAATGTGATTTCATTAGAATTAACTAAAATGTTCCTGATTTTCCGTTTATATTACCGATGGAAGATGTACACGTAAAACGGCTCTAATCCGGCTGAAACGTCGATATATGCAATAAAAACAGAACTTCTCCCCTTTTCAATATCTTACTCAGTATTTTAACGAGAAACAAATAGATGATTGAAAATGAAGTATTTAGAGTTATTTTCTGATCAATTTATGTGTTTGCATAATTTTTATCGTATATTTAATGAATTAAGAGCAATAAACTGAAAGTTCACAAAAACGTGGAAAAACAGCAAAATATTGCCTAATTCGATGATATTTTGTTTATATCACACAAAGGAAAAGGGGATGATAAACGTCAAAATATTGCTAAATTCGATGATTTTTAGTACGAAACAAAATGCAAGAAAACTTGCTTAGAAAATGCAAAATTTGAAAATTCTGAGATTTGAAGGCCAAATCACATATCGTGAGAAAACATGAAGTAGTATCGAAATGTTGGTAAAAGCGAATATATATACGTAAAATCAAACTACATGAATAACGTGAAAAAAGTCACTATATTACCATATTTGAGGATTTTAACTTCAAATCATAGAGCGAGGTTTCGTATTATTTAGATCCAAGAAAAGACATATGACAATGTTGTTTCAAATACAAATGATAAAAAATCAATGTGTTTTCATTAGAATTAACTAAAATGTTCCTGATTTTCCGTTTATATTACCGATGGAAGATGTACACGTAAAACCGCTCTAATCCGGCTGAAATGTCGATATATGCAATAAAAACAGAACTTCTCCCCTTTCCAATATCTTACTCAGTATTTTAACGAGAAACAAATAGTTGATTGAAAATTAAGTTTTTAAGGTTAATTTCTAATCAATTATGTGTTTGCATAATTTTTATCGTTTTTTTAATGAATTAAGAGCAATAAACTGAAAGTTCACAAAAACGTGGAAAAACAGCAAAATATTGCCTAACTCGATGATATTTTGTTTATATCACATAAAGGAAAAGGGGATGATAAACGTCAAAATATTGCTGAATTCGATGATTTTTAGTACGAAGCAAAATGCAAGAAAACTTGCTTAAAATGCAATTTTATGCGAAAATCTGAGATTTGAAGGCCAAAGCACATATCGTGATACTACATGAAATAGTATCGAAATATTGGTAAAAATGAATATATATACGTAATATCAAACTACATGAAAAACGTGAAAAAAGTCATTATTATACCAAATTTGAGGATTTTAACTTCGAATCATAGAGCGACGTTTCGTATTTTTTAGACCCTAGAAAAGACGTATAAAGATGTTGCTTCCAATACAAATGATAAAAATCAGTGTTTTCATTAGAATTAACTAAAATGTTCCTGATTATCCGTTTATATTACCGATCGAAGATGTACACGCAAAACGGCTCTAATCCGGCTGAAACGTCGATATATGCAATAAAAACAGAACTTCTCCCCTTTTCAATATCTTACTCAGTATTTTAAGGAGAAACAAATAGATGATTGAAAATGAAGTATTTAAGGTTATTTTCTGATCAATTACGTGTTTGCATAATTTTTATCGTATATTTAATGATTTAAGAGCAAAAAACTGAAAGTTACAAAAACGTGGAAAAACAGCAGAATATTGCCTAATTCGATGATATTTTGTTTATATCACACAAAGGAAAAGGGGATGATAAACGTCAAAATATTGCTAAATTCGATGATTTTTAGTACAAAAGAATATGCAAGAAAACTTGCTTAAAAATGCAAAATTTGAAAATTCTGAGATTTGAAGGCAAAATCACATATCGTGAAAAAACTTGAAGTAGTATCGAAATATTGGTAAAAACGAATATATATACGGAAAATCAAACTACATGAATAACGTGAAAAAAGTCACTATATTACCATATTTGAGGATTTTAACTTCAAATCATGGAGCGAGGTTTCGTATTATTTAGATCCAAGAAAAGACATATGACAATGTTGTTTCTAATACAAATGATAAAAAATCAATGTGTTTTCATTAGAATTAACTAAAATGTTCCTGATTTTCCGTTTATATTACCGATGGAAGATGTACACGTAAAACCGCTCTAATCCGGCTGAAACGTCGATATATGCAATAAAAACAGAACTTCTCCCCTTTCCAATATCTTACTCAGTATTTTAACGAGAAACAAATAGTTGATTGAAAATTAAGTTTTTAAGGTTAATTTCTAATCAATTATGTGTTTGCATAATTTTTATCGTTTTTTTAATGAATTAAGAGCAATAAACTGAAAGTTCACAAAAACGTGGAAAAACAGCAAAATATTGCCTAACTCGATGATATTTTGTTTATATCACATAAAGGAAAAGGGGATGATAAACGTCAAAATATTGCTGAATTCGATGATTTTTAGTACAAAGCAAAATGCAAGAAAACTTGCTTAAAATGCAATTTTATGCGAAAATCTGAGATATGAAGGCCAAAGCACATATCGTGATACTACAGGAAATAGTATCGAAATATTGGTAAAAATGAATATATATACGTAATATCAAACTACATGAAAAACGTGAAAAAAGTCATTATTATACCAAATTTGAGGATTTTAACTTCGAATCATAGAGCGACGTTTCGTATTTTTTAGACCCTAGAAAAGACGTATAAAGATGTTGCTTCCAATACAAATGATAAAAATCAATGTGATTTCATTAGAATTAACTAAAATGTTCCTGATTTTCCGTTTATATTACCGATGGAAGATGTACACGTAAAACGGCTCTAATCCGGCTGAAACGTCGATATATGCAATAAAAACAGAACTTCTCCCCTTTTCAATATCTTACTCAGTATTTTAACGAGAAACAAATAGATGATTGAAAATGAAGTATTTAAGGTTATTTTCTGATCAATTATGTGTTTGCATAATTTTTATCGTTTTTTAATGAATTAAGAGCAATAAACTGAAAGTTCACAAAAACGTGGAAAAACGGCCAAATATTGCCTAATTCGATGATATTTTGTTTAAATCACATAAAGGAAAAGTGGATGATAAAGGTCAAAATATTGCTGAATTCCACGATTTTTAGTACAAAAGAAAATGCAAAAAAACTTGCTTAAAATGCAATTTTATACGAAAATCTGAGATTTGAAAGCCAAAGCACATATCGTGATACTACATGAAATAGTATCGAAATATTGGCAAAAATGAATATATTTACGAAATATCAAACTACAGGAAAAACGTAAAAAAAAGTCATTATTATACCAAATTTGAGGATTTTAACTTCGAATCATAGAGCGACGTTTCGTATTTTTTAGACCCTAGAAAAGACGTATAAAGATGTTGCTTCCAATACAAATGATAAAAATCAATGTGTTTTCATTAGAATTAACTAAAATGTTCCTGATTTTCCGTTTATATTACCGATGGAAGATGTACACGTAAAACGGCTCTAATCCGGCTGAAACGTCGATATATGCAATAAAAACAGAACTTCTCCCCTTTTCAATATCTTACTCAGTATTTTAACGAGAAACAAATAGATGATTGAAAATGAAGTATTTAGAGTTATTTTCTGATCAATTATGTGTTTGCATAATTTTTATCGTATTTTTAATGAATTAATAACAATAAACTGAAAATTCATAAAAACGTGGAAAAACGGCAAAATATTGCCTAATTCGATAATATTTTGTTTAAATCACATAAAGGAAAAGGGGATGATAAAGGTAAAAATATTGCTAAATTCGATGATATTTATTACTAAAGTAAATGCAAGAAAACTTGCCTATAAATGCAAAATTTGAAAATTCTGAGATTTGAAGGCCAAATCACATATCGTAAGAAAACATGACGTAGTATCGAAATATTGGTAAAAACGAATATATATACGTAAAATCAAACTACATGAATAACGTGAAAAAAGTCACTATATTACCATATTTGAGGATTTTAACTTCAAATCATAGAGCGCGGTTTCGTATTATTTAGATCCAAGAAAAGACATATGACAATGTTGCTTCAAATACAAATGATAAAAATCAATGTGTTTTCATCAGAATTAACTAAAATGTTCCTGATTTTCCGTTTATATTACCGATGGAAGATGTACACGTAAAACCGCTCTAATGCGGCTGAAACGTCGATATATGCAATAAAAACAGAACTTCTCCCCTTTCCAATATCTTACTCAGTATTTTAACGAGAAACAAATAGTTGATTGAAAATTAAGTTTTTAAGGTTAATTTCTAATCAATTATGTGTTTGCATAATTTTTATCGTTTTTTTAATGAATTAAGAGCAATAAACTGAAAGTTCACAAAAACGTGGAAAAACAGCAAAATATTGCCTAACTCGATGATATTTTGTTTATATCACATAAAGGAAAAGGGGATGATAAACGTCAAAATATTGCTGAATTCGATGATTTTTAGTACGAAGCAAAATGCAAGAAAACTTGCTTAAAATGCAATTTTATGCGAAAATCTGAGATATGAAGGCCAAAGCACATATCGTGATACTACAGGAAATAGTATCGAAATATTGGTAAAAATGAATATATATACGTAATATCAAACTACATGAAAAACGTGAAAAAAGTCATTATTATACCAAATTTGAGGATTTTAACTTCGAATCATAGAGCGACGTTTCGTATTTTTTAGACCCTAGAAAAGACGTATAAAGATGTTGCTTCCAATACAAATGATAAAAATCAATGTGATTTCATTAGAATTAACTAAAATGTTCCTGATTTTCCGTTTATATTACCGATGGAAGATGTACACGTAAAACGGCTCTAATCCGGCTGAAACGTCGATATATGCAATAAAAACAGAACTTCTCCCCTTTTAAATATCTTACTCAGTATTTTAACGAGAAACAAATAGTTGATTGAAAATTAAGTGTTTAAGGTTAATTTCTAATCAATTATGTGTTTGCATAATTTTTATCGTATTTTTAATGAATTAAGAGCAATAAACTAAAAGTTCACAAAAACGTGGAAAAACAGCAAAATATTGCCTAATTCGATGATATTTTGTTTATATCACATAAAGGAAAAGGAGATTATAAACGTCAAAATATTTTTGAATTCGATGATTTTTAGTTCGAAGCAAAATGCAAGAAAACTTGCTTAAAATGCAATTTTATGCGAAAATCTGAGATTTGAAGGCCAAAGCACATATCGTGATACTACATGAAATAGTATCGAAATATTGGTAAAAATGAATATATATACGTAATATCAAACTACATGAAAAACGTGAAAAAAGTCATTATTATACCAAATTTGAGGATTTTAACTTCGAATCATAGAGCGACGTTTCGTATTTTTTAGACCCTAGAAAAGACGTATAAAGATGTTGCTTCCAATACAAATGATAAAAATCAGTGTTTTCATTAGAATTAACTAAAATGTTCCTGATTATCCGTTTATATTACCGATGGAAGATGTACACGCAAAACGGCTCTAATCCGGCTGAAACGTCGATATATGCAATAAAAACAGAACTTCTCCCCTTTTCAATATCTTACTCAGTATTTTAAGGAGAAACAAATAGATGATTGAAAATGAAGTATTTAAGGTTATTTTCTGATCAATTACGTGTTTGCATAATTTTTATCGTATATTTAATGATTTAAGAGCAAAAAACTGAAAGTTACAAAAACGTGGAAAAACAGCAGAATATTGCCTAATTCGATGATATTTTGTTTATATCACACAAAGGAAAAGGGGATGATAAACGTCAAAATATTGCTAAATTCGATGATTTTTAGTACAAAAGAAAATGCAAGAAAACTTGCTTAAAAATGCAAAATTTGAAAATTCTGAGATTTGAAGGCCAAATCACATATCGTGAGAAAACTTGAAGTAGTATCGAAATATTGGTAAAAACGAATATATATACGGAAAATCAAACTACATGAATAACGTGAAAAAAGTCACTATATTACCATATTTGAGGATTTTAACTTCAAATCATAGAGCGAAGTTTCGTATTATTTAGATCCAAGAAAAGACATATGACAATGTTGTTTCTAATACAAATGATAAAAAATCAATGTGTTTTCATTAGAATTAACTAAAATGTTCCTGATTTTCCGTTTATATTACCGATGGAAGATGTACACGTAAAACCGCTCTAATCCGGCTGAAACGTCGATATATGCAATAAAAACAGAACTTCTCCCCTTTCCAATATCTTACTCAGTATTTTAACGAGAAACAAATAGTTGATTGAAAATTAAGTGTTTAAGGTTAATTTCTAATCAATTATGTGTTTGCATAATTTTTATCGTATTTTTAATGAATTAAGAGCAATAAACTAAAAGTTCACAAAAACGAGGAAAAACAGCAAAATATTGCCTAATTCGATGATATTTTGTTTATATCACATAAAGGAAAAGGAGATTATAAACGTCAAAATATTTTTGAATTCGATGATTTTTAGTACGAAGCAAAATGCAAGAAAACTTGCTTAAAATGCAATTTTATGCGAAAATCTGAGATTTGAAGGCCAAAGCACATATCGTGATACTACATGAAATAGTATCGAAATATTGGTAAAAATGAATATATATACGTAATATCAAACTACATGAAAAACGTGAAAAAAGTCATTATTATACCAAATTTGAGGATTTTAACTTCGAATCATAGAGCGACGTTTCGTATTTTTTAGACCCTAGAAAAGACGTATAAAGATGTTGCTTCCAATACAAATGATAAAAATCAATGTGATTTCATTAGAATTAACTAAAATGTTCCTGATTTTCCGTTTATATTACCGATGGAAGATGTACACGTAAAACGGCTCTAATCCGGCTGAAACGTCGATATATGCAATAAAAACAGAACTTCTCCCCTTTTCAATATCTTACTCAGTATTTTAACGAGAAACAAATAGTTGATTGAAAATTAAGTGTTTAAGGTTAATTTCTAATCAATTATGTGTTTGCATAATTTTTATCGTATTTTTAATGAATTAAGAGCAATAAACTAAAAGTTCACAAAAACGTGAAAAAACAGCAAAATATTGCCTAATTCGATGATATTTTGTTTATATCACATAAAGGAAAAGGAGATTATAAACGTCAAAATATTTTTGAATTCGATGATTTTTAGTTCGAAGCAAAATGCAAGAAAACTTGCTTAAAATGCAATTTTATGCGAAAATCTGAGATTTGAAGGCCAAAGCACATATCGTGATACTACATGAAATAGTATCGAAATATTGGTAAAAATGAATATATATACGTAATATCAAACTACATGAAAAACGTGAAAAAAGTCATTATTATACCAAATTTGAGGATTTTAACTTCGAATCATAGAGCGACGTTTCGTATTTTTTAGACCCTAGAAAAGACGTATAAAGATGTTGCTTCCAATACAAATGATAAAAATCAGTGTTTTCATTAGAATTAACTAAAATGTTCCTGATTATCCGTTTATATTACCGATGGAAGATGTACACGCAAAACGGCTCTAATCCGGCTGAAACGTCGATATATGCAATAAAAACAGAACTTCTCCCCTTTTCAATATCTTACTCAGTATTTTAAGGAGAAACAAATAGATGATTGAAAATGAAGTATTTAAGGTTATTTTCTGATCAATTACGTGTTTGCATAATTTTTATCGTATATTTAATGATTTAAGAGCAAAAAACTGAAAGTTACAAAAACGTGGAAAAACAGCAGAATATTGCCTAATTCGATGATATTTTGTTTATATCACACAAAGGAAAAGGGGATGATAAACGTCAAAATATTGCTAAATTCGATGATTTTTAGTACAAAAGAAAATGCAAGAAAACTTGCTTAAAAATGCAAAATTTGAAAATTCTGAGATTTGAAGGCCAAATCACATATCGTGAGAAAACTTGAAGTAGTATCGAAATATTGGTAAAAACGAATATATATACGGAAAATCAAACTACATGAATAACGTGAAAAAAGTCACTATATTACCATATTTGAGGATTTTAACTTCAAATCATAGAGCGAAGTTTCGTATTATTTAGATCCAAGAAAAGACATATGACAATGTTGTTTCTAATACAAATGATAAAAAATCAATGTGTTTTCATTAGAATTAACTAAAATGTTCCTGATTTTCCGTTTATATTACCGATGGAAGATGTACACGTAAAACCGCTCTAATCCGGCTGAAACGTCGATATATGCAATAAAAACAGAACTTCTCCCCTTTCCAATATCTTACTCAGTATTTTAACGAGAAACAAATAGTTGATTGAAAATTAAGTGTTTAAGGTTAATTTCTAATCAATTATGTGTTTGCATAATTTTTATCGTATTTTTAATGAATTAAGAGCAATAAACTGAAAGTTCACAAAAACGTGGAAAAACAGCAAAATATTGCCTAATTCGATGATATTTTGTTTATATCACATAAAGGAAAAGGGGATGATAAACGTCAAAATATTGCTGAATTCGATGATTTTTAGTACGAAGCAAAATGCAAGAAAACTTGCTTAAAATGCAATTTTATGCGAAAATCTGAGATTTGAAGGCCAAAGCACATATCGTGATACTACATGAAATAGTATCGAAATTTTGGTAAAAATGAATATTTATACGTAATATCAAACTACATGAAAAACGTGAAAAAAGTCATTATTATACCAAATTTGAGGATTTTAACTTCGAATCATAGAGCGACGTTTCGTATTTTTTAGACCCTTGAAAAGACGTATAAAGATGTTGCTTCCAATACAAATGATAAAAATCAGTGTTTTCATTAGAATTAACTAAAATGTTCCTGATTATCCGTTTATATTACCGATGGAAGATGTACACGCAAAACGGCTCTAATCCGGCTGAAACGTCGATATATGCAATAAAAACAGAACTTCTCCCCTTTTCAATATCTTACTCAGTATTTTAAGGAGAAACAAATAGATGATTGAAAATGAAGTATTTAAGGTTATTTTCTGATCAATTACGTGTTTGCATAATTTTTATCGTATATTTAATGATTTAAGAGCAAAAAACTGAAAGTTACAAAAACGTGGAAAAACAGCAGAATATTGCCTAATTCGATGATATTTTGTTTATATCACACAAAGGAAAAGGGGATGATAAACGTCAAAATATTGCTAAATTCGATGATTTTTAGTACAAAAGAAAATGCAAGAAAACTTGCTTAAAAATGCAAAATTTGAAAATTCTGAGATTTGAAGGCCAAATCACATATCGTGAGAAAACTTGAAGTAGTATCGAAATATTGGTAAAAACGAATATATATACGGAAAATCAAACTACATGAATAACGTGAAAAAAGTCACTATATTACCATATTTGAGGATTTTAACTTCAAATCATAGAGCGAAGTTTCGTATTATTTAGATCCAAGAAAAGACATATGACAATGTTGTTTCTAATACAAATGATAAAAAATCAATGTGTTTTCATTAGAATTAACTAAAATGTTCCTGATTTTCCGTTTATATTACCGATGGAAGATGTACACGTAAAACCGCTCTAATCCGGCTGAAACGTCGATATATGCAATAAAAACAGAACTTCTCCCCTTTCCAATATCTTACTCAGTATTTTAACGAGAAACAAATAGTTGATTGAAAATTAAGTGTTTAAGGTTAATTTCTAATCAATTATGTGTTTGCATAATTTTTATCGTATTTTTAATGAATTAAGAGCAATAAACTGAAAGTTCACAAAAACGTGGAAAAACAGCAAAATATTGCCTAATTCGATGATATTTTGTTTATATCACATAAAGGAAAAGGGGATGATAAACGTCAAAATATTGCTGAATTCGATGATTTTTAGTACGAAGCAAAATGCAAGAAAACTTGCTTAAAATGCAATTTTATGCGAAAATCTGAGATTTGAAGGCCAAAGCACATATCGTGATACTACATGAAATAGTATCGAAATTTTGGTAAAAATGAATATTTATACGTAATATCAAACTACATGAAAAACGTGAAAAAAGTCATTATTATACCAAATTTGAGGATTTTAACTTCGAATCATAGAGCGACGTTTCGTATTTTTTAGACCCTTGAAAAGACGTATAAAGATGTTGCTTCCAATACAAATGATAAAAATCAATGTGTTTTCATTAGAATTAACTAAAATGTTCCTGATTTTCCGTTTATATTACCGATGGAAGATGTACACGTAAAACGGCTCTAATCCGGCTGAAACGTCGATATATGCAATAAAAACAGAACTTCTCCCCTTTTCAATATCTTACTCAGTATTTTAAGGAGAAACAAATAGATGATTGAAAATGAAGTATTTAAAGTTATTTTCTAATCAATTATGTGTTTGCATAATTTTTATCGTATATTTAATGAATTAAGAGCAATAAACTGAAAGTTCACAAAAACGTGGAAAAACAGCAAAATATTGCCTAATTCGATGATATTTTGTTTATATCACACAAAGGAAAAGGGGATGATAAACGTCAAAATATTGCTAAATTCCACGATTTTTAGTACAAAAGAAAATGCAAAAAAACTTGCTTAAAATGCAATTTTATACGAAAATCTGAGATTTGAAAGCCAAAGCACATATCGTGATACTACATGAAATAGTATCGAAATATTGGCAAAAATGAATATATTTACGTAATATCAAACTACAGGAAAAACGTAAAAAAAAGTCATTATTATACCAAATTTGAGGATTTTAACTTCGAATCATAGAGCGACGTTTCGTATTTTTTACACCCTAGAAAAGACGTATAAAGATGTTGCTTCCAATACAAATGATAAAAATCAATGTGTTTTCATTAGAATTAACTAAAATGTTCCTGATTTTCCGTTTATATTACCGATGGAAGATGTACACGTAAAACGGCTCTAATCCGGCTGAAACGTCGATATATGCAATAAAAACAGAACTTCTCCCCTTTTCAATATCTTACTCAGTATTTTAAGGAGAAACAAATAGATGATTGAAAATGAAGTATTTAAGGTTATTTTCTGATCAATTACGTGTTTGCATAATTTTTATCGTATATTTAATGATTTAAGAGCAAAAAACTGAAAGTTACAAAAACGTGGAAAAACAGCAGAATATTGCCTAATTCGATGATATTTTGTTTATATCACACAAAGGAAAAGGGGATGATAAACGTCAAAATATTGCTAAATTCGATGATTTTTAGTACAAAAGAAAATGCAAGAAAACTTGCTTAAAAATGCAAAATTTGAAAATTCTGAGATTTGAAGGCCAAATCACATATCGTGAGAAAACTTGAAGTAGTATCGAAATATTGGTAAAAACGAATATATATATACGGAAAATCAAACTACATGAATAACGTGAAAAAAGTCACTATATTACCATATTTGAGGATTTTAACTTCAAATCATAGAGCGAAGTTTCGTATTATTTAGATCCAAGAAAAGACATATGACAATGTTGTTTCTAATACAAATGATAAAAAATCAATGTGTTTTCATTAGAATTAACTAAAATGTTCCTGATTTTCCGTTTATATTACCGATGGAAGATGTACACGTAAAACCGCTCTAATCCGGCTGAAACGTCGATATATGCAATAAAAACAGAACTTCTCCCCTTTCCAATATCTTACTCAGTATTTTAACGAGAAACAAATAGTTGATTGAAAATTAAGTGTTTAAGGTTAATTTCTAATCAATTATGTGTTTGCATAATTTTTATCGTATTTTTAATGAATTAAGAGCAATAAACTAAAAGTTCACAAAAACGAGGAAAAACAGCAAAATATTGCCTAATTCGATGATATTTTGTTTATATCACATAAAGGAAAAGGAGATTATAAACGTCAAAATATTTTTGAATTCGATGATTTTTAGTACGAAGCAAAATGCAAGAAAACTTGCTTAAAATGCAATTTTATGCGAAAATCTGAGATTTGAAGGCCAAAGCACATATCGTGATACTACATGAAATAGTATCGAAATATTGGTAAAAATGAATATATATACGTAATATCAAACTACATGAAAAACGTGAAAAAAGTCATTATTATACCAAATTTGAGGATTTTAACTTCGAATCATAGAGCGACGTTTCGTATTTTTTAGACCCTAGAAAAGACGTATAAAGATGTTGCTTCCAATACAAATGATAAAAATCAATGTGATTTCATTAGAATTAACTAAAATGTTCCTGATTTTCCGTTTATATTACCGATGGAAGATGTACACGTAAAACGGCTCTAATCCGGCTGAAACGTCGATATATGCAATAAAAACAGAACTTCTCCCCTTTTCAATATCTTACTCAGTATTTTAACGAGAAACAAATAGTTGATTGAAAATTAAGTGTTTAAGGTTAATTTCTAATCAATTATGTGTTTGCATAATTTTTATCGTATTTTTAATGAATTAAGAGCAATAAACTAAAAGTTCACAAAAACGTGAAAAAACAGCAAAATATTGCCTAATTCGATGATATTTTGTTTATATCACATAAAGGAAAAGGCGATTATAAACGTCAAAATATTTTTGAATTCGATGATTTTTAGTTCGAAGCAAAATGCAAGAAAACTTGCTTAAAATGCAATTTTATGCGAAAATCTGAGATTTGAAGGCCAAAGCACATATCGTGATACTACATGAAATAGTATCGAAATATTGGTAAAAATGAATATATATACGTAATATCAAACTACATGAAAAACGTGAAAAAAGTCATTATTATACCAAATTTGAGGATTTTAACTTCGAATCATAGAGCGACGTTTCGTATTTTTTAGACCCTAGAAAAGACGTATAAAGATGTTGCTTCCAATACAAATGATAAAAATCAGTGTTTTCATTAGAATTAACTAAAATGTTCCTGATTATCCGTTTATATTACCGATGGAAGATGTACACGCAAAACGGCTCTAATCCGGCTGAAACGTCGATATATGCAATAAAAACAGAACTTCTCCCCTTTTCAATATCTTACTCAGTATTTTAAGGAGAAACAAATAGATGATTGAAAATGAAGTATTTAAGGTTATTTTCTGATCAATTACGTGTTTGCATAATTTTTATCGTATATTTAATGATTTAAGAGCAAAAAACTGAAAGTTACAAAAACGTGGAAAAACAGCAGAATATTGCCTAATTCGATGATATTTTGTTTATATCACACAAAGGAAAAGGGGATGATAAACGTCAAAATATTGCTAAATTCGATGATTTTTAGTACAAAAGAAAATGCAAGAAAACTTGCTTAAAAATGCAAAATTTGAAAATTCTGAGATTTGAAGGCCAAATCACATATCGTGAGAAAACTTGAAGTAGTATCGAAATATTGGTAAAAACGAATATATATACGGAAAATCAAACTACATGAATAACGTGAAAAAAGTCACTATATTACCATATTTGAGGATTTTAACTTCAAATCATAGAGCGAAGTTTCGTATTATTTAGATCCAAGAAAAGACATATGACAATGTTGTTTCTAATACAAATGATAAAAAATCAATGTGTTTTCATTAGAATTAACTAAAATGTTCCTGATTTTCCGTTTATATTACCGATGGAAGATGTACACGTAAAACCGCTCTAATCCGGCTGAAACGTCGATATATGCAATAAAAACAGAACTTCTCCCCTTTCCAATATCTTACTCAGTATTTTAACGAGAAACAAATAGTTGATTGAAAATTAAGTGTTTAAGGTTAATTTCTAATCAATTATGTGTTTGCATAATTTTTATCGTATTTTTAATGAATTAAGAGCAATAAACTGAAAGTTCACAAAAACGTGGAAAAACAGCAAAATATTGCCTAATTCGATGATATTTTGTTTATATCACATAAAGGAAAAGGGGATGATAAACGTCAAAATATTGCTGAATTCGATGATTTTTAGTACGAAGCAAAATGCAAGAAAACTTGCTTAAAATGCAATTTTATGCGAAAATCTGAGATTTGAAGGCCAAAGCACATATCGTGATACTACATGAAATAGTATCGAAATATTGGTAAAATGAATATTTATACGTAATATCAAACTACATGAAAAACGTGAAAAAAGTCATTATTATACCAAATTTGAGGATTTTAACTTCGAATCATAGAGCGACGTTTCGTATTTTTTAGACCCTTGAAAAGACGTATAAAGATGTTGCTTCCAATACAAATGATAAAAATCAATGTGTTTTCATTAGAATTAACTAAAATGTTCCTGATTTTCCGTTTATATTACCGATGGAAGATGTACACGTAAAACGGCTCTAATCCGGCTGAAACGTCGATATATGCTATAAAAACAGAACTTCTCCCCTTTTCAATATCTTACTCAGTATTTTAACGAGAAACAAATAGATGATTGAAAATGAAGTATTTAAGGTTATTTTCTGATCAATTATGTGTTTGCATAATTTTTATCGTTTTGTAATGAATTAAGAGCAATAAACTGAAAGTTCACAAAAACGTGGAAAAACGGCAAAATATTGCCTAATTCGATGATATTTTGTTTAAATCACATAAAGGAAAAGGGGATGATAAAGGTCAAAATATTGCTGAATTCCACGATTTTTAGTACAAAAGAAAATGCAAAAAAACTTGCTTACAATGCAATTTTATACGAAAATCTGAGATTTGAAAGCCAAAGCACATATCGTGATACTACATGAAATAGTATCGAAATATTGGCAAAAATGAATATATTTACGTAATATCAAACTACAGGAAAAACGTAAAAAAAAGTCATTATTATACCAAATTTGAGGATTTTAACTTCGAATCATAGAGCGACGTTTCGTATTTTTTAGACCCTAGAAAAGACGTATAAAGATGTTGCTTCCAATACAAATGATAAAAATCAATGTGTTTTCATTAGAATTAACTAAAATGTTCCTGATTTTCCGTTTATATTACCGATGGAAGATGTACACGTAAAACGGCTCTAATCCGGCTGAAACGTCGATATATGCAATAAAAACAGAACTTCTCCCCTTTTCAATATCTTACTCAGTATTTTAACGAGAAACAAATAGATGATTGAAAATGAAGTATTTAGAGTTATTTTCTGATCAATTTATGTGTTTGCATAATTTTTATCGTATATTTAATGAATTAAGAGCAATAAACTGAAAGTTCACAAAAACGTGGAAAAACAGCAAAATATTGCCTAATTCGATGATATTTTGTTTATATCACACAAAGGAAAAGGGGATGATAAACGTCAAAATATTGCTAAATTCGATGATTTTTAGTACGAAACAAAATGCAAGAAAACTTGCTTAAAAATGCAAAATTTGAAAATTCTGAGATTTGAAGGCCAAATCACATATCGTGAGAAAACATGAAGTAGTATCGAAATGTTGGTAAAAGCGAATATATATACGTAAAATCAAACTACATGAATAACGTGAAAAAAGTCACTATATTACCATATTTGAGGATTTTAACTTCAAATCATAGAGCGAGGTTTCGTATTATTTAGATCCAAGAAAAGACATATGACAATGTTGTTTCAAGTACAAATGATAAAAATCAATGTGTTTTCATTAAAATTAACTAAAATGTTCCTGATTTTCCGTTTATATTACCGATGAAAGATATACACGTAAAACCGCTCTAATCCGGCTGAAACGTCGATATATGCAATAAAAACAGAACTTCTCCCCTTTCCAATATCTTACTCAGTATTTTAACGAGAAACAAATAGTTGATTGAAAATTAAGTGTTTAAGGTTAATTTCTAATCAATTATGTGTTTGCATAATTTTTATCGTATTTTTAATGAATTAAGAGCAATAAACTAAAAGTTCACAAAAACGTGGAAAAACAGCAAAATATTGCCTAATTCGATGATATTTTGTTTATATCACATAAAGGAAAAGGAGATTATAAACGTCAAAATATTTTTGAATTCGATGATTTTTAGTACGAAGCAAAATGCAAGAAAACTTGCCTAAAATGCAATTTTATGCGAAAATCTGAGATTTGAAGGCCAAAGCACATATCGTGATACTACATGAAATAGTATCGAAATATTGGTAAAAATGAATATATATACGTAATATCAAACTACATGAAAAACGTGAAAAAAGTCATTATTATACCAAATTTAAGGATTTTAACTTCGAATCATAGAGCGACGTTTCGTATTTTTTAGACCCTAGAAAAGACGTATAAAGATGTTGCTTCCAATACAAATGATAAAAATCAATGTGTTTTCATTAGAATTAACTAAAATGTTCCTGATTTTCCGTTTATATTACCGATGGAAGATGTACACGCAAAACGGCTCTAATCCGGCTGAAACGTCAATATATGCAATAAAAACAGAACTTCTCCCCTTTTCAATATCTTACTCAGTATTTTAAGGAGAAACAAATAGATGATTGAAAATGAAGTATTTAAGGTTATTTTCTGATCAATTGCGTGTTTGCATAATTTTTATCGTATATTTAATGATTTAAGAGCAAAAAACTGAAAGTAACAAAAACGTGGAAAAACAGCAGAATATTGCCTAATTCGATGATATTTTGTTTATATCACACAAAGGAAAAGGGGATGATAAACGTCAAAATATTGCTAAATTCGATGATTTTTAGTACAAAAGAAAATGCAAGAAAACTTGCTTAAAAATGCAAAATTTGAAAATTCTGAGATTTGAAGGCCAAATCACATATCGTGAGAAAACTTGAAGTAGTATCGAAATATTGGTAAAAACGAATATATATACGGAAAATCAAACTACATGAATAACGTGAAAAAAGTCACTATATTACCATATTTGAGGATTTTAACTTCAAATCATAGAGCGAGGTTTCGTATTATTTAGATCCAAGAAAAGACATATGACAATGTTGTTTCTAATACAAATGATAAAAAATCAATGTGTTTTCATTAGAATTAACTAAAATGTTCCTGATTTTCCGTTTATATTACCGATGGAAGATGTACACGTAAAACCGCTCTAATCCGGCTGAAACGTCGATATATGCAATAAAAACAGAACTTCTCCCCTTTCCAATATCTTACTCAGTATTTTAACGAGAAACAAATAGTTGATTGAAAATTAAGTGTTTAAGGTTAATTTCTAATCAATTATGTGTTTGCATAATTTTTATCGTATTTTTAATGAATTAAGAGCAATAAACTGAAAGTTCACAAAAACGTGGAAAAACAGCAAAATATTGCCTAATTCGATGATATTTTGTTTATATCACATAAAGGAAAAGGGGATGATAAATGTCAAAATATTGCTAAATTCAATGATTTTTAGTACGAAACAAAATGCAAGAAAACTTGCTTAAAATGCAAAATTTGAAAATTCTGAGATTTGAAGTCAAATCTCATATCGTGAGAAAACTTGAAGTAGTATCGATATATTGGTAAAAACAAATATATATACGGAAAATCAAACTACATGAATAACGTGAAAAAAGTCACTATATTACCATATTTGAGGATTTTAACTTCAAATCATAGAACGAGGTTTCGTATTATTTAGATCCAAGAAAAGACATATGACAATGTTGTTTCTAATACAAATGATAAAAAATCAATGTGTTTTCATTAGAATTAACTAAAATGTTCCTGATTTTCCGTTTATATTACCGATGGAAGATGTACACGTAAAACCGCTCTAATCCGGCTGAAACGTCGATATATGCAATAAAAACAGAACTTCTCCCCTTTCCAATATCTACTCAGTATTTTAACGAGAAACAAATAGTTGATTGAAAATTAAGTGATTAAGGTTAATTTTTAATCAATTATGTGTTTGCATAATTTTTATCGTATTTTTAATGAATTAAGCGCAATTAACTGAAAGTTCACAAAAACGTGGAAAAACAGCAAAATAATGCCTAATTCGACGATATTTTATTTATATCTCATAAAGGAAAAGGGGATGATAAACGTCAAAATATTGCTGAATTCCACGATTTTTAGTACGAAACAAAATGCAAGAAAACTTGCTTAAAATGCAATTTTATGCGAAAACCTGAGATATGAAGGCCAAAGCACATATCGTGATACTACATGAAATAGTATCGAAATATTGGTAAAAATGAATATATATACGTGATATCAAACTACATGAAAAACGTGAAAAAAGTCATTATTATACCAAATTTAAGGATTTTAACTTCGAATCATAGAGCGACGTTTCGTATTTTTTAGACCCTAGAAAAGACGTATAAAGATGTTGCTTCCAATACAAATGATAAAAATCAATGTGTTTTTATTAGAATTAACTAAAATGTTCCTGATTTTCCGTTTATATTACCGATGGAAGATGTACACGTAAAACGGCTCTAATCCGGCTGAAACGTCGATATATGCAATAAAAACAGAACTTCTCCCCTTTTCAATATCTTACTCAGTATTTTAACGAGAAACAAATAGATGATTGAAAATGAAGTATTTAAGGTTATTTTCTGATCAATTATGTGTTTGCATAATTTTTATCGTATTTTTAATGAATTAATAACAATAAACCGAAAATTCACGAACACGTGGAAAAACTGCAAAATATTGCCTAATTCGATAATATTTTGTTTAAATCACACAAAGGAAAAGGGGATGATAAAGGTCAAAATATTGCTAAATTCGATGATATTTATTACAAAAGAAAATGCAAGAAAACTTGCTAAAAAATGCAAAATTTGAAAATTCTGAGATTTGAAGGCCAAATCACATATCGTAAGAAAACATGAAGTAGTATCGAAATATTGGTAGAAACGAATATATATACGTAAAATCAAACTACATGAATAACGTGAAAAAAGTCACTATATTACCATATTTGAGGATTTTAACTTCAAATCATAGAGCGAGGTTTCGTATTATTTAGATCCAAGAAAAGACATATGACAATGTTGTTTGAAATACAAATGATAAAAATCAATGTGTTTTCATTAGAATTAACTAAAATGTTCCTGATTTTCCGTTTATATTACCGATGGAAGATGTACACGTAAAACCGCTCTAATCCGGCTGAAACGTCGATATATGCAATAAAAACAGAACTTCTCCCCTTTCCAATATCTTACTCAGTATTTTAACGAGAAACAAATAGTTGATTGAAAATTAAGTTTTTAAGGTTAATTTCTAATCAATTATGTGTTTGCATAATTTTTATCTTATATTTAATGAATTAAGAGCAATAAACTGAAAGTTCACAAAAACGTGGAAAAACAGCAAAATATTGCCTAATTCGATGATATTTTGTTTATATCACACAAAGAAAAAGGGGATGATAAACGTCAAAATATTGCTAAATTCCACGATTTTTAGTACAAAAGAAAATGCAAAAAAAACTTGCTTAAAATGCAATTTTATACGAAAATCTGAGATTTGAAAGCCAAAGCACATATCGTGATACTACATGAAATAGTATCGAAATATTGGCAAAAATGAATATGTTTACGTAATATCAAACTACAGGAAAAACGTAAAAAAAAGTCATTATTATACCAAATTTGAGGATTTTAACTTCGAATCATAGAGCGACGTTTCGTATTTTTTAGACCCTAGAAAAGACGTATAAAGTCTTTTAAGAACTTCTCCCCTTTTAAATATCTTACTCAGTATTTTAACGAGAAACAAATAGATGATTGAAAATGAACGGTTTAAGGTTATTTTCTGATCAATTATGTGTTTGCATAATTTTTATCGTATATTTAATGAATTAATAACAATAAACTGAAAATTCACAAAAACGTGGAAAAACGGCAAAATATTGCCTAATTCGATGATATTTTGTTTAAATCACATAAAGGAAAAGGGGATGATAAATGTCAAAATATTGCTAAATTCGATGATTTTTAGTACAAAAGAAAATGCAAGAAAACTTGCTAAAAAATGCAAAATTTGAAAATTCTGAGATTTGAAGGCCAAATCACATATCGTGAGAAAACATGAAGTAGTATCGAAATATTGGTAAAAACGAATATATATACGTAAAATCAAACTACATGAATAACGTGAAAAAAGTCACTATATTACCATATTTGAGGATTTTAACTTCAAATCATAGAGCGACGTTTCGTATTATTTAGATCCAAGAAAAGACATATGACAATGTCGTTTGAAATACAAATGATAAAAATCAATGTGTTTTCATTAGAATTAACTAAAATGTTCCTGATTTTCCGTTTATATTACCGATGGAAGATATACACGTAAAACGGCTCTAATCCGGCTGAAACGTCGATATATGCAATAAAAACCGAACTTCTCCCCTTTTCAATATCTTACTCAGTATTTTAACGAGAAACAAATAGATGATTGAAAATGAAGTATTTAAGGTTATTTTCTAATCAATTATGTGTTTGCATAATTTTTATCGTATATTTAATGAATTAAGAGCAATAAACTGAAAGTTCACAAAAACGTGGAAAAACAGCAAAATATTGCCTAATTTGATGATATTTTGTAAATATCACATAAAGGAAAAGGGGATGATAAACGTCAAAATATTGCTAAATTCAATGATTTTTAGTACGAAACAAAATGCAAGAAAACTTGCTTAAAAATGCAAAATTTGAAAATTCTGAGATTTGAAGGTCAAATCTCATATCGTGAGAAAACTTGAAGTAGTATCGATATATTGGTAAAAACAAATATATATACGGAAAATCAAACTACATGAATAACGTGAAAAAAGTCACTATATTACCATATTTGAGGATTTTAACTTCAAATCATAGAACGAGGTTTCGTATTATTTAGATCCAAGAAAAGACATATGACAATGTTGTTTCTAATACAAATGATAAAAAATCAATGTGTTTTCATTAGAATTAACTAAAATGTTCCTGATTTTCCGTTTATATTACCGATGGAAGATGTACACGTAAAACCGCTCTAATCCGGCTGAAACGTCGATATATGCAATAAAAACAGAACTTCTCCCCTTTCCAATATCTACTCAGTATTTTAACGAGAAACAAATAGTTGATTGAAAATTAAGTTTTTAAGGTTAATTTCTAATCAATTATGTGTTTGCATAATTTTTATCGTTTTTTTTAATGAATTAAGAGCAATAAACTGAAAGTTCACAAAAACGTGGAAAAACAGCAAAATATTGCCTATTTCGACGATATTTTGTTTATATCTCATAAAGGAAAAGGGAAATAAACGTCAAAATATTGCTGAATTCGATCATTTTTAGTACGAAACAAAATGCAAGAAAACTTGCTTAAAATGCAATTTTATGCGAAAACCTGAGATATGAAGGCCAAAGCACATATCGTGATACTACATGAAATAGTATCGAAATATTGGTAAAAATGAATATATATACGTAACATCAAACTACATGAAAAACGTGAAAAAAGTCATTATTATACCAAATTTAAGGATTTTAACTTCGAATCATAGAGCGACGTTTCGTATTTTTTAGACCCTAGAAAAGACGTATAAAGTCTTTTAAGAACTTCTCCCCTTTTAAATATCTTACTCAGTATTTTAACGAGAAACAAATAGATGATTGAAAATGAACGGTTTAAGGTTATTTTCTGATCAATTATGTGTTTGCATAATTTTTATCGTATATTTAATGAATTAATAACAATAAACTGAAAATTCACAAAAACGTGGAAAAACGGCAAAATATTGCCTAATTCGATGATATTTTGTTTAAATCACATAAAGGAAAAGGGGATGATAAATGTCAAAATATTGCTAAATTCGATGATTTTTAGTACAAAAGAAAATGCAAGAAAACTTGCTAAAAAATGCAAAATTTGACAATTCTGAGATTTGAAGGCCAAATCACATATCGTGAGAAAACATGAAGTAGTATCGAAATATTGGTAAAAACGAATATATATATACGTAAAATCAAACTACATGAATAACGTGAAAAAAGTCACTATATTACCATATTTGAGGATTTTAACTTCAAATCATAGAGCGACGTTTCGTATTATTTAGATCCAAGAAAAGACATATGACAATGTCGTTTGAAATACAAATGATAAAAATCAATGTGTTTTCATTAGAATTAACTAAAATGTTCCTGATTTTCCGTTTATATTACCGATGGAAGATATACACGTAAAACGGCTCTAATCCGGCTGAAACGTCGATATATGCAATAAAAACCGAACTTCTCCCCTTTTCAATATCTTACTCAGTATTTTAACGAGAAACAAATAGATGATTGAAAATGAAGTATTTAAGGTTATTTTCTAATCAATTATGTGTTTGCATAATTTTTATCGTATATTTAATGAATTAAGAGCAATAAACTGAAAGTTCACAAAAACGTGGAAAAACAGCAAAATATTGCCTAATTTGATGATATTTTGTAAATATCACATAAAGGAAAAGGGGATGATAAACGTCAAAATATTGCTAAATTCAATGATTTTTAGTACGAAACAAAATGCAAGAAAACTTGCTTAAAAATGCAAAATTTGAAAATTCTGAGATTTGAAGGTCAAATCTCATATCGTGAGAAAACTTGAAGTAGTATCGATATATTGGTAAAAACAAATATATATACGGAAAATCAAACTACATGAATAACGTGAAAAAAGTCACTATATTACCATATTTGAGGATTTTAACTTCAAATCATAGAACGAGGTTTCGTATTATTTAGATCCAAGAAAAGACATATGACAATGTTGTTTCTAATACAAATGATAAAAAATCAATGTGTTTTCATTAGAATTAACTAAAATGTTCCTGATTTTCCGTTTATATTACCGATGGAAGATGTACACGTAAAACCGCTCTTATCCGGCTGAAACGTCGATATATGCAATAAAAACAGAACTTCTCCCCTTTCCAATATCTACTCAGTATTTTAACGAGAAACAAATAGTTGATTGAAAATTAAGTTTTTAAGGTTAATTTCTAATCAATTATGTGTTTGCATAATTTTTATCGTTTTTTTTAATGAATTAAGAGCAATAAACTGAAAGTTCACAAAAACGTGGAAAAACAGCAAAATATTGCCTAATTCGACGATATTTTGTTTATATCACATAAAGGAAAAGGGGATGATAAACGTCAAAATATTGCTGAATTCGATGATTTTTAGTACGAAACAAAATGCAAGAAAACTTGCTTAAAATGCAATTTTATGCGAAAATCTGAGATTTGAAGGCCAAAGCACATATCGTGATACTACATGAAATAGTATCGAAATATGGGTAAAAATGAATATATATACGTAATATCAAACTACATGAAAAACGTGAAAAAAGTCATTATTATACCAAATTTGAGGATTTTAACTTCGAATCATAGAGCGACGTTGCGTATTTTTTAGACCCTAGAAAAGACGTATAAAGATGTTGCTTCCAATACAAATGACAAAAATCAATGTGTTTTCATTAGAATTAACTAAAATGTTCCTGATTTTCCGTTTATATTACCGATGGAAGATGTACACGTAAAACGGCTCTAATCCGGCTGAAACGTCGATATATGCAATAAAAACAGAACTTCTCCCCTTTTAAATATCTTACTCAGTATTTTAACGAGAAACAAATAGATGATTGAAAATGAAGGGTTTAAGGTTATTTTCTGATCAATTATGTGTTTGCATAATTTTTATCGTATATTTAATGAATTAATAACAATAAACTGAAAATTCACAAAAACGTGGAAAAACGGCAAAATATTGCCTAATTCGATGATATTTTGTTTAAATCACATAAAGGAAAAGGGGATGATAAATGTCAAAATATTGCTAAATTCGATGATTTTTAGTACAAAAGAAAATGCAAGAAAACTTGCTAAAAAATGCAAAATTTGAAAATTCTGAGATTTGAAGGCCAAATCACATATCGTGAGAAAACATGAAGTAGTATCGAAATATTGGTAAAAACGAATATATATACGTAAAATCAAACTACATGAATAACGTGAAAAAAGTCACTATATTACCATATTTGAGGATTTTAACTTCAAATCATAGAGCGACGTTTCGTATCATTTAGATCCAAGAAAAGACATATGACAATGTCGTTTGAAATACAAATGATAAAAATCAATGTGTTTTCATTAGAATTAACTAAAATGTTCCTGATTTTCCGTTTATATTACCGATGGAAGATATACACGTAAAACGGCTCTAATCCGGCTGAAACGTCGATATATGCAATAAAAACCGAACTTCTCCCCTTTTCAATATCTTACTCAGTATTTTAACGAGAAACAAATAGATGATTGAAAATGAAGTATTTAAGGTTATTTTCTAATCAATTATGTGTTTGCATAATTTTTATCGTATATTTAATGAATTAAGAGCAATAAACTGAAAGTTCACAAAAACGTGGAAAAACAGCAAAATATTGCCTAATTTGATGATATTTTGTTAATATCACATAAAGGAAAAGGGGATGATAAACGTCAAAATATTGCTAAATTCAATGATTTTTAGTACGAAACAAAATGCAAGAAAACTTGCTTAAAAATGCAAAATTTGAAAATTCTGAGGTTTGAAGGTCAAATCTCATATCGTGAGAAAACTTGAAGTAGTATCGATATATTGGTAAAAACAAATATATATACCGAAAATCAAACTACATGAATAACGTGAAAAAAGTCACTATATTACCATATTTGAGGATTTTAACTTCAAATCATAGAACGAGGTTTCGTATTATTTCGATCCAAGAAAAGACATATGACAATGTTGTTTCTAATACAAATGATAAAAAATCAATGTGTTTTCATTAGAATTAACTAAAATGTTCCTGATTTTCAGTTTATATTACCGATGGAAGATGTACACGTAAAACCGCTCTAATCCGGCTGAAACGTCGATATATGCAATAAAAACAGAACTTCTCCCCTTTCCAATATCTACTCAGTATTTTAACGAGAAACAAATAGTTGATTGAAAATTAAGTGTTTAAGGTTAATTTTTAATCAATTATGTGTTTGCATAATTTTTATCGTATTTTTAATGAATTAAGCGCAATTAACTGAAAGTTCACAAAAACGTGGAAAAACAGCAAAATATTGCCTAATTCGACGATATTTTGTTTATATCTCATAAAGGAAAAGGGGATGATAAACGTCAAAATATTGCTGAATTCGATCATTTTTAGTACGAAACAAAATGCAAGAAAACTTGCTTAAAATGCAATTTTATGCGAAAACCTGAGATATGAAGGCCAAAGCACATATCGTGATACTACATGAAATAGTATCGAAATATTGGTAAAAATGAATATATATACGTAATATCAAACTACATGAAAAACGTGAAAAAAGTCATTATTATACCAAATTTAAGGATTTTAACTTCGAATCATAGAGCGACGTTTCGTATTTTTTAGACCCTAGAAAAGACGTATAAAGATGTTGCTTCCAATACAAATGATAAAAATCAATGTGTTTTCATTAGAATTAACTAAAATGTTCCTGATTTTCCGTTTATATTACCGATGGAAGATGTACACGTAAAACGGCTCTAATCCGGCTGAAACATCGATATATGCAATAAAAACAGAACTTCTCCCCTTTTAAATATCTTACTCAGTATTTTAACGAGAAACAAATAGATGATTGAAAATGAAGTATTTAAGGTTATTTTCTGATCAATTATGTGTTTGCATAATTTTTTTCGTATTTTTTTGATGAATTAATAACAATAAACCGAAAATTCACAAACACGTGGAAAAACGGCAAAATATTGCCAACTTCGATAATATTTTGTTTAAATCACATAAAGGAAAAGGGGATGATAAAGGTCAAAATATTGCTAAATTCGATGATATTTATTACAAAAGAAAATGCAAGAAAACTTGCTTAAAAATGCAAAATTTGAAAATTTTGAGATTTGAAGGCCAAATCACATATCGTAAGAAAACATGAAGTAGTATCGAAATATTGGTAGAAACGAATATATATACGTAAAATCAAACTACATGAATAACGTGAAAAAAGTCACTATATTACCATATTTGAGGATTTTAACTTCAAATCATAGAGCGAGGTTTCGTATTATTTAGATCCAAGAAAAGACATATGACAATGTTGTTTGAAATACAAATGATAAAAAATCAATGTGTTTTCATTAGAATTAACTAAAATGTTCCTGATTTTCCGTTTATATTACCGATGGAAGATGGACACGTAAAACCGCTCTAATCCGGCTGAAACGTCGATATATGCAATAAAAACAGAACTTCTCCCCTTTCCAATATCTTACTCAGTATTTTAACGAGAAACAAATAGTTGATTGAAAATTAAGTTTTTAAGGTTAATTTCTAATCAATTATGTGTTTGCATAATTTTTATCGTTTTTTTAATGAATTAAGAGCAATAAACTGAAAGTTCACAAAAACGTGGAAAAACAGCAAAATATTGCCTAATTCGACGATATTTTGTTTATATCACATAAAGGAAAAGGGGATGATAAACGTCAAAATATTGCTGAATTCGATGATTTTTAGTACGAAACAAAATGCAAGAAAACTTGCTTAAAATGCAATTTTATGCGAAAATCTGAGATTTGAAGGCCAAAGCACATATCGTGATACTACATGAAATAGTATCGAAATATGGGTAAAAATGAATATATATACGTAATATCAAACTACATGAAAAACGTGAAAAAAGTCATTATTATACCAAATTTGAGGATTTTAACTTCGAATCATAGAGCGACGTTGCGTATTATTTAGATCCAAGAAAAGACATATGACAATGTCGTTTGAAATACAAACGATAAAAATCAATGTGTTTTCATTAAAATTAACTAAAATGTTCCTGATTTCCCGTTTATATTCCCGATGGAAGATGTACACGTAAAACCGCTCTAATCCGGCTGAAACGTCGATATATGCAATAAAAACAGAACTTCTCCCCTTTCCAATATCTTACTCAGTATTTTAACGAGAAACAAATAGTTGATTGAAAATTAAGTGTTCAAGGTTAATTTCTAATCAATTATGTGTTTGCATAATTTTTATCGTATTTTTAATGAATGAAGAGCAATAAACTGAAAGTTCACAAAAACGTGGAAAAACAGCAAAATATTGCCTAATTCGATGATATTTTGTTTATATCACATTAAGGAAAAGGGGATGATAAACGTCAAAATATTGCTGAATTCGATGATTTTTAGTACGAAACAAAATGGAAGAAAACTTGCTTAAAATGCAATTTTATGCGAAAATCTGAGATTTGAAGGCCAAAGCACATATCGTGATACTACATAAAATAGTATCGAAATATTGCTAAAAAATGAATAAATATACGTAATATCAAACTACATGAAAAACGTGAAAAAAGTCATTATTATACCAAATTTGAGGATTTTAACTTCGAATCATAGAGCGACGTTTCGTATTTTTTAGACCCTAGAAAAGACGTATAAAAATGTTGCTTCCAATACAAATGATAAAAATCAATGTGTTTTCATTAGAATTAACTAAAATGTTCCTGATTTTCCGTTTATATTACCGATGGAAGATGTACACGTAAAACGGCTCTAATCCGGCTGAAACGTCGATATATGCAATAAAAACAGAACTTCTCCCCTTTTCAATATCTTACTAAGTATTTTAACGAGAAACAAATAGTTGATTGAAAATTAAGTTTTTAAGGTTAATTTCTAATCAATTATGTGTTTGCATAATTTTTATCGTATTTTTAATGAATTAAGAGCAATAAACTAAAAGTTCACAAAAACGTGGAAAAACAGTAAAATATTGCCTAATTCGATGATATTTTGTTTATATCACATAAAGGAAAAGGGGATGATAAACGTCAAAATATTGCTGAATTCGATGATTTTTAGTACGAAGCAAAATGCAAGAAAACTTGCTTAAAATGCAATTTTATGCGAAAATCTGAGATTTGAAGGCCAAAGCACATATCGTGATACTATATGAAATAGTATCGAAATATTGGTAAAAATGAATATATATACGTAATATCAAACTACATAAAAAACGTGAAAAAATTCATTATTATACCAAATTTGAGGATTTTAACTTCGAATCATAGAGCGACGTTTCGTATTTTTTAGACCCTTGAAAAGACGTATAAAGATGTTGCTTCCAATACAAATGATAAAAATCAATGTGTTTTCATTAGAATTAACTAAAATGTTCCTGATTTTCCGTTTATATTACCGATGGAAGATGTACACGTAAAACGGCTCTAATCCGGCTGAAACGTCGATATATGCAATAAAAACAGAACTTCTCCCCTTTTCAATATCTTACTCAGTATTTTAACGAGAAACAAATAGATGATTGAAAATGAAGTATTTAAGGTTATTTTCTAATCAATTATGTGTTTGCATAATTTTTATCTTATATTTAATGAATTAAGAGCAATAAACTGAAAGTTCACAAAAACGTGGAAAAACAGCAAAATATTGCCTAATTCGATGATATTTTGTTTATATCACACAAAGGAAAAGGGGATGATAAACGTCAAAATATTGCTAAATTCCACGATTTTTAGTACAAAAGAAAATGCAAAAAAAACTTGCTTAAAATGCAATTTTATACGAAAATCTGAGATTTGAAAGCCAAAGCACATATCGTGATACTACATGAAATAGTATCGAAATATTGGCAAAAATGAATATATTTACGTAATATCAAACTACAGGAAAAACGTAAAAAAAAGTCATTATTATACCAAATTTGAGGATTTTAACTTCGAATCATAGAGCGACGTTTCGTATTTTTTAGACCCTAGAAAAGACGTATAAAGATGTTGCTTCCAATACAAATGATAAAAATCAATGTGTTTTCATTAGAATTAACTAAAATGTTCCTGATTTTCCGTTTATATTACCGATGGAAGATGTACACGTAAAACGGCTCTAATCCGGCTGAAACGTCGATATATGCAATAAAAACAGAACTTCTCCCCTTTCCTGTATCTTACTCAGTATTTTAACGAGAAACAAATAGTTGATTGAAAATTAAGTGTTTAAGGTTAATTTCTAATCAATTATGTGTTTGCATAATTTTTATCGTATTTTTAATGAATTAAGAGCAATAAACTAAAAGTTCACAAAAACGTGGAAAAACAGCAAAATATTGCCTAATACGATTATATTTTGTTTATATCACATAAAGGAAAAGGAGATTATAAACGTCAAAATATTTTTGAATTCGATGATTTTTAGTACGAAGCAAAATGCAAGAAAACTTGCTTAAAATGCAATTTTATGCGAAAATCTGAGATTTGAAGGCCAAAGCACATATCGTGATACTACATGAAATAGTATCGAAATATTGGTAAAAATGAATATATATACGTAATATCAAACTACATGAAAAACGTGAAAAAAGTCATTATTATACCAAATTTGAGGATTTTAACTTCGAATCATAGAGCGACGTTTCGTATTTTTTAGACCCTAGAAAAGACGTATAAAGATGTTGCTTCCAATACAAATGATAAAAATCAGTGTTTTCATTAGAATTAACTAAAATGTTCCTGATTATCCGTTTATATTACCGATGGAAGATGTACACGCAAAACGGCTCTAATCCGGCTGAAACGTCGATATATGCAATAAAAACAGAACTTCTCCCCTTTTCAATATCTTACTCAGTATTTTAAGGAGAAACAAATAGATGATTGAAAATGAAGTATTTAAGGTTATTTTCTGATCAATTACGTGTTTGCATAATTTTTATCGTATATTTAATGATTTAAGAGCAAAAAACTGAAAGTTACAAAAACGTGGAAAAACAGCAGAATATTGCCTAATTCGATGATATTTTGTTTATATCACACAAAGGAAAAGGGGATGATAAACGTCAAAATATTGCTAAATTCGATGATTTTTAGTACAAAAGAAAATGCAAGAAAACTTGCTTAAAAATGCAAAATTTGAAAATTCTGAGATTTGAAGGCCAAATCACATATCGTGAGAAAACTTGAAGTAGTATCGAAATATTGGTAAAAACGAATATATATACGGAAAATCAAACTACATTAATAACGTGAAAAAAGTCACTATATTACCATATTTGAGGATTTTAACTTCAAATCATAGAGCGAGGTTTCGTATTATTTAGATCCAAGAAAAGACATATGACAATGTTGTTTCTAATACAAATGATAAAAAATCAATGTGTTTTCATTAGAATTAACTAAAATGTTCCTGATTTTCCGTTTATATTACCGATGGAAGATGTACACGTAAAACCGCTCTAATCCGGCTGAAACGTCGATAAATGCAATAAAAACAGAACTTCTCCCCTTTCCAATATCTTACTCAGTATTTTAACGAGAAACAAATAGTTGATTGAAAATTAAGTGTTTAAGGTTAATTTTTAATCAATTATGTGTTTGCATAATTTTTATCGTATTTTTAATGAATTAAGAGCAATAAACTGAAAGTTCACAAAAACGTGGAAAAACAGCAAAATATTGCCTAATTCGATGATATTTTGTTTATATCACATAAAGGAAAAGGGGATGATAAACGTCAAAATATTGCTGAATTCGATGATTTTTAGTACGAAGCAAAATGCAAGAAAACTTGCTTAAAATGCAATTTTATGCGAAAATCTGAGATTTGAAGGCCAAAGCACATATCGTGATACTACATGAAATAGTATCGAAATATTGGTAAAAATGAATATTTATACGTAATATCAAACTACATGAAAAACGTGAAAAAAGTCATTATTATACCAAATTTGAGGATTTTAACTTCGAACCATAGAGCGACGTTTCGTATTTTTTAGACCCTTGAAAAGACGTATAAAGATGTTGCTTCCAATACAAATGATAAAAATCAATGTGTTTTCATTAGAATTAACTAAAATGTTCCTGATTTTCCGTTTATATTACCGATGGAAGATGTACACGTAAAACGGCTCTAATCCGGCTGAAACGTCGATATATGCAATAAAAACAGAACTTGTCCCCTTTTCAATATCTTACTCAGTATTTTAACGAGAAACAAATAGATGATTGAAAATGAAGTATTTAAGGTTATTTTCTAATCAATTATGTGTTTGCATAATTTTTATCGTATATTTAATGAATTAAGAGCAATAAACTGAAAGTTCACAAAAACGTGGAAAAACAGCAAAATATTGCCTAATTCGATGATATTTTGTTTATATCACATAAAGGAAAAGGGGATGATAAACGTCAAAATATTGCTAAATTCGATGATTTTTAGTACGAAACAAAATGTAAGAAAACTTGCTTAAAAATGCAAAATTTGAAAATTCTGAGATTTGAAGGCCAAATCACATATCGTGAGAAAACATGAAGTAGTATCGAAATATTGGTAAAAACGAATATATATACGTAAAATCAAACTACATGAATAACGTGAAAAAAGTCACTATATTACCATATTTGAGGATTTTAACTTCAAATAATAGAGCGAGGTTTCGTATTATTTAGATCCAAGAAAAGACATATGACAATGTTGTTTGAAATACAAATGATAAAAATCAATGTGTTTTCATTAGAATTAACTAAAATGTTCCTGATTTTCCGTTTATATTACCGATGGAAGATGTACACGTAAAACCGCTCTAATCCGGCTGAAACGTCGATATATGCAATAAAAACAGAACTTCTCCCCTTTCCAATATCTTACTCAGTATTTTAACGAGAAACAAATAGTTGATTGAAAATTAAGTGTTTAAGGTTAATTTCTAATCAATTATGTGTTTGCATAATTTTTATCGTATTTTTAATGAATTAAGAGCAATAAACTAAAAGTTCACAAAAACGTGGAAAAACAGCAAAATATTGCCTAATTCGATGATATTTTGTTTATATCACATAAAGGAAAAGGGGATGATAAACGTCAAAATATTTTTGAATTCGATGATTTTTAGTACGAAGCAAAATGCAAGAAAACTTGCTTAAAATGCAATTTTATGCGAAAATCTGAGATTTGAAGGCCAAAGCACATATCGTGATACTACATGAAATAGTATCGAAATATTGGTAAAAATGAATATATATACGTAATATCAAACTATGGAAAACGTGAAAAAAGTCATTATTATACCAAATATGAGGATTTTAACTTCGAATCATAGAGCGACGTTTCGTATTTTTTAGACCCTAGAAAAGACGTATAAAGATGTTGCTTCCAATACAAATGATAAAAATCAGTGTTAAAATCCTCATATTTGGTATAATAATGACTTTTTTCACGTTTTCCATAGTTTGATATTACGTATATATATTCATTTTTACCAATATTTCGATACTATTTCATGTAGTATCACGATATGTGCTTTGGCCTTCAAATCTCAGATTTTCGCATAAAATTGCATTTTAAGCAAGTTTTCTTGCATTTTGCTTCGTACTAAAAATCATCGAATTCAAAAATATTTTGACGTTTATCATCCCCTTTTCCTTTATGTGATATAAACAAAATATCATCGAATTAGGCAATATTTTGCTGTTTTTCCACGTTTTTGTGAACTTTTAGTTTATTGCTCTTAATTCATTAAAAATACGATAAAAATTATGCAAACACATAATTGATTAGAAATTAACCTTAAACACTTAATTTTCAATCAACTATTTGTTTCTCGTTAAAATACTGAGTAAGATATTGGAAAGGGGAGAAGTTCTGTTTTTATTGCATATATCGACGTTTCAGCCGGATTAGAGCGGTTTTACGTGTACATCTTCCATCGGTAATATAAACGGAAAATCAGGAACATTTTAGTTAATTCTAATGAAAACACATTGATTTTTATCATTTGTATTTCAAACAACATTGTCATATGTCTTTTCTTGGATCTAAATAATACGAAACCTCGCTCTATTATTTGAAGTTAAAATCCTCAAATATGGTAATATAGTGACTTTTTTCACGTTATTCATGTAGTTTGATTTTACGTATATATATTCGTTTTTACCAATATTTCGATACTACTTCATGTTTTCTCACGATATGTGATTTGGCCTTCAAATCTCAGAATTTTCAAATTTTGCATTTTTAAGCAAGTTTTCTTACATTTTGTTTCGTACTAAAAATCATCGAATTTAGCAATATTTTGACGTTTATCATCCCCTTTTCCTTTATGTGATATAAACAAAATATCATCGAATTAGGCAATATTTTGCTGTTTTTCCACGTTTTTGTGAACTTTCAGTTTATTGCTCTTAATTCATTAAATATACGATAAAAATTATGCAAACACATAATTGATTAGAAAATAACCTTAAATACTTCATTTTCAATCATCTATTTGTTTCTCGTTAAAATACTGAGTAAGATATTGAAAAGGGGACAAGTTCTGTTTTTATTGCATATATCGACGTTTCAGCCGGATTAGAGCCGTTTTACGTGTACATCTTCCATCGGTAATATAAACGGAAAATCAGGAACATTTTAGTTAATTCTAATGAAAACACATTGATTTTTATCATTTGTATTGGAAGCAACATCTTTATACGTCTTTTCAAGGGTCTAAAAAATACGAAACGTCGCTCTATGGTTCGAAGTTAAAATCCTCAAATTTGGTATAATAATGACTTTTTTCACGTTTTTCATGTAGTTTGATATTACGTATAAATATTCATTTTTACCAATATTTCGATACTATTTCATGTAGTATCACGATATGTGCTTTGGCCTTCAAATCTCAGATTTTCGCATAAAATTGCATTTTAAGCAAGTTTTCTTGCATTTTGCTTCGTACTAAAAATCATCGAATTCAGCAATATTTTGACGTTTATCATCCCCTTTTCCTTTATGTGATATAAACAAAATATCATCGAATTAGGCAATATTTTGCTGTTTTTCCACGTTTTTGTGAACTTTCAGTTTATTGCTCTTAATTCATTAAAAATACGATAAAAATTATGCAAACACATAATTGATTAAAAATTAACCTTAAACACTTAATTTTCAATCAACTATTTGTTTCTCGTTAAAATACTGAGTAAGATATTGGAAAGGGGAGAAGTTCTGTTTTTATTGCATTTATCGACGTTTCAGCCGGATTAGAGCGGTTTTACGTGTACATCTTCCATCGGTAATATAAACGGAAAATCAGGAACATTTTAGTTAATTCTAATGAAAACACATTGATTTTTTATCATTTGTATTAGAAACAACATTGTCATATGTCTTTTCTTGGATCTAAATAATACGAAACCTCGCTCTATGATTTGAAGTTAAAATCCTCAAATATGGTAATATAGTGACTTTTTCACGTTATTAATGTAGTTTGATTTTCCGTATATATATTCGTTTTTACCAATATTTCGATACTACTTCAAGTTTTCTCACGATATGTGATTTGGCCTTCAAATCTCAGAATTTTCAAATTTTGCATTTTTAAGCAAGTTTTCTTGCATTTTCTTTTGTACTAAAAATCATCGAATTTAGCAATATTTTGACGTTTATCATCCCCTTTTCCTTTGTGTGATATAAACAAAATATCATCGAATTAGGCAATATTCTGCTGTTTTTCCACGTTTTTGTAACTTTCAGTTTTTTGCTCTTAAATCATTAAATATACGATAAAAATTATGCAAACACGTAATTGATCAGAAAATAACCTTAAATACTTCATTTTCAATCATCTATTTGTTTCTCCTTAAAATACTGAGTAAGATATTGAAAAGGGGAGAAGTTCTGTTTTTATTGCATATATCGACGTTTCAGCCGGATTAGAGCCGTTTTGCGTGTACATCTTCCATCGGTAATATAAACGGATAATCAGGAACATTTTAGTTAATTCTAATGAAAACACTGATTTTTATCATTTGTATTGGAAGCAACATCTTTATACGTCTTTTCTAGGGTCTAAAAAATACGAAACGTCGCTCTATGATTCGAAGTTAAAATCCTCAAATTTGGTATAATAATGACTTTTTTCACGTTTTTCATGTAGTTTGATATTACGTATATATATTCATTTTTACCAATATTTCGATACTATTTCATGTAGTATCACGATATGTGCTTTGGCCTTCAAATCTCAGATTTTCGCATAAAATTGCATTTTAAGCAAGTTTTCTTGCATTTTGCTTCGTACTAAAAATCATCGAATTCAAAAATATTTTGACGTTTATAATCTCCTTTTCCTTTATGTGATATAAACAAAATATAATCGAATTAGGCAATATTTTGCTGTTTTTCCACGTTTTTGTGAACTTTTAGTTTATTGCTCTTAATTCATTAAAAATACGATAAAAATTATGCAAACACATAATTGATTAGAAATTAACCTTAAACACTTAATTTTCAATCAACTATTTGTTTCTCGTTAAAATACTG
The DNA here is from genome assembly GCF_040958095.1 of Procambarus clarkii. Taxonomy (NCBI): domain Eukaryota; kingdom Metazoa; phylum Arthropoda; class Malacostraca; order Decapoda; family Cambaridae; genus Procambarus; species Procambarus clarkii. The sequence goes on from NC_091151.1 coordinate 35,082,097, forward strand.
AGTAAGATACAGGAAAGGGGAGAAGTTCTGTTTTTATTGCATATATCGACGTTTCAGCCGGATTAGAGCGGTTTGACGTGTATATCTTCCATCGGTAATATAAACGGAAAATCAGGAACATTTTAGTTAATTTTAATGAAAACACATTGATTTTTATCATTTGTATTTGAAACAACATTGTCATATGTCTTTTCTTGGATCTAAATAATACGAAACCTCGCTCTATGATTTGAAGTTAAAATCCTCAAATATGGTAATATAGTGACTTTTTTCACGTTATTCATGTAGTTTGATTTTACGTATATATATTCGCTTTTACCAACATTTCGATACTACTTCATGTTTTCTCACGATATGTGATTTGGCCTTCAAATCTCAGAATTTTCAAATTTTGCATTTTTAAGCAAGTTTTCTTGCATTTTGTTTCGTACTAAAAATCATCGAATTTAGCAATATTTTGACGTTTATCATCCCCTTTTCCTTTGTGTGATATAAACAAAATATCATCGAATTAGGCAATATTTTGCTGTTTTTCCATGTTTTTGTGAACTTTCAGTTTATTGCTCTTAATTCATTAAATATACGATAAAAATTATGCAAACACATAAATTGATCAGAAAATAACTCTAAATACTTCATTTTCAATCATCTATTTGTTTCTCGTTAAAATACTGAGTAAGATATTGAAAAGGGGAGAAGTTCTGTTTTTATTGCATATATCGACGTTTCAGCCGGATTAGAGCCGTTTTACGTGTACATCTTCCATCGGTAATATAAACGGAAAATCAGGAACATTTTAGTTAATTCTAATGAAAACACATTGATTTTTATCATTTGTATTGGAAGCAACATCTTTATACGTCTTTTCTAGGGTCTAAAAAATACGAAACGTCGCTCTATGATTCGAAGTTAAAATCCTCAAATTTGGTATAATAATGACTTTTTTTTACGTTTTTCCTGTAGTTTGATATTACGTAAATATATTCATTTTTGCCAATATTTCGATACTATTTCATGTAGTATCACGATATGTGCTTTGGCTTTCAAATCTCAGATTTTCGTATAAAATTGCATTTTAAGCAAGTTTTTTTGCATTTTCTTTTGTACTAAAAATCGTGGAATTCAGCAATATTTTGACCTTTATCATCCCCTTTTCCTTTATGTGATTTAAACAAAATATCATCGAATTGGGCAATATTTTGCCGTTTTTCCACGTTTTTGTGAACTTTCAGTTTATTGCTCTTAATTCATTAAAAAACGATAAAAATTATGCAAACACATAATTGATCAGAAAATAACCTTAAATACTTCATTTTCAATCATCTATTTGTTTCTCGTTAAAATACTGAGTAAGATATTGAAAAGGGGAGAAGTTCTGTTTTTATTGCATATATCGACGTTTCAGCCGGATTAGAGCCGTTTTACGTGTACATCTTCCATCAGTAATATAAACGGAAAATCAGGAACATTTTAGTTAATTCTAATGAAAACACATTGATTTTTATCATTTGTATTGGAAGCAACATCTTTATACGTCTTTTCTAGGGTCTAAAAAATACGAAACGTCTCCTCTATGATTCGAAGTTAAAATCCTCAAATTTGGTATAATAATGACTTTTTTTTACGTTTTTCCTGTAGTTTGATATTACGTAAATATATTCATTTTTGCCAATATTTCGATACTATTTCATGTAGTATCACGATATGTGCTTTGGCTTTCAAATCTCAGATTTTCGTATAAAATTGCATTTTAAGCAAGTTTTTTTTGCATTTTCTTTTGTACTAAAAATCGTGGAATTTAGCAATATTTTGACGTTTATCATCCCCTTTTCCTTTGTGTGATATAAACAAAATATCATCGAATTAGGCAATATTTTGCTGTTTTTCCACGTTTTTGTGAACTTTCAGTTTATTGCTCTTAATTCATTAAAAATACGATAAAAATTATGCAAACACATAATTGATTAGAAATTAACCTTAAACACTTAATTTTCAATCAACTATTTGTTTCTCGTTAAAATACTGAGTAAGATATTGGAAAGGGGAGAAGTTCTGTTTTTATTGCATATATCGAGGTTTCAGCCGGATTAGAGCGGTTTTACGTGTCCATCTTCCATCGGTAATATAAACGGAAAATCAGGAACATTTTAGTTAATTCTAATGAAAACACATTGATTTTTATCATTTGTATTTCAAACAACATTGTCATATGTCTTTTCTTGGATCTAAATAATACGAAACCTCGCTCTATGATTTGAAGTTAAAATCCTCAAATATGGTAATATAGTGACTTTTTTCACGTTATTCATGTAGTTTGATTTTACGTATATATATTCGTTTCTACCAATATTTCGATACTACTTCATGTTTTCTTACGATATGTGATTTGGCCTTCAAATCTCAGAATTTTCAAATTTTGCATTTTTAAGCAAGTTTTCTTGCATTTTCTTTTGTAATAAATATCATCGAATTTAGCAATATTTTGACCTTTATCATCCCCTTTTCCTTTATGTGATTTAAACAAAATATTATCGAAGTAGGCAATATTTTGCCGTTTTTCCACGTGTTTGTGAATTTTCGGTTTATTGTTATTAATTCATTAAAAATACGATAAAAATTATGCAAACACATAATTGATCAGAAAATAACCTTAAATACTTCATTTTCAATCATCTATTTGTTTCTCGTTAAAATACTGAGTAAGATATTGAAAAGGGGAGAAGTTTTGTTTTTATTGCATATATCGACGTTTCAGCCGGATTAGAGCCGTTTTACGTGTACATCTTCCATCGGTAATATAAACGGAAAATCAGGAACATTTTAGTTAATTCTAATGAAAACACATTGATTTTTATCATTTGTATTGGAAGCAACATCTTAAACGTCTTTTTTAGGGTCTAAAAAATACGAAACGTCGCTCTATGATTCGAAGTTAAAATCCTCAAATTTGGTATAATAATGACTTTTTTTTACGTTTTTCCTGTAGTTTGATATTACGTAAACATATTCATTTTTGCCAATATTTCGATACTATTTCATGTAGTATCACGATATGTGCTTTGGCTTTCAAATCTCAGATTTTCGTATAAAATTGCATTTTAAGCAAGTTTTTTTTGCATTTTCTTTTGTACTAAAAATCGTGGAATTTAGCAATATTTTGACGTTTATCATCCCCTTTTTCTTTGTGTGATATAAACAAAATATCATCGAATTAGGCAATATTTTGCTGTTTTTCCACGTTTTTGTGAACTTTCAGTTTATTGCTCTTAATTCATTAAATATAAGATAAAAATTATGCAAACACATAATTGATTAGAAAATAACCTTAAATACTTCATTTTCAATCATCTATTTGTTTCTCGTTAAAATACTGAGTAAGATATTGAAAAGGGGAGAAGTTCTGTTTTTATTGCATATATCGACGTTTCAGCCGGATTAGAGCCGTTTTACGTGTACATCTTCCATCGGTAATATAAACGGAAAATCAGGAACATTTTAGTTAATTCTAATGAAAACACATTGATTTTTATCATTTGTATTGGAAGCAACATCTTTATACGTCTTTTCAAGGGTCTAAAAAATACGAAACGTCGCTCTATGATTCGAAGTTAAAATCCTCAAATTTGGTATAATAATGAATTTTTTCACGTTTTTCATGTAGTTTGATATTACGTATAAATATTCATTTTTACCAATATTTCGATACTATTTCATGTAGTATCACGATATGTGCTAAGGCCTTCAAATCTCAGATTTTCGCATAAAATTGCATTTTAAGCAAGTTTTCTTGCATTTTGCTTCGTACTAAAAATCATCGAATTCAGCAATATTTTGACGTTTATCATCCCCTTTTCCTTTATGTGATATAAACAAAATATCATCGAATTAGGCAATATTTTGCTGTTTTTCCACGTTTTTGTGAACTTTTAGTTTATTGCTCTTAATTCATTAAAAATACGATAAAAATTATGCAAACACATAATTGATTAGAAATTAACCTTAAAAACTTAATTTTCAATCAACTATTTGTTTCTCGTTAAAATACTGAGTAAGATATTGGAAAGGGGAGAAGTTCTGTTTTTATTGCTTATATCGACGTTTCAGCCGGATAAGAGCGGTTTTACGTGTACATCTTCCATCGGTAATATAAACGGAAAATCAGGAACATTTTAGTTAATTCTAATGAAAACACATTGATTTTTATCATTTGTATTTCAAACAACATTGTCATATGTCTTTTCTTGGATCTAAATAATACGAAACCTCGCTCTATGATTTGAAGTTAAAATCCTCAAATATGGTAATATAGTGACTTTTTTCACGTTATTCATGTAGTTTGATTTTACGTATATATATTCGTTTCTACCAATATTTCGATACTACTTCATGTTTTCTTACGATATGTGATTTGGCCTTCAAATCTCAGAATTTTCAAATTTTGCATTTTTAAGCAAGTTTTCTTGCATTTTCTTTTGTAATAAATATCATCGAATTTAGCAATATTTTGACGTTTATCATCCCCTTTTCCTTTGTGTGATATAAACAAAATATCATCGAATTTGGCAATATTTTGCTGTTTTTCCACGTTTTTGTAACTTTCAGTTTATTGCTCTTAATTCATTAAAAATACGATAAAAATTATGCAAACACATAATTGATCAGAAAATAACCTTAAATACTTCATTTTCAATCATCTATTTGTTTCTCGTTAAAATACTGAGTAAGATATTGAAAAGGGGAGAAGTTCTGTTTTTATTGCATATATCGACGTTTCAGCCGGATTAGAGCCGTTTTACGTGTACATCTTCCATCGGTAATATAAACGGAAAATCAGGAACATTTTAGTTAATTCTAATGAAAACACATTGATTTTTATCATTTGTATTGGAAGCAACATCTTTATACGTCTTTTCTAGGGTCTAAAAAATACGAAACGTCGCTCTATGATTCGAAGTTAAAATCCTTAAATTTGGTATAATAATGACTTTTTTCACGTTTTTCATGTAGTTTGATATTACGTATATATATTCATTTTTACCAATATTTCGATACTATTTCATGTAGTATCACGATATGTGCTTTGGCCTTCATATCTCAGGTTTTCGCATAAAATTGCATTTTAAGCAAGTTTTCTTGCATTTTGTTTCGTACTAAAAATGATCGAATTCAGCAATATTTTGACGTTTATCATCCCCTTTTCCTTTATGAGATATAAACAAAATATCGTCGAATTAGGCAATATTTTGCTGTTTTTCCACGTTTTTGTGAACTTTCAGTTAATTGCGCTTAATTTATTAAAAATACGATAAAAATTATGCAAACACATAATTGATTAAAAATTAACCTTAAACATTTAATTTTCAATCAACTATTTGTTTCTCGTTAAAATACTGAGTAGATATTGGAAAGGGGAGAAGTTCTGTTTTTATTGCATATATCGACGTTTCAGCCGGATTAGAGCGGTTTTACGTGTACATCTTCCATCGGTAATATAAACTTAAAATCAGGAACATTTTAGTTAATTCTAATGAAAACACATTGCTTTTTATCATTTGTATTTCAAACAACATTGTCATATGTTGTTCTCCCCTTTTCAATATCTTACTCAGTATTTTAACGAGAAACAAATAGATGATTGAAAATGAAGTATTTAAGGTTATTTTCTGATCAATTATGTGTTTGCATAATTTTTATCGTATTTTTAATGAATTAATAACAATAAACCGAAAATTCACAAACACGTGGAAAAACGGCAAAATATTGCCTACTTCGATAATATTTTGTTTAAATCACATAAAGGAAAAGGGGATGATAAAGGTCAAAATATTGCTAAATTCGATGATATTTATTACAAAAGAAAATGCAAGAAAACTTGCTTAAAAATGCAAAATTTGAAAATTCTGAGATTTGAAGGCCAAATCACATATCGTAAGAAAACATGAAGTAGTATCGAAATATTGGTAGAAACGAATATATATACGTAAAATCAAACTACATGAATAACGTGAAAAAAGTCCCTATATTACCATATTTGAGGATTTTAACTTCAAATCATAGAGCAAGGTTTCGTATTATTTAGATCCAAGAAAAGACATATGACAATGTTGTTTGAAATACAAATGATAAAAATCAATGTGTTTTCATTAGAATTAACTAAAATGTTCCTGATTTTCCGTTTATATTACCGATGGAAGATGGACACGTAAAACCGCTCTAATCCGGCTGAAACGTCGATATATGCAATAAAAACAGAACTTCTCCCCTTTCCAATATCTTACTCAGTATTTTAACGAGAAACAAATAGTTGATTGAAAATTAAGTTTTTAAGGTTAATTTCTAATCAATTATGTGTTTGCATAATTTTTATCGTTTTTTTAATGAATTATGAGCAATAAACTGAAAGTTCACAAAACGTGGAAAAACAGCAAAATATTGCCTAATTCGACGATATTTTGTTTATATCACATAAAGGAAAAGGGGATGATAAACGTCAAAATATTGCTGAATTCGATGATTTTTAGTACGAAACAAAATGCAAGAAAACTTGCTTAAAATGCAATTTTATGCGAAAATCTGAGATTTGAAAGCCAAAGCACATATCGTGATACTACATGAAATAGTATCGAAATATGGGTAAAAATGAATATATATACGTAATATCAAACTACATGAAAAACGTGAAAAAAGTCATTATTATACCAAATTTGAGGATTTTAACTTCGAATCATAGAGCGACGTTGCGTATTATTTAGATCCAAGAAAAGACATGACAATGTCGTTTGAAATACAAACGATAAAAATCAATGTGTTTTCATTAAAATTAACTAAAATGTTCCTGATTTCCCGTTTATATTCCCGATGGAAGATGTACACGTAAAACCACTCTAATCCGGCTGAAACGTCGATATATGCAATAAAAACAGAACTTCTCCCCTTTCCAATATCTTACTCAGTATTTTAACGAGAAACAAATAGTTGATTGAAAATTAAGTGTTCAAGGTTAATTTCTAATCAATTATGTGTTTGCATAATTTTTATCGTATTTTTAATGAATGAAGAGCAATAAACTGAAAGTTCACAAAAACGTGGAAAAACAGCAAAATATTGCCTAATTCGATGATATTTTGTTTATATCACATAAAGGAAAAGGGGATGATAAACGTCAAAATATTGCTGAATTCGATGATTTTTAGTACGAAACAAAATGGAAGAAAACTTGCTTAAAATGCAATTTTATGCGAAAATCTTAGATTTGAAGGCCAAAGCACATATCGTGATACTACATAAAATAGTATCGAAATATTGCTAAAAATGAATAAATATACGTAATATCAAACTACATGAAAAACGTGAAAAAAGTCATTATTATACCAAATTTGAGGATTTTAACTTCGAATCATAGAGCGACGTTTCGTATTTTTTAGACCCTAGAAAAGACGTATAAAGATGTTGCTTCCAATACATATGATAAAAATCAATGTGTTTTCATTAGAATTAACTAAAATGTTCCTGATTTTCCGTTTATATTACCGATGGAAGATGTACACGTAAAACGGCTCTAATCCGGCTGAAACGTCGATATATGCAATAAAAACAGAACTTCTCCCCTTTCCAATATCTACTCAGTATTTTAACGAGAAACAAATAGTTGATTGAAAATTAAGTGTTTAAGGTTAATTTTTAATCAATTATGTGTTTGCATAATTTTTATCGTATTTTTAATGAATTAAGCGCAATTAACTGAAAGTTCACAAAAACGTGGAAAAACAGCAAAATATTGCCTAATTCGACGATATTTTGTTTATATCTCATAAAGGAAAAGGGGATGATAAACGTCAAAATATTGCTGAATTCGATCATTTTTAGTACGAAACAAAATGCAAGAAAACTTGCTTAAAATGCAATTTTATGCGAAAACCTGAGATATGAAGGCCAAAGCACATATCGTGATACTACATGAAATAGTATCGAAATATTGGTAAAAATGAATATATATACGTAATATCAAACTACATGAAAAACGTGAAAAAAGTCATTATTATACCAAATTTAAGGATTTTAACTTCGAATCATAGAGCGACGTTTCGTATTTTTTAGACCCTAGAAAAGACGTATAAAGATGTTGCTTCCAATACAAATGATAAAAATCAATGTGTTTTCATTAGAATTAACTAAAATGTTCCTGATTTTCCGTTTATATTACCGATGGAAGATGTACACGTAAAACGGCTCTAATCCGGCTGAAACGTCGATATATGCAATAAAAACAGAACTTCTCCCCTTTTCAATATCTTACTCAGTATTTTAACGAGAAACAAATAGATGATTGAAAATGAAGTATTTAAGGTTATTTTCTGATCAATTATGTGTTTGCATAATTTTTTTCGTATTTTTAATGAATTAATAACAATAAACCGAAAATTCACAAACACGTGGAAAAACGGCAAAATATTGCCTACTTCGATAATATTTTGTTTAAATCACATAAAGGAAAAGGGGATGATAAAGGTCAAAATATTGCTAAATTCGATGATATTTATTACAAAAGAAAATGCAAGAAAACTTGCTTAAAAATGCAAAATTTGAAAATTTTGAGATTTGAAGGCCAAATCACATATCGTAAGAAATCATGAAGTAGTATCGAAATATTGGTAGAAACGAATATATATACGTAAAATCAAACTACATGAATAACGTGAAAAAAGTCCCTATATTACCATATTTGAGGATTTTAACTTCAAATCATAGAGCGAGGTTTCGTATTATTTAGATCCAAGAAAAGACATATGACAATGTTGTTTGAAATACAAATGATAAAAATCAATGTGTTTTCATTAGAATTAACTAAAATGTTCCTGATTTTCCGTTTATATTACCGATGGAAGATGGACACGTAAATCCGCTCTAATCCGGCTGAAACGTCGATATATGCAATAAAAACAGAACTTCTCCCCTTTCCAATATCTTACTCAGTATTTTAACGAGAAACAAATAGTTGATTGAAAATTAAGTTTTTAAGGTTAATTTCTAATCAATTATGTGTTTGCATAATTTTTATCGTTTTTTTAATGAATTAAGAGCAATAAACACAGTAAGTTCACAAAAACGTGGAAAAAAAGCAAAATATTGCCTAATTCGACGATATTTTGTTTATATCACATAAAGGAAAAGGGGATGATAAACGTCAAAATATTGCTGAATTCGATGATTTTTAGTACGAAACAAAATGCAAGAAAACTTGCTTAAAAATGCAAAATTTGAAAATTCTGAGATTTGAAGGCCAAATCACATATCGTCAGAAAACATGAAGTAGTATCGAAATATTGGTAAAAGCGAATATATATACGTAAAATCAAACTACATGAATAACGTGAAAAAAGTCACTATATTACCATATTTGAGGATTTTAACTTCAAATCATAGAGCGAGGTTTCGTATTATTTAGATCCAAGAAAAGACATATGACAATGTTGTTTGAAATACAAATGATAAAAAGCAATGTGTTTTCATTAGAATTAACTAAAATGTTCCTGATTTTAAGTTTATATTACCGATGGAAGATGTACACGTAAAACGGCTGTAATCCGGCTGAAACGTCGATATATGCAATAAAAACAGAACTTCTCCCCTTTCCAATATCTACTCAGTATTTTAACGAGAAACAAATAGTTGATTGAAAATTAAATGTTTAAGGTTAATTTTTAATCAATTATGTGTTTGCATAATTTTTATCGTATTTTTAATAAATTAAGCGCAATTAACTGAAAGTTCACAAAAACGTGGAAAAACAGCAAAATATTGCCTAATTCGACGATATTTTGTTTATATCTCATAAAGGAAAAGGGGATGATAAACGTCAAAATATTGCTGAATTCGATCATTTTTAGTACGAAACAAAATGCAAGAAAACTTGCTTAAAATGCAATTTTATGCGAAAACCTGAGATATGAAGGCCAAAGCACATATCGTGATACTACATGAAATAGTATCGAAATATTGGTAAAAATGAATATATATACGTAATATCAAACTACATGAAAAACGTGAAAAAAGTCATTATTATACCAAATTTAAGGATTTTAACTTCGAATCATAGAGCGACGTTTCGTATTTTTTAGACCCTAGAAAAGACGTATAAAGATGTTGCTTCCAATACAAATGATAAAAATCAATGTGTTTTCATTAGAATTAACTAAAATGTTCCTGATTTTCCGTTTATATTACCGATGGAAGATGTACACGTAAAACGGCTCTAATCCGGCTGAAACGTCGATATATGCAATAAAAACAGAACTTCTCCCCTTTTCAATATCTTACTCAGTATTTTAAGGAGAAACAAATAGATGATTGAAAATGAAGTATTTAAGGTTATTTTCTGATCAATTACGTGTTTGCATAATTTTTATCGTATATTTAATGATTTAAGAGCAAAAAACTGAAAGTTACAAAAACGTGGAAAAACAGCAGAATATTGCCTAATTCGATGATATTTTGTTTATATCACACAAAGGAAAAGGGGATGATAAACGTCAAAATATTGCTAAATTCGATGATTTTTAGTACAAAAGAAAATGCAAGAAAACTTGCTTAAAAATGCAAAATTTGAAAATTCTGAGATTTGAAGGCCAAATCACATATCGTGAGAAAACTTGAAGTAGTATCGAAATATTGGTAAAAACGAATATATATACGGAAAATCAAACTACATGAATAACGTGAAAAAAGTCACTATATTACCATATTTGAGGATTTTAACTTCAAATCATAGAGCGAGGTTTCGTATTATTTAGATCCAAGAAAAGACATATGACAATGTTGTTTCTAATACAAATGATAAAAAATCAATGTGTTTTCATTAGAATTAACTAAAATGTTCCTGATTTTCCGTTTATATTACCGATGGAAGATGTACACGTAAAACCGCTCTAATCCGGCTGAAACGTCGATAAATGCAATAAAAACAGAACTTCTCCCCTTTCCAATATCTTACTCAGTATTTTAACGAGAAACAAATAGTTGATTGAAAATTAAGTGTTTAAGGTTAATTTCTAATCAATTATGTGTTTGCATAATTTTTATCGTATTTTTAATGAATTAAGAGCAATAAACTGAAAGTTCACAAAAACGTGGAAAAACAGCAAAATATTGCCTAATTCGATGATATTTTGTTTATATCACACAAAGGATAAGGGGATGATAAACGTCAAAATATTGCTAAATTCCACGATTTTTAGTACAAAAGAAAATGCAAAAAAAACTTGCTTAAAATGCAATTTTATACGAAAATCTGAGATTTGAAAGGCAAAGCACATATCGTGATACTACATGAAATAGTATCGAAATATTGGCAAAATGAATATATTTACGTAATATCAAACTACAGGAAAAACGTAAAAAAAAGTCATTATTATACCAAATTTGAGGATTTTAACTTCGAATCATAGAGGAGACGTTTCGTATTTTTTAGACCCTAGAAAAGACGTATAAAGATGTTGCTTCCAATACAAATGATAAAAATCAATGTGTTTTCATTTGAATTAACTAAAATGTTCCTGATTTTCCGTTTATATTACTGATGGAAGATGTACACGTAAAACGGCTCTAATCCGGCTGAAACGTCGATATATGCAATAAAAACAGAACTTCTCCCCTTTTCAATATCTTACTCAGTATTTTAACGAGAAACAAATAGTTGATTGAAAATTAAGTGTTTAAGGTTAATTTATAATCAATTATGTGTTTGCATAATTTTTATCGTATTTTTAATGAATTAAGAGCAATAAACTAAAAGTTCACAAAAACGTGGAAAAACAGCAAAATATTGCCTAATTCGATTATATTTTGTTTATATCACATAAAGGAAAAGGAGATTATAAACGTCAAAATATTTTTGAATTCGATGATTTTTAGTACGAAGCAAAATGCAAGAAAACTTGCTTAAAATGCAATTTTATGCGAAAATCTGAGATTTGAAGGCCAAAGCACATATCGTGATACTACATGAAATAGTATCGAAATATTGGTAAAAATGAATATATATACGTAATATCAAACTACATGAAAAACGTGAAAAAAGTCATTATTATACCAAATTTGAGGATTTTAACTTCGAATCATAGAGCGACGTTTCGTATTTTTTAGACCCTAGAAAAGACGTATAAAGATGTTGCTTCCAATACAAATGATAAAAATCAGTGTTTTCATTAGAATTAACTAAAATGTTCCTGATTATCCGTTTATATTACCGATGGAAGATGTACACGCAAAACGGCTCTAATCCGGCTGAAACGTCGATATATGCAATAAAAACAGAACTTCTCCCCTTTTCAATATCTTACTCAGTATTTTAAGGAGAAACAAATAGATGATTGAAAATGAAGTATTTAAGGTTATTTTCTGATCAATTACGTGTTTGCATAATTTTTATCGTATATTTAATGATTTAAGAGCAAAAAACTGAAAGTTACAAAAACGTGGAAAAACAGCAGAATATTGCCTAATTCGATGATATTTTGTTTATATCACACAAAGGAAAAGGGGATGATAAACGTCAAAATATTGCTAAATTCGATGATTTTTAGTACAAAAGAAAATGCAAGAAAACTTGCTTAAAAATGCAAAATTTGAAAATTCTGAGATTTGAAGGCCAAATCACATATCGTGAGAAAACTTGAAGTAGTATCGAAATATTGGTAAAAACGAATATATATACGGAAAATCAAACTACATGAATAACGTGAAAAAAGTCACTATATTACCATATTTGAGGATTTTAACTTCAAATCATAGAGCGAGGTTTCGTATTATTTAGATCCAAGAAAAGACATATGACAATGTTGTTTCTAATACAAATGATAAAAAATCAATGTGTTTTCATTAGAATTAACTAAAATGTTCCTGATTTTCCGTTTATATTACCGATGGAAGATGTACACGTAAAACCGCTCTAATCCGGCTGAAACGTCGATAAATGCAATAAAAACAGAACTTCTCCCCTTTCCAATATCTTACTCAGTATTTTAACGAGAAACAAATAGTTGATTGAAAATTAAGTGTTTAAGGTTAATTTCTAATCAATTATGTGTTTGCATAATTTTTATCGTATTTTTAATGAATTAAGAGCAATAAACTGAAAGTTCACAAAAACGTGGAAAAACAGCAAAATATTGCCTAATTCGATGATATTTTGTTTATATCACACAAAGGAAAAGGGGATGATAAACGTCAAAATATTGCTAAATTCCACGATTTTTAGTACAAAAGAAAATGCAAAAAAAACTTGCTTAAAATGCAATTTTATACGAAAATCTGAGATTTGAAAGCCAAAGCACATATCGTGATACTACATGAAATAGTATCGAAATATTGGCAAAAATGAATATATTTACGTAATATCAAACTACAGGAAAAACGTAAAAAAAAGTCATTATTATACCAAATTTGAGGATTTTAACTTCGAATCATAGAGGAGACGTTTCGTATTTTTTAGACCCTAGAAAAGACGTATAAAGATGTTGCTTCCAATACAAATGATAAAAATCAATGTGTTTTCATTAGAATTAACTAAAATGTTCCTGATTTTCCGTTTATATTACTGATGGAAGATGTACACGTAAAACGGCTCTAATCCGGCTGAAACGTCGATATATGCAATAAAAACAGAACTTCTCCCCTTTTCAATATCTTACTCAGTATTTTAACGAGAAACAAATAGATGATTGAAAATGAAGTATTTAAGGTTATTTTCTGATCAATTATGTGTTTGCATAATTTTTATCGTTTTTTAATGAATTAAGAGCAATAAACTGAAAGTTCACAAAAACGTGGAAAAACGGCAAAATATTGCCCAATTCGATGATATTTTGTTTAAATCACATAAAGGAAAAGGGGATGATAAAGGTCAAAATATTGCTGAATTCCACGATTTTTAGTACAAAAGAAAATGCAAAAAAACTTGCTTAAAATGCAATTTTATACGAAAATCTGAGATTTGAAAGCCAAAGCACATATCGTGATACAGAACTTCTCCCCTTTCCAATATCTTACTCAGTATTTTAACGAGAAACAAATAGTTGATTGAAAATTAAGTTTTTAAGGTTAATTTCTAATCAATTATGTGTTTGCATAATTTTTATCGTTTTTTTAATGAATTAAGAGCAATAAACTGAAAGTTCACAAAAACGTGGAAAAACAGCAAAATATTGCCTAATTCGACGATATTTTGTTTATATCACATAAAGGAAAAGGGGATGATAAACGTCAAAATATTGCTGAATTCGATGATTTTTAGTACGAAACAAAATGCAAGAAAACTTGCTTAAAATGCAATTTTATGCGAAATCTGAGATTTGAAGGCCAAAGCACATATCGTGATACTACATGAAATAGTATCGAAATATGGGTAAAAATGAATATATATACGTAATATCAAACTACATGAAAAACGTGAAAAAAGTCATTATTATACCAAATTTGAGGATTTTAACTTCGAATCATAGAGCGACGTTGCGTATTATTTAGATCCAAGAAAAGACATATGACAATGTCGTTTGAAATACAAACGATAAAAATCAATGTGTTTTCATTAAAATTAACTAAAATGTTCCTGATTTCCCGTTTATATTCTCGATGGAAGATGTACACGTAAAACCGCTCTAATCCGGCTGAAACGTCGATATATGCAATAAAAACAGAACTTCTCCCCTTTCCAATATCTTACTCAGTATTTTAACGAGAAACAAATAGATGATTGAAAATGAAGTATTTAAGGTTATTTTCTGATCAATTATGTGTTTGCATAATTTTTATCGTTTTTTAATGAATTAAGAGCAATAAACTGAAAGTTCACAAAAACGTGGATAAACGGCAAAATATTGCCCAATTCGATGATATTTTGTTTAAATCACATAAAGGAAAAGGGGATGATAAAGGTCAAAATATTGTTGAATTCCACGATTTTTAGTACAAAAGAAAATGCAAAAAAACTTGCTTAAAATGCAATTTTATACGAAAATCTGAGATTTGAAAGCCAAAGCACATATCGTGATACTACATGAAATAGTATCGAAATATTGGCAAAAATGAATATATTTACGTAATATCAAACTACAGGAAAAACGTAAAAAAAAGTCATTATTATACCAAATTTGAGGATTTTAACTTCGAATCATAGAGCGACGTTTCGTATTTTTTAGACCCTAGAAAAGACGTATAAAGATGTTGCTTCCAATACAAATGATAAAAATCAATGTGTTTTCATTAGAATTAACTAAAATGTTCCTGATTTTCCGTTTATATTACCGATGGAAGATGTACACGTAAAACGGCTCTAATCCGGCTGAAACGTCGATATATGCAATAAAAACAGAACTTCTCCCCTTTTCAATATCTTACTCAGTATTTTAACGAGAAACAAATAGATGATTGAAAATGAAGTATTTAGAGTTATTTTCTGATCAATTTATGTGTTTGCATAATTTTTATCGTATATTTAATGAATTAAGAGCAATAAACTGAAAGTTCACAAAAACATGGAAAAACAGCAAAATATTGCCTAATTCGATGATATTTTGTTTATATCACACAAAGGAAAAGGGGATGATAAACGTCAAAATATTGCTAAATTCGATGATTTTTAGTACGAAACAAAATGCAAGAAAACTTGCTTAAAAATGCAAAATTTGAAAATTCTGAGATTTGAAGGCCAAATCACATATCGTGAGAAAACATGAAGTAGTATCGAAATGTTGGTAAAAGCGAATATATATACGTAAAATCAAACTACATGAATAACGTGAAAAAAGTCACTATATTACCATATTTGAGGATTTTAACTTCAAATCATAGAGCGAGGTTTCGTATTATTTAGATCCAAGAAAAGACATATGACAATGTTGTTTCAAATACAAATGATAAAAATCAATGTGTTTTCATTAAAATTAACTAAAATGTTCCTGATTTTCCGTTTATATTACCGATGGAAGATATACACGTAAAACCGCTCTAATCCGGCTGAAACGTCGATATATGCAATAAAAACAGAACTTCTCCCCTTTCCAATATCTTACTCAGTATTTTAACGAGAAACAAATAGTTGATTGAAAATTAAGTGTTTAAGGTTAATTTCTAATCAATTATGTGTTTGCATAATTTTTATCGTATTTTTAATGAATTAAGAGCAATAAACTAAAAGTTCACAAAAACGTGGAAAAACAGCAAAATATTGCCTAATTCGATTATATTTTGTTTATATCACATAAAGGAAAAGGAGATTATAAACGTCAAAATATTTTTGAATTCGATGATTTTTAGTACGAAGCAAAATGCAAGAAAACTTGCTTAAAATGCAATTTTATGCGAAAATCTGAGATTTGAAGGCCAAAGCACATATCGTGATACTACATGAAATAGTATCGAAATATTGGTAAAAATGAATATATATATACGTAATATCAAACTACATGAAAAACGTGAAAAAAGTCATTATTATACCAAATTTGAGGATTTTAACTTCGAATCATAGAGCGACGTTTCGTATTTTTTAGACCCTAGAAAAGACGTATAAAGATGTTGCTTCCAATACAAATGATAAAAATCAGTGTTTTCATTAGAATTAACTAAAATGTTCCTGATTATCCGTTTATATTACCGATGGAAGATGTACACGCAAAACGGCTCTAATCCGGCTGAAACGTCGATATATGCAATAAAAACAGAACTTCTCCCCTTTTCAATATCTTACTCAGTATTTTAAGGAGAAACAAATAGATGATTGAAAATGAAGTATTTAAGGTTATTTTCTGATCAATTATGTGTTTGCATAATTTTTATCGTATATTTAATGAATTAATAACAATAAACTGAAAATTCACAAAAACGTGGAAAAACGGCAAAATATTGCCTAATTCGATGATATTTTGTTTAAATCACATAAAGGAAAAAGGGATGATAAAGGTCAAAATATTGCTAAATTCGATGATTTTTAGTACAAAAGAAAATGCAAGAAAACTTGCTTAAAAATGCAAAATTTGAAAATTCTGAGATTTGAAGGCCAAATCACATATCGTGAGAAAACATGAAGTAGTATAGAAATATTGGTAAAACGAATATATATACGTAAAATCAAACTACATGAATAACGTGAAAAAAGTCACTATATTACCATATTTGAGGATTTTAA
The DNA here is from genome assembly GCF_040958095.1 of Procambarus clarkii. Lineage (NCBI taxonomy): Eukaryota > Metazoa > Arthropoda > Malacostraca > Decapoda > Cambaridae > Procambarus > Procambarus clarkii. The sequence goes on from NC_091151.1 coordinate 35,099,276, forward strand.
CTACAAATCATAGAGCGAGGTTTCGTATTATTTAGATCCAAGAAAAGACATATGACAATGTTGTTTGAAATACAAATGATAAAAATCAATGTGTTTTCATTAGAATTAACTAAAATGTTCCTGATTTTCCGTTTATATTACCGATGGAAGATGTACACGTAAAACCGCTCTAATCCGGCTGAAACGTCGATATATGCAATAAAAACAGAACTTCTCCCCTTTCCAATATCTTACTCAGTATTTTAACGAGAAACAAATAGTTGATTGAAAATTAAGTGTTTAAGATTAATTTCTAATCAATTATGTGTTTGCATAATTTTTATCGTATTTTTAATGAATTAGGAGCAATAAACTGAAAGTTCAAAAAAACGTGGAAAAACAGCAAAATATTGCCTAATTCGATGATATTTTGTTTATATCACATAAAGGAAAAGGGGATGATAAACGTCAAAATATTGCTGAATTCGATGATTTTTAGTACGAAGCAAAATGCAAGAAAACTTGCTTAAAATGCAATTTTATGCGAAAATCTGAGATTTGAAGGCCAAAGCACATATCGTGATACTACATGAAATAGTATCGAAATATTGGTAAAAATGAATATATATACGTAATATCAAACTACATGAAAAACGTGAAAAAAGTCATTATTATACCAAATTTAAGGATTTTAACTTCGAATCATAGAGCGACGTTTCGTATTTTTTAGACCCTAGGAAAGACGTATAAAGATGTTGCTTCCAATACAAATGATAAAAATCAATGTGTTTTCATTAGAATTAACTAAAATGTTCCTGATTTTCCGTTTATATTACCGATGGAAGATGTACACGTAAAACGGCTCTAATCCGGCTGAAACGTCGATATATGCAATAAAAACAGAACTTCTCCCCTTTTCAATATCTTACTCAGTATTTTAACGAGAAACAAATAGATGATTGAAAATGAAGGGTTTAAGGTTATTTTCTGATCAATTATGTGTTTGCATAATTTTTATCGTATATTTAATGAATTAATAACAATAAACTGAAAATTCACAAAAACGTGGAAAAACGGCAAAATATTGCCTAATTCGATGATATTTTGTTTAAATCACATAAAGGAAAAAGGGATGATAAAGGTCAAAATATTGCTAAATTCGATGATTTTTAGTACAAAAGAAAATGCAAGAAAACTTGCTTAAAAATGCAAAATTTGAAAATTCTGAGATTTGAAGGCCAAATCACATATCGTGAGAAAACATGAAGTAGTATAGAAATATTGGTAAAACGAATATATATACGTAAAATCAAACTACATGAATAACGTGAAAAAAGTCACTATATTACCATATTTGAGGATTTTAACTACAAATCATAGAGCGAGGTTTCGTATTATTTAGATCCAAGAAAAGACATATGACAATGTTGTTTGAAATACAAATGATAAAAATCAATGTGTTTTCATTAGAATTAACTAAAATGTTCCTGATTTTCCGTTTATATTACCGATGGAAGATGTACACGTAAAACCGCTCTAATCCGGCTGAAACGTCGATATATGCAATAAAAACAGAACTTCTCCCCTTTCCAATATCTTACTCAGTATTTTAACGAGAAACAAATAGTTGATTGAAAATTAAGTGTTTAAGATTAATTTCTAATCAATTATGTGTTTGCATAATTTTTATCGTATTTTTAATGAATTAGGAGCAATAAACTGAAAGTTCAAAAAAACGTGGAAAAACAGCAAAATATTGCCTAATTCGATGATATTTTGTTTATATCACATAAAGGAAAAGGGGATGATAAACGTCAAAATATTGCTGAATTCGATGATTTTTAGTACGAAGCAAAATGCAAGAAAACTTGCTTAAAATGCAATTTTATGCGAAAATCTGAGATTTGAAGGCCAAAGCACATATCGTGATACTACATGAAATAGTATTGAAATATTGGTAAAAATGAATATATATACGTAATATCAAACTACATGAAAAACGTGAAAAAAGTCATTATTATACCAAATTTAAGGATTTTATCTTCGAATCATAGAGCGACGTTTCGTATTTTTTAGACCCTAGGAAAGACGTATAAAGATGTTGCTTCCAATACAAATGATAAAAATCAATGTGTTTTCATTAGAATTAACTAAAATGTTCCTGATTTTCCGTTTATATTACCGATGGAAGATGTACACGTAAAACGGCTCTAATCCGGCTGAAACGTCGATATATGCAATAAAAACAGAACTTCTCCCCTTTTCAATATCTTACTCAGTATTTTAACGAGAAACAAATAGATGATTGAAAATGAAGGGTTTAAGGTTATTTTCTGATCAATTATGTGTTTGCATAATTTTTATCGTATATTTAATGAATTAATAACAATAAACTGAAAATTCACAAAAACGCTGAAAAACGGCAAAATATTGCCTAATTCGATGATATTTTGTTTAAATCACATAAAGGAAAAGGGGATGATAAATGTCAAAATATTGCTAAATTCGATGATTTTTAGAACAAAAGAAAATGCAAGAAAATTTGCTAAAAAATGCAAAATTTGAAAATTCTGAGATTTGAAGGCCAAATCACATATCGTGAGAAAACATGAAGTAGTATCGAAATATTGGTAAAAACGAATATATATACGTAAAATCAAACTACATGAATAACGTGAAAAAAGTCACTATATTACCATATTTGAGGATTTTAACTTCAAATCATAGAGCGACGTTTCGTATTATTTAGATCCAAGAAAAGACATATGACAATGTCGTTTGAAATACAAATGATAAAAATCAATGTGTTTTCATTAGAATTAACTAAAATGTTCCTGATTTTCCGTTTATATTACCGATGGAAGATGTACACGTAAAACCGCTCTAATCCGGCTGAAACGTCGATATATGCAATAAAAACAGAACTTCTCCCCTTTCCAATATCTACTCAGTATTTTAACGAGAAACAAATAGTTGATTGAAAATTAAGTGTTTAAGGTTAATTTTTAATCAATTATGTGTTTGCATAATTTTTATCGTATTTTTAATGAATTAAGCGCAATTAACTGAAAGTTCACAAAAACGTGGAAAAACAGCAAAATATTGCCTAATTCGACGATATTTTGTTAATATCTCATAAAGGAAAAGGGGATGATAAACGTCAAAATATTGCTGAATTCGATGATTTTTAGTACGAAACAAAATGCAAGAAAACTTGCTTAAAATGCAATTTTATGCGAAAACCTGAGATATGAAGGCCAAAGCACATATCGTGATACTACATGAAATAGTATCGAAATATTGGTAAAAATTAATATATATACGTAATATCAAACTACATGAAAAACGTGAAAAAAGTCATTATTATACCAAATTTAAGGATTTTTACTTCGAATCATAGAGCGACGTTTCGTATTTTTTAGACCCTAGAAAAGACGTATAAAGATGTTGCTTCCAATACAAATGATAAAAATCAATGTGTTTTCATTAGAATTAACTAAAATGTTCCTGATTTTCCGTTTATATTACCGATGGGAGATGTACACGTAAAACGGCTCTAATCCGGCTGAAACGTCGATATATGCAATAAAAACAGAACTTCTCCCCTTTTCAATATCTTACTCAGTATTTTAACGAGAAACAAATAGATGATTGAAAATGAAGTATTTAAGGTTATTTTCTGATCAATTATGTGTTTGCATAATTTTTATCGTATTTTTAATGAATTAATAACAATAAACCGAAAATTCACAAAAACGTGGAAAAACTGCAAAATATTGCCTAATTCGATAATATTTTGTTTAAATCACATTAAGGAAAAGGAGATGATAAAGGTCAAAATATTGCTAAATTCAATGATATTTATTACAAAAGAAAATGCAAGAAAACTTGCTTAAAAATGCAAAATTTGAAAATTCTGAGATTTGAAGGCCAAATCACATATCGTAAGAAAACATGAAGTTGTATCGAAATATTGGTAGAAACGAATATATATACGTAAAATCAAACAATATGAATAACGTGAAAAAAGTCACTATATTACCATATTTGAGGATTTTAACTTCAAATCATAGAGCGAGGTTTCGTATTATTTAGATCCAAGAAAAGACATATGACAATGTTGTTTGAAATACAAATGATAAAAATCAATGTGTTTTCATTAGAATTAACTAAAATGTTCCTGATTTTCCGTTTATATTACCGATGGAAGATGTACACGTAAAACCGCTCTAATCCGGCTGAAACGTCGATATATGCAATAAAAACAGAACTTCTCCCCTTTCCAATATCTTACTCAGTATTTTAACGAGAAACAAATAGTTGATTGAAAATTAAGTGTTTAAGGTAAATTTCTAATCAATTATGTGTTTGCATAATTTTTATCGTATTTTTAATGAATTAGAGCAATAAACTGAAAGTTCACAAAAACGTGGAAAAACAGCAAAATATTGCCTAATTCGATGATATTTTGTTTATATCACATAAAGGAAAAGGGGATGATAAACGTCAAAATATTGCTGAATTCGATGATTTTTAGTACGAAGCAAAATGCAAGAAAACTTGCTTAAAATGCAATTTTATGCGAAAATCTGAGATTTGAAGGCCAAAGCACATATCGTGATACTACATGAAATAGTATCGAAATATTGGTAAAAATGAATATATATACGTAATATCAAACTACATGAAAAACGTGAAAAAAGTCATTATTATACCAAATTTGAGGATTTTAACTTCGAATCATAGAGCGACGTTTCGTATTTTTTAGACCCTAGAAAAGACGTATAAAGATGTTGCTTCCAATACAAATGATAAAAATCAATGTGTTTTCATTAGAATTAACTAAAATGTTCCTGATTTTCCGTTTATATTACCGATGGAAGATGTACACGTAAAACGGCTCTAATCCGGCTGAAACGTCGATATATGCAATAAAAACAGAACTTCTCCCCTTTTCAATATCTTACTCAGTATTTTAACGTGAAACAAATAGATGATTGAAAATGAAGGGTTTAAGGTTATTTTCTGATCAATTATGTGTTTGCATAATTTTTATCGTATATTTAATGAATTAATAACAATAAACTGAAAATTCACAAAAACGTGGAAAAACGGCAAAATATTGCCTAATTCGATGATATTTTGTTTAAATCACATAAAGGAAAAGGGGATGATAAATGTCAAAATATTGCTAAATTCGATGATTTTTAGTACAAAAGAATTCATCGGTAACTTCCATCGGTAACTTTGTTTAAATCACATAAAGGAAAAAGGGATGATAAAGGTCAAAATATTGCTAAATTCGATGATTTTTAGTACAAAAGAAAATGCAAGAAAACTTGCTTAAAATGCAAAATTTGAAAATTCTGAGATTTGAAGGCCAAATCACATATCGTGAGAAAACATGAAGTAGTATAGAAATATTGGAAAAACGAATATATATACGTAAAATCAAACTACATGAATAACGTGAAAAAAGTCACTATATTACCATATTTGAGGATTTTAACTTCAAATCATAGAGCGAGGTTTCGTATTATTTAGATCCAAGAAAAGACATATGACAATGTTGTTTGAAATACAAATGATAAAAATCAATGTGTTTTCATTAGAATTAACTAAAATGTTCCTGATTTTCCGTTTATATTACCGATGGAAGATGTACACGTAAAACCGCTCTAATCCGGCTGAAACGTCGATATATGCAATAAAAACAGAACTTCTCCCCTTTCCAATATCTTACTCAGTATTTTAACGAGAAACAAATAGATGATTGAAAATGAAGTATTTAAAGTAATTTTCTGATCAATTATGTGTTTGCATAATTTTTATCGTATATTTAATGAATTAATAACAATAAACTGAAAATTCACAAAAACGTGGAAAAACGGCAAAATATTGCCTAATTCGATGATATTTTGTTTAAATCACATAAAGGAAAAAGGGATGATAAAGGTCAAAATATTGCTAAATTCGATGATTTTTAGTACAAAAGAAAATGCAAGAAAACTTGCTTAAAAATGCAAAATTTGAAAATTCTGAGATTTGAAGGCCAAATCACATATCATAAGAAAACATGAAGTAGTATCGAAATATTGGTAGAAACGAATATATATACGTAAAATCAAACTACATGAATAACGTGAAAAAATTCACTATATTACCATATTTGAGGATTTTAACTTCAAATCATAGAGCGAGGTTTCGTATTATTTAGATCCAAGAAAAGACATATGACAATGTTGTTTGAAATACAAATGATAAAAATCAATGTGTTTTCATTAGAATTAACTAAAATGTTCCTGATTTTCCGTTTATATTACCGATGGAAGATGTACACGTAAAACCGCTCTAATCCGGCTGAAACGTCGATATATGCAATAAAAACAGAACTTCTCCCCTTTCCAATATCTTACTCAGTATTTTAACGTGAAACAAATAGATGATTGAAAATGAAGGGTTTAAGGTTATTTTCTGATCAATTATGTGTTTGCATAATTTTTATCGTATATTTAATGAATTAATAACAATAAACTGAAAATTCACAAAAACGTGGAAAAACGGCAAAATATTGCCTAATTCGATGATATTTTGTTTAAATCACATAAAGGAAAAGGGGATGATAAATGTCAAAATATTGCTAAATTCGATGATTTTTAGTACAAAAGAATTCATCGGTAACTTCCATCGGTAACTTTGTTTAAATCACATAAAGGAAAAAGGGATGATAAAGGTCAAAATATTGCTAAATTCGATGATTTTTAGTACAAAAGAAAATGCAAGAAAACTTGCTTAAAATGCAAAATTTGAAAATTCTGAGATTTGAAGGCCAAATCACATATCGTGAGAAAACATGAAGTAGTATAGAAATATTGGAAAAACGAATATATATACGTAAAATCAAACTACATGAATAACGTGAAAAAAGTCACTATATTACCATATTTGAGGATTTTAACTTCAAATCATAGAGCGAGGTTTCGTATTATTTAGATCCAAGAAAAGACATATGACAATGTTGTTTGAAATACAAATGATAAAAATCAATGTGTTTTCATTAGAATTAACTAAAATGTTCCTGATTTTCCGTTTATATTACCGATGGAAGATGTACACGTAAAACCGCTCTAATCCGGCTGAAACGTCGATATATGCAATAAAAACAGAACTTCTCCCCTTTCCAATATCTTACTCAGTATTTTAACGAGAAACAAATAGATGATTGAAAATGAAGTATTTAAAGTAATTTTCTGATCAATTATGTGTTTGCATAATTTTTATCGTATATTTAATGAATTAATAACAATAAACTGAAAATTCACAAAAACGTGGAAAAACGGCAAAATATTGCCTAATTCGATGATATTTTGTTTAAATCACATAAAGGAAAAAGGGATGATAAAGGTCAAAATATTGCTAAATTCGATGATTTTTAGTACAAAAGAAAATGCAAGAAAACTTGCTTAAAAATGCAAAATTTGAAAATTCTGAGATTTGAAGGCCAAATCACATATCATAAGAAAACATGAAGTAGTATCGAAATATTGGTAGAAACGAATATATATACGTAAAATCAAACTACATGAATAACGTGAAAAAATTCACTATATTACCATATTTGAGGATTTTAACTTCAAATCATAGAGCGAGGTTTCGTATTATTTAGATCCAAGAAAAGACATATGACAATGTTGTTTGAAATACAAATGATAAAAATCAATGTGTTTTCATTAGAATTAACTAAAATGTTCCTGATTTTCCGTTTATATTACCGATGGAAGATGTACACGTAAAACCGCTCTAATCCGGCTGAAACGTCGATATATGCAATAAAAACAGAACTTCTCCCCTTTCCAATATCTTACTCAGTATTTTAACGAGAAAACAAATAGTTGATTGAAAATTAAGTGTTTAAGGTAAATTTCTAATCAATTATGTGTTTGCATAATTTTTATCGTATTTTTAATGAATTAGAGCAATAAACTGAAAGTTCACAAAAACGTGGAAAAACAGCAAAATATTGCCTAATTCGATGATATTTTGTTTATATCACATAAAGGAAAAGGGGATGATAAACGTCAAAATATTGCTGAATTCGATGATTTTTAGTACGAAGCAAAATGCAAGAAAACTTGCTTAAAATGCAATTTTATGCGAAAATCTGAGATTTGAAGGCCAAAGCACATATCGTGATACTACATGAAATAGTATCGAAATATTGGTAAAAATGAATATATATACGTAATATCAAACTACATGAAAAACGTGAAAAAAGTCATTATTATACCAAATTTGAGGATTTTAACTTCGAATCATAGAGCGACGTTTCGTATTTTTTAGACCCTAGAAAAGACGTATAAAGATGTTGCTTCCAATACAAATGATAAAAATCAATGTGTTTTCATTAGAATTAACTAAAATGTTCCTGATTTTCCGTTTATATTACCGATGGAAGATGTACACGTAAAACGGCTCTAATCCGGCTGAAACGTCGATATATGCAATAAAAACAGAACTTCTCCCCTTTTCAATATCTTACTCAGTATTTTAACGAGAAACAAATAGATGATTGAAAATGAAGTATTTAAGGTAATTTCTGATCAATTATGTGTTTGCATAATTTTTATCGTATATTTAATGAATTAATAACAAAAACTGAAAATTCACAAAAACGTGGAAAAACGGCAAAATATTGCCTAATTCGATGATATTTTGTTTAAATCACATAAAGGAAAAAGGGATGATAAAGGTCAAAATATTGCTAAATTCGATGATTTTTAGTACAAAAGAAATGCAAGAAAACTTGCTTAAAAATGCAAATTTGAAAATTCTGAGATTTGAAGGCCAAATCACATATCGTGAGAAAACATGAAGTAGTATAGAAATATTGGTAAACGAATATATATACGTAAAATCAAACTACATGAATAACGTGAAAAAAGTCACTATATTACCATATTTGAGGATTTTAACTTCAAATCATAGAGCGAGGTTTCGTATTATTTAGATCCAAGAAAAGACATATGACAATGTTGTTTGAAATACAAATGATAAAAATCAATGTGTTTTCATTAGAATTAACTAAAATGTTCCTGATTTTCCGTTTATATTACCGATGGAAGATGTACACGTAAAACCGCTCTAATCCGGCTGAAACGTCGATATATGCAATAAAAACAGAACTTCTCCCCTTTCCAATATCTTACTCAGTATTTTAACGAGAAACAAATAGTTGATTGAAAATTAAGTGTTTAAGATTAATTCTAATCAATTATGTGTTTGCATAATTTTTATCGTATTTTTAATGAATTAGGAGCAATAAACTGAAAGTTCAAAAAAAACGTGGAAAAAACAGCAAAATATTGCCTAATTCGATGATATTTTGTTTATATCACATAAAGGAAAAGGGGATGATAAACGTCAAAATATTGCTGAATTCGATGATTTTTAGTACGAAGCAAAATGCAAGAAAACTTGCTTAAAATGCAATTTTAATGCGAAAATCTGAGATTTGAAGGCCAAAGCACATATCGTGATACTACATGAAATAGTATCGAAATATTGGTAAAAATGAATATATATACGTAATATCAACTACATGAAAAACGTGAAAAAAGTCATTATTATACCAAATTTAAGGATTTTAACTTCGAATCATAGAGCGACGTTTCGTATTTTTTAGACCCTAGAAAAGACGTATAAAGATGTTGCTTCCAATACAAATGATAAAAATCAATGTGTTTTCATTAGAATTAACTAAAATGTTCCTGATTTTCCGTTTATATTACCGATGGAAGATGTACACGTAAAACGGCTCTAATCCGGCTGAAACGTCGATATATGCAATAAAAACAGAACTTCTCCCCTTTTCAATATCTTACTCAGTATTTTAACGAGAAAAATAGATGATTGAAAATGAAGGGTTTAAGGTTATTTTCTGATCAATTATGTGTTTGCATAATTTTTATCGTATATTTAATGAATTAATAACAATAAACTGAAAATTCACAAAAACGTTGAAAAACGGCAAAATATTGCCTAATTCGATGATATTTTGTTTAAATCACATAAAGGAAAAGGGGATGATAAATGTCAAAATATTGCTAAATTCGATGATTTTTAGTACGAAGCAAAATGCAAGAAAACTTGCTTAAAATGCAATTTTATGCGAAAATCTGAGATTTGAAGGCCAAAGCACATATCGTGATACTACATGAAATAGTATCGAAATATTGGTAAAAATGAATATATATACGTAATATCAAACTACATGAAAAACGTGAAAAAAGTCATTATTATACCAAATTTGAGGATTTTAACTTCGAATCATAGAGCGACGTTTCGTATTTTTTAGACCCTAGAAAAAATGTATAAAGATGTTGCTTCCAATACAAATGATAAAAATCAATGTGTTTTCATTAGAATTAACTAAAATGTTCCTGATTTTCCGTTTATATTACCGATGGAAGATGTACACGTAAAACGGCTCTAATCCGGCTGAAACGTCGATATATGCAATAAAAACAGAACTTCTCCCCTTTTCAATATCTTACTCAGTATTTTAACGAGAAACAAATAGATGATTGAAAATGAAGTATTCAAGGTAATTTTCTGATCAATTATGTGTTTGCATAATTTTTATCGTATATTTAATGAATTAATAACAATAAACTGAAAATTCACAAAAACGTGGAAAAACGGCAAAATATTGCCTAATTCGATGATATTTTGTTTAAATCACATAAAGGAAAAAGGGATGATAAAGGTCAAAATATTGCTAAATTCGATGATTTTTAGTACAAAAGAAAATGCAAGAAAACTTGCTTAAAAATGCAAAATTTGAAAATTCTGAGATTTGAAGGCCAAATCACATATCGTAAGAAAACATGAAGTAGTATCGAAATATTGGTAGAAACGAATATATATACGTAAAATCAAACTACATGAATAACGTGAAAAAAGTCACTATATTACCATATTTGAGGATTTTAACTTCAAATCATAGAGCGAGGTTTCGTATTATTTAGATCCAAGAAAAGACATATGACAATGTTGTTTGAAATACAAATGATAAAATCAATGTGTTTTCATTAGAATTAACTAAAATGTTCCTGATTTTCCGTTTATATTACCGATGGAAGATGTACACGTAAAACCGCTCTAATCCGGCTGAAACGTCGATATATGCAATAAAAACAGAACTTCTCCCCTTCCCAATATCTTACTCAGTATTTTAACGAGAAACAAATAGTTGATTGAAAATTAAGTGTTTAAGGTAAATTTCTAATCATTATGTTTTGCATAATTTTTATCGTATTTTTAATGAATTAGAGCAATAAACTGAAAGTTCACAAAAACGTGGAAAAACAGCAAAATATTGCCTAATTCGATGATATTTTGTTTATATCACATAAAGGAAAAGGGGATGATAAACGTCAAAATACTGCTGAATTCGATGATTTTTAGTACGAAGCAAAATGCAAGAAAACTTGCTTAAAATGCAATTTTATGCGAAAATCTGAGATTTGAAGGCCAAATCACATATCGTGATACTACATGAAATAGTATCGAAATATTGGTAAAAATGAATATATATACGTAATATCAAACTACATGAAAAACGTGAAAAAAGTCATTATTATACCAAATTTGAGGATTTTAACTTCGAATCATAGAGCGACGTTTCGTATTTTTTAGACCCTAGAAAAAATGTATAAAGATGTTGCTTCCAATACAAATGATAAAAATCAATGTGTTTTCATTAGAATTAACTAAAATGTTCCTGATTTTCCGTTTATATTACCGATGGAAGATGTACACGTAAAACGGCTCTAATCCGGCTGAAACGTCGATATATGCAATAAAAATAAAACTTCTCCCCTTTTCAATATCTTACTCAGTATTTTAACGAGAAACAAATAGATGATTGAAAATGAAGTATTCAAGGTAGTTTTCTGATCAATTATGTGTTTGCATAATTTTTATCGTATATTTAATGAATTAATAACAATAAACTGAAAATTCACAAAAACGTGGAAAAACGGCAAAATATTGCCTAATTCGATGATATTTTGTTTAAATCATATAAAGGAAAAAGGGATGATAAAGGTCAAAATATTGCTAAATTCGATGATTTTTAGTACAAAAGAAAATGCAAGAAAACTTGCTTAAAAATGCAAAATTTGAAAATTCTGAGATTTGAAGGCCAAATCACATATCGTAAGAAAACATGAAGTAGTATCGAAATATTGGTAGAAACGAATATATATACGTAAAATCAAACTACATGAATAACGTGAAAAAAGTCACTATATTACCATATTTGAGGATTTTAACTTCAAATCATAGAGCGAGGTTTCGTATTATTTAGATCCAAGAAAAGACATATGACAATGTTGTTTGAAATACAAATGATAAAAATCAATGTGTTTTCATTAGAATTAACTAAAATGTTCCTGATTTTCCGTTTACATTACCGATGGAAGATGTACACGTAAAACCGCTCTAATCCGGCTGAAATGTCGATATATGCAATAAAAACAGAACTTCTCCCCTTTCCAATATCTTACTCAGTATTTTAACGAGAAACAAATAGTTGATTGAAAATTAAGTGTTTAAGGTTAATTTCTAATCAATTATGTGTTTGCATAATTTTTATCGTATTTTTAATGAATTAAGAGCAATAAACTGAAAGCTCACAAAAACGTGAAAAACAGCAAAATATTGCCTAATTCGATGATATTTTGTTTATATCACATAAAGGAAAAGGGATGATAAACGTCAAAATATTGCTGAATTCGATGATTTTTAGTACGAAGCAAAGGCAAGAAAACTTGCTTAAAATGCAATTTTATGCGAAAATCTGAGATTTGAAGGCCAAAGCACATATCGTGATACTACATGAAATAGTATCGAAATATTGGTAAAAATGAATATATATACGTAATATCAAACTACATGAAAAACGTGAAAAAAGTCATTATTATACCAAATTTGAGGATTTTAACTTCGAATCATAGAGCGACGTTTCGTATTTTATAGACCCTAGAAAAGACGTATAAAGATGTTGCTTCCAATACAAATGATAAAAATCAATGTGTTTTCATTAGAATTAACTAAAATGTTCCTGATTTTCCGTTTATATTACCGATGGAAGATGTACACGTAAAACGGCTCTAATCCGGCTGAAACGTCGATATATGCAATAAAAACAGAACTTCTCCCCTTTTCAATATCTTACTCAGTATTTTAACGAGAAACAAATAGATGATTGAAAATGAAGTATTTAAGGTAATTTTCTGATCAATTATGTGTTTGCATAATTTTTATCGTATATTTAATGAATTAATAACAAAAAACTGAAAATTCACAAAAACGTGGAAAAACGGAAGATATACACGTAAAACGGCTCTAATCCGGCTGAAACGTCGATATATGCAATAAAAACCGAACTTCTCCCCTTTTCAATATCTTACTCAGTATTTTAACGAGAAACAAATAGATGATTGAAAATGAAGTATTTAAGGTTATTTTCTAATCAATTATGTGTTTGCATAATTTTTATCGTATATTTAATGAATTAAGAGCAATAAACTGAAAGTTCACAAAAACGTGGAAAAACAGCAAAATATTGCCTAATTTGATGATATTTTGTAAATATCACATAAAGGAAAAGGGGATGATAAACGTCAAAATATTGCTAAATTCAATGATTTTTAGTACGAAACAAAATGCAAGAAAACTTGCTTAAAAATGCAAAATTTGAAAATTCTGAGATTTGAAGGTCAAATCTCATATCGTGAGAAAACTTGAAGTAGTATCGATATATTGGTAAAAACAATATATATACGGAAAATCAAACTACATGAATAACGTGAAAAAGTCACTATATTACCATATTTGAGGATTTTAACTTCAAATCATAGAACGAGGTTTCGTATTATTTAGATCCAAGAAAAGACATATGACAATGTTGTTTCTAATACAAATGATAAAAAATCAATGTGTTTTCATTAGAATTAACTAAAATGTTCCTGATTTTCCGTTTATATTACCGATGGAAGATGTACACGTAAAACCGCTCTAATCCGGCTGAAACGTCGATATATGCAATAAAAACAGAACTTCTCCCCTTTCCAATATCTACTCAGTATTTTAACGAGAAACAAATAGTTGATTGAAAATTAAGTTTTTAAGGTTAATTTCTAATCAATTATGTGTTTGCATAATTTTTATCGTTTTTTTAATGAATTAAGAGCAATAAACTGAAAGTTCACAAAAACGTGGAAAAACAGCAAAATATTGCCTATTTCGACGATATTTTGTTTATATCTCATAAAGGAAAAGGGAAATAAACGTCAAAATATTGCTGAATTCGATCATTTTTAGTACGAAACAAAATGCAAGAAAACTTGCTTAAATGCAATTTTATGCGAAAACCTGAGATATGAAGGCCAAAGCACATATCGTGATACTACATGAAATAGTATCGAAATATTGGTAAAAATGAATATATATACGTAACATCAAACTACATGAAAAACGTGAAAAAAGTCATTATTATACCAAATTTAAGGATTTTAACTTCGAATCATAGAGCGACGTTTCGTATTTTTTGACCCTAGAAAAGACGTATAAAGTCTTTTAAGAACTTCTCCCCTTTTAAATATCTTACTCAGTATTTTAACGAGAAACAAATAGATGATTGAAAATGAACGGTTTAAGGTTATTTTCTGATCAATTATGTGTTTGCATAATTTTTATCGTATATTTAATGAATTAATAACAATAAACTGAAAATTCACAAAAACGTGGAAAAACGGCAAAATATTGCCTAATTCGATGATATTTTGTTTAAATCACATAAAGGAAAAGGGGATGATAAATGTCAAAATATTGCTAAATTCGATGATTTTTAGTACAAAAGAAAATGCAAGAAAACTTGCTAAAAAATGCAAAATTTGAAAATTCTGAGATTTGAAGGCCAAATCACATATCGTGAGAAAACATGAAGTAGTATCGAAATATTGGTAAAAACGAATATATATACGTAAAATCAAACTACATGAATAACGTGAAAAAAGTCACTATATTACCATATTTGAGGATTTTAACTTCAAATCATAGAGCGACGTTTCGTATTATTTAGATCCAAGAAAAGACATATGACAATGTCGTTTGAAATACAAATGATAAAAATCAATGTGTTTTCATTAGAATTAACTAAAATGTTCCTGATTTTCCGTTTATATTACCGATGGAAGATATACACGTAAAACGGCTCTAATCCG
This sequence comes from Procambarus clarkii, assembly GCF_040958095.1. Lineage (NCBI taxonomy): Eukaryota > Metazoa > Arthropoda > Malacostraca > Decapoda > Cambaridae > Procambarus > Procambarus clarkii. The sequence continues at coordinate 35,114,545 of NC_091151.1, forward strand.
GCTGAAACGTCGATATATGCAATAAAAACCGAACTTCTCCCCTTTTCAATATCTTACTCAGTATTTTAACGAGAAACAAATAGATGATTGAAAATGAAGTATTTAAGGTTATTTTCTAATCAATTATGTGTTTGCATAATTTTATCGTATATTTAATGAATTAAGAGCAATAAACTGAAAGTTCACAAAAACGTGGAAAAACAGCAAAATATTGCCTAATTTGATGATATTTTGTAAATATCACATAAAGGAAAAGGGGATGATAAACGTCAAAATATTGCTAAATTCAATGATTTTTAGTACGAAACAAAATGCAAGAAAACTTGCTTAAAATGCAAAATTTGAAAATTCTGAGATTTGAAGGTCAAATCTCATATCGTGAGAAAACTTGAAGTAGTATCGATATATTGGTAAAAACAAATATATATCGGAAAATCAAACTACATGAATAACGTGAAAAAAGTCACTATATTACCATATTTGAGGATTTTAACTTCAAATCATAGAACGAGGTTTCGTATTATTTAGATCCAAGAAAAGACATATGACAATGTTGTTTCTAATACAAATGATAAAAAATCAATGTGTTTTCATTAGAATTAACTAAAATGTTCCTGATTTTCCGTTTATATTACCGATGGAAGATGTACACGTAAAACCGCTCTAATCCGGCTGAAACGTCGATATATGCAATAAAAACAGAACTTCTCCCCTTTCCAATATCTACTCAGTATTTTAACGAGAAACAAATAGTTGATTGAAAATTAAGTTTTTAAGGTTAATTTCTAATCAATTATGTGTTTGCATAATTTTTATCGTTTTTTTTAATGAATTAAGAGCAATAAACTGAAAGTTCACAAAAACGTGGAAAAACAGCAAAATATTGCCTAATTCGACGATATTTTGTTTATATCACATAAAGGAAAAGGGGATGATAAACGTCAAAATATTGCTGAATTCGATGATTTTTAGTACGAAACAAAATGCAAGAAAACTTGCTTAAAATGCAATTTTATGCGAAAATCTGAGATTTGAAGGCCAAAGCACATATCGTGATACTACATGAAATAGTATCGAAATATGGGTAAAAATGAATATATATACGTAATATCAAACTACATGAAAAACGTGAAAAAAGTCATTATTATACCAAATTTGAGGATTTTAACTTCGAATCATAGAGCGACGTTGCGTATTTTTTAGACCCTAGAAAAGACGTATAAAGATGTTGCTTCCAATACAAATGACAAAAATCAATGTGTTTTCATTAGAATTAACTAAAATGTTCCTGATTTTCCGTTTATATTACCGATGGAAGATGTACACGTAAAACGGCTCTAATCCGGCTGAAACGTCGATATATGCAATAAAAACAGAACTTCTCCCCTTTTAAATATCTTACTCAGTATTTTAACGAGAAACAAATAGATGATTGAAAATGAAGGGTTTAAGGTTATTTTCTGATCAATTATGTGTTTGCATAATTTTTATCGTATATTTAATGAATTAATAACAATAAACTGAAAATTCACAAAAACGTGGAAAAACGGCAAAATATTGCCTAATTCGATGATATTTTGTTTAAATCACATAAAGGAAAAGGGGATGATAAATGTCAAAATATTGCTAAATTCGATGATTTTTAGTACAAAAGAAAATGCAAGAAAACTTGCTAAAAAATGCAAAATTTGAAAATTCTGAGATTTGAAGGCCAAATCACATATCGTGAGAAAACATGAAGTAGTATCGAAATATTGGTAAAAAACGAATATATATACGTAAAATCAAACTACATGAATACGTGAAAAAAGTCACTATATTACCATATTTGAGGATTTTAACTTCAAATCATAGAGCGACGTTTCGTATCATTTAGATCCAAGAAAAGACATATGACAATGTCGTTTGAAATACAAATGATAAAAATCAATGTGTTTTCATTAGAATTAACTAAAATGTTCCTGATTTTCCGTTTATATTACCGATGGAAGATATACACGTAAAACGGCTTCAATCCGGCTGAAACGTCGATATATGCAATAAAAACCGAACTTCTCCCCTTTTCAATATCTTACTCAGTATTTTAACGAGAAACAAATAGATGATTGAAAATGAAGTATTTAAGGTTATTTTCTAATCAATTATGTGTTTGCATAATTTTTATCGTATATTTAATGAATTAAGAGCAATAAACTGAAAGTTCACAAAAACGTGGAAAAACAGCAAAATATTGCCTAATTTGATGATATTTTGTTAATATCACATAAAGGAAAAGGGGATGATAAACGTCAAAATATTGCTAAATTCAATGATTTTTAGTACGAAACAAAATGCAAGAAAACTTGCTTAAAAATGCAAAATTTGAAAATTCTGAGGTTTGAAGGTCAAATCTCATATCGTGAGAAAACTTGAAGTAGTATCGATATATTGGTAAAAACAAATATATATACCGAAAATCAAACTACATGAATAACGTGAAAAAAGTCACTATATTACCATATTTGAGGATTTTAACTTCAAATCATAGAACGAGGTTTCGTATTATTTAGATCCAAGAAAAGACATATGACAATGTTGTTTCTAATACAAATGATAAAAAATCAATGTGTTTTCATTAGAATTAACTAAAATGTTCCTGATTTTCAGTTTATATTACCGATGGAAGATGTACACGTAAAACCGCTCTAATCCGGCTGAAACGTCGATATATGCAATAAAAACAGAACTTCTCCCCTTTCCAATATCTACTCAGTATTTTAACGAGAAACAAATAGTTGATTGAAAATTAAGTGTTTAAGGTTAATTTTCAATCAATTATGTGTTTGCATAATTTTTATCGTATTTTTAATGAATTAAGCGCAATTAACTGAAAGTTCACAAAAACGTGGAAAAACAGCAAAATATTGCCTAATTCGACGATATTTTGTTTATATCTCATAAAGGAAAAGGGGATGATAAACGTCAAAATATTGCTGAATTCGATCATTTTTAGTACGAAACAAAATGCAAGAAAACTTGCTTAAAATGCAATTTTATGCGAAAACCTGAGATATGAAGGCCAAAGCACATATCGTGATACTACATGAAATAGTATCGAAATATTGGTAAAAATATATATACGTAATATCAAACTACATGAAAAACGTGAAAAAAGTCATTATTATACCAAATTTAAGGATTTTAACTTCGAATCATAGAGCGACGTTTCGTATTTTTTAGACCTAGAAAAGACGTATAAAGATGTTGCTTCCAATACAAATGATAAAAATCAATGTGTTTTCATTAGAATTAACTAAAATGTTCCTGATTTTCCGTTTATATTACCGATGGAAGATGTACACGTAAAACGGCTCTAATCCGGCTGAAACATCGATATATGCAATAAAAACAGAACTTCTCCCCTTTTAAATATCTTACTCAGTATTTTAACGAGAAACAAATAGATGATTGAAAATGAAGTATTTAAGGTTATTTTCTGATCAATTATGTGTTTGCATAATTTTTTTCGTATTTTTTTGATGAATTAATAACAATAAACCGAAAATTCACAAACACGTGGAAAAACGGCAAAATATTGCCAACTTCGATAATATTTTGTTTAAATCACATAAAGGAAAAGGGGATGATAAAGGTCAAAATATTGCTAAATTCGATGATATTTATTACAAAAGAAAATGCAAGAAAACTTGCTTAAAAATGCAAAATTTGAAAATTTTGAGATTTGAAGGCCAAATCACATATCGTAAGAAAACATGAAGTAGTATCGAAATATTGGTAGAAACGAATATATATACGTAAAATCAAACTACATGAATAACGTGAAAAAAGTCACTATATTACCATATTTGAGGATTTTAACTTCAAATCATAGAGCGAGGTTTCGTATTATTTAGATCCAAGAAAAGACATATGACAATGTTGTTTGAAATACAAATGATAAAAAATCAATGTGTTTTCATTAGAATTAACTAAAATGTTCCTGATTTTCCGTTTATATTACCGATGGAAGATGGACACGTAAAACCGCTCTAATCCGGCTGAAACGTCGATATATGCAATAAAAACAGAACTTCTCCCCTTTCCAATATCTTACTCAGTATTTTAACGAGAAACAAATAGTTGATTGAAAATTAAGTTTTTAAGGTTAATTTCTAATCAATTATGTGTTTGCATAATTTTTATCGTTTTTTTAATGAATTAAGAGCAATAAACTGAAAGTTCACAAAAACGTGGAAAAACAGCAAAATATTGCCTAATTCGACGATATTTTGTTTATATCACATAAAGGAAAAGGGGATGATAAACGTCAAAATATTGCTGAATTCGATGATTTTTAGTACGAAACAAAATGCAAGAAAACTTGCTTAAAATGCAATTTTATGCGAAAATCTGAGATTTGAAGGCCAAAGCACATATCGTGATACTACATGAAATAGTATCGAAATATGGGTAAAAATGAATATATATACGTAATATCAAACTACATGAAAAACGTGAAAAAAGTCATTATTATACCAAATTTGAGGATTTTAACTTCGAATCATAGAGCGACGTTGCGTATTATTTAGATCCAAGAAAAGACATATGACAATGTCGTTTGAAATACAAACGATAAAAATCAATGTGTTTTCATTAAAATTAACTAAAATGTTCCTGATTTCCCGTTTATATTCCCGATGGAAGATGTACACGTAAAACCGCTCTAATCCGGCTGAAACGTCGATATATGCAATAAAAACAGAACTTCTCCCCTTTCCAATATCTTACTCAGTATTTTAACGAGAAACAAATAGTTGATTGAAAATTAAGTGTTCAAGGTTAATTTCTAATCAATTATGTGTTTGCATAATTTTTATCGTATTTTTAATGAATGAAGAGCAATAAACTGAAAGTTCACAAAAACGTGGAAAAACAGCAAAATATTGCCTAATTCGATGATATTTTGTTTATATCACATTAAGGAAAAGGGGATGATAAACGTCAAAATATTGCTGAATTCGATGATTTTTAGTACGAAACAAAATGGAAGAAAACTTGCTTAAAATGCAATTTTATGCGAAAATCTGAGATTTGAAGGCCAAAGCACATATCGTGATACTACATAAAATAGTATCGAAATATTGCTAAAAAATGAATAAATATACGTAATATCAAACTACATGAAAAACGTGAAAAAAGTCATTATTATACCAAATTTGAGGATTTTAACTTCGAATCATAGAGCGACGTTTCGTATTTTTTAGACCCTAGAAAAGACGTATAAAAATGTTGCTTCCAATACAAATGATAAAATCAATGTGTTTTCATTAGAATTAACTAAAATGTTCCTGATTTTCCGTTTATATTACCGATGGAAGATGTACACGTAAAACGGCTCTAATCCGGCTGAAACGTCGATATATGCAATAAAAACAGAACTTCTCCCCTTTTCAATATCTTACTAAGTATTTTAACGAGAAACAAATAGTTGATTGAAAATTAAGTTTTTAAGGTTAATTTCTAATCAATTATGTGTTTGCATAATTTTTATCGTATTTTTAATGAATTAAGAGCAATAAACTAAAAGTTCACAAAAACGTGGAAAAACAGCAAAATATTGCCTAATTCGATGATATTTTGTTTATATCACATAAAGGAAAAGGGGATGATAAACGTCAAAATATTGCTGAATTCGATGATTTTTAGTACGAAGCAAAATGCAAGAAAACTTGCTTAAAATGCAATTTTATGCGAAAATCTGAGATTTGAAGGCCAAAGCACATATCGTGATACTATATGAAATAGTATCGAAATATTGGTAAAAATGAATATATATACGTAATATCAAACTACATAAAAAACGTGAAAAAATTCATTATTATACCAAATTTGAGGATTTTAACTTCGAATCATAGAGCGACGTTTCGTATTTTTTAGACCCTTGAAAAGACGTATAAAGATGTTGCTTCCAATACAAATGATAAAAATCAATGTGTTTTCATTAGAATTAACTAAAATGTTCCTGATTTTCCGTTTATATTACCGATGGAAGATGTACACGTAAAACGGCTCTAATCCGGCTGAAACGTCGATATATGCAATAAAAACAGAACTTCTCCCCTTTTCAATATCTTACTCAGTATTTTAACGAGAAACAAATAGATGATTGAAAATGAAGTATTTAAGGTTATTTTCTAATCAATTATGTGTTTGCATAATTTTTATCTTATATTTAATGAATTAAGAGCAATAAACTGAAAGTTCACAAAAACGTGGAAAAACAGCAAAATATTGCCTAATTCGATGATATTTTGTTTATATCACACAAAGGAAAAGGGGATGATAAACGTCAAAATATTGCTAAATTCCACGATTTTTAGTACAAAAGAAAATGCAAAAAAAACTTGCTTAAAATGCAATTTTATACGAAAATCTGAGATTTGAAAGCCAAAGCACATATCGTGATACTACATGAAATAGTATCGAAATATTGGCAAAAATGAATATATTTACGTAATATCAAACTACAGGAAAAACGTAAAAAAAAGTCATTATTATACCAAATTTGAGGATTTTAACTTCGAATCATAGAGCGACGTTTCGTATTTTTTAGACCCTAGAAAAGACGTATAAAGATGTTGCTTCCAATACAAATGATAAAAATCAATGTGTTTTCATTAGAATTAACTAAAATGTTCCTGATTTTCCGTTTATATTACCGATGGAAGATGTACACGTCAAACCGCTCTAATCCGGCTGAAACGTCGATATATGCAATAAAAACAGAACTTCTCCCCTTTCCTGTATCTTACTCAGTATTTTAACGAGAAACAAATAGTTGATTGAAATTAAGTGTTTAAGGTTAATTTCTAATCAATTATGTGTTTGCATAATTTTTATCGTATTTTTAATGAATTAAGAGCAATAAACTAAAAGTTCACAAAAACGTGGAAAAACAGCAAAATATTGCCTAATTCGATTATATTTTGTTTATATCACATAAAGGAAAAGGAGATTATAAACGTCAAAATATTTTGAATTCGATGATTTTTAGTACGAAGCAAAATGCAAGAAAACTTGCTTAAAATGCAATTTTATGCGAAAATCTGAGATTTGAAGGCCAAAGCACATATCGTGATACTACATGAAATAGTATCGAAATATTGGTAAAAATGAATATATATACGTAATATCAAACTACATGAAAAACGTGAAAAAAGTCATTATTATACCAAATTTGAGGATTTTAACTTCGAATCATAGAGCGACGTTTCGTATTTTTTAGACCCTAGAAAAGACGTATAAAGATGTTGCTTCCAATACAAATGATAAAAATCAGTGTTTTCATTAGAATTAACTAAAATGTTCCTGATTATCCGTTTATATTACCGATGGAAGATGTACACGCAAAACGGCTCTAATCCGGCTGAAACGTCGATATATGCAATAAAAACAGAACTTCTCCCCTTTTCAATATCTTACTCAGTATTTTAAGGAGAAACAAATAGATGATTGAAAATGAAGTATTTAAGGTTATTTTCTGATCAATTACGTGTTTGCATAATTTTTATCGTATATTTAATGATTTAAGAGCAAAAAACTGAAAGTTACAAAAACGTGGAAAAACAGCAGAATATTGCCTAATTCGATGATATTTTGTTTATATCACACAAAGGAAAAGGGGATGATAAACGTCAAAATATTGCTAAATTCGATGATTTTTAGTACAAAAGAAAATGCAAGAAAACTTGCTTAAAAATGCAAAATTTGAAAATTCTGAGATTTGAAGGCCAAATCACATATCGTGAGAAAACTTGAAGTAGTATCGAAATATTGGTAAAAACGAATATATATACGGAAAATCAAACTACATTAATAACGTGAAAAAAGTCACTATATTACCATATTTGAGGATTTTAACTTCAAATCATAGAGCGAGGTTTCGTATTATTTAGATCCAAGAAAAGACATATGACAATGTTGTTTCTAATACAAATGATAAAAAATCAATGTGTTTTCATTAGAATTAACTAAAATGTTCCTGATTTTCCGTTTATATTACCGATGGAAGATGTACACGTAAAACCGCTCTAATCCGGCTGAAACGTCGATAAATGCAATAAAAACAGAACTTCTCCCCTTTCCAATATCTTACTCAGTATTTTAACGAGAAACAAATAGTTGATTGAAAATTAAGTGTTTAAGGTTAATTTTTAATCAATTATGTGTTTGCATAATTTTTATCGTATTTTTAATGAATTAAGCGCAATTAACTGAAAGTTCACAAAAACGTGGAAAAACAGCAAAATATTGCCTAATTCGACGATATTTTGTTTATATCTCATAAAGGAAAAGGGGATGATAAACGTCAAAATATTGCTGAATTCGATCATTTTTAGTACGAAACAAAATGCAAGAAAACTTGCTTAAAATGCAATTTTATGCGAAAACCTGAGATATGAAGGCCAAAGCACATATCGTGATACTACATGAAATAGTATCGAAATATTGGTAAAAATGAATATATATACGTAATATCAAACTACATGAAAAACGTGAAAAAATCATTATTATACCAAATTTAAGGATTTTAACTTCGAATCATAGAGCGACGTTTCGTATTTTTTAGACCCTAGAAAAGACGTATAAAGATGTTGCTTCCAATACAAATGATAAAAATCAATGTTTTCATTAGAATTAACTAAAATGTTCCTGATTTTCCGTTTATATTACGATGGAAGATGTACACGTAAAACGGCTCTAATCCGGCTGAAACTCGATATATGCAATAAAAACAGAACTTCTCCCCTTTTAAATCTTACTCAGTATTTTAACGAGAAACAAATAGATGATTGAAAATGAAGTATTTAAGGTTATTTTCTGATCAATTATGTGTTTGCATAATTTTTTTCGTATTTTTTGATGAATTAATAACAATAAACCGAAAATTCACAAACACGTGGAAAAACGGCAAAATATTGCCAACTTCGATAATATTTTGTTTAAATCACATAAAGGAAAAGGGGATGATAAAGGTCAAAATATTGCTAAATTCGATGATATTTATTACAAAAGAAAATGCAAGAAAACTTGCTTAAAAATGCAAAATTTGAAAATTTTGAGATTTGAAGGCCAAATCACATATCGTAAGAAAACATGAAGTAGTATCGAAATATTGGTAGAAACGAATATATATACGTAAAATCAAACTACATGAATAACGTGAAAAAAGTCACTATATTACCATATTTGAGGATTTTAACTTCAAATCATAGAGCGAGGTTTCGTATTATTTAGATCCAAGAAAAGACATATGACAATGTTGTTTGAAATACAAATGATAAAAATCAATGTGTTTTCATTAGAATTAACTAAAATGTTCCTGATTTTCCGTTTATATTACCGATGGAAGATGGACACGTAAAACCGCTCTAATCCGGCTGAAACGTCGATATATGCAATAAAAACAGAACTTCTCCCCTTTCCAATATCTTACTCAGTATTTTAACGAGAAACAAATAGTTGATTGAAAATTAAGTTTTTAAGGTTAATTTCTAATCAATTATGTGTTTGCATAATTTTTATCGTTTTTTTAATGAATTAAGAGCAATAAACTGAAAGTTCACAAAAACGTGGAAAAACAGCAAAATATTGCCTAATTCGACGATATTTTGTTTATATCACATAAAGGAAAAGGGGATGATAAACGTCAAAATATTGCTGAATTCGATGATTTTTAGTACGAAACAAAATGCAAGAAAACTTGCTTAAAATGCAATTTTATGCGAAAATCTGAGATTTGAAGGCCAAAGCACATATCGTGATACTACATGAAATAGTATCGAAATATGGGTAAAAATGAATATATATACGTAATATCAAACTACATGAAAAACGTGAAAAAAGTCATTATTATACCAAATTTGAGGATTTTAACTTCGAATCATAGAGCGACGTTGCGTATTATTTAGATCCAAGAAAAGACATATGACAATGTCGTTTGAAATACAAACGATAAAAATCAATGTGTTTTCATTAAAATTAACTAAAATGTTCCTTATTTCCCGTTTATATTCCCGATGGAAGATGTACACGTAAAACCGCTCTAATCCGGCTGAAACGTCGATATATGCAATAAAAACAGAACTTCTCCCCTTTCCAATATCTTACTCAGTATTTTAACGAGAAACAAATAGTTGATTGAAAATTAAGTGTTCAAGGTTAATTTCTAATCAATTATGTGTTTGCATAATTTTTATCGTATTTTTAATGAATGAAGAGCAATAAACTGAAAGTTCACAAAAACGTGGAAAAACAGCAAAATATTGCCTAATTCGATGATATTTTGTTTATATCACATTAAGGAAAAGGGGATGATAAACGTCAAAATATTGCTGAATTCGATGATTTTTAGTACGAAACAAAATGGAAGAAAACTTGCTTAAAATGCAATTTTATGCGAAAATCTGAGATTTGAAGGCCAAAGCACATATCGTGATACTACATAAAATAGTATCGAAATATTGCTAAAAAATGAATAAATATACGTAATATCAAACTACATGAAAAACGTGAAAAAAGTCATTATTATACCAAATTTGAGGATTTTAACTTCGAATCATAGAGCGACGTTTCGTATTTTTTAGACCCTAGAAAAGACGTATAAAAATGTTGCTTCCAATACAAATGATAAAAATCAATGTGTTTTCATTAGAATTAACTAAAATGTTCCTGATTTTCCGTTTATATTACCGATGGAAGATGTACACGTAAAACGGCTCTAATCCGGCTGAAACGTCGATATATGCAATAAAAACAGAACTTCTCCCCTTTTCAATATCTTACTAAGTATTTTAACGAGAAACAAATAGTTGATTGAAAATTAAGTTTTTAAGGTTAATTTCTAATCAATTATGTGTTTGCATAATTTTTATCGTATTTTTAATGAATTAAGAGCAATAAACTAAAAGTTCACAAAAACGTGGAAAAACAGCAAAATATTGCCTAATTCGATGATATTTTGTTTATATCACATAAAGGAAAAGGGGATGATAAACGTCAAAATATTGCTGAATTCGATGATTTTTAGTACGAAGCAAAATGCAAGAAAACTTGCTTAAAATGCAATTTTATGCGAAAATCTGAGATTTGAAGGCCAAAGCACATATCGTGATACTACATGAAATAGTATCGAAATATTGGTAAAAATGAATATATATACGTAATATCAAACTATGGAAAACGTGAAAAAAGTCATTATTATACCAAATATGAGGATTTTAACTTCGAATCATAGAGCGACGTTTCGTATTTTTTAGACCCTAGAAAAGACGTATAAAGATGTTGCTTCCAATACAAATGATAAAAATCAGTGTTAAAATCCTCATATTTGGTATAATAATGACTTTTTTCACGTTTTCCATAGTTTGATATTACGTATATATATTCATTTTTACCAATATTTCGATACTATTTCATGTAGTATCACGATATGTGCTTTGGCCTTCAAATCTCAGATTTTCGCATAAAATTGCATTTTAAGCAAGTTTTCTTGCATTTTGCTTCGTACTAAAAATCATCGAATTCAAAAATATTTTGACGTTTATCATCCCCTTTTCCTTTATGTGATATAAACAAAATATCATCGAATTAGGCAATATTTTGCTGTTTTTCCACGTTTTTGTGAACTTTTAGTTTATTGCTCTTAATTCATTAAAAATACGATAAAAATTATGCAAACACATAATTGATTAGAAATTAACCTTAAACACTTAATTTTCAATCAACTATTTGTTTCTCGTTAAAATACTGAGTAAGATATTGGAAAGGGGAGAAGTTCTGTTTTTATTGCATATATCGACGTTTCAGCCGGATTAGAGCGGTTTTACGTGTACATCTTCCATCGGTAATATAAACGGAAAATCAGGAACATTTTAGTTAATTCTAATGAAAACACATTGATTTTTATCATTTGTATTTCAAACAACATTGTCATATGTCTTTTCTTGGATCTAAATAATACGAAACCTCGCTCTATTATTTGAAGTTAAAATCCTCAAATATGGTAATATAGTGACTTTTTTCACGTTATTCATGTAGTTTGATTTTACGTATATATATTCGTTTTTACCAATATTTCGATACTACTTCATGTTTTCTCACGATATGTGATTTGGCCTTCAAATCTCAGAATTTTCAAATTTTGCATTTTTAAGCAAGTTTTCTTACATTTTGTTTCGTACTAAAAATCATCGAATTTAGCAATATTTTGACGTTTATCATCCCCTTTTCCTTTATGTGATATAAACAAAATATCATCGAATTAGGCAATATTTTGCTGTTTTTCCACGTTTTTGTGAACTTTCAGTTTATTGCTCTTAATTCATTAAATATACGATAAAAATTATGCAAACACATAATTGATTAGAAAATAACCTTAAATACTTCATTTTCAATCATCTATTTGTTTCTCGTTAAAATACTGAGTAAGATATTGAAAAGGGGACAAGTTCTGTTTTTATTGCATATATCGACGTTTCAGCCGGATTAGAGCCGTTTTACGTGTACATCTTCCATCGGTAATATAAACGGAAAATCAGGAACATTTTAGTTAATTCTAATGAAAACACATTGATTTTTATCATTTGTATTGGAAGCAACATCTTTATACGTCTTTTCAAGGGTCTAAAAAATACGAAACGTCGCTCTATGGTTCGAAGTTAAAATCCTCAAATTTGGTATAATAATGACTTTTTTCACGTTTTTCATGTAGTTTGATATTACGTATAAATATTCATTTTTACCAATATTTCGATACTATTTCATGTAGTATCACGATATGTGCTTTGGCCTTCAAATCTCAGATTTTCGCATAAAATTGCATTTTAAGCAAGTTTTCTTGCATTTTGCTTCGTACTAAAAATCATCGAATTCAGCAATATTTTGACGTTTATCATCCCCTTTTCCTTTATGTGATATAAACAAAATATCATCGAATTAGGCAATATTTTGCTGTTTTTCCACGTTTTTCTGAACTTTCAGTTTATTGCTCTTAATTCATTAAAAATACGATAAAAATTATGCAAACACATAATTGATTAAAAATTAACCTTAAACACTTAATTTTCAATCAACTATTTGTTTCTCGTTAAAATACTGAGTAAGATATTGGAAAGGGGAGAAGTTCTGTTTTTATTGCATTTATCGACGTTTCAGCCGGATTAGAGCGGTTTTACGTGTACATCTTCCATCGGTAATATAAACGGAAAATCAGGAACATTTTAGTTAATTCTAATGAAAACACATTGATTTTTTATCATTTGTATTAGAAACAACATTGTCATATGTCTTTTCTTGGATCTAAATAATACGAAACCTCGCTCTATGATTTGAAGTTAAAATCCTCAAATATGGTAATATAGTGACTTTTTCACGTTATTAATGTAGTTTGATTTTCCGTATATATATTCGTTTTTACCAATATTTCGATACTACTTCAAGTTTTCTCACGATATGTGATTTGGCCTTCAAATCTCAGAATTTTCAAATTTTGCATTTTTAAGCAAGTTTTCTTGCATTTTCTTTTGTACTAAAAATCATCGAATTTAGCAATATTTTGACGTTTATCATCCCCTTTTCCTTTGTGTGATATAAACAAAATATCATCGAATTAGGCAATATTCTGCTGTTTTTCCACGTTTTTGTAACTTTCAGTTTTTTGCTCTTAAATCATTAAATATACGATAAAAATTATGCAAACACGTAATTGATCAGAAAATAACCTTAAATACTTCATTTTCAATCATCTATTTGTTTCTCCTTAAAATACTGAGTAAGATATTGAAAAGGGGAGAAGTTCTGTTTTTATTGCATATATCGACGTTTCAGCCGGATTAGAGCCGTTTTGCGTGTACATCTTCCATCGGTAATATAAACGGATAATCAGGAACATTTTAGTTAATTCTAATGAAAACACTGATTTTTATCATTTGTATTGGAAGCAACATCTTTATACGTCTTTTCTAGGGTCTAAAAAATACGAAACGTCGCTCTATGATTCGAAGTTAAAATCCTCAAATTTGGTATAATAATGACTTTTTTCACGTTTTTCATGTAGTTTGATATTACGTATATATATTCATTTTTACCAATATTTCGATACTATTTCATGTAGTATCACGATATGTGCTTTGGCCTTCAAATCTCAGATTTTCGCATAAAATTGCATTTTAAGCAAGTTTTCTTGCATTTTGCTTCGTACTAAAAATCATCGAATTCAAAAATATTTTGACGTTTATAATCTCCTTTTCCTTTATGTGATATAAACAAAATATAATCGAATTAGGCAATATTTTGCTGTTTTTCCACGTTTTTGTGAACTTTTAGTTTATTGCTCTTAATTCATTAAAAATACGATAAAAATTATGCAAACACATAATTGATTAGAAATTAACCTTAAACACTTAATTTTCAATCAACTATTTGTTTCTCGTTAAAATACTGAGTAAGATACAGGAAAGGGGAGAAGTTCTGTTTTTATTGCATATATCGACGTTTCAGCCGGATTAGAGCGGTTTGACGTGTATATCTTCCATCGGTAATATAAACGGAAAATCAGGAACATTTTAGTTAATTTTAATGAAAACACATTGATTTTTATCATTTGTATTTGAAACAACATTGTCATATGTCTTTTCTTGGATCTAAATAATACGAAACCTCGCTCTATGATTTGAAGTTAAAATCCTCAAATATGGTAATATAGTGACTTTTTTCACGTTATTCATGTAGTTTGATTTTACGTATATATATTCGCTTTTACCAACATTTCGATACTACTTCATGTTTTCTCACGATATGTGATTTGGCCTTCAAATCTCAGAATTTTCAAATTTTGCATTTTTAAGCAAGTTTTCTTGCATTTTGTTTCGTACTAAAAATCATCGAATTTAGCAATATTTTGACGTTTATCATCCCCTTTTCCTTTGTGTGATATAAACAAAATATCATCGAATTAGGCAATATTTTGCTGTTTTTCCATGTTTTTGTGAACTTTCAGTTTATTGCTCTTAATTCATTAAATATACGATAAAAATTATGCAAACACATAAATTGATCAGAAAATAACTCTAAATACTTCATTTTCAATCATCTATTTGTTTCTCGTTAAAATACTGAGTAAGATATTGAAAAGGGGAGAAGTTCTGTTTTTATTGCATATATCGACGTTTCAGCCGGATTAGAGCCGTTTTACGTGTACATCTTCCATCGGTAATATAAACGGAAAATCAGGAACATTTTAGTTAATTCTAATGAAAACACATTGATTTTTATCATTTGTATTGGAAGCAACATCTTTATACGTCTTTTCTAGGGTCTAAAAAATACGAAACGTCGCTCTATGATTCGAAGTTAAAATCCTCAAATTTGGTATAATAATGACTTTTTTTTACGTTTTTCCTGTAGTTTGATATTACGTAAATATATTCATTTTTGCCAATATTTCGATACTATTTCATGTAGTATCACGATATGTGCTTTGGCTTTCAAATCTCAGATTTTCGTATAAAATTGCATTTTAAGCAAGTTTTTTTGCATTTTCTTTTGTACTAAAAATCGTGGAATTCAGCAATATTTTGACCTTTATCATCCCCTTTTCCTTTATGTGATTTAAACAAAATATCATCGAATTGGGCAATATTTTGCCGTTTTTCCACGTTTTTGTGAACTTTCAGTTTATTGCTCTTAATTCATTAAAAAACGATAAAAATTATGCAAACACATAATTGATCAGAAAATAACCTTAAATACTTCATTTTCAATCATCTATTTGTTTCTCGTTAAAATACTGAGTAAGATATTGAAAAGGGGAGAAGTTCTGTTTTTATTGCATATATCGACGTTTCAGCCGGATTAGAGCCGTTTTACGTGTACATCTTCCATCAGTAATATAAACGGAAAATCAGGAACATTTTAGTTAATTCTAATGAAAACACATTGATTTTTATCATTTGTATTGGAAGCAACATCTTTATACGTCTTTTCTAGGGTCTAAAAAATACGAAACGTCTCCTCTATGATTCGAAGTTAAAATCCTCAAATTTGGTATAATAATGACTTTTTTTTACGTTTTTCCTGTAGTTTGATATTACGTAAATATATTCATTTTTGCCAATATTTCGATACTATTTCATGTAGTATCACGATATGTGCTTTGGCTTTCAAATCTCAGATTTTCGTATAAAATTGCATTTTAAGCAAGTTTTTTTTGCATTTTCTTTTGTACTAAAAATCGTGGAATTTAGCAATATTTTGACGTTTATCATCCCCTTTTCCTTTGTGTGATATAAACAAAATATCGTCGAATTAGGCAATATTTTGCTGTTTTTCCACGTTTTTGTGAACTTTCAGTTTATTGCTCTTAATTCATTAAAAAAACGATAAAAATTATGCAAACACATAATTGATTAGAAATTAACCTTAAAAACTTAATTTTCAATCAACTATTTGTTTCTCGTTAAAATACTGAGTAAGATATTGGAAAGGGGAGAAGTTCTGTTTTTATTGCATATATCGAGGTTTCAGCCGGATTAGAGCGGTTTTACGTGTCCATCTTCCATCGGTAATATAAACGGAAAATCAGGAACATTTTAGTTAATTCTAATGAAAACACATTGATTTTTATCATTTGTATTTCAAACAACATTGTCATATGTCTTTTCTTGGATCTAAATAATACGAAACCTCGCTCTATGATTTGAAGTTAAAATCCTCAAATATGGTAATATAGTGACTTTTTTCACGTTATTCATGTAGTTTGATTTTACGTATATATATTCGTTTCTACCAATATTTCGATACTACTTCATGTTTTCTTACGATATGTGATTTGGCCTTCAAATCTCAGAATTTTCAAATTTTGCATTTTTAAGCAAGTTTTCTTGCATTTTCTTTTGTAATAAATATCATCGAATTTAGCAATATTTTGACCTTTATCATCCCCTTTTCCTTTATGTGATTTAAACAAAATATTATCGAAGTAGGCAATATTTTGCCGTTTTTCCACGTGTTTGTGAATTTTCGGTTTATTGTTATTAATTCATTAAAAATACGATAAAAATTATGCAAACACATAATTGATCAGAAAATAACCTTAAATACTTCATTTTCAATCATCTATTTGTTTCTCGTTAAAATACTGAGTAAGATATTGAAAAGGGGAGAAGTTTTGTTTTTATTGCATATATCGACGTTTCAGCCGGATTAGAGCCGTTTTACGTGTACATCTTCCATCGGTAATATAAACGGAAAATCAGGAACATTTTAGTTAATTCTAATGAAAACACATTGATTTTTATCATTTGTATTGGAAGCAACATCTTAAACGTCTTTTTTAGGGTCTAAAAAATACGAAACGTCGCTCTATGATTCGAAGTTAAAATCCTCAAATTTGGTATAATAATGACTTTTTTTTACGTTTTTCCTGTAGTTTGATATTACGTAAACATATTCATTTTTGCCAATATTTCGATACTATTTCATGTAGTATCACGATATGTGCTTTGGCTTTCAAATCTCAGATTTTCGTATAAAATTGCATTTTAAGCAAGTTTTTTTTGCATTTTCTTTTGTACTAAAAATCGTGGAATTTAGCAATATTTTGACGTTTATCATCCCCTTTTTCTTTGTGTGATATAAACAAAATATCATCGAATTAGGCAATATTTTGCTGTTTTTCCACGTTTTTGTGAACTTTCAGTTTATTGCTCTTAATTCATTAAATATAAGATAAAAATTATGCAAACACATAATTGATTAGAAAATAACCTTAAATACTTCATTTTCAATCATCTATTTGTTTCTCGTTAAAATACTGAGTAAGATATTGAAAAGGGGAGAAGTTCTGTTTTTATTGCATATATCGACGTTTCAGCCGGATTAGAGCCGTTTTACGTGTACATCTTCCATCGGTAATATAAACGGAAAATCAGGAACATTTTAGTTAATTCTAATGAAAACACATTGATTTTTATCATTTGTATTGGAAGCAACATCTTTATACGTCTTTTCAAGGGTCTAAAAAATACGAAACGTCGCTCTATGATTCGAAGTTAAAATCCTCAAATTTGGTATAATAATGATATAATAATGAATTTTTTCACGTTTTTCATGTAGTATCACGATATGTGCTAAGGCTTCAAATCTCAGATTTTCGCATAAAATTGCATTTTAAGCAAGTTTTTTGCATTTTGCTTCGTACTAAAAATCATCGAATTCAGCAATATTTTGACGTTTATCATCCCCTTTTCCTTTATGTGATATAAACAAAATATCATCGAATTAGGCAATATTTTGCTGTTTTTCCACGTTTTTGTGAACTTTAGTTTATTGCTCTTAATTCATTAAAAATACGATAAAAATTATGCAAACACATAATTGATTAGAAATTAACCTTAAAACTTAATTTTCAATCAACTATTTGTTTCTCGTTAAAATACTGAGTAAGATATTGGAAAGGGGAGAAGTTCTGTTTTTATTGCTTATATCGACGTTTCAGCCGGATAAGAGCGGTTTTACGTGTACATCTTCCATCGGTAATATAAACGGAAAATCAGGAACATTTTAGTTAATTCTAATGAAAACACATTGATTTTTATCATTTGTATTTCAAACAACATTGTCATATGTCTTTTCTTGGATCTAAATAATACGAAACCTCGCTCTATGATTTGAAGTTAAAATCCTCAAATATGGTAATATAGTGACTTTTTTCACGTTATTCATGTAGTTTGATTTTACGTATATATATTCGTTTCTACCAATATTTCGATACTACTTCATGTTTTCTTACGATATGTGATTTGGCCTTCAAATCTCAGAATTTTCAAATTTGCATTTTAAGCAAGTTTTCTTGCATTTTCTTTTGTAATAAATATCATCGAATTTAGCAATATTTTGACGTTTATCATCCCCTTTTCCTTTGTGATATAAACAAAATATCATCGAATTGGCAATATTTTGCTGTTTTTCCACGTTTTTGTAACTTTCAGTTTATGCTCTTAATTCATTAAAAATACGATAAAAATTATGCAAACACATAATTGATCAGAAAATAACCTTAAATACTTCATTTTCAATCATCTATTTGTTTCTCGTTAAAATACTGAGTAAGATATTGAAAGGGGAGAAGTTCTGTTTTTATTGCATATATCGACGTTTCAGCCGGATTAGAGCCGTTTTACGTGTACATCTTCCATCGGTAATATAAACGGAAAATCAGGAACATTTTAGTTAATTCTAATGAAAACACATTGATTTTATCATTTGTATTGGAAGCAACATCTTTATACGTCTTTTCTAGGGTCTAAAAATACGAAACGTCGCTCTATGATTCGAAGTTAAAATCCTTAAATTTGGTATAATAATGACTTTTTTCACGTTTTCATGTAGTTTGATATTACGTATATATATTCATTTTTACCAATATTTCGATACTATTTCATGTATATCACGATATGTGCTTTGGCCTTCAATCTCAGGTTTTCGCATAAAATTGCATTTTAAGCAAGTTTTCTTGCATTTTTTTGTACTAAAAATGATCGAATTCAGCAATATTTTGACGTTTATCATCCCCTTTTCCTTGTGTGATATAAACAAAATATCGTCGAATTAGGCAATATTTTGCTGTTTTTCCACGTTTTTGTGAACTTTCAGTTATTGCGCTTAATTATTAAAATACGATAAAAATTATGCAAACACATAATTGATAAAAATAACCTTAAACATTTAATTTTCAATCACTATTTGTTTCTCGTTAAAATACTGAGTAAGATATTGGAAAGGGGAGAAGTTCTGTTTTTATTGCATATATCGACGTTTCAGCCGGATTAGAGCCGTTTTACGTGTACATCTTCCATCGGTAATATAAACGGAAAATCAGGAACATTTTAGTTAATTCTAATGAAAACACATTGCTTTTTATCATTTGTATTCAAACAACATTGTATATGTCTTTTCTTGGATCTAAAAATACGAAACCTCGCTCTATGATTGAAGTTAAAATCCTAAATGGTAATATAGTGACTTTTTTCACGTTATTCATGTAGTTTGATTTTACGTATATATATTCGCTTTTACCAATATTTCGATACTACTTCATGTTTCTGACGATATGTGATTTGGCCTTCAATCTCAGAATTTTCAAATTTTGCATTTTTAAGCAAGTTTTCTTGCATTTTGTTTCGTACTAAAAATCATCGAATTCAGCAATATTTTGACGTTTATCATCCCCTTTTCCTTTATGATATAAACAAAATATCGTCGAATTAGGCAATATTTTGCTTTTTTTCCACGTTTTTGTGAACTTACTGTTTATTGCTCTTAATTCATTAAAAAAACGATAAAAATTATGCAAACACATAATTGATTAGAAATTAACCTTAAAAACTTAATTTTCAATCAACTATTTGTTTCTCGTTAAAATACTGAGTAAGATATTGGAAAGGGGAGAAGTTCTGTTTTTATTGCATATATCGACGTTTCAGCCGGATTAGAGCGGTTTTACGTGTACATCTTCCATCGGTAATATAAACGGAAAATCAGGAACATTTTAGTTAATTCTAATGAAAACACATTGATTTTTATCATTTGTATTTCAAACAACATTGTCATATGTTGTTCTCCCCTTTTCAATATCTTACTCAGTATTTTAACGAGAAACAAATAGATGATTGAAAATGAAGTATTTAAGGTTATTTTCTGATCAATTATGTGTTTGCATAATTTTTATCGTATTTTTAATGAATTAATAACAATAAACCGAAAATTCACAAACACGTGGAAAAACGGCAAAATATTGCCTACTTCGATAATATTTTGTTTAAATCACATAAAGGAAAAGGGGATGATAAAGGTCAAAATATTGCTAAATTCGATGATATTTATTACAAAAGAAAATGCAAGAAAACTTGCTTAAAAATGCAAAATTTGAAAATTCTGAGATTTGAAGGCCAAATCACATATCGTAAGAAAACATGAAGTAGTATCGAAATATTGGTAGAAACGAATATATATACGTAAAATCAAACTACATGAATAACGTGAAAAAAGTCCCTATATTACCATATTTGAGGATTTTAACTTCAAATCATAGAGCAAGGTTTCGTATTATTTAGATCCAAGAAAAGACATATGACAATGTTGTTTGAAATACAAATGATAAAAATCAATGTGTTTTCATTAGAATTAACTAAAATGTTCCTGATTTTCCGTTTATATTACCGATGGAAGATGGACACGTAAAACCGCTCTAATCCGGCTGAAACGTCGATATATGCAATAAAAACAGAACTTCTCCCCTTTCCAATATCTTACTCAGTATTTTAACGAGAAACAAATAGTTGATTGAAAATTAAGTTTTTAAGGTTAATTTCTAATCAATTATGTGTTTGCATAATTTTTATCGTTTTTTTAATGAATTATGAGCAATAAACTGAAAGTTCACAAAAACGTGGAAAAACAGCAAAATATTGCCTAATTCGACGATATTTTGTTTATATCACATAAAGGAAAAGGGGATGATAAACGTCAAAATATTGCTGAATTCGATGATTTTTAGTACGAAAAAAATGCAAGAAAACTTGCTTAAAATGCAATTTTATGCGAAAATCTGAGATTTGAAAGCCAAAGCACATATCGTGATACTACATGAAATAGTATCGAAATATGGGTAAAAATGAATATATATACGTAATATCAAACTACATGAAAAACGTGAAAAAAGTCATTATTATACCAAATTTGAGGATTTTAACTTCGAATCATAGAGCGACGTTGCGTATTATTTAGATCCAAGAAAAGACATGACAATGTCGTTTGAAATACAAACGATAAAAATCAATGTGTTTTCATTAAAATTAACTAAAATGTTCCTGATTTCCCGTTTATATTCCCGATGGAAGATGTACACGTAAAACCACTCTAATCCGGCTGAAACGTCGATATATGCAATAAAAACAGAACTTCTCCCCTTTCCAATATCTTACTCAGTATTTTAACGAGAAACAAATAGTTGATTGAAAATTAAGTGTTCAAGGTTAATTTCTAATCAATTATGTGTTTGCATAATTTTTATCGTATTTTTAATGAATGAAGAGCAATAAACTGAAAGTTCACAAAAACGTGGAAAAACAGCAAAATATTGCCTAATTCGATGATATTTTGTTTATATCACATAAAGGAAAAGGGGATGATAAACGTCAAAATATTGCTGAATTCGATGATTTTTAGTACGAAACAAAATGGAAGAAAACTTGCTTAAAATGCAATTTTATGCGAAAATCTTAGATTTGAAGGCCAAAGCACATATCGTGATACTACATAAAATAGTATCGAAATATTGCTAAAAATGAATAAATATACGTAATATCAAACTACATGAAAAACGTGAAAAAAGTCATTATTATACCAAATTTGAGGATTTTAACTTCGAATCATAGAGCGACGTTTCGTATTTTTTAGACCCTAGAAAAGACGTATAAAGATGTTGCTTCCAATACATATGATAAAAATCAATGTGTTTTCATTAGAATTAACTAAAATGTTCCTGATTTTCCGTTTATATTACCGATGGAAGATGTACACGTAAAACGGCTCTAATCCGGCTGAAACGTCGATATATGCAATAAAAACAGAACTTCTCCCCTTTCCAATATCTACTCAGTATTTTAACGAGAAACAAATAGTTGATTGAAAATTAAGTGTTTAAGGTTAATTTTTAATCAATTATGTGTTTGCATAATTTTTATCGTATTTTTAATGAATTAAGCGCAATTAACTGAAAGTTCACAAAAACGTGGAAAAACAGCAAAATATTGCCTAATTCGACGATATTTTGTTTATATCTCATAAAGGAAAAGGGGATGATAAACGTCAAAATATTGCTGAATTCGATCATTTTTAGTACGAAACAAAATGCAAGAAAACTTGCTTAAAATGCAATTTTATGCGAAAACCTGAGATATGAAGGCCAAAGCACATATCGTGATACTACATGAAATAGTATCGAAATATTGGTAAAAATGAATATATATACGTAATATCAAACTACATGAAAAACGTGAAAAAAGTCATTATTATACCAAATTTAAGGATTTTAACTTCGAATCATAGAGCGACGTTTCGTATTTTTTAGACCCTAGAAAAGACGTATAAAGATGTTGCTTCCAATACAAATGATAAAAATCAATGTGTTTTCATTAGAATTAACTAATATGTTCCTGATTTTCCGTTTATATTACCGATGGAAGATGTACACGTAAAACGGCTCTAATCCGGCTGAAACGTCGATATATGCAATAAAAACAGAACTTCTCCCCTTTTAAATATCTTACTCAGTATTTTAACGAGAAACAAATAGATGATTGAAAATGAAGTATTTAAGGTTATTTTCTGATCAATTATGTGTTTGCATAATTTTTTTCGTATTTTTAATGAATTAATAACAATATACCGAAAATTCACAAACACGTGGAAAAACGGCAAAATATTGCCTACTTCGATAATATTTTGTTTAAATCACATAAAGGAAAAGGGGATGATAAAGGTCAAAATATTGCTAAATTCGATGATATTTATTACAAAAGAAAATGCAAGAAAACTTGCTTAAAAATGCAAAATTTGAAAATTTTGAGATTTGAAGGCCAAATCACATATCGTAAGAAATCATGAAGTAGTATCGAAATATTGGTAGAAACGAATATATATACGTAAAATCAAACTACATGAATAACGTGAAAAAAGTCCCTATATTACCATATTTGAGGATTTTAACTTCAAATCATAGAGCGAGGTTTCGTATTATTTAGATCCAAGAAAAGACATATGACAATGTTGTTTGAAATACAAATGATAAAAATCAATGTGTTTTCATTAGAATTAACTAAAATGTTCCTGATTTTCCGTTTATATTACCGATGGAAGATGGACACGTAAAACCGCTCTAATCCGGCTGAAACGTCGATATATGCAATAAAAACAGAACTTCTCCCCTTTCCAATATCTTACTCAGTATTTTAACGAGAAACAAATAGTTGATTGAAAATTAAGTTTTTAAGGTTAATTTCTAATCAATTATGTGTTTGCATAATTTTTATCGTTTTTTTAATGAATTAAGAGCAATAAACACAGTAAGTTCACAAAAACGTGGAAAAAAAGCAAAATATTGCCTAATTCGACGATATTTTGTTTATATCACATAAAGGAAAAGGGGATGATAAACGTCAAAATATTGCTGAATTCGATGATTTTTAGTACGAAACAAAATGCAAGAAAACTTGCTTAAAAATGCAAAATTTGAAAATTCTGAGATTTGAAGGCCAAATCACATATCGTCAGAAAACATGAAGTAGTATCGAAATATTGGTAAAAGCGAATATATATACGTAAAATCAAACTACATGAATAACGTGAAAAAAGTCACTATATTACCATATTTGAGGATTTTAACTTCAAATCATAGAGCGAGGTTTCGTATTATTTAGATCCAAGAAAAGACATATGACAATGTTGTTTGAAATACAAATGATAAAAAGCAATGTGTTTTCATTAGAATTAACTAAAATGTTCCTGATTTTAAGTTTATATTACCGATGGAAGATGTACACGTAAAACGCTGTAATCCGGCTGAAACGTCGATATATGCAATAAAAACAGAACTTCTCCCCTTTCCAATATCTACTCAGTATTTTAACGAGAAACAAATAGTTGATTGAAAATTAAATGTTTAAGGTTAATTTTTAATCAATTATGTGTTTGCATAATTTTTATCGTATTTTTAATAAATTAAGCGCAATTAACTGAAAGTTCACAAAAACAAACTTGCTTAAAATGCAATTTTATGCGAAAACCTGAGATATGAAGGCCAAAGCACATATCGTGATACTACATGAAATAGTATCGAAATATTGGTAAAAATGAATATATATACGTAATATCAAACTACATGAAAAACGTGAAAAAAGTCATTATTATACCAAATTTAAGGATTTTAACTTCGAATCATAGAGCGACGTTTCGTATTTTTTAGACCCTAGAAAAGACGTATAAAGATGTTGCTTCCAATACAAATGATAAAAATCAATGTGTTTTCATTAGAATTAACTAAAATGTTCCTGATTATCCGTTTATATTACCGATGGAAGATGTACACGCAAAACGGCTCTAATCCGGCTGAAACGTCGATATATGCAATAAAAACAGAACTTCTCCCCTTTTCAATATCTTACTCAGTATTTTAAGGAGAAACAAATAGATGATTGAAAATGAAGTATTTAAGGTTATTTTCTGATCAATTACGTGTTTGCATAATTTTTATCGTATATTTAATGATTTAAGAGCAAAAAACTGAAAGTTACAAAAACGTGGAAAAACAGCAGAATATTGCCTAATTCGATGATTTTGTTTATATCACACAAAGGAAAAGGGGATGATAAACGTCAAAATATTGCTAAATTCGATGATTTTTAGTACAAAAGAAAATGCAAGAAAACTTGCTTAAAAATGCAAAATTTGAAAATTCTGAGATTTGAAGGCCAAATCACATATCGTGAGAAAACTTGAAGTAGTATCGAAATATTGGTAAAAACGAATATATATACGGAAAATCAAACTACATGAATAACGTGAAAAAAGTCACTATATTACCATATTTGAGGATTTTAACTTCAAATCATAGAGCGAGGTTTCGTATTATTTAGATCCAAGAAAAGACATATGACAATGTTGTTTCTAATACAAATGATAAAAAATCAATGTGTTTTCATTAGAATTAACTAAAATGTTCCTGATTTTCCGTTTATATTACCGATGGAAGATGTACACGTAAAACCGCTCTAATCCGGCTGAAACGTCGATAAATGCAATAAAAACAGAACTTCTCCCCTTTCCAATATCTTACTCAGTATTTTAACGAGAAACAAATAGTTGATTGAAAATTAAGTGTTTAAGGTTAATTTCTAATCAATTATGTGTTTGCATAATTTTTATCGTATTTTTAATGAATTAAGAGCAATAAACTGAAAGTTCACAAAAACGTGGAAAAACAGCAAAATATTGCCTAATTCGATGATATTTTGTTTATATCACACAAAGGAAAAGGGGATGATAAACGTCAAAATATTGCTAAATTCCACGATTTTTAGTACAAAAGAAAATGCAAAAAAAACTTGCTTAAAATGCAATTTTATACGAAAATCTGAGATTTGAAAGGCAAAGCACATATCGTGATACTACATGAAATAGTATCGAAATATTGGCAAAAATGAATATATTTACGTAATATCAAACTACAGGAAAAACGTAAAAAAAAGTCATTATTATACCAAATTTGAGGATTTTAACTTCGAATCATAGAGGAGACGTTTCGTATTTTTTAGACCCTAGAAAAGACGTATAAAGATGTTGCTTCCAATACAAATGATAAAAATCAATGTGTTTTCATTAGAATTAACTAAAATGTTCCTGATTTTCCGTTTATATTACTGATGGAAGATGTACACGTAAAACGGCTCTAATCCGGCTGAAACGTCGATATATGCAATAAAAACAGAACTTCTCCCCTTTTCAATATCTTACTCAGTATTTTAACGAGAAACAAATAGTTGATTGAAAATTAAGTGTTTAAGGTTAATTTATAATCAATTATGTGTTTGCATAATTTTTATCGTATTTTTAATGAATTAAGAGCAATAAACTAAAAGTTCACAAAAACGTGGAAAAACAGCAAAATATTGCCTAATTCGATTATATTTTGTTTATATCACATAAAGGAAAAGGAGATTATAAACGTCAAAATATTTTTGAATTCGATGATTTTTAGTACGAAGCAAAATGCAAGAAAACTTGCTTAAAATGCAATTTTATGCGAAAATCTGAGATTTGAAGGCCAAAGCACATATCGTGATACTACATGAAATAGTATCGAAATATTGGTAAAAATGAATATATATACGTAATATCAAACTACATGAAAAACGTGAAAAAAGTCATTATTATATCAAATTTGAGGATTTTAACTTCGAATCATAGAGCGACGTTTCGTATTTTTTAGACCCTAGAAAAGACGTATAAAGATGTTGCTTCCAATACAAATGATAAAAATCAGTGTTTTCATTAGAATTAACTAAAATGTTCCTGATTATCCGTTTATATTACCGATGGAAGATGTACACGCAAAACGGCTCTAATCCGGCTGAAACGTCGATATATGCAATAAAAACAGAACTTCTCCCCTTTTCAATATCTTACTCAGTATTTTAAGGAGAAACAAATAGATGATTGAAAATGAAGTATTTAAGGTTATTTTCTGATCAATTACGTGTTTGCATAATTTTTATCGTATATTTAATGATTTAAGAGCAAAAAACTGAAAGTTACAAAAACGTGGAAAAACAGCAGAATATTGCCTAATTCGATGATATTTTGTTTATATCACACAAAGGAAAAGGGGATGATAAACGTCAAAATATTGCTAAATTCGATGATTTTTAGTACAAAAGAAAATGCAAGAAAACTTGCTTAAAAATGCAAAATTTGAAAATTCTGAGATTTGAAGGCCAAATCACATATCGTGAGAAAACTTGAAGTAGTATCGAAATATTGGTAAAAACGATATATATACGGAAAATCAAACTACATGAATAACGTGAAAAAAGTCACTATATTACCATATTTGAGGATTTTAACTTCAAATCATAGAGCGAGGTTTTATTATTTAGATCCAAGAAAAGACATATGACAATGTTGTTTCTAATACAAATGATAAAAAATCAATGTGTTTTCATTAGAATTAACTAAAATGTTCCTGATTTTCCGTTTATATTACCGATGGAAGATGTACACGTAAAACCGCTCTAATCCGGCTGAAACGTCGATAAATGCAATAAAAACAGAACTTCTCCCCTTTCCAATATCTTACTCAGTATTTTAACGAGAAACAAATAGTTGATTGAAAATTAAGTGTTTAAGGTTAATTTCTAATCAATTATGTGTTTGCATAATTTTTATCGTATTTTTAATGAATTAAGAGCAATAAACTGAAAGTTCACAAAAACGTGGAAAAACAGCAAAATATTGCCTAATTCGATGATATTTTGTTTATATCACACAAAGGAAAAGGGGATGATAAACGTCAAAATATTGCTAAATTCCACGATTTTTAGTACAAAAGAAAATGCAAAAAAAACTTGCTTAAAATGCAATTTTATACGAAAATCTGAGATTTGAAAGCCAAAGCACATATCGTGATACTACATGAAATAGTATCGAAATATTGGCAAAAATGAATATATTTACGTAATATCAAACTACAGGAAAAACGTAAAAAAAGTCATTATTATACCAAATTTGAGGATTTTAACTTCGAATCATAGAGGAGACGTTTCGTATTTTTTAGACCCTAGAAAAGACGTATAAAGATGTTGCTTCCAATACAAATGATAAAAATCAATGTGTTTTCATTAGAATTAACTAAAATGTTCCTGATTTTCCGTTTATATTACTGATGGAAGATGTACACGTAAAACGGCTCTAATCCGGCTGAAACGTCGATATATGCAATAAAAACAGAACTCCCCTTTTCAATATCTTACTCAGTATTTTAACGAGAAACAAATAGATGATTGAAAATGAAGTATTTAAGGTTATTTTCTGATCAATTATGTGTTTGCATAATTTTTATCGTTTTTTAATGAATTAAGAGCAATAAACTGAAAGTTCACAAAAACGTGGAAAAACGGCAAAATATTGCCCAATTCGATGATATTTTGTTTAAATCACATAAAGGAAAAGGGGATGATAAAGGTCAAAATATTGCTGAATTCCACGATTTTTAGTACAAAAGAAAATGCAAAAAAACTTGCTTAAAATGCAATTTTATACGAAAATCTGAGATTTGAAAGCCAAAGCACATATCGTGATACAGAACTTCTCCCCTTTCCAATATCTTACTCAGTATTTTAACGAGAAACAAATAGTTGATTGAAAATTAAGTTTTTAAGGTTAATTTCTAATCAATTATGTGTTTGCATAATTTTTATCGTTTTTTTAATGAATTAAGAGCAATAAACTGAAAGTTCACAAAAACGTGGAAAAACAGCAAAATATTGCCTAATTCGACGATATTTTGTTTATATCACATAAAGGAAAAGGGGATGATAAACGTCAAAATATTGCTGAATTCGATGATTTTTAGTACGAAACAAAATGCAAGAAAACTTGCTTAAAATGCAATTTTATGCGAAATCTGAGATTTGAAGGCCAAAGCACATATCGTGATACTACATGAAATAGTATCGAAATATGGGTAAAAATGAATATATATACGTAATATCAAACTACATGAAAAACGTGAAAAAAGTCATTATTATACCAAATTTGAGGATTTTAACTTCGAATCATAGAGCGACGTTGCGTATTATTTAGATCCAAGAAAAGACATATGACAATGTCGTTTGAAATACAAACGATAAAAATCAATGTGTTTTCATTAAAATTAACTAAAATGTTCCTGATTTCCCGTTTATATTCTCGATGGAAGATGTACACGTAAAACCGCTCTAATCCGGCTGAAACGTCGATATATGCAAAAAAACAGAACTTCTCCCCTTTCCAATATCTTACTCAGTATTTTAACGAGAAACAAATAGATGATTGAAAATGAAGTATTTAAGGTTATTTTCTGATCAATTATGTGTTTGCATAATTTTTATCGTTTTTTAATGAATTAAGAGCAATAAACTGAAAGTTCACAAAAACGTGGATAAACGGCAAAATATTGCCCAATTCGATGATATTTTGTTTAAATCACATAAAGGAAAAGGGGATGATAAAGGTCAAAATATTGTTGAATTCCACGATTTTTAGTACAAAAGAAAATGCAAAAAAACTTGCTTAAAATGCAATTTTATACGAAAATCTGAGATTTGAAAGCCAAAGCACATATCGTGATACTACATGAAATAGTATCGAAATATTGGCAAAAATGAATATATTTACGTAATATCAAACTACAGGAAAAACGTAAAAAAAGTCATTATTATACCAAATTTGAGGATTTTAACTTCGAATCATAGAGCGACGTTTCGTATTTTTTAGACCCTAGAAAAGACGTATAAAGATGTTGCTTCCAATACAAATGATAAAAATCAATGTGTTTTCATTAGAATTAACTAAAATGTTCCTGATTTTCCGTTTATATTACCGATGGAAGATGTACACGTAAAACGGCTCTAATCCGGCTGAAACGTCGATATATGCAATAAAAACAGAACTTCTCCCCTTTTCAATATCTTACTCAGTATTTTAACGAGAAACAAATAGATGATTGAAAATGAAGTATTTAGAGTTATTTTCTGATCAATTTATGTGTTTGCATAATTTTTATCGTATATTTAATGAATTAAGAGCAATAAACTGAAAGTTCACAAAAACATGGAAAAACAGCAAAATATTGCCTAATTCGATGATTTTGTTTATATCACACAAAGGAAAAGGGGATGATAAACGTCAAAATATTGCTAAATTCGATGATTTTTAGTACGAAACAAAATGCAAGAAAACTTGCTTAAAAATGCAAAATTTGAAAATTCTGAGATTTGAAGGCCAAATCACATATCGTGAGAAAACATGAAGTAGTATCGAAATGTTGGTAAAAGCGAATATATATACGTAAAATCAAACTACATGAATAACGTGAAAAAAGTCACTATATTACCATATTTGAGGATTTTAACTTCAAATCATAGAGCGAGGTTTCGTATTATTTAGATCCAAGAAAAGACATATGACAATGTTGTTTCAAATACAAATGATAAAAATCAATGTGTTTTCATTAAAATTAACTAAAATGTTCCTGATTTTCCGTTTATATTACCGATGGAAGATATACACGTAAAACCGCTCTAATCCGGCTGAAACGTCGATATATGCAATAAAAACAGAACTTCTCCCCTTTCCAATATCTTACTCAGTATTTTAACGAGAAACAAATAGTTGATTGAAAATTAAGTGTTTAAGGTTAATTTCTAATCAATTATGTGTTTGCATAATTTTTATCGTATTTTTAATGAATTAAGAGCAATAAACTAAAAGTTCACAAAAACGTGGAAAAACAGCAAAATATTGCCTAATTCGATTATATTTTGTTTATATCACATAAAGGAAAAGGAGATTATAAACGTCAAAATATTTTTGAATTCGATGATTTTTAGTACGAAGCAAAATGCAAGAAAACTTGCTTAAAATGCAATTTTATGCGAAAATCTGAGATTTGAAGGCCAAAGCACATATCGTGATACTACATGAAATAGTATCGAAATATTGGTAAAAATGAATATATATATACGTAATATCAAACTACATGAAAAACGTGAAAAAAGTCATTATTATACCAAATTTGAGGATTTTAACTTCGAATCATAGAGCGACGTTTCGTATTTTTTAGACCCTAGAAAAGACGTATAAAGATGTTGCTTCCAATACAAATGATAAAAATCAGTGTTTCATTAGAATTAACTAAAATGTTCCTGATTATCCGTTTATATTACCGATGGAAGATGTACACGCAAAACGGCTCTAATCCGGCTGAAACGTCGATATATGCAATAAAAACAGAACTTCTCCCCTTTTCAATATCTTACTCAGTATTTTAAGGAGAAACAAATAGATGATTGAAAATGAAGTATTTAAGGTTATTTTCTGATCAATTATGTGTTTGCATAATTTTTATCGTATATTTAATGAATTAATAACAATAAACTGAAAATTCACAAAAACGTGGAAAAACGGCAAAATATTGCCTAATTCGATGATATTTTGTTTAAATCACATAAAGGAAAAAGGGATGATAAAGGTCAAAATATTGCTAAATTCGATGATTTTTAGTACAAAAGAAAATGCAAGAAAACTTGCTTAAAAATGCAAAATTTGAAAATTCTGAGATTTGAAGGCCAAATCACATATCGTGAGAAAACATGAAGTAGTATAGAAATATTGGTAAAACGAATATATATACGTAAAATCAAACTACATGAATAACGTGAAAAAAGTCACTATATTACCATATTTGAGGATTTTAACTACAAATCATAGAGCGAGGTTTCGTATTATTTAGATCCAAGAAAAGACATATGACAATGTTGTTTGAAATACAAATGATAAAAATCAATGTGTTTTCATTAGAATTAACTAAAATGTTCCTGATTTTCCGTTTATATTACCGATGGAAGATGTACACGTAAAACCGCTCTAATCCGGCTGAAACGTCGATATATGCAATAAAAACAGAACTTCTCCCTTTCCAATATCTTACTCAGTATTTTAACGAGAAACAAATAGTTGATTGAAAATTAAGTGTTTAAGATTAATTTCTAATCAATTATGTGTTTGCATAATTTTTATCGTATTTTTAATGAATTAGGAGCAATAAACTGAAAGTTCAAAAAAACGTGGAAAAACAGCAAAATATTGCCTAATTCGATGATATTTTGTTTATATCACATAAAGGAAAAGGGGATGATAAACGTCAAAATATTGCTGAATTCGATGATTTTTAGTACGAAGCAAAATGCAAGAAAACTTGCTTAAAATGCAATTTTATGCGAAAATCTGAGATTTGAAGGCCAAAGCACATATCGTGATACTACATGAAATAGTATCGAAATATTGGTAAAAATGAATATATATACGTAATATCAAACTACATGAAAAACGTGAAAAAAGTCATTATTATACCAAATTTAAGGATTTTAACTTCGAATCATAGAGCGACGTTTCGTATTTTTTAGACCCTAGGAAAGACGTATAAAGATGTTGCTTCCAATACAAATGATAAAAATCAATGTGTTTTCATTAGAATTAACTAAAATGTTCCTGATTTTCCGTTTATATTACCGATGGAAGATGTACACGTAAAACGGCTCTAATCCGGCTGAAACGTCGATATATGCAATAAAAACAGAACTTCTCCCCTTTTCAATATCTTACTCAGTATTTTAACGAGAAACAAATAGATGATTGAAAATGAAGGGTTTAAGGTTATTTTCTGATCAATTATGTGTTTGCATAATTTTTATCGTATATTTAATGAATTAATAACAATAAACTGAAAATTCACAAAAACGTGGAAAAACGGCAAAATATTGCCTAATTCGATGATATTTTGTTTAAATCACATAAAGGAAAAAGGGATGATAAAGGTCAAAATATTGCTAAATTCGATGATTTTTAGTACAAAAGAAAATGCAAGAAAACTTGCTTAAAAATGCAAAATTTGAAAATTCTGAGATTTGAAGGCCAAATCACATATCGTGAGAAAACATGAAGTAGTATAGAAATATTGGTAAAACGAATATATATACGTAAAATCAAACTACATGAATAACGTGAAAAAAGTCACTATATTACCATATTTGAGGATTTTAACTACAAATCATAGAGCGAGGTTTCGTATTATTTAGATCCAAGAAAAGACATATGACAATGTTGTTTGAAATACAAATGATAAAAATCAATGTGTTTTCATTAGAATTAACTAAAATGTTCCTGATTTTCCGTTTATATTACCGATGGAAGATGTACACGTAAAACCGCTCTAATCCGGCTGAAACGTCGATATATGCAATAAAAACAGAACTTCTCCCCTTTCCAATATCTTACTCAGTATTTTAACGAGAAACAAATAGTTGATTGAAAATTAAGTGTTTAAGATTAATTTCTAATCAATTATGTGTTTGCATAATTTTTATCGTATTTTTAATGAATTAGGAGCAATAAACTGAAAGTTCAAAAAAACGTGGAAAAACAGCAAAATATTGCCTAATTCGATGATATTTTGTTTATATCACATAAAGGAAAAGGGGATGATAAACGTCAAAATATTGCTGAATTCGATGATTTTTAGTACGAAGCAAAATGCAAGAAAACTTGCTTAAAATGCAATTTTATGCGAAAATCTGAGATTTGAAGGCCAAAGCACATATCGTGATACTACATGAAATAGTATGAAATATTGGTAAAAATGAATATATATACGTAATATCAAACTACATGAAAAACGTGAAAAAAGTCATTATTATACCAAATTTAAGGATTTTATCTTCGAATCATAGAGCGACGTTTCGTATTTTTTAGACCCTAGGAAAGACGTATAAAGATGTTGCTTCCAATACAAATGATAAAAATCAATGTGTTTTCATTAGAATTAACTAAAATGTTCCTGATTTTCCGTTTATATTACCGATGGAAGATGTACACGTAAAACGGCTCTAATCCGGCTGAAACGTCGATATATGCAATAAAAACAGAACTTCTCCCCTTTTCAATATCTTACTCAGTATTTTAACGAGAAACAAATAGATGATTGAAAATGAAGGGTTTAAGGTTATTTTCTGATCAATTATGTGTTTGCATAATTTTTATCGTATATTTAATGAATTAATAACAATAAACTGAAAATTCACAAAAACGCTGAAAAACGGCAAAATATTGCCTAATTCGATGATATTTTGTTTAAATCACATAAAGGAAAAGGGGATGATAAATGTCAAAATATTGCTAAATTCGATGATTTTTAGAACAAAAGAAAATGCAAGAAAATTTGCTAAAAAATGCAAAATTTGAAAATTCTGAGATTTGAAGGCCAAATCACATATCGTGAGAAAACATGAAGTAGTATCGAAATATTGGTAAAAACGAATATATATACGTAAAATCAAACTACATGAATAACGTGAAAAAAGTCACTATATTACCATATTTGAGGATTTTAACTTCAAATCATAGAGCGACGTTTCGTATTATTTAGATCCAAGAAAAGACATATGACAATGTCGTTTGAAATACAAATGATAAAAATCAATGTGTTTTCATTAGAATTAACTAAAATGTTCCTGATTTTCCGTTTATATTACCGATGGAAGATGTACACGTAAAACCGCTCTAATCCGGCTGAAACGTCGATATATGCAATAAAAACAGAACTTCTCCCCTTTCCAATATCTACTCAGTATTTTAACGAGAAACAAATAGTTGATTGAAAATTAAGTGTTTAAGGTTAATTTTTAATCAATTATGTGTTTGCATAATTTTTATCGTATTTTTAATGAATTAAGCGCAATTAACTGAAAGTTCACAAAAACGTGGAAAAACAGCAAAATATTGCCTAATTCGACGATATTTTGTTAATATCTCATAAAGGAAAAGGGGATGATAAACGTCAAAATATTGCTGAATTCGATGATTTTTAGTACGAAACAAAATGCAAGAAAACTTGCTTAAAATGCAATTTTATGCGAAAACCTGAGATATGAAGGCCAAAGCACATATCGTGATACTACATGAAATAGTATCGAAATATTGGTAAAAATTAATATATATACGTAATATCAAACTACATGAAAAACGTGAAAAAAGTCATTATTATACCAAATTTAAGGATTTTTACTTCGAATCATAGAGCGACGTTTCGTATTTTTTAGACCCTAGAAAAGACGTATAAAGATGTTGCTTCCAATACAAATGATAAAAATCAATGTGTTTTCATTAGAATTAACTAAAATGTTCCTGATTTTCCGTTTATATTACCGATGGAGATGTACACGTAAAACGGCTCTAATCCGGCTGAAACGTCGATATATGCAATAAAAACAGAACTTCTCCCCTTTTCAATATCTTACTCAGTATTTTAACGAGAAACAAATAGATGATTGAAAATGAAGTATTTAAGGTTATTTTCTGATCAATTATGTGTTTGCATAATTTTTATCGTATTTTAATGAATTAATAACAATAAACCGAAAATTCACAAAAACGTGGAAAAACTGCAAAATATTGCCTAATTCGATAATATTTTGTTTAAATCACATTAAGGAAAAGGAGATGATAAAGGTCAAAATATTGCTAAATTCAATGATATTTATTACAAAAGAAAATGCAAGAAAACTTGCTTAAAAATGCAAAATTTGAAAATTCTGAGATTTGAAGGCCAAATCACATATCGTAAGAAAACATGAAGTTGTATCGAAATATTGGTAGAAACGAATATATATACGTAAAATCAAACAATATGAATAACGTGAAAAAAGTCACTATATTACCATATTTGAGGATTTTAACTTCAAATCATAGAGCGAGGTTTCGTATTATTTAGATCCAAGAAAAGACATATGACAATGTTGTTTGAAATACAAATGATAAAAATCAATGTGTTTT
This sequence comes from Procambarus clarkii, assembly GCF_040958095.1. Lineage (NCBI taxonomy): Eukaryota > Metazoa > Arthropoda > Malacostraca > Decapoda > Cambaridae > Procambarus > Procambarus clarkii. Next base: position 35,150,788 of record NC_091151.1, read on the forward strand.
CATTAGAATTAACTAAAATGTTCCTGATTTTCCGTTTATATTACCGATGGAAGATGTACACGTAAAACCGCTCTAATCCGGCTGAAACGTCGATATATGCAATAAAAACAGAACTTCTCCCCTTTCCAATATCTTACTCAGTATTTTAACGAGAAACAAATAGTTGATTGAAAATTAAGTGTTTAAGGTAAATTTCTAATCAATTATGTGTTTGCATAATTTTTATCGTATTTTTAATGAATTAGAGCAATAAACTGAAAGTTCACAAAAACGTGGAAAAACAGCAAAATATTGCCTAATTCGATGATATTTTGTTTATATCACATAAAGGAAAAGGGGATGATAAACGTCAAAATATTGCTGAATTCGATGATTTTTAGTACGAAGCAAAATGCAAGAAAACTTGCTTAAAATGCAATTTTATGCGAAAATCTGAGATTTGAAGGCCAAAGCACATATCGTGATACTACATGAAATAGTATCGAAATATTGGTAAAAATGAATATATATACGTAATATCAAACTACATGAAAAACGTGAAAAAAGTCATTATTATACCAAATTTGAGGATTTTAACTTCGAATCATAGAGCGACGTTTCGTATTTTTTAGACCCTAGAAAAGACGTATAAAGATGTTGCTTCCAATACAAATGATAAAAATCAATGTGTTTTCATTAGAATTAACTAAAATGTTCCTGATTTTCCGTTTATATTACCGATGGAAGATGTACACGTAAAACGGCTCTAATCCGGCTGAAACGTCGATATATGCAATAAAAACAGAACTTCTCCCCTTTTCAATATCTTACTCAGTATTTTAACGTGAAACAAATAGATGATTGAAAATGAAGGGTTTAAGGTTATTTTCTGATCAATTATGTGTTTGCATAATTTTTATCGTATATTTAATGAATTAATAACAATAAACTGAAAATTCACAAAAACGTGGAAAAACGGCAAAATATTGCCTAATTCGATGATATTTTGTTTAAATCACATAAAGGAAAAGGGGATGATAAATGTCAAAATATTGCTAAATTCGATGATTTTTAGTACAAAAGAATTCATCGGTAACTTCCATCGGTAACTTTGTTTAAATCACATAAAGGAAAAAGGGATGATAAAGGTCAAAATATTGCTAAATTCGATTTTTAGTACAAAAGAAAATGCAAGAAAACTTGCTTAAAATGCAAAATTTGAAAATTCTGAGATTTGAAGGCCAAATCACATATCGTGAAAACATGAAGTAGTATAGAAATATTGGAAAAACGAATATATATACGTAAAATCAAACTACATGAATAACGTGAAAAAAGTCACTATATTACCATATTTGAGGATTTTAACTTCAAATCATAGAGCGAGGTTTCGTATTATTTAGATCCAAGAAAAGACATATGACAATGTTGTTTGAAATACAAATGATAAAAATCAATGTGTTTTCATTAGAATTAACTAAAATGTTCCTGATTTTCCGTTTATATTACCGATGGAAGATGTACACGTAAAACCGCTCTAATCCGGCTGAAACGTCGATATATGCAATAAAAACAGAACTTCTCCCCTTTCCAATATCTTACTCAGTATTTTAACGAGAAACAAATAGATGATTGAAAATGAAGTATTTAAAGTAATTTTCTGATCAATTATGTGTTTGCATAATTTTTATCGTATATTTAATGAATTAATAACAATAAACTGAAAATTCACAAAAACGTGGAAAAACGGCAAAATATTGCCTAATTCGATGATATTTTGTTTAAATCACATAAAGGAAAAAGGGATGATAAAGGTCAAAATATTGCTAAATTCGATGATTTTTAGTACAAAAGAAAATGCAAGAAAACTTGCTTAAAAATGCAAAATTTGAAAATTCTGAGATTTGAAGGCCAAATCACATATCATAAGAAAACATGAAGTAGTATCGAAATATTGGTAGAAACGAATATATATACGTAAAATCAAACTACATGAATAACGTGAAAAAATTCACTATATTACCATATTTGAGGATTTTAACTTCAAATCATAGAGCGAGGTTTCGTATTATTTAGATCCAAGAAAAGACATATGACAATGTTGTTTGAAATACAAATGATAAAAATCAATGTGTTTTCATTAGAATTAACTAAAATGTTCCTGATTTTCCGTTTATATTACCGATGGAAGATGTACACGTAAAACCGCTCTAATCCGGCTGAAACGTCGATATATGCAATAAAAACAGAACTTCTCCCTTTCCAATATCTTACTCAGTATTTTAACGTGAAACAAATAGATGATTGAAAATGAAGGGTTTAAGGTTATTTCTGATCAATTATGTGTTTGCATAATTTTTATCGTATATTTAATGAATTAATAACAATAAACTGAAAATTCACAAAAACGTGGAAAAACGGCAAAATATTGCCTAATTCGATGATATTTTGTTTAAATCACATAAAGGAAAAGGGGATGATAAATGTCAAAATATGCTAAATTCGATGATTTTTAGTACAAAAGAATTCATCGGTAACTTCCATCGGTAACTTTGTTTAAATCACATAAAGGAAAAAGGGATGATAAAGGTCAAAATATTGCTAAATTCGATGATTTTTAGTACAAAAGAAAATGCAAGAAAACTTGCTTAAAATGCAAAATTTGAAAATTCTGAGATTTGAAGGCCAAATCACATATCGTGAGAAAACATGAAGTAGTATAGAAATATTGGAAAAACGAATATATATACGTAAAATCAAACTACATGAATAACGTGAAAAAAGTCACTATATTACCATATTTGAGGATTTTAACTTCAAATCATAGAGCGAGGTTTCGTATTATTTAGATCCAAGAAAAGACATATGACAATGTTGTTTGAAATACAAATGATAAAAATCAATGTGTTTTCATTAGAATTAACTAAAATGTTCCTGATTTTCCGTTTATATTACCGATGGAAGATGTACACGTAAAACCGCTCTAATCCGGCTGAAACGTCGATATATGCAATAAAAACAGAACTTCTCCCCTTTCCAATATCTTACTCAGTATTTTAACGAGAAACAAATAGATGATTGAAAATGAAGTATTTAAAGTAATTTTCTGATCAATTATGTGTTTGCATAATTTTTATCGTATATTTAATGAATTAATAACAATAAACTGAAAATTCACAAAAACGTGGAAAAACGGCAAAATATTGCCTAATTCGATGATATTTTGTTTAAATCACATAAAGGAAAAAGGGATGATAAAGGTCAAAATATTGCTAAATTCGATGATTTTTAGTACAAAAGAAAATGCAAGAAAACTTGCTTAAAAATGCAAAATTTGAAAATTCTGAGATTTGAAGGCCAAATCACATATCATAAGAAAACATGAAGTAGTATCGAAATATTGGTAGAAACGAATATATATACGTAAAATCAAACTACATGAATAACGTGAAAAAATTCACTATATTACCATATTTGAGGATTTTAACTTCAAATCATAGAGCGAGGTTTCGTATTATTTAGATCCAAGAAAAGACATATGACAATGTTGTTTGAAATACAAATGATAAAAATCAATGTGTTTTCATTAGAATTAACTAAAATGTTCCTGATTTTCCGTTTATATTACCGATGGAAGATGTACACGTAAAACCGCTCTAATCCGGCTGAAACGTCGATATATGCAATAAAAACAGAACTTCTCCCCTTTCCAATATCTTACTCAGTATTTTAACGAGAAACAAATAGTTGATTGAAAATTAAGTGTTTAAGGTAAATTTCTAATCAATTATGTGTTTGCATAATTTTTATCGTATTTTTAATGAATTAGAGCAATAAACTGAAAGTTCACAAAAACGTGGAAAAACAGCAAAATATTGCCTAATTCGATGATATTTTGTTTATATCACATAAAGGAAAAGGGGATGATAAACGTCAAAATATTGCTGAATTCGATGATTTTTAGTACGAAGCAAAATGCAAGAAAACTTGCTTAAAATGCAATTTTATGCGAAAATCTGAGATTTGAAGGCCAAAGCACATATCGTGATACTACATGAAATAGTATCGAAATATTGGTAAAAATGAATATATATACGTAATATCAAACTACATGAAAAACGTGAAAAAAGTCATTATTATACCAAATTTGAGGATTTTAACTTCGAATCATAGAGCGACGTTTCGTATTTTTAGACCCTAGAAAAGACGTATAAAGATGTTGCTTCCAATACAAATGATAAAAATCAATGTGTTTTCATTAGAATTAACTAAAATGTTCCTGATTTTCCGTTTATATTACCGATGGAAGATGTACACGTAAAACGGCTCTAATCCGGCTGAAACGTCGATATATGCAATAAAAACAGAACTTCTCCCCTTTTCAATATCTTACTCAGTATTTTAACGAGAAACAAATAGATGATTGAAAATGAAGTATTTAAGGTAATTTTCTGATCAATTATGTGTTTGCATAATTTTTATCGTATATTTAATGAATTAATAACAAAAAACTGAAAATTCACAAAAACGTGGAAAAACGGCAAAATATTGCCTAATTCGATGATATTTTGTTTAAATCACATAAAGGAAAAAGGGATGATAAAGGTCAAAATATTGCTAAATTCGATGATTTTTAGTACAAAAGAAAATGCAAGAAAACTTGCTTAAAAATGCAAAATTTGAAAATTCTGAGATTTGAAGGCCAAATCACATATCGTGAGAAAACATGAAGTAGTATAGAAATATTGGTAAAACGAATATATATACGTAAAATCAAACTACATGAATAACGTGAAAAAAGTCACTATATTACCATATTTGAGGATTTTAACTTCAAATCATAGAGCGAGGTTTCGTATTATTTAGATCCAAGAAAAGACATATGACAATGTTGTTTGAAATACAAATGATAAAAATCAATGTGTTTTCATTAGAATTAACTAAAATGTTCCTGATTTTCCGTTTATATTACCGATGGAAGATGTACACGTAAAACCGCTCTAATCCGGCTGAAACGTCGATATATGCAATAAAAACAGAACTTCTCCCCTTTCCAATATCTTACTCAGTATTTAACGAGAAACAAATAGTTGATTGAAAATTAAGTGTTTAAGATTAATTTCTAATCAATTATGTGTTTGCATAATTTTTATCGTATTTTTAATGAATTAGGAGCAATAAACTGAAAGTTCAAAAAAACGTGGAAAAACAGCAAAATATTGCCTAATTCGATGATATTTTGTTTATATCACATAAAGGAAAAGGGGATGATAAACGTCAAAATATTGCTGAATTCGATGATTTTTAGTACGAAGCAAAATGCAAGAAAACTTGCTTAAAATGCAATTTTATGCGAAAATCTGAGATTTGAAGGCCAAAGCACATATCGTGATACTACATGAAATAGTATCGAAATATTGGTAAAAATGAATATATATACGTAATATCAAACTACATGAAAAACGTGAAAAAAGTCATTATTATACCAAATTTAAGGATTTTAACTTCGAATCATAGAGCGACGTTTCGTATTTTTTAGACCCTAGAAAAGACGTATAAAGATGTTGCTTCCAATACAAATGATAAAAATCAATGTGTTTTCATTAGAATTAACTAAAATGTTCCTGATTTTCCGTTTATATTACCGATGGAAGATGTACACGTAAAACGGCTCTAATCCGGCTGAAACGTCGATATATGCAATAAAACAGAACTTCTCCCTTTTCAATATCTTACTCAGTATTTTAACGAGAAACAAATAGATGATTGAAAATGAAGGGTTTAAGGTTATTTTCTGATCAATTATGTGTTTGCATAATTTTTATCGTATATTTAATGAATTAATAACAAAAACTGAAAATTCACAAAAACGTTGAAAAACGGCAAAATATTGCCTAATTCGATGATATTTTGTTTAAATCACATAAAGGAAAAGGGGATGATAAATGTCAAAATATTGCTAAATTCGATGATTTTTAGTACGAAGCAAAATGCAAGAAAAACTTGCTTAAAATGCAATTTTATGCGAAAATCTGAGATTTGAAGGCCAAAGCACATATCGTGATACTACATGAAATAGTATCGAAATATTGGTAAAAATGAATATATATACGTAATATCAAACTACATGAAAAACGTGAAAAAAGTCATTATTATACCAAATTTGAGGATTTTAACTTCGAATCATAGAGCGACGTTTCGTATTTTTTAGACCCTAGAAAAATGTATAAAGATGTTGCTTCCAATACAAATGATAAAAATCAATGTGTTTTCATTAGAATTAACTAAAATGTTCCTGATTTTCCGTTTATATTACCGATGGAAGATGTACACGTAAAACGGCTCTAATCCGGCTGAAACGTCGATATATGCAATAAAAACAGAACTTCTCCCCTTTTCAATATCTTACTCAGTATTTTAACGAGAAACAAATAGATGATTGAAAATGAAGTATTCAAGGTAATTTTCTGATCAATTATGTGTTTGCATAATTTTTATCGTATATTTAATGAATTAATAACAATAAACTGAAAATTCACAAAACGTGGAAAAACGGCAAAATATTGCCTAATTCGATGATATTTTGTTTAAATCACATAAAGGAAAAAGGGATGATAAAGGTCAAAATATTGCTAAATTCGATGATTTTTAGTACAAAAGAAAATGCAAGAAAACTTGCTTAAAAATGCAAAATTTGAAAATTCTGAGATTTGAAGGCCAAATCACATATCGTAAGAAAACATGAAGTAGTATCGAAATATTGGTAGAAACGAATATATATACGTAAAATCAAACTACATGAATAACGTGAAAAAAGTCACTATATTACCATATTTGAGGATTTTAACTTCAAATCATAGAGCGAGGTTTCGTATTATTTAGATCCAAGAAAAGACATATGACAATGTTGTTTGAAATACAAATGATAAAATCAATGTGTTTTCATTAGAATTAACTAAAATGTTCCTGATTTTCCGTTTATATTACCGATGGAAGATGTACACGTAAAACCGCTCTAATCCGGCTGAAACGTCGATATATGCAATAAAAACAGAACTTCTCCCCTTTCCAATATCTTACTCAGTATTTTAACGAGAAACAAATAGTTGATTGAAAATTAAGTGTTTAAGGTAAATTTCTAATCAATTATGTGTTTGCATAATTTTTATCGTATTTTTAATGAATTAGAGCAATAAACTGAAAGTTCACAAAAACGTGGAAAAACAGCAAAATATTGCCTAATCGATGATATTTTGTTTATATCACATAAAGGAAAAGGGGATGATAAACGTCAAAATACTGCTGAATTCGATGATTTTTAGTACGAAGCAAAATGCAAGAAAACTTGCTTAAAATGCAATTTTATGCGAAAATCTGAGATTTGAAGGCCAAATCACATATCGTGATACTACATGAAATAGTATCGAAATATTGGTAAAAATGAATATATATACGTAATATCAAACTACATGAAAAACGTGAAAAAAGTCATTATTATACCAAATTTGAGGATTTTAACTTCGAATCATAGAGCGACGTTTCGTATTTTTTAGACCCTAGAAAAAATGTATAAAGATGTTGCTTCCAATACAAATGATAAAATCAATGTGTTTTCATTAGAATTAACTAAAATGTTCCTGATTTTCCGTTTATATTACCGATGGAAGATGTACACGTAAAACGGCTCTAATCCGGCTGAAACGTCGATATATGCAATAAAAATAAAACTTCTCCCCTTTTCAATATCTTACTCAGTATTTTAACGAGAAACAAATAGATGATTGAAAATGAAGTATTCAAGGTAGTTTTCTGATCAATTATGTGTTTGCATAATTTTTATCGTATATTTAATGAATTAATAACAATAAACTGAAAATTCACAAAACGTGGAAAAACGGCAAAAATTGCCTAATTCGATGATATTTTGTTTAAATCATATAAAGGAAAAAGGGATGATAAAGGTCAAAATATTGCTAAATTCGATGATTTTTAGTACAAAAGAAAATGCAAGAAAACTTGCTTAAAAATGCAAAATTTGAAAATTCTGAGATTTGAAGGCCAAATCACATATCGTAAGAAAACATGAAGTAGTATCGAAATATTGGTAGAAACGAATATATATACGTAAAATCAAACTACATGAATAACGTGAAAAAAGTCACTATATTACCATATTTGAGGATTTTAACTTCAAATCATAGAGCGAGGTTTCGTATTATTTAGATCCAAGAAAAGACATATGACAATGTTGTTTGAAATACAAATGATAAAAATCAATGTGTTTTCATTAGAATTAACTAAAATGTTCCTGATTTTCCGTTTACATTACCGATGGAAGATGTACACGTAAAACCGCTCTAATCCGGCTGAAATGTCGATATATGCAATAAAAACAGAACTTCTCCCCTTTCCAATATCTTACTCAGTATTTTAACGAGAAACAAATAGTTGATTGAAAATTAAGTGTTTAAGGTTAATTTCTAATCAATTATGTGTTTGCATAATTTTTATCGTATTTTTAATGAATTAAGAGCAATAAACTGAAAGCTCACAAAAACGTGGAAAAACAGCAAAATATTGCCTAATTCGATGATATTTTGTTTATATCACATAAAGGAAAAGGGATGATAAACGTCAAAATATTGCTGAATTCGATGATTTTTAGTACGAAGCAAAGGCAAGAAAACTTGCTTAAAATGCAATTTTATGCGAAAATCTGAGATTTGAAGGCCAAAGCACATATCGTGATACTACATGAAATAGTATCGAAATATTGGTAAAAATGAATATATATACGTAATATCAAACTACATGAAAAACGTGAAAAAAGTCATTATTATACCAAATTTGAGGATTTTAACTTCGAATCATAGAGCGACGTTTCGTATTTTATAGACCCTAGAAAAGACGTATAAAGATGTTGCTTCCAATACAAATGATAAAATCAATGTGTTTTCATTAGAATTAACTAAAATGTTCCTGATTTTCCGTTTATATTACCGATGGAAGATGTACACGTAAAACGGCTCTAATCCGGCTGAAACGTCGATATATGCAATAAAAACAGAACTTCTCCCCTTTTCAATATCTTACTCAGTATTTTAACGAGAAACAAATAGATGATTGAAAATGAAGTATTTAAGGTAATTTTCTGATCAATTATGTGTTTGCATAATTTTTATCGTATATTTAATGAATTAATAACAAAAAACTGAAAATTCACAAAAACGTGGAAAAACGGAAGATATACACGTAAAACGGCTCTAATCCGGCTGAAACGTCGATATATGCAATAAAAACCGAACTTCTCCCCTTTTCAATATCTTACTCCAGTATTTAACGAGAAACAAATAGATGATTGAAAATGAAGTATTTAAGGTTATTTTCTAATCAATTATGTGTTTGCATAATTTTTATCGTATATTTAATGAATTAAGAGCAATAAACTGAAAGTTCACAAAAACGTGGAAAAACAGCAAAATATTGCCTAATTTGATGATATTTTGTAAATATCACATAAGGAAAAGGGGATGATAAACGTCAAAATATTGCTAAATTCAATGATTTTTAGTACGAAACAAAATGCAAGAAACTTGCTTAAAAATGCAAATTTGAAAATTCTGAGATTTGAAGGTCAAATCTCATATCGTGAGAAAACTTGAAGTAGTATCGATATATTGGTAAAAACAAATATATATACGGAAAATCAAACTACATGAATAACGTGAAAAAGTCACTATATTACCATATTTGAGGATTTTAACTTCAAATCATAGAACGAGGTTTCGTATATTTAGATCCAAGAAAAGACATATGACAATGTTGTTTCTAATACAAATGATAAAAAATCAATGTGTTTTCATTAGAATTAACTAAAATGTTCCTGATTTTCCGTTTATATTACCGATGGAAGATGTACACGTAAAACCGCTCTAATCCGGCTGAAACGTCGATATATGCAATAAAAACAGAACTTCTCCCCTTTCCAATATCTACTCAGTATTTTAACGAGATAACAAATAGTTGATTGAAAATTAAGTTTTTAAGGTTAATTTCTAATCAATTATGTGTTTGCATAATTTTTATCGTTTTTTTTAATGAATTAAGAGCAATAAACTGAAAGTTCACAAAAACGTGGAAAAACAGCAAAATATTGCCTATTTCGACGATATTTTGTTTATATCTCATAAAGGAAAAGGGAAATAAACGTCAAAATATTGCTGAATTCGATCATTTTTAGTACGAAACAAAATGCAAGAAAACTTGCTTAAAATGCAATTTTATGCGAAAACCTGAGATATGAAGGCCAAAGCACATATCGTGATACTACATGAAATAGTATCGAAATATTGGTAAAAATGAATATATATACGTAACATCAAACTACATGAAAAACGTGAAAAAAAGTCATTATTATACCAAATTTAAGGATTTTAACTTCGAATCATAGAGCGACGTTTCGTATTTTTTAGACCCTAGAAAAGACGTATAAAGTCTTTAAGAACTTCTCCCCTTTTAAATATCTTACTCAGTATTTTAACGAGAAACAAATAGATGATTGAAAATGAACGGTTTAAGGTTATTTTCTGATCAATTATGTGTTTGCATAATTTTTATCGTATATTTAATGAATTAATAACAATAAACTGAAAATTCACAAAAACGTGGAAAAACGGCAAAATATTGCCTAATTCGATGATATTTTGTTTAAATCACATAAAGGAAAAGGGGATGATAAATGTCAAATATTGCTAAATTCGATGATTTTTAGTACAAAAGAAATGCAAGAAAACTTGCTAAAAAATGCAAAATTTGAAAATTCTGAGATTTGAAGGCCAAATCACATATCGTGAGAAAACATGAAGTAGTATCGAAATATTGGTAAAAACGAATATATATACGTAAAATCAAACTACATGAATAACGTGAAAAAAGTCACTATATTACCATATTTGAGGATTTTAACTTCAAATCATAGAGCGACGTTTCGTATTATTTAGATCCAAGAAAAGACATATGACAATGTCGTTTGAAATACAAATGATAAAAATCAATGTGTTTTCATTAGAATTAACTAAAATGTTCCTGATTTTCCGTTTATATTACCGATGGAAGATATACACGTAAAACGGCTCTAATCCGGCTGAAACGTCGATATATGCAATAAAAACCGAACTTCTCCCCTTTTCAATATCTTACTCAGTATTTTAACGAGAAACAAATAGATGATTGAAAATGAAGTATTTAAGGTTATTTTCTAATCAATTATGTGTTTGCATAATTTTTATCGTATATTTAATGAATTAAGAGCAATAAACTGAAAGTTCACAAAAACGTGGAAAAACAGCAAAATATTGCCTAATTTGATGATATTTTGTAAATATCACATAAAGGAAAAGGGGATGATAAACGTCAAAATATTGCTAAATTCAATGATTTTTAGTACGAAACAAAATGCAAGAAAACTTGCTTAAAATGCAAAATTTGAAAATTCTGAGATTTGAAGGTCAAATCTCATATCGTGAGAAAACTTGAAGTAGTATCGATATATTGGTAAAAACAAATATATATACGGAAAATCAAACTACATGAATAACGTGAAAAAAGTCACTATATTACCATATTTGAGGATTTTAACTTCAAATCATAGAACGAGGTTTCGTATTATTTAGATCCAAGAAAAGACATATGACAATGTTGTTTCTAATACAAATGATAAAAAATCAATGTGTTTTCATTAGAATTAACTAAAATGTTCCTGATTTTCCGTTTATATTACCGATGGAAGATGTACACGTAAAACCGCTCTAATCCGGCTGAAACGTCGATATATGCAATAAAAACAGAACTTCTCCCCTTTCCAATATCTACTCAGTATTTTAACGAGAAACAAATAGTTGATTGAAAATTAAGTTTTTAAGGTTAATTTCTAATCAATTATGTGTTTTGCATAATTTTTATCGTTTTTTTTTAATGAATTAAGAGCAATAAACTGAAAGTTCACAAAAACGTGGAAAAACAGCAAAATATTGCCTAATTCGACGATATTTTGTTTATATCACATAAGGAAAAGGGGATGATAAACGTCAAAATATTGCTGAATTCGATGATTTTTAGTACGAAACAAAATGCAAGAAAACTTGCTTAAAATGCAATTTTATGCGAAAATCTGAGATTTGAAGGCCAAAGCACATATCGTGATACTACATGAAATAGTATCGAAATATGGGTAAAAATGAATATATATACGTAATATCAAACTACATGAAAAACGTGAAAAAAGTCATTATTATACCAAATTTGAGGATTTTAACTTCGAATCATAGAGCGACGTTGCGTATTTTTAGACCCTAGAAAAGACGTATAAAGATGTTGCTTCCAATACAAATGACAAAAATCAATGTGTTTTCATTAGAATTAACTAAAATGTTCCTGATTTTCCGTTATATTACCGATGGAAGATGTACACGTAAAACGGCTCTAATCCGGCTGAAACGTCGATATATGCAATAAAAACAGAACTTCTCCCCTTTTAAATATCTTACTCAGTATTTTAACGAGAAACAAATAGATGATTGAAAATGAAGGGTTTAAGGTTATTTTCTGATCAATTATGTGTTTGCATAATTTTTATCGTATATTTAATGAATTAATAACAATAAACTGAAAATTCACAAAAACGTGGAAAAACGGCAAAATATTGCCTAATTCGATGATATTTTGTTTAAATCACATAAAGGAAAAGGGGATGATAAATGTCAAAATATTGCTAAATTCGATGATTTTTAGTACAAAGAAAATGCAAGAAAACTTGCTAAAAAATGCAAAATTTGAAAATTCTGAGATTTGAAGGCCAAATCACATATCGTGAGAAAACATGAAGTAGTATCGAAATATTGGTAAAAACGAATATATATACGTAAAATCAAACTACATGAATAACGTGAAAAAAGTCACTATATTACCATATTTGAGGATTTTAACTTCAAATCATAGAGCGACGTTTCGTATCATTTAGATCCAAGAAAAGACATATGACAATGTCGTTTGAAATACAAATGATAAAAATCAATGTGTTTTCATTAGAATTAACTAAAATGTTCCTGATTTTCCGTTTATATTACCGATGGAAGATATACACGTAAAACGGCTTCAATCCGGCTGAAACGTCGATATATGCAATAAAAACCGAACTTCTCCCCTTTTCAATATCTTACTCAGTATTTTAACGAGAAACAAATAGATGATTGAAAATGAAGTATTTAAGGTTATTTTCTAATCAATTATGTGTTTGCATAATTTTTATCGTATATTTAATGAATTAAGAGCAATAAACTGAAAGTTCACAAAAACGTGGAAAAACAGCAAAATATTGCCTAATTTGATGATATTTTGTTAATATCACATAAAGGAAAAGGGGATGATAAACGTCAAAATATTGCTAAATTCAATGATTTTTAGTACGAAACAAAATGCAAGAAAACTTGCTTAAAAATGCAAAATTTGAAAATTCTGAGGTTGAAGGTCAAATCTCATATCGTGAGAAAACTTGAAGTAGTATCGATATATTGGTAAAAACAAATATATATACCGAAAATCAAACTACATGAATAACGTGAAAAAAGTCACTATATTACCATATTTGAGGATTTTAACTTCAAATCATAGAACGAGGTTTCGTATTATTTAGATCCAAGAAAAGACATATGACAATGTTGTTTCTAATACAAATGATAAAAAATCAATGTGTTTTCATTAGAATTAACTAAAATGTTCCTGATTTTCAGTTTATATTACCGATGGAAGATGTACACGTAAAACCGCTCTAATCCGGCTGAAACGTCGATATATGCAATAAAACAGAACTTCTCCCCTTTCCAATATCTACTCAGTATTTTAACGAGAAACAAATAGTTGATTGAAAATTAAGTGTTTAAGGTTAATTTTCAATCAATTATGTGTTTGCATAATTTTTATCGTATTTTTAATGAATTAAGCGCAATTAACTGAAAGTTCACAAAAACGTGGAAAAACAGCAAAATATTGCCTAATTCGACGATATTTTGTTTATATCTCATAAAGGAAAAGGGGATGATAAACGTCAAAATATTGCTGAATTCGATCATTTTTAGTACGAAACAAAATGCAAGAAAACTTGCTTAAAATGCAATTTTATGCGAAAACCTGAGATATGAAGGCCAAAGCACATATCGTGATACTACATGAAATAGTATCGAAATATTGGTAAAATGAATATATATACGTAATATCAAACTACATGAAAAACGTGAAAAAAGTCATTATTATACCAAATTTAAGGATTTTAACTTCGAATCATAGAGCGACGTTTCGTATTTTTTAGACCCTAGAAAAGACGTATAAAGATGTTGCTTCCAATACAAATGATAAAAATCAATGTGTTTTCATTAGAATTAACTAAAATGTTTCCTGATTTTCCGTTTATATTACCGATGGAAGATGTACACGTAAAACGGCTCTAATCCGGCTGAAACATCGATATATGCAATAAAAACAGAACTTCTCCCCTTTTAAATATCTTACTCAGTATTTTAACGAGAAACAAATAGATGATTGAAAATGAAGTATTTAAGGTTATTTTCTGATCAATTATGTGTTTGCATAATTTTTTTCGTATTTTTTTGATGAATTAATAACAATAAACCGAAATTCACAAACACGTGGAAAAACGGCAAAATATTGCCAACTTCGATAATATTTTGTTTAAATCACATAAAGGAAAAGGGGATGATAAAGGTCAAAATATTGCTAAATTCGATGATATTTATTACAAAAGAAAATGCAAGAAAACTTGCTTAAAAATGCAAAATTTGAAAATTTTGAGATTTGAAGGCCAAATCACATATCGTAAGAAAACATGAAGTAGTATCGAAATATTGGTAGAAACGAATATATATACGTAAAATCAAACTACATGAATAACGTGAAAAAAGTCACTATATTACCATATTTGAGGATTTTAACTTCAAATCATAGAGCGAGGTTTCGTATTATTTAGATCCAAGAAAAGACATATGACAATGTTGTTTGAAATACAAATGATAAAAAATCAATGTGTTTTCATTAGAATTAACTAAAATGTTCCTGATTTTCCGTTTATATTACCGATGGAAGATGGACACGTAAAACCGCTCTAATCCGGCTGAAACGTCGATATATGCAATAAAAACAGAACTTCTCCCCTTTCCAATATCTTACTCAGTATTTTAACGAGAAACAAATAGTTGATTGAAAATTAAGTTTTTAAGGTTAATTTCTAATCAATTATGTGTTTGCATAATTTTTATCGTTTTTTTAATGAATTAAGAGCAATAAACTGAAAGTTCACAAAAACGTGGAAAAACAGCAAAATATTGCCTAATTCGACGATATTTTGTTTATATCACATAAAGGAAAAGGGGATGATAAACGTCAAAATATTGCTGAATTCGATGATTTTTAGTACGAAACAAAATGCAAGAAAACTTGCTTAAAATGCAATTTTATGCGAAAATCTGAGATTTGAAGGCCAAAGCACATATCGTGATACTACATGAAATAGTATCGAAATATGGGTAAAAATGAATATATATACGTAATATCAAACTACATGAAAAACGTGAAAAAAGTCATTATTATACCAAATTTGAGGATTTTAACTTCGAATCATAGAGCGACGTTGCGTATTATTTAGATCCAAGAAAAGACATATGACAATGTCGTTTGAAATACAAACGATAAAAATCAATGTGTTTTCATTAAAATTAACTAAAATGTTCCTGATTTCCCGTTTATATTCCCGATGGAAGATGTACACGTAAAACCGCTCTAATCCGGCTGAAACGTCGATATATGCAATAAAAACAGAACTTCTCCCCTTTCCAATATCTTACTCAGTATTTTAACGAGAAACAAATAGTTGATTGAAAATTAAGTGTTCAAGGTTAATTTCTAATCAATTATGTGTTTGCATAATTTTTATCGTATTTTTAATGAATGAAGAGCAATAAACTGAAAGTTCACAAAAACGTGGAAAAACAGCAAAATATTGCCTAATTCGATGATATTTTGTTTATATCACATTAAGGAAAAGGGGATGATAAACGTCAAAATATTGCTGAATTCGATGATTTTTAGTACGAAACAAAATGGAAGAAAACTTGCTTAAAATGCAATTTTATGCGAAAATCTGAGATTTGAAGGCCAAAGCACATATCGTGATACTACATAAAATAGTATCGAAATATTGCTAAAAAATGAATAAATATACGTAATATCAAACTACATGAAAAACGTGAAAAAAGTCATTATTATACCAAATTTGAGGATTTTAACTTCGAATCATAGAGCGACGTTTCGTATTTTTTAGACCCTAGAAAAGACGTATAAAAATGTTGCTTCCAATACAAATGATAAAAATCAATGTGTTTTCATTAGAATTAACTAAAATGTTCCTGATTTTCCGTTTATATTACCGATGGAAGATGTACACGTAAAACGGCTCTAATCCGGCTGAAACGTCGATATATGCAATAAAAACAGAACTTCTCCCCTTTTCAATATCTTACTAAGTATTTTAACGAGAAACAAATAGTTGATTGAAAATTAAGTTTTTAAGGTTAATTTCTAATCAATTATGTGTTTGCATAATTTTTATCGTATTTTTAATGAATTAAGAGCAATAAACTAAAAGTTCACAAAACGTGGAAAAACAGCAAAATATTGCCTAATTCGATGATATTTTGTTTATATCACATAAAGGAAAAGGGGATGATAAACGTCAAAATATTGCTGAATTCGATGATTTTTAGTACGAAGCAAAATGCAAGAAAACTTGCTTAAAATGCAATTTTATGCGAAAATCTGAGATTTGAAGGCCAAAGCACATATCGTGATACTATATGAAATAGTATCGAAATATTGGTAAAAATGAATATATATACGTAATATCAAACTACATAAAAAACGTGAAAAAATTCATTATTATACCAAATTTGAGGATTTTAACTTCGAATCATAGAGCGACGTTTCGTATTTTTTAGACCCTTGAAAAGACGTATAAAGATGTTGCTTCCAATACAAATGATAAAAATCAATGTGTTTTCATTAGAATTAACTAAAATGTTCCTGATTTTCCGTTTATATTACCGATGGAAGATGTACACGTAAAACGGCTCTAATCCGGCTGAAACGTCGATATATGCAATAAAAACAGAACTTCTCCCCTTTTCAATATCTTACTCAGTATTTTAACGAGAAACAAATAGATGATTGAAAATGAAGTATTTAAGGTTATTTTCTAATCAATTATGTGTTTGCATAATTTTTATCTTATATTTAATGAATTAAGAGCAATAAACTGAAAGTTCACAAAAACGTGGAAAAACAGCAAAATATTGCCTAATTCGATGATATTTTGTTTATATCACACAAAGGAAAAGGGGATGATAAACGTCAAAATATTGCTAAATTCCACGATTTTTAGTACAAAAGAAAATGCAAAAAAAAACTTGCTTAAAATGCAATTTTATACGAAAATCTGAGATTTGAAAGCCAAAGCACATATCGTGATACTACATGAAATAGTATCGAAATATTGGCAAAAATGAATATATTTACGTAATATCAAACTACAGGAAAAACGTAAAAAAAAGTCATTATTATACCAAATTTGAGGATTTTAACTTCGAATCATAGAGCGACGTTTCGTATTTTTTAGACCCTAGAAAAGACGTATAAAGATGTTGCTTCCAATACAAATGATAAAAATC
The DNA here is from genome assembly GCF_040958095.1 of Procambarus clarkii. Classification (NCBI taxonomy): domain Eukaryota; kingdom Metazoa; phylum Arthropoda; class Malacostraca; order Decapoda; family Cambaridae; genus Procambarus; species Procambarus clarkii. Next base: position 35,168,556 of record NC_091151.1, read on the forward strand.
AATGTGTTTTCATTAGAATTAACTAAAATGTTCCTGATTTTCCGTTTATATTACCGATGGAAGATGTACACGTCAAACCGCTCTAATCCGGCTGAAACGTCGATATATGCAATAAAAACAGAACTTCTCCCCTTTCCTGTATCTTACTCAGTATTTTAACGAGAAACAAATAGTTGATTGAAAATTAAGTGTTTAAGGTTAATTTCTAATCAATTATGTGTTTGCATAATTTTTATCGTATTTTTAATGAATTAAGAGCAATAAACTAAAAGTTCACAAAAACGTGGAAAAACAGCAAAATATTGCCTAATTCGATTATATTTTGTTTATATCACATAAAGGAAAAGGAGATTATAAACGTCAAAATATTTTTGAATTCGATGATTTTTAGTACGAAGCAAAATGCAAGAAAACTTGCTTAAAATGCAATTTTATGCGAAAATCTGAGATTTGAAGGCCAAAGCACATATCGTGATACTACATGAAATAGTATCGAAATATTGGTAAAAATGAATATATATACGTAATATCAAACTACATGAAAAACGTGAAAAAAGTCATTATTATACCAAATTTGAGGATTTTAACTTCGAATCATAGAGCGACGTTTCGTATTTTTTAGACCCTAGAAAAGACGTATAAAGATGTTGCTTCCAATACAAATGATAAAAATCAGTGTTTTCATTAGAATTAACTAAAATGTTCCTGATTATCCGTTTATATTACCGATGGAAGATGTACACGCAAAACGGCTCTAATCCGGCTGAAACGTCGATATATGCAATAAAAACAGAACTTCTCCCCTTTTCAATATCTTACTCAGTATTTTAAGGAGAAACAAATAGATGATTGAAAATGAAGTATTTAAGGTTATTTTCTGATCAATTACGTGTTTGCATAATTTTTATCGTATATTTAATGATTTAAGAGCAAAAAACTGAAAGTTACAAAAACGTGGAAAAACAGCAGAATATTGCCTAATTCGATGATATTTTGTTTATATCACACAAAGGAAAAGGGGATGATAAACGTCAAAATATTGCTAAATTCGATGATTTTTAGTACAAAAGAAAATGCAAGAAAACTTGCTTAAAAATGCAAAATTTGAAAATTCTGAGATTTGAAGGCCAAATCACATATCGTGAGAAAACTTGAAGTAGTATCGAAATATTGGTAAAAACGAATATATATACGGAAAATCAAACTACATTAATAACGTGAAAAAAGTCACTATATTACCATATTTGAGGATTTTAACTTCAAATCATAGAGCGAGGTTTCGTATTATTTAGATCCAAGAAAAGACATATGACAATGTTGTTTCTAATACAAATGATAAAAAATCAATGTGTTTTCATTAGAATTAACTAAAATGTTCCTGATTTTCCGTTTATATTACCGATGGAAGATGTACACGTAAAACCGCTCTAATCCGGCTGAAACGTCGATAAATGCAATAAAAACAGAACTTCTCCCCTTTCCAATATCTTACTCAGTATTTTAACGAGAAACAAATAGTTGATTGAAAATTAAGTGTTTAAGGTTAATTTTTAATCAATTATGTGTTTGCATAATTTTTATCGTATTTTTAATGAATTAAGCGCAATTAACTGAAAGTTCACAAAAACGTGGAAAAACAGCAAAATATTGCCTAATTCGACGATATTTTGTTTATATCTCATAAAGGAAAAGGGGATGATAAACGTCAAAATATTGCTGAATTCGATCATTTTTAGTACGAAACAAAATGCAAGAAAACTTGCTTAAAATGCAATTTTATGCGAAAACCTGAGATATGAAGGCCAAAGCACATATCGTGATACTACATGAAATAGTATCGAAATATTGGTAAAAATGAATATATATACGTAATATCAAACTACATGAAAAACGTGAAAAAAGTCATTATTATACCAAATTTAAGGATTTTAACTTCGAATCATAGAGCGACGTTTCGTATTTTTTAGACCCTAGAAAAGACGTATAAAGATGTTGCTTCCAATACAAATGATAAAAATCAATGTGTTTTCATTAGAATTAACTAAAATGTTCCTGATTTTCCGTTTATATTACCGATGGAAGATGTACACGTAAAACGGCTCTAATCCGGCTGAAACATCGATATATGCAATAAAAACAGAACTTCTCCCCTTTTAAATATCTTACTCAGTATTTTAACGAGAAACAAATAGATGATTGAAAATGAAGTATTTAAGGTTATTTTCTGATCAATTATGTGTTTGCATAATTTTTTTCGTATTTTTTTGATGAATTAATAACAATAAACCGAAAATTCACAAACACGTGGAAAAACGGCAAAATATTGCCAACTTCGATAATATTTTGTTTAAATCACATAAAGGAAAAGGGGATGATAAAGGTCAAAATATTGCTAAATTCGATGATATTTATTACAAAAGAAAATGCAAGAAAACTTGCTTAAAAATGCAAAATTTGAAAATTTTGAGATTTGAAGGCCAAATCACATATCGTAAGAAAACATGAAGTAGTATCGAAATATTGGTAGAAACGAATATATATACGTAAAATCAAACTACATGAATAACGTGAAAAAAGTCACTATATTACCATATTTGAGGATTTTAACTTCAAATCATAGAGCGAGGTTTCGTATTATTTAGATCCAAGAAAAGACATATGACAATGTTGTTTGAAATACAAATGATAAAAAATCAATGTGTTTTCATTAGAATTAACTAAAATGTTCCTGATTTTCCGTTTATATTACCGATGGAAGATGGACACGTAAAACCGCTCTAATCCGGCTGAAACGTCGATATATGCAATAAAAACAGAACTTCTCCCCTTTCCAATATCTTACTCAGTATTTTAACGAGAAACAAATAGTTGATTGAAAATTAAGTTTTTAAGGTTAATTTCTAATCAATTATGTGTTTGCATAATTTTTATCGTTTTTTTAATGAATTAAGAGCAATAAACTGAAAGTTCACAAAAACGTGGAAAAACAGCAAAATATTGCCTAATTCGACGATATTTTGTTTATATCACATAAAGGAAAAGGGGATGATAAACGTCAAAATATTGCTGAATTCGATGATTTTTAGTACGAAACAAAATGCAAGAAAACTTGCTTAAAATGCAATTTTATGCGAAAATCTGAGATTTGAAGGCCAAAGCACATATCGTGATACTACATGAAATAGTATCGAAATATGGGTAAAAATGAATATATATACGTAATATCAAACTACATGAAAAACGTGAAAAAAGTCATTATTATACCAAATTTGAGGATTTTAACTTCGAATCATAGAGCGACGTTGCGTATTATTTAGATCCAAGAAAAGACATATGACAATGTCGTTTGAAATACAAACGATAAAAATCAATGTGTTTTCATTAAAATTAACTAAAATGTTCCTTATTTCCCGTTTATATTCCCGATGGAAGATGTACACGTAAAACCGCTCTAATCCGGCTGAAACGTCGATATATGCAATAAAAACAGAACTTCTCCCCTTTCCAATATCTTACTCAGTATTTTAACGAGAAACAAATAGTTGATTGAAAATTAAGTGTTCAAGGTTAATTTCTAATCAATTATGTGTTTGCATAATTTTTATCGTATTTTTAATGAATGAAGAGCAATAAACTGAAAGTTCACAAAAACGTGGAAAAACAGCAAAATATTGCCTAATTCGATGATATTTTGTTTATATCACATTAAGGAAAAGGGGATGATAAACGTCAAAATATTGCTGAATTCGATGATTTTTAGTACGAAACAAAATGGAAGAAAACTTGCTTAAAATGCAATTTTATGCGAAAATCTGAGATTTGAAGGCCAAAGCACATATCGTGATACTACATAAAATAGTATCGAAATATTGCTAAAAAATGAATAAATATACGTAATATCAAACTACATGAAAAACGTGAAAAAAGTCATTATTATACCAAATTTGAGGATTTTAACTTCGAATCATAGAGCGACGTTTCGTATTTTTTAGACCCTAGAAAAGACGTATAAAAATGTTGCTTCCAATACAAATGATAAAAATCAATGTGTTTTCATTAGAATTAACTAAAATGTTCCTGATTTTCCGTTTATATTACCGATGGAAGATGTACACGTAAAACGGCTCTAATCCGGCTGAAACGTCGATATATGCAATAAAAACAGAACTTCTCCCCTTTTCAATATCTTACTAAGTATTTTAACGAGAAACAAATAGTTGATTGAAAATTAAGTTTTTAAGGTTAATTTCTAATCAATTATGTGTTTGCATAATTTTTATCGTATTTTTAATGAATTAAGAGCAATAAACTAAAAGTTCACAAAAACGTGGAAAAACAGCAAAATATTGCCTAATTCGATGATATTTTGTTTATATCACATAAAGGAAAAGGGGATGATAAACGTCAAAATATTGCTGAATTCGATGATTTTTAGTACGAAGCAAAATGCAAGAAAACTTGCTTAAAATGCAATTTTATGCGAAAATCTGAGATTTGAAGGCCAAAGCACATATCGTGATACTACATGAAATAGTATCGAAATATTGGTAAAAATGAATATATATACGTAATATCAAACTATGGAAAACGTGAAAAAAGTCATTATTATACCAAATATGAGGATTTTAACTTCGAATCATAGAGCGACGTTTCGTATTTTTTAGACCCTAGAAAAGACGTATAAAGATGTTGCTTCCAATACAAATGATAAAAATCAGTGTTAAAATCCTCATATTTGGTATAATAATGACTTTTTTCACGTTTTCCATAGTTTGATATTACGTATATATATTCATTTTTACCAATATTTCGATACTATTTCATGTAGTATCACGATATGTGCTTTGGCCTTCAAATCTCAGATTTTCGCATAAAATTGCATTTTAAGCAAGTTTTCTTGCATTTTGCTTCGTACTAAAAATCATCGAATTCAAAAATATTTTGACGTTTATCATCCCCTTTTCCTTTATGTGATATAAACAAAATATCATCGAATTAGGCAATATTTTGCTGTTTTTCCACGTTTTTGTGAACTTTTAGTTTATTGCTCTTAATTCATTAAAAATACGATAAAAATTATGCAAACACATAATTGATTAGAAATTAACCTTAAACACTTAATTTTCAATCAACTATTTGTTTCTCGTTAAAATACTGAGTAAGATATTGGAAAGGGGAGAAGTTCTGTTTTTATTGCATATATCGACGTTTCAGCCGGATTAGAGCGGTTTTACGTGTACATCTTCCATCGGTAATATAAACGGAAAATCAGGAACATTTTAGTTAATTCTAATGAAAACACATTGATTTTTATCATTTGTATTTCAAACAACATTGTCATATGTCTTTTCTTGGATCTAAATAATACGAAACCTCGCTCTATTATTTGAAGTTAAAATCCTCAAATATGGTAATATAGTGACTTTTTTCACGTTATTCATGTAGTTTGATTTTACGTATATATATTCGTTTTTACCAATATTTCGATACTACTTCATGTTTTCTCACGATATGTGATTTGGCCTTCAAATCTCAGAATTTTCAAATTTTGCATTTTTAAGCAAGTTTTCTTACATTTTGTTTCGTACTAAAAATCATCGAATTTAGCAATATTTTGACGTTTATCATCCCCTTTTCCTTTATGTGATATAAACAAAATATCATCGAATTAGGCAATATTTTGCTGTTTTTCCACGTTTTTGTGAACTTTCAGTTTATTGCTCTTAATTCATTAAATATACGATAAAAATTATGCAAACACATAATTGATTAGAAAATAACCTTAAATACTTCATTTTCAATCATCTATTTGTTTCTCGTTAAAATACTGAGTAAGATATTGAAAAGGGGACAAGTTCTGTTTTTATTGCATATATCGACGTTTCAGCCGGATTAGAGCCGTTTTACGTGTACATCTTCCATCGGTAATATAAACGGAAAATCAGGAACATTTTAGTTAATTCTAATGAAAACACATTGATTTTTATCATTTGTATTGGAAGCAACATCTTTATACGTCTTTTCAAGGGTCTAAAAAATACGAAACGTCGCTCTATGGTTCGAAGTTAAAATCCTCAAATTTGGTATAATAATGACTTTTTTCACGTTTTTCATGTAGTTTGATATTACGTATAAATATTCATTTTTACCAATATTTCGATACTATTTCATGTAGTATCACGATATGTGCTTTGGCCTTCAAATCTCAGATTTTCGCATAAAATTGCATTTTAAGCAAGTTTTCTTGCATTTTGCTTCGTACTAAAAATCATCGAATTCAGCAATATTTTGACGTTTATCATCCCCTTTTCCTTTATGTGATATAAACAAAATATCATCGAATTAGGCAATATTTTGCTGTTTTTCCACGTTTTTCTGAACTTTCAGTTTATTGCTCTTAATTCATTAAAAATACGATAAAAATTATGCAAACACATAATTGATTAAAAATTAACCTTAAACACTTAATTTTCAATCAACTATTTGTTTCTCGTTAAAATACTGAGTAAGATATTGGAAAGGGGAGAAGTTCTGTTTTTATTGCATTTATCGACGTTTCAGCCGGATTAGAGCGGTTTTACGTGTACATCTTCCATCGGTAATATAAACGGAAAATCAGGAACATTTTAGTTAATTCTAATGAAAACACATTGATTTTTTATCATTTGTATTAGAAACAACATTGTCATATGTCTTTTCTTGGATCTAAATAATACGAAACCTCGCTCTATGATTTGAAGTTAAAATCCTCAAATATGGTAATATAGTGACTTTTTTCACGTTATTAATGTAGTTTGATTTTCCGTATATATATTCGTTTTTACCAATATTTCGATACTACTTCAAGTTTTCTCACGATATGTGATTTGGCCTTCAAATCTCAGAATTTTCAAATTTTGCATTTTTAAGCAAGTTTTCTTGCATTTTCTTTTGTACTAAAAATCATCGAATTTAGCAATATTTTGACGTTTATCATCCCCTTTTCCTTTGTGTGATATAAACAAAATATCATCGAATTAGGCAATATTCTGCTGTTTTTCCACGTTTTTGTAACTTTCAGTTTTTTGCTCTTAAATCATTAAATATACGATAAAAATTATGCAAACACGTAATTGATCAGAAAATAACCTTAAATACTTCATTTTCAATCATCTATTTGTTTCTCCTTAAAATACTGAGTAAGATATTGAAAAGGGGAGAAGTTCTGTTTTTATTGCATATATCGACGTTTCAGCCGGATTAGAGCCGTTTTGCGTGTACATCTTCCATCGGTAATATAAACGGATAATCAGGAACATTTTAGTTAATTCTAATGAAAACACTGATTTTTATCATTTGTATTGGAAGCAACATCTTTATACGTCTTTTCTAGGGTCTAAAAAATACGAAACGTCGCTCTATGATTCGAAGTTAAAATCCTCAAATTTGGTATAATAATGACTTTTTTCACGTTTTTCATGTAGTTTGATATTACGTATATATATTCATTTTTACCAATATTTCGATACTATTTCATGTAGTATCACGATATGTGCTTTGGCCTTCAAATCTCAGATTTTCGCATAAAATTGCATTTTAAGCAAGTTTTCTTGCATTTTGCTTCGTACTAAAAATCATCGAATTCAAAAATATTTTGACGTTTATAATCTCCTTTTCCTTTATGTGATATAAACAAAATATAATCGAATTAGGCAATATTTTGCTGTTTTTCCACGTTTTTGTGAACTTTTAGTTTATTGCTCTTAATTCATTAAAAATACGATAAAAATTATGCAAACACATAATTGATTAGAAATTAACCTTAAACACTTAATTTTCAATCAACTATTTGTTTCTCGTTAAAATACTGAGTAAGATACAGGAAAGGGGAGAAGTTCTGTTTTTATTGCATATATCGACGTTTCAGCCGGATTAGAGCGGTTTGACGTGTATATCTTCCATCGGTAATATAAACGGAAAATCAGGAACATTTTAGTTAATTTTAATGAAAACACATTGATTTTTATCATTTGTATTTGAAACAACATTGTCATATGTCTTTTCTTGGATCTAAATAATACGAAACCTCGCTCTATGATTTGAAGTTAAAATCCTCAAATATGGTAATATAGTGACTTTTTTCACGTTATTCATGTAGTTTGATTTTACGTATATATATTCGCTTTTACCAACATTTCGATACTACTTCATGTTTTCTCACGATATGTGATTTGGCCTTCAAATCTCAGAATTTTCAAATTTTGCATTTTTAAGCAAGTTTTCTTGCATTTTGTTTCGTACTAAAAATCATCGAATTTAGCAATATTTTGACGTTTATCATCCCCTTTTCCTTTGTGTGATATAAACAAAATATCATCGAATTAGGCAATATTTTGCTGTTTTTCCATGTTTTTGTGAACTTTCAGTTTATTGCTCTTAATTCATTAAATATACGATAAAAATTATGCAAACACATAAATTGATCAGAAAATAACTCTAAATACTTCATTTTCAATCATCTATTTGTTTCTCGTTAAAATACTGAGTAAGATATTGAAAAGGGGAGAAGTTCTGTTTTTATTGCATATATCGACGTTTCAGCCGGATTAGAGCCGTTTTACGTGTACATCTTCCATCGGTAATATAAACGGAAAATCAGGAACATTTTAGTTAATTCTAATGAAAACACATTGATTTTTATCATTTGTATTGGAAGCAACATCTTTATACGTCTTTTCTAGGGTCTAAAAAATACGAAACGTCGCTCTATGATTCGAAGTTAAAATCCTCAAATTTGGTATAATAATGACTTTTTTTTACGTTTTTCCTGTAGTTTGATATTACGTAAATATATTCATTTTTGCCAATATTTCGATACTATTTCATGTAGTATCACGATATGTGCTTTGGCTTTCAAATCTCAGATTTTCGTATAAAATTGCATTTTAAGCAAGTTTTTTTGCATTTTCTTTTGTACTAAAAATCGTGGAATTCAGCAATATTTTGACCTTTATCATCCCCTTTTCCTTTATGTGATTTAAACAAAATATCATCGAATTGGGCAATATTTTGCCGTTTTTCCACGTTTTTGTGAACTTTCAGTTTATTGCTCTTAATTCATTAAAAAACGATAAAAATTATGCAAACACATAATTGATCAGAAAATAACCTTAAATACTTCATTTTCAATCATCTATTTGTTTCTCGTTAAAATACTGAGTAAGATATTGAAAAGGGGAGAAGTTCTGTTTTTATTGCATATATCGACGTTTCAGCCGGATTAGAGCCGTTTTACGTGTACATCTTCCATCAGTAATATAAACGGAAAATCAGGAACATTTTAGTTAATTCTAATGAAAACACATTGATTTTTATCATTTGTATTGGAAGCAACATCTTTATACGTCTTTTCTAGGGTCTAAAAAATACGAAACGTCTCCTCTATGATTCGAAGTTAAAATCCTCAAATTTGGTATAATAATGACTTTTTTTTACGTTTTTCCTGTAGTTTGATATTACGTAAATATATTCATTTTTGCCAATATTTCGATACTATTTCATGTAGTATCACGATATGTGCTTTGGCTTTCAAATCTCAGATTTTCGTATAAAATTGCATTTTAAGCAAGTTTTTTTTGCATTTTCTTTTGTACTAAAAATCGTGGAATTTAGCAATATTTTGACGTTTATCATCCCCTTTTCCTTTGTGTGATATAAACAAAATATCGTCGAATTAGGCAATATTTTGCTGTTTTTCCACGTTTTTGTGAACTTTCAGTTTATTGCTCTTAATTCATTAAAAAAACGATAAAAATTATGCAAACACATAATTGATTAGAAATTAACCTTAAAAACTTAATTTTCAATCAACTATTTGTTTCTCGTTAAAATACTGAGTAAGATATTGGAAAGGGGAGAAGTTCTGTTTTTATTGCATATATCGAGGTTTCAGCCGGATTAGAGCGGTTTTACGTGTCCATCTTCCATCGGTAATATAAACGGAAAATCAGGAACATTTTAGTTAATTCTAATGAAAACACATTGATTTTTATCATTTGTATTTCAAACAACATTGTCATATGTCTTTTCTTGGATCTAAATAATACGAAACCTCGCTCTATGATTTGAAGTTAAAATCCTCAAATATGGTAATATAGTGACTTTTTTCACGTTATTCATGTAGTTTGATTTTACGTATATATATTCGTTTCTACCAATATTTCGATACTACTTCATGTTTTCTTACGATATGTGATTTGGCCTTCAAATCTCAGAATTTTCAAATTTTGCATTTTTAAGCAAGTTTTCTTGCATTTTCTTTTGTAATAAATATCATCGAATTTAGCAATATTTTGACCTTTATCATCCCCTTTTCCTTTATGTGATTTAAACAAAATATTATCGAAGTAGGCAATATTTTGCCGTTTTTCCACGTGTTTGTGAATTTTCGGTTTATTGTTATTAATTCATTAAAAATACGATAAAAATTATGCAAACACATAATTGATCAGAAAATAACCTTAAATACTTCATTTTCAATCATCTATTTGTTTCTCGTTAAAATACTGAGTAAGATATTGAAAAGGGGAGAAGTTTTGTTTTTATTGCATATATCGACGTTTCAGCCGGATTAGAGCCGTTTTACGTGTACATCTTCCATCGGTAATATAAACGGAAAATCAGGAACATTTTAGTTAATTCTAATGAAAACACATTGATTTTTATCATTTGTATTGGAAGCAACATCTTAAACGTCTTTTTTAGGGTCTAAAAAATACGAAACGTCGCTCTATGATTCGAAGTTAAAATCCTCAAATTTGGTATAATAATGACTTTTTTTTACGTTTTTCCTGTAGTTTGATATTACGTAAACATATTCATTTTTGCCAATATTTCGATACTATTTCATGTAGTATCACGATATGTGCTTTGGCTTTCAAATCTCAGATTTTCGTATAAAATTGCATTTTAAGCAAGTTTTTTTTGCATTTTCTTTTGTACTAAAAATCGTGGAATTTAGCAATATTTTGACGTTTATCATCCCCTTTTTCTTTGTGTGATATAAACAAAATATCATCGAATTAGGCAATATTTTGCTGTTTTTCCACGTTTTTGTGAACTTTCAGTTTATTGCTCTTAATTCATTAAATATAAGATAAAAATTATGCAAACACATAATTGATTAGAAAATAACCTTAAATACTTCATTTTCAATCATCTATTTGTTTCTCGTTAAAATACTGAGTAAGATATTGAAAAGGGGAGAAGTTCTGTTTTTATTGCATATATCGACGTTTCAGCCGGATTAGAGCCGTTTTACGTGTACATCTTCCATCGGTAATATAAACGGAAAATCAGGAACATTTTAGTTAATTCTAATGAAAACACATTGATTTTTATCATTTGTATTGGAAGCAACATCTTTATACGTCTTTTCAAGGGTCTAAAAAATACGAAACGTCGCTCTATGATTCGAAGTTAAAATCCTCAAATTTGGTATAATAATGAATTTTTTCACGTTTTTCATGTAGTTTGATATTACGTATAAATATTCATTTTTACCAATATTTCGATACTATTTCATGTAGTATCACGATATGTGCTAAGGCCTTCAAATCTCAGATTTTCGCATAAAATTGCATTTTAAGCAAGTTTTCTTGCATTTTGCTTCGTACTAAAAATCATCGAATTCAGCAATATTTTGACGTTTATCATCCCCTTTTCCTTTATGTGATATAAACAAAATATCATCGAATTAGGCAATATTTTGCTGTTTTTCCACGTTTTTGTGAACTTTTAGTTTATTGCTCTTAATTCATTAAAAATACGATAAAAATTATGCAAACACATAATTGATTAGAAATTAACCTTAAAAACTTAATTTTCAATCAACTATTTGTTTCTCGTTAAAATACTGAGTAAGATATTGGAAAGGGGAGAAGTTCTGTTTTTATTGCTTATATCGACGTTTCAGCCGGATAAGAGCGGTTTTACGTGTACATCTTCCATCGGTAATATAAACGGAAAATCAGGAACATTTTAGTTAATTCTAATGAAAACACATTGATTTTTATCATTTGTATTTCAAACAACATTGTCATATGTCTTTTCTTGGATCTAAATAATACGAAACCTCGCTCTATGATTTGAAGTTAAAATCCTCAAATATGGTAATATAGTGACTTTTTTCACGTTATTCATGTAGTTTGATTTTACGTATATATATTCGTTTCTACCAATATTTCGATACTACTTCATGTTTTCTTACGATATGTGATTTGGCCTTCAAATCTCAGAATTTTCAAATTTTGCATTTTTAAGCAAGTTTTCTTGCATTTTCTTTTGTAATAAATATCATCGAATTTAGCAATATTTTGACGTTTATCATCCCCTTTTCCTTTGTGTGATATAAACAAAATATCATCGAATTTGGCAATATTTTGCTGTTTTTCCACGTTTTTGTAACTTTCAGTTTAATGCTCTTAATTCATTAAAAATACGATAAAAATTATGCAAACACATAATTGATCAGAAAATAACCTTAAATACTTCATTTTCAATCATCTATTTGTTTCTCGTTAAAATACTGAGTAAGATATTGAAAAGGGGAGAAGTTCTGTTTTTATTGCATATATCGACGTTTCAGCCGGATTAGAGCCGTTTTACGTGTACATCTTCCATCGGTAATATAAACGGAAAATCAGGAACATTTTAGTTAATTCTAATGAAAACACATTGATTTTTATCATTTGTATTGGAAGCAACATCTTTATACGTCTTTTCTAGGGTCTAAAAAATACGAAACGTCGCTCTATGATTCGAAGTTAAAATCCTTAAATTTGGTATAATAATGACTTTTTTCACGTTTTTCATGTAGTTTGATATTACGTATATATATTCATTTTTACCAATATTTCGATACTATTTCATGTAGTATCACGATATGTGCTTTGGCCTTCATATCTCAGGTTTTCGCATAAAATTGCATTTTAAGCAAGTTTTCTTGCATTTTGTTTCGTACTAAAAATGATCGAATTCAGCAATATTTTGACGTTTATCATCCCCTTTTCCTTTATGAGATATAAACAAAATATCGTCGAATTAGGCAATATTTTGCTGTTTTTCCACGTTTTTGTGAACTTTCAGTTAATTGCGCTTAATTTATTAAAATACGATAAAAATTATGCAAACACATAATTGATTAAAAATTAACCTTAAACATTTAATTTTCAATCAACTATTTGTTTCTCGTTAAAATACTGAGTAGATATTGGAAAGGGGAGAAGTTCTGTTTTTATTGCATATATCGACGTTTCAGCCGGATTACAGCGGTTTTACGTGTACATCTTCCATCGGTAATATAAACTTAAAATCAGGAACATTTTAGTTAATTCTAATGAAAACACATTGCTTTTTATCATTTGTATTTCAAACAACATTGTCATATGTCTTTTCTTGGATCTAAATAATACGAAACCTCGCTCTATGATTTGAAGTTAAAATCCTCAAATATGGTAATATAGTGACTTTTTTCACGTTATTCATGTAGTTTGATTTTACGTATATATATTCGCTTTTACCAATATTTCGATACTACTTCATGTTTTCTGACGATATGTGATTTGGCCTTCAAATCTCAGAATTTTCAAATTTTGCATTTTTAAGCAAGTTTTCTTGCATTTTGTTTCGTACTAAAAATCATCGAATTCAGCAATATTTTGACGTTTATCATCCCCTTTTCCTTTATGTGATATAAACAAAATATCGTCGAATTAGGCAATATTTTGCTTTTTTTCCACGTTTTTGTGAACTTACTGTGTTTATTGCTCTTAATTCATTAAAAAAACGATAAAAATTATGCAAACACATAATTGATTAGAAATTAACCTTAAAAACTTAATTTTCAATCAACTATTTGTTTCTCGTTAAAATACTGAGTAAGATATTGGAAAGGGGAGAAGTTCTGTTTTTATTGCATATATCGACGTTTCAGCCGGATTAGAGCGGTTTTACGTGTACATCTTCCATCGGTAATATAAACGGAAAATCAGGAACATTTTAGTTAATTCTAATGAAAACACATTGATTTTTATCATTTGTATTTCAAACAACATTGTCATATGTTGTTCTCCCCTTTTCAATATCTTACTCAGTATTTTAACGAGAAACAAATAGATGATTGAAAATGAAGTATTTAAGGTTATTTTCTGATCAATTATGTGTTTGCATAATTTTTATCGTATTTTTAATGAATTAATAACAATAAACCGAAAATTCACAAACACGTGGAAAAACGGCAAAATATTGCCTACTTCGATAATATTTTGTTTAAATCACATAAAGGAAAAGGGGATGATAAAGGTCAAAATATTGCTAAATTCGATGATATTTATTACAAAAGAAAATGCAAGAAAACTTGCTTAAAAATGCAAAATTTGAAAATTCTGAGATTTGAAGGCCAAATCACATATCGTAAGAAAACATGAAGTAGTATCGAAATATTGGTAGAAACGAATATATATACGTAAAATCAAACTACATGAATAACGTGAAAAAAGTCCCTATATTACCATATTTGAGGATTTTAACTTCAAATCATAGAGCAAGGTTTCGTATTATTTAGATCCAAGAAAAGACATATGACAATGTTGTTTGAAATACAAATGATAAAAATCAATGTGTTTTCATTAGAATTAACTAAAATGTTCCTGATTTTCCGTTTATATTACCGATGGAAGATGGACACGTAAAACCGCTCTAATCCGGCTGAAACGTCGATATATGCAATAAAAACAGAACTTCTCCCCTTTCCAATATCTTACTCAGTATTTTAACGAGAAACAAATAGTTGATTGAAAATTAAGTTTTTAAGGTTAATTTCTAATCAATTATGTGTTTGCATAATTTTTATCGTTTTTTTAATGAATTATGAGCAATAAACTGAAAGTTCACAAAAACGTGGAAAAACAGCAAAATATTGCCTAATTCGACGATATTTTGTTTATATCACATAAAGGAAAAGGGGATGATAAACGTCAAAATATTGCTGAATTCGATGATTTTTAGTACGAAACAAAATGCAAGAAAACTTGCTTAAAATGCAATTTTATGCGAAAATCTGAGATTTGAAAGCCAAAGCACATATCGTGATACTACATGAAATAGTATCGAAATATGGGTAAAAATGAATATATATACGTAATATCAAACTACATGAAAAACGTGAAAAAAGTCATTATTATACCAAATTTGAGGATTTTAACTTCGAATCATAGAGCGACGTTGCGTATTATTTAGATCCAAGAAAAGACATGACAATGTCGTTTGAAATACAAACGATAAAAATCAATGTGTTTTCATTAAAATTAACTAAAATGTTCCTGATTTCCCGTTTATATTCCCGATGGAAGATGTACACGTAAAACCACTCTAATCCGGCTGAAACGTCGATATATGCAATAAAAACAGAACTTCTCCCCTTTCCAATATCTTACTCAGTATTTTAACGAGAAACAAATAGTTGATTGAAAATTAAGTGTTCAAGGTTAATTTCTAATCAATTATGTGTTTGCATAATTTTTATCGTATTTTTAATGAATGAAGAGCAATAAACTGAAAGTTCACAAAAACGTGGAAAAACAGCAAAATATTGCCTAATTCGATGATATTTTGTTTATATCACATAAAGGAAAAGGGGATGATAAACGTCAAAATATTGCTGAATTCGATGATTTTTAGTACGAAACAAAATGGAAGAAAACTTGCTTAAAATGCAATTTTATGCGAAAATCTTAGATTTGAAGGCCAAAGCACATATCGTGATACTACATAAAATAGTATCGAAATATTGCTAAAAATGAATAAATATACGTAATATCAAACTACATGAAAAACGTGAAAAAAGTCATTATTATACCAAATTTGAGGATTTTAACTTCGAATCATAGAGCGACGTTTCGTATTTTTTAGACCCTAGAAAAGACGTATAAAGATGTTGCTTCCAATACATATGATAAAAATCAATGTGTTTTCATTAGAATTAACTAAAATGTTCCTGATTTTCCGTTTATATTACCGATGGAAGATGTACACGTAAAACGGCTCTAATCCGGCTGAAACGTCGATATATGCAATAAAAACAGAACTTCTCCCCTTTCCAATATCTACTCAGTATTTTAACGAGAAACAAATAGTTGATTGAAAATTAAGTGTTTAAGGTTAATTTTTAATCAATTATGTGTTTGCATAATTTTTATCGTATTTTTAATGAATTAAGCGCAATTAACTGAAAGTTCACAAAAACGTGGAAAAACAGCAAAATATTGCCTAATTCGACGATATTTTGTTTATATCTCATAAAGGAAAAGGGGATGATAAACGTCAAAATATTGCTGAATTCGATCATTTTTAGTACGAAACAAAATGCAAGAAAACTTGCTTAAAATGCAATTTTATGCGAAAACCTGAGATATGAAGGCCAAAGCACATATCGTGATACTACATGAAATAGTATCGAAATATTGGTAAAAATGAATATATATACGTAATATCAAACTACATGAAAAACGTGAAAAAAGTCATTATTATACCAAATTTAAGGATTTTAACTTCGAATCATAGAGCGACGTTTCGTATTTTTTAGACCCTAGAAAAGACGTATAAAGATGTTGCTTCCAATACAAATGATAAAAATCAATGTGTTTTCATTAGAATTAACTAATATGTTCCTGATTTTCCGTTTATATTACCGATGGAAGATGTACACGTAAAACGGCTCTAATCCGGCTGAAACGTCGATATATGCAATAAAAACAGAACTTCTCCCCTTTTAAATATCTTACTCAGTATTTTAACGAGAAACAAATAGATGATTGAAAATGAAGTATTTAAGGTTATTTTCTGATCAATTATGTGTTTGCATAATTTTTTTCGTATTTTTAATGAATTAATAACAATATACCGAAAATTCACAAACACGTGGAAAAACGGCAAAATATTGCCTACTTCGATAATATTTTGTTTAAATCACATAAAGGAAAAGGGGATGATAAAGGTCAAAATATTGCTAAATTCGATGATATTTATTACAAAAGAAAATGCAAGAAAACTTGCTTAAAAATGCAAAATTTGAAAATTTTGAGATTTGAAGGCCAAATCACATATCGTAAGAAATCATGAAGTAGTATCGAAATATTGGTAGAAACGAATATATATACGTAAAATCAAACTACATGAATAACGTGAAAAAAGTCCCTATATTACCATATTTGAGGATTTTAACTTCAAATCATAGAGCGAGGTTTCGTATTATTTAGATCCAAGAAAAGACATATGACAATGTTGTTTGAAATACAAATGATAAAAATCAATGTGTTTTCATTAGAATTAACTAAAATGTTCCTGATTTTCCGTTTATATTACCGATGGAAGATGGACACGTAAAACCGCTCTAATCCGGCTGAAACGTCGATATATGCAATAAAAACAGAACTTCTCCCCTTTCCAATATCTTACTCAGTATTTTAACGAGAAACAAATAGTTGATTGAAAATTAAGTTTTTAAGGTTAATTTCTAATCAATTATGTGTTTGCATAATTTTTATCGTTTTTTTAATGAATTAAGAGCAATAAACACAGTAAGTTCACAAAAACGTGGAAAAAAAGCAAAATATTGCCTAATTCGACGATATTTTGTTTATATCACATAAAGGAAAAGGGGATGATAAACGTCAAAATATTGCTGAATTCGATGATTTTTAGTACGAAACAAAATGCAAGAAAACTTGCTTAAAAATGCAAAATTTGAAAATTCTGAGATTTGAAGGCCAAATCACATATCGTCAGAAAACATGAAGTAGTATCGAAATATTGGTAAAAGCGAATATATATACGTAAAATCAAACTACATGAATAACGTGAAAAAAGTCACTATATTACCATATTTGAGGATTTTAACTTCAAATCATAGAGCGAGGTTTCGTATTATTTAGATCCAAGAAAAGACATATGACAATGTTGTTTGAAATACAAATGATAAAAAGCAATGTGTTTTCATTAGAATTAACTAAAATGTTCCTGATTTTAAGTTTATATTACCGATGGAAGATGTACACGTAAAACCGCTGTAATCCGGCTGAAACGTCGATATATGCAATAAAAACAGAACTTCGCCCCTTTCCAATATCTACTCAGTATTTTAACGAGAAACAAATAGTTGATTGAAAATTAAATGTTTAAGGTTAATTTTTAATCAATTATGTGTTTGCATAATTTTTATCGTATTTTTAATAAATTAAGCGCAATTAACTGAAAGTTCACAAAAACAAACTTGCTTAAAATGCAATTTTATGCGAAAACCTGAGATATGAAGGCCAAAGCACATATCGTGATACTACATGAAATAGTATCGAAATATTGGTAAAAATGAATATATATACGTAATATCAAACTACATGAAAAACGTGAAAAAAGTCATTATTATACCAAATTTAAGGATTTTAACTTCGAATCATAGAGCGACGTTTCGTATTTTTTAGACCCTAGAAAAGACGTATAAAGATGTTGCTTCCAATACAAATGATAAAAATCAATGTGTTTTCATTAGAATTAACTAAAATGTTCCTGATTATCCGTTTATATTACCGATGGAAGATGTACACGCAAAACGGCTCTAATCCGGCTGAAACGTCGATATATGCAATAAAAACAGAACTTCTCCCCTTTTCAATATCTTACTCAGTATTTTAAGGAGAAACAAATAGATGATTGAAAATGAAGTATTTAAGGTTATTTTCTGATCAATTACGTGTTTGCATAATTTTTATCGTATATTTAATGATTTAAGAGCAAAAAACTGAAAGTTACAAAAACGTGGAAAAACAGCAGAATATTGCCTAATTCGATGATATTTTGTTTATATCACACAAAGGAAAAGGGGATGATAAACGTCAAAATATTGCTAAATTCGATGATTTTTAGTACAAAAGAAAATGCAAGAAAACTTGCTTAAAAATGCAAAATTTGAAAATTCTGAGATTTGAAGGCCAAATCACATATCGTGAGAAAACTTGAAGTAGTATCGAAATATTGGTAAAAACGAATATATATACGGAAAATCAAACTACATGAATAACGTGAAAAAAGTCACTATATTACCATATTTGAGGATTTTAACTTCAAATCATAGAGCGAGGTTTCGTATTATTTAGATCCAAGAAAAGACATATGACAATGTTGTTTCTAATACAAATGATAAAAAATCAATGTGTTTTCATTAGAATTAACTAAAATGTTCCTGATTTTCCGTTTATATTACCGATGGAAGATGTACACGTAAAACCGCTCTAATCCGGCTGAAACGTCGATAAATGCAATAAAAACAGAACTTCTCCCCTTTCCAATATCTTACTCAGTATTTTAACGAGAAACAAATAGTTGATTGAAAATTAAGTGTTTAAGGTTAATTTCTAATCAATTATGTGTTTGCATAATTTTTATCGTATTTTTAATGAATTAAGAGCAATAAACTGAAAGTTCACAAAAACGTGGAAAAACAGCAAAATATTGCCTAATTCGATGATATTTTGTTTATATCACACAAAGGAAAAGGGGATGATAAACGTCAAAATATTGCTAAATTCCACGATTTTTAGTACAAAAGAAAATGCAAAAAAAACTTGCTTAAAATGCAATTTTATACGAAAATCTGAGATTTGAAAGGCAAAGCACATATCGTGATACTACATGAAATAGTATCGAAATATTGGCAAAAATGAATATATTTACGTAATATCAAACTACAGGAAAAACGTAAAAAAAAGTCATTATTATACCAAATTTGAGGATTTTAACTTCGAATCATAGAGGAGACGTTTCGTATTTTTTAGACCCTAGAAAAGACGTATAAAGATGTTGCTTCCAATACAAATGATAAAAATCAATGTGTTTTCATTAGAATTAACTAAAATGTTCCTGATTTTCCGTTTATATTACTGATGGAAGATGTACACGTAAAACGGCTCTAATCCGGCTGAAACGTCGATATATGCAATAAAAACAGAACTTCTCCCCTTTTCAATATCTTACTCAGTATTTTAACGAGAAACAAATAGTTGATTGAAAATTAAGTGTTTAAGGTTAATTTATAATCAATTATGTGTTTGCATAATTTTTATCGTATTTTTAATGAATTAAGAGCAATAAACTAAAAGTTCACAAAAACGTGGAAAAACAGCAAAATATTGCCTAATTCGATTATATTTTGTTTATATCACATAAAGGAAAAGGAGATTATAAACGTCAAAATATTTTTGAATTCGATGATTTTTAGTACGAAGCAAAATGCAAGAAAACTTGCTTAAAATGCAATTTTATGCGAAAATCTGAGATTTGAAGGCCAAAGCACATATCGTGATACTACATGAAATAGTATCGAAATATTGGTAAAAATGAATATATATACGTAATATCAAACTACATGAAAAACGTGAAAAAAGTCATTATTATATCAAATTTGAGGATTTTAACTTCGAATCATAGAGCGACGTTTCGTATTTTTTAGACCCTAGAAAAGACGTATAAAGATGTTGCTTCCAATACAAATGATAAAAATCAGTGTTTTCATTAGAATTAACTAAAATGTTCCTGATTATCCGTTTATATTACCGATGGAAGATGTACACGCAAAACGGCTCTAATCCGGCTGAAACGTCGATATATGCAATAAAAACAGAACTTCTCCCCTTTTCAATATCTTACTCAGTATTTTAAGGAGAAACAAATAGATGATTGAAAATGAAGTATTTAAGGTTATTTTCTGATCAATTACGTGTTTGCATAATTTTTATCGTATATTTAATGATTTAAGAGCAAAAAACTGAAAGTTACAAAAACGTGGAAAAACAGCAGAATATTGCCTAATTCGATGATATTTTGTTTATATCACACAAAGGAAAAGGGGATGATAAACGTCAAAATATTGCTAAATTCGATGATTTTTAGTACAAAAGAAAATGCAAGAAAACTTGCTTAAAAATGCAAAATTTGAAAATTCTGAGATTTGAAGGCCAAATCACATATCGTGAGAAAACTTGAAGTAGTATCGAAATATTGGTAAAAACGAATATATATACGGAAAATCAAACTACATGAATAACGTGAAAAAAGTCACTATATTACCATATTTGAGGATTTTAACTTCAAATCATAGAGCGAGGTTTCGTATTATTTAGATCCAAGAAAAGACATATGACAATGTTGTTTCTAATACAAATGATAAAAAATCAATGTGTTTTCATTAGAATTAACTAAAATGTTCCTGATTTTCCGTTTATATTACCGATGGAAGATGTACACGTAAAACCGCTCTAATCCGGCTGAAACGTCGATAAATGCAATAAAAACAGAACTTCTCCCCTTTCCAATATCTTACTCAGTATTTTAACGAGAAACAAATAGTTGATTGAAAATTAAGTGTTTAAGGTTAATTTCTAATCAATTATGTGTTTGCATAATTTTTATCGTATTTTTAATGAATTAAGAGCAATAAACTGAAAGTTCACAAAAACGTGGAAAAACAGCAAAATATTGCCTAATTCGATGATATTTTGTTTATATCACACAAAGGAAAAGGGGATGATAAACGTCAAAATATTGCTAAATTCCACGATTTTTAGTACAAAAGAAAATGCAAAAAAAACTTGCTTAAAATGCAATTTTATACGAAAATCTGAGATTTGAAAGCCAAAGCACATATCGTGATACTACATGAAATAGTATCGAAATATTGGCAAAAATGAATATATTTACGTAATATCAAACTACAGGAAAAACGTAAAAAAAAGTCATTATTATACCAAATTTGAGGATTTTAACTTCGAATCATAGAGGAGACGTTTCGTATTTTTTAGACCCTAGAAAAGACGTATAAAGATGTTGCTTCCAATACAAATGATAAAAATCAATGTGTTTTCATTAGAATTAACTAAAATGTTCCTGATTTTCCGTTTATATTACTGATGGAAGATGTACACGTAAAACGGCTCTAATCCGGCTGAAACGTCGATATATGCAATAAAAACAGAACTTCTCCCCTTTTCAATATCTTACTCAGTATTTTAACGAGAAACAAATAGATGATTGAAAATGAAGTATTTAAGGTTATTTTCTGATCAATTATGTGTTTGCATAATTTTTATCGTTTTTTAATGAATTAAGAGCAATAAACTGAAAGTTCACAAAAACGTGGAAAAACGGCAAAATATTGCCCAATTCGATGATATTTTGTTTAAATCACATAAAGGAAAAGGGGATGATAAAGGTCAAAATATTGCTGAATTCCACGATTTTTAGTACAAAAGAAAATGCAAAAAAACTTGCTTAAAATGCAATTTTATACGAAAATCTGAGATTTGAAAGCCAAAGCACATATCGTGATACAGAACTTCTCCCCTTTCCAATATCTTACTCAGTATTTTAACGAGAAACAAATAGTTGATTGAAAATTAAGTTTTTAAGGTTAATTTCTAATCAATTATGTGTTTGCATAATTTTTATCGTTTTTTTAATGAATTAAGAGCAATAAACTGAAAGTTCACAAAAACGTGGAAAAACAGCAAAATATTGCCTAATTCGACGATATTTTGTTTATATCACATAAAGGAAAAGGGGATGATAAACGTCAAAATATTGCTGAATTCGATGATTTTTAGTACGAAACAAAATGCAAGAAAACTTGCTTAAAATGCAATTTTATGCGAAATCTGAGATTTGAAGGCCAAAGCACATATCGTGATACTACATGAAATAGTATCGAAATATGGGTAAAAATGAATATATATACGTAATATCAAACTACATGAAAAACGTGAAAAAAGTCATTATTATACCAAATTTGAGGATTTTAACTTCGAATCATAGAGCGACGTTGCGTATTATTTAGATCCAAGAAAAGACATATGACAATGTCGTTTGAAATACAAACGATAAAAATCAATGTGTTTTCATTAAAATTAACTAAAATGTTCCTGATTTCCCGTTTATATTCTCGATGGAAGATGTACACGTAAAACCGCTCTAATCCGGCTGAAACGTCGATATATGCAATAAAAACAGAACTTCTCCCCTTTCCAATATCTTACTCAGTATTTTAACGAGAAACAAATAGATGATTGAAAATGAAGTATTTAAGGTTATTTTCTGATCAATTATGTGTTTGCATAATTTTTATCGTTTTTTAATGAATTAAGAGCAATAAACTGAAAGTTCACAAAAACGTGGAAAAACGGCAAAATATTGCCCAATTCGATGATATTTTGTTTAAATCACATAAAGGAAAAGGGGATGATAAAGGTCAAAATATTGCTGAATTCCACGATTTTTAGTACAAAAGAAAATGCAAAAAAACTTGCTTAAAATGCAATTTTATACGAAAATCTGAGATTTGAAAGCCAAAGCACATATCGTGATACAGAACTTCTCCCCTTTCCAATATCTTACTCAGTATTTTAACGAGAAACAAATAGTTGATTGAAAATTAAGTTTTTAAGGTTAATTTCTAATCAATTATGTGTTTGCATAATTTTTATCGTTTTTTTAATGAATTAAGAGCAATAAACTGAAAGTTCACAAAAACGTGGAAAAACAGCAAAATATTGCCTAATTCGACGATATTTTGTTTATATCACATAAAGGAAAAGGGGATGATAAACGTCAAAATATTGCTGAATTCGATGATTTTTAGTACGAAACAAAATGCAAGAAAACTTGCTTAAAATGCAATTTTATGCGAAATCTGAGATTTGAAGGCCAAAGCACATATCGTGATACTACATGAAATAGTATCGAAATATGGGTAAAAATGAATATATATACGTAATATCAAACTACATGAAAAACGTGAAAAAAGTCATTATTATACCAAATTTGAGGATTTTAACTTCGAATCATAGAGCGACGTTGCGTATTATTTAGATCCAAGAAAAGACATATGACAATGTCGTTTGAAATACAAACGATAAAAATCAATGTGTTTTCATTAAAATTAACTAAAATGTTCCTGATTTCCCGTTTATATTCTCGATGGAAGATGTACACGTAAAACCGCTCTAATCCGGCTGAAACGTCGATATATGCAATAAAAACAGAACTTCTCCCCTTTCCAATATCTTACTCAGTATTTTAACGAGAAACAAATAGATGATTGAAAATGAAGTATTTAAGGTTATTTTCTGATCAATTATGTGTTTGCATAATTTTTATCGTTTTTTAATGAATTAAGAGCAATAAACTGAAAGTTCACAAAAACGTGGATAAACGGCAAAATATTGCCCAATTCGATGATATTTTGTTTAAATCACATAAAGGAAAAGGGGATGATAAAGGTCAAAATATTGTTGAATTCCACGATTTTTAGTACAAAAGAAAATGCAAAAAAACTTGCTTAAAATGCAATTTTATACGAAAATCTGAGATTTGAAAGCCAAAGCACATATCGTGATACTACATGAAATAGTATCGAAATATTGGCAAAAATGAATATATTTACGTAATATCAAACTACAGGAAAAACGTAAAAAAAAGTCATTATTATACCAAATTTGAGGATTTTAACTTCGAATCATAGAGCGACGTTTCGTATTTTTTAGACCCTAGAAAAGACGTATAAAGATGTTGCTTCCAATACAAATGATAAAAATCAATGTGTTTTCATTAGAATTAACTAAAATGTTCCTGATTTTCCGTTTATATTACCGATGGAAGATGTACACGTAAAACGGCTCTAATCCGGCTGAAACGTCGATATATGCAATAAAAACAGAACTTCTCCCCTTTTCAATATCTTACTCAGTATTTTAACGAGAAACAAATAGATGATTGAAAATGAAGTATTTAGAGTTATTTTCTGATCAATTTATGTGTTTGCATAATTTTTATCGTATATTTAATGAATTAAGAGCAATAAACTGAAAGTTCACAAAAACATGGAAAAACAGCAAAATATTGCCTAATTCGATGATATTTTGTTTATATCACACAAAGGAAAAGGGGATGATAAACGTCAAAATATTGCTAAATTCGATGATTTTTAGTACGAAACAAAATGCAAGAAAACTTGCTTAAAAATGCAAAATTTGAAAATTCTGAGATTTGAAGGCCAAATCACATATCGTGAGAAAACATGAAGTAGTATCGAAATGTTGGTAAAAGCGAATATATATACGTAAAATCAAACTACATGAATAACGTGAAAAAAGTCACTATATTACCATATTTGAGGATTTTAACTTCAAATCATAGAGCGAGGTTTCGTATTATTTAGATCCAAGAAAAGACATATGACAATGTTGTTTCAAATACAAATGATAAAAATCAATGTGTTTTCATTAAAATTAACTAAAATGTTCCTGATTTTCCGTTTATATTACCGATGGAAGATATACACGTAAAACCGCTCTAATCCGGCTGAAACGTCGATATATGCAATAAAAACAGAACTTCTCCCCTTTCCAATATCTTACTCAGTATTTTAACGAGAAACAAATAGTTGATTGAAAATTAAGTGTTTAAGGTTAATTTCTAATCAATTATGTGTTTGCATAATTTTTATCGTATTTTTAATGAATTAAGAGCAATAAACTAAAAGTTCACAAAAACGTGGAAAAACAGCAAAATATTGCCTAATTCGATTATATTTTGTTTATATCACATAAAGGAAAAGGAGATTATAAACGTCAAAATATTTTTGAATTCGATGATTTTTAGTACGAAGCAAAATGCAAGAAAACTTGCTTAAAATGCAATTTTATGCGAAAATCTGAGATTTGAAGGCCAAAGCACATATCGTGATACTACATGAAATAGTATCGAAATATTGGTAAAAATGAATATATATATACGTAATATCAAACTACATGAAAAACGTGAAAAAAGTCATTATTATACCAAATTTGAGGATTTTAACTTCGAATCATAGAGCGACGTTTCGTATTTTTTAGACCCTAGAAAAGACGTATAAAGATGTTGCTTCCAATACAAATGATAAAAATCAGTGTTTTCATTAGAATTAACTAAAATGTTCCTGATTATCCGTTTATATTACCGATGGAAGATGTACACGCAAAACGGCTCTAATCCGGCTGAAACGTCGATATATGCAATAAAAACAGAACTTCTCCCCTTTTCAATATCTTACTCAGTATTTTAAGGAGAAACAAATAGATGATTGAAAATGAAGTATTTAAGGTTATTTTCTGATCAATTATGTGTTTGCATAATTTTTATCGTATATTTAATGAATTAATAACAATAAACTGAAAATTCACAAAAACGTGGAAAAACGGCAAAATATTGCCTAATTCGATGATATTTTGTTTAAATCACATAAAGGAAAAAGGGATGATAAAGGTCAAAATATTGCTAAATTCGATGATTTTTAGTACAAAAGAAAATGCAAGAAAACTTGCTTAAAAATGCAAAATTTGAAAATTCTGAGATTTGAAGGCCAAATCACATATCGTGAGAAAACATGAAGTAGTATAGAAATATTGGTAAAACGAATATATATACGTAAAATCAAACTACATGAATAACGTGAAAAAAGTCACTATATTACCATATTTGAGGATTTTAACTACAAATCATAGAGCGAGGTTTCGTATTATTTAGATCCAAGAAAAGACATATGACAATGTTGTTTGAAATACAAATGATAAAAATCAATGTGTTTTCATTAGAATTAACTAAAATGTTCCTGATTTTCCGTTTATATTACCGATGGAAGATGTACACGTAAAACCGCTCTAATCCGGCTGAAACGTCGATATATGCAATAAAAACAGAACTTCTCCCCTTTCCAATATCTTACTCAGTATTTTAACGAGAAACAAATAGTTGATTGAAAATTAAGTGTTTAAGATTAATTTCTAATCAATTATGTGTTTGCATAATTTTTATCGTATTTTTAATGAATTAGGAGCAATAAACTGAAAGTTCAAAAAAACGTGGAAAAACAGCAAAATATTGCCTAATTCGATGATATTTTGTTTATATCACATAAAGGAAAAGGGGATGATAAACGTCAAAATATTGCTGAATTCGATGATTTTTAGTACGAAGCAAAATGCAAGAAAACTTGCTTAAAATGCAATTTTATGCGAAAATCTGAGATTTGAAGGCCAAAGCACATATCGTGATACTACATGAAATAGTATCGAAATATTGGTAAAAATGAATATATATACGTAA
The DNA here is from genome assembly GCF_040958095.1 of Procambarus clarkii. NCBI lineage: Eukaryota > Metazoa > Arthropoda > Malacostraca > Decapoda > Cambaridae > Procambarus > Procambarus clarkii. Next base: position 35,195,778 of record NC_091151.1, read on the forward strand.
TATCAAACTACATGAAAAACGTGAAAAAAGTCATTATTATACCAAATTTAAGGATTTTAACTTCGAATCATAGAGCGACGTTTCGTATTTTTTAGACCCTAGGAAAGACGTATAAAGATGTTGCTTCCAATACAAATGATAAAAATCAATGTGTTTTCATTAGAATTAACTAAAATGTTCCTGATTTTCCGTTTATATTACCGATGGAAGATGTACACGTAAAACGGCTCTAATCCGGCTGAAACGTCGATATATGCAATAAAAACAGAACTTCTCCCCTTTTCAATATCTTACTCAGTATTTTAACGAGAAACAAATAGATGATTGAAAATGAAGGGTTTAAGGTTATTTTCTGATCAATTATGTGTTTGCATAATTTTTATCGTATATTTAATGAATTAATAACAATAAACTGAAAATTCACAAAAACGTGGAAAAACGGCAAAATATTGCCTAATTCGATGATATTTTGTTTAAATCACATAAAGGAAAAAGGGATGATAAAGGTCAAAATATTGCTAAATTCGATGATTTTTAGTACAAAAGAAAATGCAAGAAAACTTGCTTAAAAATGCAAAATTTGAAAATTCTGAGATTTGAAGGCCAAATCACATATCGTGAGAAAACATGAAGTAGTATAGAAATATTGGTAAAACGAATATATATACGTAAAATCAAACTACATGAATAACGTGAAAAAAGTCACTATATTACCATATTTGAGGATTTTAACTACAAATCATAGAGCGAGGTTTCGTATTATTTAGATCCAAGAAAAGACATATGACAATGTTGTTTGAAATACAAATGATAAAAATCAATGTGTTTTCATTAGAATTAACTAAAATGTTCCTGATTTTCCGTTTATATTACCGATGGAAGATGTACACGTAAAACCGCTCTAATCCGGCTGAAACGTCGATATATGCAATAAAAACAGAACTTCTCCCCTTTCCAATATCTTACTCAGTATTTTAACGAGAAACAAATAGTTGATTGAAAATTAAGTGTTTAAGATTAATTTCTAATCAATTATGTGTTTGCATAATTTTTATCGTATTTTTAATGAATTAGGAGCAATAAACTGAAAGTTCAAAAAAACGTGGAAAAACAGCAAAATATTGCCTAATTCGATGATATTTTGTTTATATCACATAAAGGAAAAGGGGATGATAAACGTCAAAATATTGCTGAATTCGATGATTTTTAGTACGAAGCAAAATGCAAGAAAACTTGCTTAAAATGCAATTTTATGCGAAAATCTGAGATTTGAAGGCCAAAGCACATATCGTGATACTACATGAAATAGTATCGAAATATTGGTAAAAATGAATATATATACGTAATATCAAACTACATGAAAAACGTGAAAAAAGTCATTATTATACCAAATTTAAGGATTTTATCTTCGAATCATAGAGCGACGTTTCGTATTTTTTAGACCCTAGGAAAGACGTATAAAGATGTTGCTTCCAATACAAATGATAAAAATCAATGTGTTTTCATTAGAATTAACTAAAATGTTCCTGATTTTCCGTTTATATTACCGATGGAAGATGTACACGTAAAACGGCTCTAATCCGGCTGAAACGTCGATATATGCAATAAAAACAGAACTTCTCCCCTTTTCAATATCTTACTCAGTATTTTAACGAGAAACAAATAGATGATTGAAAATGAAGGGTTTAAGGTTATTTTCTGATCAATTATGTGTTTGCATAATTTTTATCGTATATTTAATGAATTAATAACAATAAACTGAAAATTCACAAAAACGCTGAAAAACGGCAAAATATTGCCTAATTCGATGATATTTTGTTTAAATCACATAAAGGAAAAGGGGATGATAAATGTCAAAATATTGCTAAATTCGATGATTTTTAGTACAAAAGAAAATGCAAGAAAATTTGCTAAAAAATGCAAAATTTGAAAATTCTGAGATTTGAAGGCCAAATCACATATCGTGAAAAAACATGAAGTAGTATCGAAATATTGGTAAAAACGAATATATATACGTAAAATCAAACTACATGAATAACGTGAAAAAAGTCACTATATTACCATATTTGAGGATTTTAACTTCAAATCATAGAGCGACGTTTCGTATTATTTAGATCCAAGAAAAGACATATGACAATGTCGTTTGAAATACAAATGATAAAAATCAATGTGTTTTCATTAGAATTAACTAAAATGTTCCTGATTTTCCGTTTATATTACCGATGGAAGATGTACACGTAAAACCGCTCTAATCCGGCTGAAACGTCGATATATGCAATAAAAACAGAACTTCTCCCCTTTCCAATATCTACTCAGTATTTTAACGAGAAACAAATAGTTGATTGAAAATTAAGTGTTTAAGGTTAATTTTTAATCAATTATGTGTTTGCATAATTTTTATCGTATTTTTAATGAATTAAGCGCAATTAACTGAAAGTTCACAAAAACGTGGAAAAACAGCAAAATATTGCCTAATTCGACGATATTTTGTTAATATCTCATAAAGGAAAAGGGGATGATAAACGTCAAAATATTGCTGAATTCGATGATTTTTAGTACGAAACAAAATGCAAGAAAACTTGCTTAAAATGCAATTTTATGCGAAAACCTGAGATATGAAGGCCAAAGCACATATCGTGATACTACATGAAATAGTATCGAAATATTGGTAAAAATTAATATATATACGTAATATCAAACTACATGAAAAACGTGAAAAAAGTCATTATTATACCAAATTTAAGGATTTTTACTTCGAATCATAGAGCGACGTTTCGTATTTTTTAGACCCTAGAAAAGACGTATAAAGATGTTGCTTCCAATACAAATGATAAAAATCAATGTGTTTTCATTAGAATTAACTAAAATGTTCCTGATTTTCCATTTATATTACCGATGGAAGATGTACACGTAAAACGGCTCTAATCCGGCTGAAACGTCGATATATGCAATAAAAACAGAACTTCTCCCCTTTTCAATATCTTACTCAGTATTTTAACGAGAAACAAATAGATGATTGAAAATGAAGTATTTAAGGTTATTTTCTGATCAATTATGTGTTTGCATAATTTTTATCGTATTTTTAATGAATTAATAACAATAAACCGAAAATTCACAAAAACGTGGAAAAACTGCAAAATATTGCCTAATTCGATAATATTTTGTTTAAATCACATTAAGGAAAAGGAGATGATAAAGGTCAAAATATTGCTAAATTCAATGATATTTATTACAAAAGAAAATGCAAGAAAACTTGCTTAAAAATGCAAAATTTGAAAATTCTGAGATTTGAAGGCCAAATCACATATCGTAAGAAAACATGAAGTTGTATCGAAATATTGGTAGAAACGAATATATATACGTAAAATCAAACAATATGAATAACGTGAAAAAAGTCACTATATTACCATATTTGAGGATTTTAACTTCAAATCATAGAGCGAGGTTTCGTATTATTTAGATCCAAGAAAAGACATATGACAATGTTGTTTGAAATACAAATGATAAAAATCAATGTGTTTTCATTAGAATTAACTAAAATGTTCCTGATTTTCCGTTTATATTACCGATGGAAGATGTACACGTAAAACCGCTCTAATCCGGCTGAAACGTCGATATATGCAATAAAAACAGAACTTCTCCCCTTTCCAATATCTTACTCAGTATTTTAACGAGAAACAAATAGTTGATTGAAAATTAAGTGTTTAAGGTAAATTTCTAATCAATTATGTGTTTGCATAATTTTTATCGTATTTTTAATGAATTAGAGCAATAAACTGAAAGTTCACAAAAACGTGGAAAAACAGCAAAATATTGCCTAATTCGATGATATTTTGTTTATATCACATAAAGGAAAAGGGGATGATAAACGTCAAAATATTGCTGAATTCGATGATTTTTAGTACGAAGCAAAATGCAAGAAAACTTGCTTAAAATGCAATTTTATGCGAAAATCTGAGATTTGAAGGCCAAAGCACATATCGTGATACTACATGAAATAGTATCGAAATATTGGTAAAAATGAATATATATACGTAATATCAAACTACATGAAAAACGTGAAAAAAGTCATTATTATACCAAATTTGAGGATTTTAACTTCGAATCATAGAGCGACGTTTCGTATTTTTTAGACCCTAGAAAAGACGTATAAAGATGTTGCTTCCAATACAAATGATAAAAATCAATGTGTTTTCATTAGAATTAACTAAAATGTTCCTGATTTTCCGTTTATATTACCGATGGAAGATGTACACGTAAAACGGCTCTAATCCGGCTGAAACGTCGATATATGCAATAAAAACAGAACTTCTCCCCTTTTCAATATCTTACTCAGTATTTTAACGTGAAACAAATAGATGATTGAAAATGAAGGGTTTAAGGTTATTTTCTGATCAATTATGTGTTTGCATAATTTTTATCGTATATTTAATGAATTAATAACAATAAACTGAAAATTCACAAAAACGTGGAAAAACGGCAAAATATTGCCTAATTCGATGATATTTTGTTTAAATCACATAAAGGAAAAGGGGATGATAAATGTCAAAATATTGCTAAATTCGATGATTTTTAGTACAAAAGAATTCATCGGTAACTTCCATCGGTAACTTTGTTTAAATCACATAAAGGAAAAAGGGATGATAAAGGTCAAAATATTGCTAAATTCGATGATTTTTAGTACAAAAGAAAATGCAAGAAAACTTGCTTAAAATGCAAAATTTGAAAATTCTGAGATTTGAAGGCCAAATCACATATCGTGAGAAAACATGAAGTAGTATAGAAATATTGGAAAAACGAATATATATACGTAAAATCAAACTACATGAATAACGTGAAAAAAGTCACTATATTACCATATTTGAGGATTTTAACTTCAAATCATAGAGCGAGGTTTCGTATTATTTAGATCCAAGAAAAGACATATGACAATGTTGTTTGAAATACAAATGATAAAAATCAATGTGTTTTCATTAGAATTAACTAAAATGTTCCTGATTTTCCGTTTATATTACCGATGGAAGATGTACACGTAAAACCGCTCTAATCCGGCTGAAACGTCGATATATGCAATAAAAACAGAACTTCTCCCCTTTCCAATATCTTACTCAGTATTTTAACGAGAAACAAATAGATGATTGAAAATGAAGTATTTAAAGTAATTTTTAATCAATTATGTGTTTGCATAATTTTTATCGTATATTTAATGAATTAATAACAATAAACTGAAAATTCACAAAAACGTGGAAAAACGGCAAAATATTGCCTAATTCGATGATATTTTGTTTAAATCACATAAAGGAAAAAGGGATGATAAAGGTCAAAATATTGCTAAATTCGATGATTTTTAGTACAAAAGAAAATGCAAGAAAACTTGCTTAAAAATGCAAAATTTGAAAATTCTGAGATTTGAAGGCCAAATCACATATCATAAGAAAACATGAAGTAGTATCGAAATATTGGTAGAAACGAATATATATACGTAAAATCAAACTACATGAATAACGTGAAAAAATTCACTATATTACCATATTTGAGGATTTTAACTTCAAATCATAGAGCGAGGTTTCGTATTATTTAGATCCAAGAAAAGACATATGACAATGTTGTTTGAAATACAAATGATAAAAATCAATGTGTTTTCATTAGAATTAACTAAAATGTTCCTTATTTTCCGTTTATATTACCGATGGAAGATGTACACGTAAAACCGCTCTAATCCGGCTGAAACGTCGATATATGCAATAAAAACAGAACTTCTTCCCTTTCCAATATCTTACTCAGTATTTTAACGAGAAACAAATAGTTGATTGAAAATTAAGTGTTTAAGGTAAATTTCTAATCAATTATGTGTTTGCATAATTTTTATCGTATTTTTAATGAATTAGAGCAATAAACTGAAAGTTCACAAAAACGTGGAAAAACAGCAAAATATTGCCTAATTCGATGATATTTTGTTTATATCACATAAAGGAAAAGGGGATGATAAACGTCAAAATATTGCTGAATTCGATGATTTTTAGTACGAAGCAAAATGCAAGAAAACTTGCTTAAAATGCAATTTTATGCGAAAATCTGAGATTTGAAGGCCAAAGCACATATCGTGATACTACATGAAATAGTATCGAAATATTGGTAAAAATGAATATATATACGTAATATCAAACTACATGAAAAACGTGAAAAAAGTCATTATTATACCAAATTTGAGGATTTTAACTTCGAATCATAGAGCGACGTTTCGTATTTTTTAGACCCTAGAAAAGACGTATAAAGATGTTGCTTCCAATACAAATGATAAAAATCAATGTGTTTTCATTAGAATTAACTAAAATGTTCCTGATTTTCCGTTTATATTACCGATGGAAGATGTACACGTAAAACGGCTCTAATCCGGCTGAAACGTCGATATATGCAATAAAAACAGAACTTCTCCCCTTTTCAATATCTTACTCAGTATTTTAACGAGAAACAAATAGATGATTGAAAATGAAGTATTTAAGGTAATTTTCTGATCAATTATGTGTTTGCATAATTTTTATCGTATATTTAATGAATTAATAACAAAAAACTGAAAATTCACAAAAACGTGGAAAAACGGCAAAATATTGCCTAATTCGATGATATTTTGTTTAAATCACATAAAGGAAAAAGGGATGATAAAGGTCAAAATATTGCTAAATTCGATGATTTTTAGTACAAAAGAAAATGCAAGAAAACTTGCTTAAAAATGCAAAATTTGAAAATTCTGAGATTTGAAGGCCAAATCACATATCGTGAGAAAACATGAAGTAGTATAGAAATATTGGTAAAACGAATATATATACGTAAAATCAAACTACATGAATAACGTGAAAAAAGTCACTATATTACCATATTTGAGGATTTTAACTTCAAATCATAGAGCGAGGTTTCGTATTATTTAGATCCAAGAAAAGACATATGACAATGTTGTTTGAAATACAAATGATAAAAATCAATGTGTTTTCATTAGAATTAACTAAAATGTTCCTGATTTTCCGTTTATATTACCGATGGAAGATGTACACGTAAAACCGCTCTAATCCGGCTGAAACGTCGATATATGCAATAAAAACAGAACTTCTCCCCTTTCCAATATCTTACTCAGTATTTTAACGAGAAACAAATAGTTGATTGAAAATTAAGTGTTTAAGATTAATTTCTAATCAATTATGTGTTTGCATAATTTTTATCGTATTTTTAATGAATTAGGAGCAATAAACTGAAAGTTCAAAAAAACGTGGAAAAACAGCAAAATATTGCCTAATTCGATGATATTTTGTTTATATCACATAAAGGAAAAGGGGATGATAAACGTCAAAATATTGCTGAATTCGATGATTTTTAGTACGAAGCAAAATGCAAGAAAACTTGCTTAAAATGCAATTTTATGCGAAAATCTGAGATTTGAAGGCCAAAGCACATATCGTGATACTACATGAAATAGTATCGAAATATTGGTAAAAATGAATATATATACGTAATATCAAACTACATGAAAAACGTGAAAAAAGTCATTATTATACCAAATTTAAGGATTTTAACTTCGAATCATAGAGCGACGTTTCGTATTTTTTAGACCCTAGAAAAGACGTATAAAGATGTTGCTTCCAATACAAATGATAAAAATCAATGTGTTTTCATTAGAATTAACTAAAATGTTCCTGATTTTCCGTTTATATTACCGATGGAAGATGTACACGTAAAACGGCTCTAATCCGGCTGAAACGTCGATATATGCAATAAAAACAGAACTTCTCCCCTTTTCAATATCTTACTCAGTATTTTAACGAGAAACAAATAGATGATTGAAAATGAAGGGTTTAAGGTTATTTTCTGATCAATTATGTGTTTGCATAATTTTTATCGTATATTTAATGAATTAATAACAATAAACTGAAAATTCACAAAAACGTTGAAAAACGGCAAAATATTGCCTAATTCGATGATATTTTGTTTAAATCACATAAAGGAAAAGGGGATGATAAATGTCAAAATATTGCTAAATTCGATGATTTTTAGTACAAAAGAAAATGCAAGAAAATTTGCTAAAAAATGCAAAATTTGAAAATTCTGAGATTTGAAGGCCAAATCACATATCGTGAGAAAACATGAAGTAGTATCGAAATATTGGTAAAAACGAATATATATACGTAAAATCAAACTACATGAATAACGTGAAAAAAGTCACTATATTACCATATTTGAGGATTTTAACTTCAAATCATAGAGCGACGTTTCGTATTATTTAGATCCAAGAAAAGACATATGACAATGTCGTTTGAAATACAAATGATAAAAATCAATGTGTTTTCATTAGAATTAACTAAAATGTTCCTGATTTTCCGTTTATATTACCGATGGAAGATATACACGTAAAACGGCTCTAATCCGGCTGAAACGTCGATATATGCAATAAAAACAGAACTTCTCCCCTTTTCAATATCTTACTCAGTATTTTAACGAGAAACAAATAGATGATTGAAAATGAAGTATTTAAGGTTATTTTCTAATCAATTATGTGTTTGCATAATTTTTATCGTATATTTAATGAATTAAGAGCAATAAACTGAAAGTTCACAAAAACGTGGAAAAACAGCAAAATATTGCCTAATTTGATGATATTTTGTTAATATCACATAAAGGAAAAGGGGATGATAAACGTCAAAATATTGCTGAATTCGATGATTTTTAGTACAAAACAAAATGCAAGAAAACTTGCTTAAAAATGCAAAATTTGAAAATTCTGAGATTTGAAGGTCAAATCTCATATCGTGAAAAAACTTGAAGTAGTATCGATATATTGGTAAAAACAAATATATATACGGAAAATCAAACTACATGAATAACGTGAAAAAAGTCACAATATTACCATATTTGAGGATTTTAACTTCAAATCATAGAACGAGGTTTCGTATTATTTAGATCCAAGAAAAGACATATGACAATGTTGTTTCTAATACAAATGATAAAAAATCAATGTGTTTTCATTAGAATTAACTAAAATGTTCCTGATTTTCCGTTTATATTACCGATGGAAGATGTACACGTAAAACCGCTCTAATCCGGCTGAAACGTCGATATATGCAATAAAAACAGAACTTCTCCCCTTTCCAATATCTTACTCAGTATTTTAACGAGAAACAAATAGTTGATTGAAAATTAAGTTTTTAAGGTTAATTTCTAATCAATTATGTGTTTGCATAATTTTTATCGTTTTTTTAATGAATTAAGAGCAATAAACTGAAAGTTCACAAAAACGTGGAAAAACAGCAAAATATTGCCTAATTCGACGATATTTTGTTTATATCACATAAAGGAAAAGGGGATGATAAACGTCAAAATATTGCTGAATTCGATGATTTTTAGTACGAAACAAAATGCAAGAAAACTTGCTTAAAATGCAATTTTATGCGAAAATCTGAGATTTGAAGGCCAAAGCACATATCGTGATACTACATGAAATAGTATCGAAATATGGGTAAAAATGAATATATATACGTAATATCAAACTACATGAAAAACGTGAAAAAAGTCATTAATATACCAAATTTGAGGATTTTAACTTCGAATCATAGAGCGACGTTGCGTATTTTTTAGACCCTAGAAAAGACGTATAAAGATGTTGCTTCCAATACAAATGACAAAAATCAATGTGTTTTCATTAGAATTAACTAAAATGTTCCTGATTTTCCGTTTATATTACCGATGGAAGATGTACACGTAAAACGGCTCTAATCCGGCTGAAACGTCGATATATGCAATAAAAACAGAACCTCCCCTTTTAAATATCTTACTCAGTATTTTAACGAGAAACAAATAGATGATTGAAAATGAAGGGTTTAAGGTTATTTTCTGATCAATTATGTGTTTGCATAATTTTTATCGTATATTTATTGAATTAATAACAATAAACTGAAAATTCGCAAAAACGTGGAAAAACGGCAAAATATTGCCTAATTCGATGATATTTTGTTTATATCACATAAAGGAAAAGGGGATGATAAACGTCAAAATATTGCTGAATTCGATGATTTTTAGTACGAAGCAAAATGCAAGAAAACTTGCTTAAAATGCAATTTTATGCGAAAATCTGAGATTTGAAGGCCAAAGCACATATCGTGATACTACATGAAATAGTATCGAAATATTGGTAAAAATGAATATATATACGTAATATCAAACTACATGAAAAACGTGAAAAAAGTCATTATTATGCCAAATTTGAGGATTTTAACTTCGAATCATAGAGCGACGTTTCGTATTTTTTAGACCCTAGAAAAAATGTATAAAGATGTTGCTTCCAATACAAATGATAAAAATCAATGTGTTTTCATTAGAATTAACTAAAATGTTCCTGATTTTCCGTTTATATTACCGATGGAAGATGTACACGTAAAACGGCTCTAATCCGGCTGAAACGTCGATATATGCAATAAAAACAGAACTTCTCCCCTTTTCAATATCTTACTCAGTATTTTAACGAGAAACAAATAGATGATTGAAAATGAAGTATTCAAGGTAATTTTCTGATCAATTATGTGTTTGCATAATTTTTATCGTATATTTAATGAATTAATAACAATAAACTGAAAATTCACAAAAACGTGGAAAAACGGCAAAATATTGCCTAATTCGATGATATTTTGTTTAAGTGTTTAAGGTAAATTTCTAATCAATTATGTGTTTGCATAATTTTTATCGTATTTTTAATGAATTAGAGCAATAAACTGAAAGTTCACAAAAACGTGGAAAAACAGCAAAATATTGCCTAATTCGATGATATTTTGTTTATATCACATAAAGGAAAAGGGGATGATAAACGTCAAAATACTGCTGAATTCGATGATTTTTAGTACGAAGCAAAATGCAAGAAAACTTGCCTAAAATGCAATTTTATGCGAAAATCTGAGATTTGAAGGCCAAATCACATATCGTGATACTACATGAAATAGTATCGAAATATTGGTAAAAATGAATATATATACGTAATATCAAACTACATGAAAAACGTGAAAAAAGTCATTATTATACCAAATTTGAGGATTTTAACTTCGAATCATAGAGCGACGTTTCGTATTTTTTAGACCCTAGAAAAAATGTATAAAGATGTTGCTTCCAATACAAATGATAAAAATCAATGTGTTTTCATTAGAATTAACTAAAATGTTCCTGATTTTCCGTTTATATTACCGATGGAAGATGTACACGTAAAACGGCTCTAATCCGGCTGAAACGTCGATATATGCAATAAAAACAAAACTTCTCCCCTTTTCAATATCTTACTCAGTATTTTAACGAGAAACAAATAGATGATTGAAAATGAAGTATTCAAGGTAGTTTTCTGATCAATTATGTGTTTGCATAATTTTTATCGTATATTTAATGAATTAATAACAATAAACTGAAAATTCACAAAAACGTGGAAAAACGGCAAAATATTGCCTAATTCGATGATATTTTGTTTAAATCATATAAAGGAAAAAGGGATGATAAAGGTCAAAATATTGCTAAATTCGATGATTTTTAGTACAAAAGAAAATGCAAGAAAACTTGCTTAAAAATGCAAAATTTGAAAATTCTGAGATTTGAAGGCCAAATCACATATCGTAAGAAAACATGAAGTAGTATCGAAATATTGGTAGAAACGAATATATATACGTAAAATCAAACTACATGAATAACGTGAAAAAAGTCACTATATTACCATATTTGAGGATTTTAACTTCAAATCATAGAGCGAGGTTTCGTATTATTTAGATCCAAGAAAAGACATATGACAATGTTGTTTGAAATACAAATGATAAAAATCAATGTGTTTTCATTAGAATTAACTAAAATGTTCCTGATTTTCCGTTTATATTACCGATGGAAGATGTACACGTAAAACCGCTCTAATCCGGCTGAAACGTCGATATATGCAATAAAAACAGAACTTCTCCCCTTTCCAATATCTTACTCAGTATTTTAACGAGAAACAAATAGTTGATTGAAAATTAAGTGTTTAAGGTAAATTTCTAATCAATTATGTGTTTGCATAATTTTTATCGTATTTTTAATGAATTAGAGCAATAAACTGAAAGTTCACAAAAACGTGGAAAAACAGCAAAATATTGCCTAATTCGATGATATTTTGTTTATATCACATAAAGGAAAAGGGGATGATAAACGTCAAAATATTGCTGAATTCGATGATTTTTAGTACGAAGCAAAATGCAAGAAAACTTGCTTAAAATGCAATTTTATGCGAAAATCTGAGATTTGAAGGCCAAAGCACATATCGTGATACTACATGAAATAGTATCGAAATATTGGTAAAAATGAATATATATACGTAATATCAAACTACATGAAAAACGTGAAAAAAGTCATTATTATACCAAATTTGAGGATTTTAACTTCGAATCATAGAGCGACGTTTCGTATTTTTTAGACCCTAGAAAAGACGTATAAAGATGTTGCTTCCAATACAAATGATAAAAATCAATGTGTTTTCATTAGAATTAACTAAAATGTTCCTGATTTTCCGTTTATATTACCGATGGAAGATGTACACGTAAAACGGCTCTAATCCGGCTGAAACGTCGATATATGCAATAAAAACAGAACTTCTCCCCTTTTCAATATCTTACTCAGTATTTTAACGTGAAACAAATAGATGATTGAAAATGAAGGGTTTAAGGTTATTTTCTGATCAATTATGTGTTTGCATAATTTTTATCGTATATTTAATGAATTAATAACAATAAACTGAAAATTCACAAAAACGTGGAAAAACGGCAAAATATTGCCTAATTCGATGATATTTTGTTTAAATCACATAAAGGAAAAGGGGATGATAAATGTCAAAATATTGCTAAATTCGATGATTTTTAGTACAAAAGAATTCATCGGTAACTTCCATCGGTAACTTTGTTTAAATCACATAAAGGAAAAAGGGATGATAAAGGTCAAAATATTGCTAAATTCGATGATTTTTAGTACAAAAGAAAATGCAAGAAAACTTGCTTAAAATGCAAAATTTGAAAATTCTGAGATTTGAAGGCCAAATCACATATCGTGAGAAAACATGAAGTAGTATAGAAATATTGGAAAAACGAATATATATACGTAAAATCAAACTACATGAATAACGTGAAAAAAGTCACTATATTACCATATTTGAGGATTTTAACTTCAAATCATAGAGCGAGGTTTCGTATTATTTAGATCCAAGAAAAGACATATGACAATGTTGTTTGAAATACAAATGATAAAAATCAATGTGTTTTCATTAGAATTAACTAAAATGTTCCTGATTTTCCGTTTATATTACCGATGGAAGATGTACACGTAAAACCGCTCTAATCCGGCTGAAACGTCGATATATGCAATAAAAACAGAACTTCTCCCCTTTCCAATATCTTACTCAGTATTTTAACGAGAAACAAATAGATGATTGAAAATGAAGTATTTAAAGTAATTTTCTGATCAATTATGTGTTTGCATAATTTTTATCGTATATTTAATGAATTAATAACAATAAACTGAAAATTCACAAAAACGTGGAAAAACGGCAAAATATTGCCTAATTCGATGATATTTTGTTTAAATCACATAAAGGAAAAAGGGATGATAAAGGTCAAAATATTGCTAAATTCGATGATTTTTAGTACAAAAGAAAATGCAAGAAAACTTGCTTAAAAATGCAAAATTTGAAAATTCTGAGATTTGAAGGCCAAATCACATATCATAAGAAAACATGAAGTAGTATCGAAATATTGGTAGAAACGAATATATATACGTAAAATCAAACTACATGAATAACGTGAAAAAATTCACTATATTACCATATTTGAGGATTTTAACTTCAAATCATAGAGCGAGGTTTCGTATTATTTAGATCCAAGAAAAGACATATGACAATGTTGTTTGAAATACAAATGATAAAAATCAATGTGTTTTCATTAGAATTAACTAAAATGTTCCTTATTTTCCGTTTATATTACCGATGGAAGATGTACACGTAAAACCGCTCTAATCCGGCTGAAACGTCGATATATGCAATAAAAACAGAACTTCTTCCCTTTCCAATATCTTACTCAGTATTTTAACGAGAAACAAATAGTTGATTGAAAATTAAGTGTTTAAGGTAAATTTCTAATCAATTATGTGTTTGCATAATTTTTATCGTATTTTTAATGAATTAGAGCAATAAACTGAAAGTTCACAAAAACGTGGAAAAACAGCAAAATATTGCCTAATTCGATGATATTTTGTTTATATCACATAAAGGAAAAGGGGATGATAAACGTCAAAATATTGCTGAATTCGATGATTTTTAGTACGAAGCAAAATGCAAGAAAACTTGCTTAAAATGCAATTTTATGCGAAAATCTGAGATTTGAAGGCCAAAGCACATATCGTGATACTACATGAAATAGTATCGAAATATTGGTAAAAATGAATATATATACGTAATATCAAACTACATGAAAAACGTGAAAAAAGTCATTATTATACCAAATTTGAGGATTTTAACTTCGAATCATAGAGCGACGTTTCGTATTTTTTAGACCCTAGAAAAGACGTATAAAGATGTTGCTTCCAATACAAATGATAAAAATCAATGTGTTTTCATTAGAATTAACTAAAATGTTCCTGATTTTCCGTTTATATTACCGATGGAAGATGTACACGTAAAACGGCTCTAATCCGGCTGAAACGTCGATATATGCAATAAAAACAGAACTTCTCCCCTTTTCAATATCTTACTCAGTATTTTAACGAGAAACAAATAGATGATTGAAAATGAAGTATTTAAGGTAATTTTCTGATCAATTATGTGTTTGCATAATTTTTATCGTATATTTAATGAATTAATAACAAAAAACTGAAAATTCACAAAAACGTGGAAAAACGTCAAAATATTGCTGAATTCGATGATTTTTAGTACAAAACAAAATGCAAGAAAACTTGCTTAAAAATGCAAAATTTGAAAATTCTGAGATTTGAAGGTCAAATCTCATATCGTGAAAAAACTTGAAGTAGTATCGATATATTGGTAAAAACAAATATATATACGGAAAATCAAACTACATGAATAACGTGAAAAAAGTCACAATATTACCATATTTGAGGATTTTAACTTCAAATCATAGAACGAGGTTTCGTATTATTTAGATCCAAGAAAAGACATATGACAATGTTGTTTCTAATACAAATGATAAAAAATCAATGTGTTTTCATTAGAATTAACTAAAATGTTCCTGATTTTCCGTTTATATTACCGATGGAAGATGTACACGTAAAACCGCTCTAATCCGGCTGAAACGTCGATATATGCAATAAAAACAGAACTTCTCCCCTTTCCAATATCTTACTCAGTATTTTAACGAGAAACAAATAGTTGATTGAAAATTAAGTTTTTAAGGTTAATTTCTAATCAATTATGTGTTTGCATAATTTTTATCGTTTTTTTAATGAATTAAGAGCAATAAACTGAAAGTTCACAAAAACGTGGAAAAACAGCAAAATATTGCCTAATTCGACGATATTTTGTTTATATCACATAAAGGAAAAGGGGATGATAAACGTCAAAATATTGCTGAATTCGATGATTTTTAGTACGAAACAAAATGCAAGAAAACTTGCTTAAAATGCAATTTTATGCGAAAATCTGAGATTTGAAGGCCAAAGCACATATCGTGATACTACATGAAATAGTATCGAAATATGGGTAAAAATGAATATATATACGTAATATCAAACTACATGAAAAACGTGAAAAAAGTCATTAATATACCAAATTTGAGGATTTTAACTTCGAATCATAGAGCGACGTTGCGTATTTTTTAGACCCTAGAAAAGACGTATAAAGATGTTGCTTCCAATACAAATGACAAAAATCAATGTGTTTTCATTAGAATTAACTAAAATGTTCCTGATTTTCCGTTTATATTACCGATGGAAGATGTACACGTAAAACGGCTCTAATCCGGCTGAAACGTCGATATATGCAATAAAAACAGAACCTCCCCTTTTAAATATCTTACTCAGTATTTTAACGAGAAACAAATAGATGATTGAAAATGAAGGGTTTAAGGTTATTTTCTGATCAATTATGTGTTTGCATAATTTTTATCGTATATTTATTGAATTAATAACAATAAACTGAAAATTCGCAAAAACGTGGAAAAACGGCAAAATATTGCCTAATTCGATGATATTTTGTTTATATCACATAAAGGAAAAGGGGATGATAAACGTCAAAATATTGCTGAATTCGATGATTTTTAGTACGAAGCAAAATGCAAGAAAACTTGCTTAAAATGCAATTTTATGCGAAAATCTGAGATTTGAAGGCCAAAGCACATATCGTGATACTACATGAAATAGTATCGAAATATTGGTAAAAATGAATATATATACGTAATATCAAACTACATGAAAAACGTGAAAAAAGTCATTATTATGCCAAATTTGAGGATTTTAACTTCGAATCATAGAGCGACGTTTCGTATTTTTTAGACCCTAGAAAAAATGTATAAAGATGTTGCTTCCAATACAAATGATAAAAATCAATGTGTTTTCATTAGAATTAACTAAAATGTTCCTGATTTTCCGTTTATATTACCGATGGAAGATGTACACGTAAAACGGCTCTAATCCGGCTGAAACGTCGATATATGCAATAAAAACAGAACTTCTCCCCTTTTCAATATCTTACTCAGTATTTTAACGAGAAACAAATAGATGATTGAAAATGAAGTATTCAAGGTAATTTTCTGATCAATTATGTGTTTGCATAATTTTTATCGTATATTTAATGAATTAATAACAATAAACTGAAAATTCACAAAAACGTGGAAAAACGGCAAAATATTGCCTAATTCGATGATATTTTGTTTAAGTGTTTAAGGTAAATTTCTAATCAATTATGTGTTTGCATAATTTTTATCGTATTTTTAATGAATTAGAGCAATAAACTGAAAGTTCACAAAAACGTGGAAAAACAGCAAAATATTGCCTAATTCGATGATATTTTGTTTATATCACATAAAGGAAAAGGGGATGATAAACGTCAAAATACTGCTGAATTCGATGATTTTTAGTACGAAGCAAAATGCAAGAAAACTTGCCTAAAATGCAATTTTATGCGAAAATCTGAGATTTGAAGGCCAAATCACATATCGTGATACTACATGAAATAGTATCGAAATATTGGTAAAAATGAATATATATACGTAATATCAAACTACATGAAAAACGTGAAAAAAGTCATTATTATACCAAATTTGAGGATTTTAACTTCGAATCATAGAGCGACGTTTCGTATTTTTTAGACCCTAGAAAAAATGTATAAAGATGTTGCTTCCAATACAAATGATAAAAATCAATGTGTTTTCATTAGAATTAACTAAAATGTTCCTGATTTTCCGTTTATATTACCGATGGAAGATGTACACGTAAAACGGCTCTAATCCGGCTGAAACGTCGATATATGCAATAAAAACAAAACTTCTCCCCTTTTCAATATCTTACTCAGTATTTTAACGAGAAACAAATAGATGATTGAAAATGAAGTATTCAAGGTAGTTTTCTGATCAATTATGTGTTTGCATAATTTTTATCGTATATTTAATGAATTAATAACAATAAACTGAAAATTCACAAAAACGAGGAAAAACGGCAAAATATTGCCTAATTCGATGATATTTTGTTTAAATCATATAAAGGAAAAAGGGATGATAAAGGTCAAAATATTGCTAAATTCGATGATTTTTAGTACAAAAGAAAATGCAAGAAAACTTGCTTAAAAATGCAAAATTTGAAAATTCTGAGATTTGAAGGCCAAATCACATATCGTAAGAAAACATGAAGTAGTATCGAAATATTGGTAGAAACGAATATATATACGTAAAATCAAACTACATGAATAACGTGAAAAAAGTCACTATATTACCATATTTGAGGATTTTAACTTCAAATCATAGAGCGAGGTTTCGTATTATTTAGATCCAAGAAAAGACATATGACAATGTTGTTTGAAATACAAATGATAAAAATCAATGTGTTTTCATTAGAATTAACTAAAATGTTCCTGATTTTCCGTTTATATTACCGATGGAAGATGTACACGTAAAACCGCTCTAATCCGGCTGAAACGTCGATATATGCAATAAAAACAGAACTTCTCCCCTTTCCAATATCTTACTCAGTATTTTAACGAGAAACAAATAGTTGATTGAAAATTAAGTGTTTAAGGTAAATTTCTAATCAATTATGTGTTTGCATAATTTTTATCGTATTTTTAATGAATTAGAGCAATAAACTGAAAGTTCACAAAAACGTGGAAAAACAGCAAAATATTGCCTAATTCGATGATATTTTGTTTATATCACATAAAGGAAAAGGGGATGATAAACGTCAAAATATTGCTGAATTCGATGATTTTTAGTACGAAGCAAAATGCAAGAAAACTTGCTTAAAATGCAATTTTATGCGAAAATCTGAGATTTGAAGGCCAAAGCACATATCGTGATACTACATGAAATAGTATCGAAATATTGGTAAAAATGAATATATATACGTAATATCAAACTACATGAAAAACGTGAAAAAAGTCATTATTATACCAAATTTGAGGATTTTAACTTCGAATCATAGAGCGACGTTTCGTATTTTTTAGACCCTAGAAAAGACGTATAAAGATGTTGCTTCCAATACAAATGATAAAAATCAATGTGTTTTCATTAGAATTAACTAAAATGTTCCTGATTTTCCGTTTATATTACCGATGGAAGATGTACACGTAAAACGGCTCTAATCCGGCTGAAACGTCGATATATGCAATAAAAACAGAACTTCTCCCCTTTTCAATATCTTACTCAGTATTTTAACGTGAAACAAATAGATGATTGAAAATGAAGGGTTTAAGGTTATTTTCTGATCAATTATGTGTTTGCATAATTTTTATCGTATATTTAATGAATTAATAACAATAAACTGAAAATTCACAAAAACGTGGAAAAACGGCAAAATATTGCCTAATTCGATGATATTTTGTTTAAATCACATAAAGGAAAAGGGGATGATAAATGTCAAAATATTGCTAAATTCGATGATTTTTAGTACAAAAGAATTCATCGGTAACTTCCATCGGTAACTTTGTTTAAATCACATAAAGGAAAAAGGGATGATAAAGGTCAAAATATTGCTAAATTCGATGATTTTTAGTACAAAAGAAAATGCAAGAAAACTTGCTTAAAATGCAAAATTTGAAAATTCTGAGATTTGAAGGCCAAATCACATATCGTGAGAAAACATGAAGTAGTATAGAAATATTGGAAAAACGAATATATATACGTAAAATCAAACTACATGAATAACGTGAAAAAAGTCACTATATTACCATATTTGAGGATTTTAACTTCAAATCATAGAGCGAGGTTTCGTATTATTTAGATCCAAGAAAAGACATATGACAATGTTGTTTGAAATACAAATGATAAAAATCAATGTGTTTTCATTAGAATTAACTAAAATGTTCCTGATTTTCCGTTTATATTACCGATGGAAGATGTACACGTAAAACCGCTCTAATCCGGCTGAAACGTCGATATATGCAATAAAAACAGAACTTCTCCCCTTTCCAATATCTTACTCAGTATTTTAACGAGAAACAAATAGATGATTGAAAATGAAGTATTTAAAGTAATTTTCTGATCAATTATGTGTTTGCATAATTTTTATCGTATATTTAATGAATTAATAACAATAAACTGAAAATTCACAAAAACGTGGAAAAACGGCAAAATATTGCCTAATTCGATGATATTTTGTTTAAATCACATAAAGGAAAAAGGGATGATAAAGGTCAAAATATTGCTAAATTCGATGATTTTTAGTACAAAAGAAAATGCAAGAAAACTTGCTTAAAAATGCAAAATTTGAAAATTCTGAGATTTGAAGGCCAAATCACATATCATAAGAAAACATGAAGTAGTATCGAAATATTGGTAGAAACGAATATATATACGTAAAATCAAACTACATGAATAACGTGAAAAAATTCACTATATTACCATATTTGAGGATTTTAACTTCAAATCATAGAGCGAGGTTTCGTATTATTTAGATCCAAGAAAAGACATATGACAATGTTGTTTGAAATACAAATGATAAAAATCAATGTGTTTTCATTAGAATTAACTAAAATGTTCCTTATTTTCCGTTTATATTACCGATGGAAGATGTACACGTAAAACCGCTCTAATCCGGCTGAAACGTCGATATATGCAATAAAAACAGAACTTCTTCCCTTTCCAATATCTTACTCAGTATTTTAACGAGAAACAAATAGTTGATTGAAAATTAAGTGTTTAAGGTAAATTTCTAATCAATTATGTGTTTGCATAATTTTTATCGTATTTTTAATGAATTAGAGCAATAAACTGAAAGTTCACAAAAACGTGGAAAAACAGCAAAATATTGCCTAATTCGATGATATTTTGTTTATATCACATAAAGGAAAAGGGGATGATAAACGTCAAAATATTGCTGAATTCGATGATTTTTAGTACGAAGCAAAATGCAAGAAAACTTGCTTAAAATGCAATTTTATGCGAAAATCTGAGATTTGAAGGCCAAAGCACATATCGTGATACTACATGAAATAGTATCGAAATATTGGTAAAAATGAATATATATACGTAATATCAAACTACATGAAAAACGTGAAAAAAGTCATTATTATACCAAATTTGAGGATTTTAACTTCGAATCATAGAGCGACGTTTCGTATTTTTTAGACCCTAGAAAAGACGTATAAAGATGTTGCTTCCAATACAAATGATAAAAATCAATGTGTTTTCATTAGAATTAACTAAAATGTTCCTGATTTTCCGTTTATATTACCGATGGAAGATGTACACGTAAAACGGCTCTAATCCGGCTGAAACGTCGATATATGCAATAAAAACAGAACTTCTCCCCTTTTCAATATCTTACTCAGTATTTTAACGAGAAACAAATAGATGATTGAAAATGAAGTATTTAAGGTAATTTTCTGATCAATTATGTGTTTGCATAATTTTTATCGTATATTTAATGAATTAATAACAAAAAACTGAAAATTCACAAAAACGTGGAAAAACGGCAAAATATTGCCTAATTCGATGATATTTTGTTTAAATCACATAAAGGAAAAAGGGATGATAAAGGTCAAAATATTGCTAAATTCGATGATTTTTAGTACAAAAGAAAATGCAAGAAAACTTGCTTAAAAATGCAAAATTTGAAAATTCTGAGATTTGAAGGCCAAATCACATATCGTGAGAAAACATGAAGTAGTATAGAAATATTGGTAAAACGAATATATATACGTAAAATCAAACTACATGAATAACGTGAAAAAAGTCACTATATTACCATATTTGAGGATTTTAACTTCAAATCATAGAGCGAGGTTTCGTATTATTTAGATCCAAGAAAAGACATATGACAATGTTGTTTGAAATACAAATGATAAAAATCAATGTGTTTTCATTAGAATTAACTAAAATGTTCCTGATTTTCCGTTTATATTACCGATGGAAGATGTACACGTAAAACCGCTCTAATCCGGCTGAAACGTCGATATATGCAATAAAAACAGAACTTCTCCCCTTTCCAATATCTTACTCAGTATTTTAACGAGAAACAAATAGTTGATTGAAAATTAAGTGTTTAAGATTAATTTCTAATCAATTATGTGTTTGCATAATTTTTATCGTATTTTTAATGAATTAGGAGCAATAAACTGAAAGTTCAAAAAAACGTGGAAAAACAGCAAAATATTGCCTAATTCGATGATATTTTGTTTATATCACATAAAGGAAAAGGGGATGATAAACGTCAAAATATTGCTGAATTCGATGATTTTTAGTACGAAGCAAAATGCAAGAAAACTTGCTTAAAATGCAATTTTATGCGAAAATCTGAGATTTGAAGGCCAAAGCACATATCGTGATACTACATGAAATAGTATCGAAATATTGGTAAAAATGAATATATATACGTAATATCAAACTACATGAAAAACGTGAAAAAAGTCATTATTATACCAAATTTAAGGATTTTAACTTCGAATCATAGAGCGACGTTTCGTATTTTTTAGACCCTAGAAAAGACGTATAAAGATGTTGCTTCCAATACAAATGATAAAAATCAATGTGTTTTCATTAGAATTAACTAAAATGTTCCTGATTTTCCGTTTATATTACCGATGGAAGATGTACACGTAAAACGGCTCTAATCCGGCTGAAACGTCGATATATGCAATAAAAACAGAACTTCTCCCCTTTTCAATATCTTACTCAGTATTTTAACGAGAAACAAATAGATGATTGAAAATGAAGGGTTTAAGGTTATTTTCTGATCAATTATGTGTTTGCATAATTTTTATCGTATATTTAATGAATTAATAACAATAAACTGAAAATTCACAAAAACGTTGAAAAACGGCAAAATATTGCCTAATTCGATGATATTTTGTTTAAATCACATAAAGGAAAAGGGGATGATAAATGTCAAAATATTGCTAAATTCGATGATTTTTAGTACAAAAGAAAATGCAAGAAAATTTGCTAAAAAATGCAAAATTTGAAAATTCTGAGATTTGAAGGCCAAATCACATATCGTGAGAAAACATGAAGTAGTATCGAAATATTGGTAAAAACGAATATATATACGTAAAATCAAACTACATGAATAACGTGAAAAAAGTCACTATATTACCATATTTGAGGATTTTAACTTCAAATCATAGAGCGACGTTTCGTATTATTTAGATCCAAGAAAAGACATATGACAATGTCGTTTGAAATACAAATGATAAAAATCAATGTGTTTTCATTAGAATTAACTAAAATGTTCCTGATTTTCCGTTTATATTACCGATGGAAGATATACACGTAAAACGGCTCTAATCCGGCTGAAACGTCGATATATGCAATAAAAACAGAACTTCTCCCCTTTTCAATATCTTACTCAGTATTTTAACGAGAAACAAATAGATGATTGAAAATGAAGTATTTAAGGTTATTTTCTAATCAATTATGTGTTTGCATAATTTTTATCGTATATTTAATGAATTAAGAGCAATAAACTGAAAGTTCACAAAAACGTGGAAAAACAGCAAAATATTGCCTAATTTGATGATATTTTGTTAATATCACATAAAGGAAAAGGGGATGATAAACGTCAAAATATTGCTGAATTCGATGATTTTTAGTACAAAACAAAATGCAAGAAAACTTGCTTAAAAATGCAAAATTTGAAAATTCTGAGATTTGAAGGTCAAATCTCATATCGTGAAAAAACTTGAAGTAGTATCGATATATTGGTAAAAACAAATATATATACGGAAAATCAAACTACATGAATAACGTGAAAAAAGTCACAATATTACCATATTTGAGGATTTTAACTTCAAATCATAGAACGAGGTTTCGTATTATTTAGATCCAAGAAAAGACATATGACAATGTTGTTTCTAATACAAATGATAAAAAATCAATGTGTTTTCATTAGAATTAACTAAAATGTTCCTGATTTTCCGTTTATATTACCGATGGAAGATGTACACGTAAAACCGCTCTAATCCGGCTGAAACGTCGATATATGCAATAAAAACAGAACTTCTCCCCTTTCCAATATCTTACTCAGTATTTTAACGAGAAACAAATAGTTGATTGAAAATTAAGTTTTTAAGGTTAATTTCTAATCAATTATGTGTTTGCATAATTTTTATCGTTTTTTTAATGAATTAAGAGCAATAAACTGAAAGTTCACAAAAACGTGGAAAAACAGCAAAATATTGCCTAATTCGACGATATTTTGTTTATATCACATAAAGGAAAAGGGGATGATAAACGTCAAAATATTGCTGAATTCGATGATTTTTAGTACGAAACAAAATGCAAGAAAACTTGCTTAAAATGCAATTTTATGCGAAAATCTGAGATTTGAAGGCCAAAGCACATATCGTGATACTACATGAAATAGTATCGAAATATGGGTAAAAATGAATATATATACGTAATATCAAACTACATGAAAAACGTGAAAAAAGTCATTAATATACCAAATTTGAGGATTTTAACTTCGAATCATAGAGCGACGTTGCGTATTTTTTAGACCCTAGAAAAGACGTATAAAGATGTTGCTTCCAATACAAATGACAAAAATCAATGTGTTTTCATTAGAATTAACTAAAATGTTCCTGATTTTCCGTTTATATTACCGATGGAAGATGTACACGTAAAACGGCTCTAATCCGGCTGAAACGTCGATATATGCAATAAAAACAGAACCTCCCCTTTTAAATATCTTACTCAGTATTTTAACGAGAAACAAATAGATGATTGAAAATGAAGGGTTTAAGGTTATTTTCTGATCAATTATGTGTTTGCATAATTTTTATCGTATATTTATTGAATTAATAACAATAAACTGAAAATTCGCAAAAACGTGGAAAAACGGCAAAATATTGCCTAATTCGATGATATTTTGTTTATATCACATAAAGGAAAAGGGGATGATAAACGTCAAAATATTGCTGAATTCGATGATTTTTAGTACGAAGCAAAATGCAAGAAAACTTGCTTAAAATGCAATTTTATGCGAAAATCTGAGATTTGAAGGCCAAAGCACATATCGTGATACTACATGAAATAGTATCGAAATATTGGTAAAAATGAATATATATACGTAATATCAAACTACATGAAAAACGTGAAAAAAGTCATTATTATGCCAAATTTGAGGATTTTAACTTCGAATCATAGAGCGACGTTTCGTATTTTTTAGACCCTAGAAAAAATGTATAAAGATGTTGCTTCCAATACAAATGATAAAAATCAATGTGTTTTCATTAGAATTAACTAAAATGTTCCTGATTTTCCGTTTATATTACCGATGGAAGATGTACACGTAAAACGGCTCTAATCCGGCTGAAACGTCGATATATGCAATAAAAACAGAACTTCTCCCCTTTTCAATATCTTACTCAGTATTTTAACGAGAAACAAATAGATGATTGAAAATGAAGTATTCAAGGTAATTTTCTGATCAATTATGTGTTTGCATAATTTTTATCGTATATTTAATGAATTAATAACAATAAACTGAAAATTCACAAAAACGTGGAAAAACGGCAAAATATTGCCTAATTCGATGATATTTTGTTTAAGTGTTTAAGGTAAATTTCTAATCAATTATGTGTTTGCATAATTTTTATCGTATTTTTAATGAATTAGAGCAATAAACTGAAAGTTCACAAAAACGTGGAAAAACAGCAAAATATTGCCTAATTCGATGATATTTTGTTTATATCACATAAAGGAAAAGGGGATGATAAACGTCAAAATACTGCTGAATTCGATGATTTTTAGTACGAAGCAAAATGCAAGAAAACTTGCCTAAAATGCAATTTTATGCGAAAATCTGAGATTTGAAGGCCAAATCACATATCGTGATACTACATGAAATAGTATCGAAATATTGGTAAAAATGAATATATATACGTAATATCAAACTACATGAAAAACGTGAAAAAAGTCATTATTATACCAAATTTGAGGATTTTAACTTCGAATCATAGAGCGACGTTTCGTATTTTTTAGACCCTAGAAAAAATGTATAAAGATGTTGCTTCCAATACAAATGATAAAAATCAATGTGTTTTCATTAGAATTAACTAAAATGTTCCTGATTTTCCGTTTATATTACCGATGGAAGATGTACACGTAAAACGGCTCTAATCCGGCTGAAACGTCGATATATGCAATAAAAACAAAACTTCTCCCCTTTTCAATATCTTACTCAGTATTTTAACGAGAAACAAATAGATGATTGAAAATGAAGTATTCAAGGTAGTTTTCTGATCAATTATGTGTTTGCATAATTTTTATCGTATATTTAATGAATTAATAACAATAAACTGAAAATTCACAAAAACGTGGAAAAACGGCAAAATATTGCCTAATTCGATGATATTTTGTTTAAATCATATAAAGGAAAAAGGGATGATAAAGGTCAAAATATTGCTAAATTCGATGATTTTTAGTACAAAAGAAAATGCAAGAAAACTTGCTTAAAAATGCAAAATTTGAAAATTCTGAGATTTGAAGGCCAAATCACATATCGTAAGAAAACATGAAGTAGTATCGAAATATTGGTAGAAACGAATATATATACGTAAAATCAAACTACATGAATAACGTGAAAAAAGTCACTATATTACCATATTTGAGGATTTTAACTTCAAATCATAGAGCGAGGTTTCGTATTATTTAGATCCAAGAAAAGACATATGACAATGTTGTTTGAAATACAAATGATAAAAATCAATGTGTTTTCATTAGAATTAACTAAAATGTTCCTGATTTTCCGTTTATATTACCGATGGAAGATGTACACGTAAAACCGCTCTAATCCGGCTGAAATGTCGATATATGCAATAAAAACAGAACTTCTCCCCTTTCCAATATCTTACTCAGTATTTTAACGAGAAACAAATAGTTGATTGAAAATTAAGTGTTTAAGGTTAATTTCTAATCAATTATGTGTTTGCATAATTTTTATCGTATTTTTAATGAATTAAGAGCAATAAACTGAAAGCTCACAAAAACGTGGAAAAACAGCAAAATATTGCCTAATTCGATGATATTTTGTTTATATCACATAAAGGAAAAGGGGATGATAAACGTCAAAATATTGCTGAATTCGATGATTTTTAGTACGAAGCAAAAGGCAAGAAAACTTGCTTAAAATGCAATTTTATGCGAAAATCTGAGATTTGAAGGCCAAAGCACATATCGTGATACTACATGAAATAGTATCGAAATATTGGTAAAAATGAATATATATACGTAATATCAAACTACATGAAAAACGTGAAAAAAGTCATTATTATACCAAATTTGAGGATTTTAACTTCGAATCATAGAGCGACGTTTCGTATTTTTTAGACCCTAGAAAAGACGTATAAAGATGTTGCTTCCAATACAAATGATAAAAATCAATGTGTTTTCATTAGAATTAACTAAAATGTTCCTGATTTTCCGTTTATATTACCGATGGAAGATGTACACGTAAAACGGCTCTAATCCGGCTGAAACGTCGATATATGCAATAAAAACAGAACTTCTCCCCTTTTCAATATCTTACTCAGTATTTTAACGAGAAACAAATAGATGATTGAAAATGAAGTATTTAAGGTAATTTTCTGATCAATTATGTGTTTGCATAATTTTTATCGTATATTTAATGAATTAATAACAAAAAACTGAAAATTCACAAAAACGTGGAAAAACGGCAAAATATTGCCTAATTCGATGATATTTTGTTTAAATCACATAAAGGAAAAAGGGATGATAAAGGACAAAATATTGCTAAATTCGATGATTTTTAGTACAAAAGAAAATGCATGAAAACTTGCTTAAAATGCAAAATTTGAAAATTCTGAGATTTGAAGGCCAAATCACATATCGTCAGAAAACATGAAGTAGTATAGAAATATTGGTAAAACGAATATATATACGTAAAATCAAACTACATGAATAACGTGAAAAAAGTCACTATATTACCATATTTGAGGATTTTAACTTCAAATCATAGAACGAGGTTTCGTATTATTTAGATCCAAGAAAAGACATATGACAATGTTGTTTGAAATACAAATGATAAAAATCAATGTGTTTTCATTAGAATTAACTAAAATGTTCCTGATTTTCCGTTTATATGGATGGAAGATGTACACGTAAAACCGCTCTAATCCGGCTGAAACGTCGATATATGCAATAAAAACAGAACTTCTCCCCTTTCCAATATCTTACTCAGTATTTTAACGAGAAACAAATAGTTGATTGAAAATTAAGTGTTTAAGGTTAATTTCTAATCAATTATGTGTTTGCATAATTTTTATCGTATTTTTAATGAATTAAGAGCAATAAACTGAAAGCTCACAAAAACGTGGAAAAACAGCAAAATATTGCCTAATTCGATGATATTTTGTTTATATCACATAAAGGAAAAGGGGATGATAAACGTCAAAATATTGCTGAATTCGATGATTTTTAGTACGAAGCAAAATGCAAGAAAACTTGCTTAAAATGCAATTTTATGCGAAAATCTGAGATTTGAAGGCCAAAGCACATATCGTGATACTACATGAAATAGTATCGAAATATTGGTAAAAATGAATATATATACGTAATATCAAACTACATGAAAAACGTGAAAAAAGTCATTATTATACCAAATTTGAGGATTTTAACTTCGAATCATAGAGCGACGTTTCGTATTTTTTAGACCCTAGAAAAATGTATAAAGATGTTGCTTCCAATACAAATGATAAAAATCAATGTGTTTTCATTAGAATTAACTAAAATGTTCCTGATTTTCCGTTTATATTACCGATGGAAGATGTACACGTAAAACGGCTCTAATCCGGCTGAAACGTCGATATATGCAATAAAAACAGAACTTCTCCCCTTTTCAATATCTTACTCAGTATTTTAACGAGAAACAAATAGATGATTGAAAATGAAGGGTTTAAGGTTATTTTCTGATCAATTATGTGTTTGCATAATTTTTATCGTATATTTAATGAATTAATAACAATAAACTGAAAATTCACAAAAACGTGGAAAAACGGCAAAATATTGCCTAATTCGATGATATTTTGTTTAAATCACATAAAGGAAAAAGGGATGATAAAGGTCAAAATATTGCTAAATTCGATGATTTTTAGTACAAAAGAAAATGCAAGAAAACTTGCTTAAAAATGCAAAATTTGAAAATTCTGAGATTTGAAGGCCAAATCACATATCATAAGAAAACATGAAGTAGTATCGAAATATTGGTAGAAACGAATATATATACGTAAAATCAAACTACATGAATAACGTGAAAAAATTCACTATATTACCATATTTGAGGATTTTAACTTCAAATCATAGAGCGAGGTTTCGTATTATTTAGATCCAAGAAAAGACATATGACAATGTTGTTTGAAATACAAATGATAAAAATCAATGTGTTTTCATTAGAATTAACTAAAATGTTCCTGATTTTCCGTTTATATTACCGATGGAAGATGTACACGTAAAACCGCTCTAATCCGGCTGAAACGTCGATATATGCAATAAAAACAGAACTTCTCCCCTTTCCAATATCTTACTCAGTATTTTAACGAGAAACAAATAGTTGATTGAAAATTAAGTGCTTAAGGTAAATTTCTAATCAATTATGTGTTTGCATAATTTTTATCGTATTTTTAATGAATTAGAGCAATAAACTGAAAGTTCACAAAAACGTGGAAAAACAGCAAAATATTGCCTAATTCGATGATATTTTGTTTATATCACATAAAGGAAAAGGGGATGATAAACGTCAAAATATTGCTGAATTCGATGATTTTTAGTACGAAGCAAAATGCAAGAAAACTTGCTTAAAATGCAATTTTATGCGAAAATCTGAGATTTGAAGGCCAAATCACATATCGTGATACTACATGAAATAGTATCGAAATATTGGTAAAAATGAATATATATACGTAATATCAAACTACATGAAAAACGTGAAAAAAGTCATTATTATACCAAATTTGAGGATTTTAACTTCGAATCATAGAGCGACGTTTCGTATTTTTTAGACCCTAGAAAAGACGTATAAAGATGTTGCTTCCAATACAAATGATAAAAATCAATGTGTTTTCATTAGAATTAACTAAAATGTTCCTGATTTTCCGTTTATATTACCGATGGAAGATGTACACGTAAAACGGCTCTAATCCGGCTGAAACGTCGATATATGCAATAAAAACAGAACTTCTCCCCTTTTCAATATCTTACTCAGTATTTTAACGAGAAACAAATAGATGATTGAAAATGAAGTATTTAAGGTAATTTTCTGATCAATTATGTGTTTGCATAATTTTTATCGTATATTTAATGAATTAATAACAATAAACTGAAAATTCACAAAAACGTGGAAAAACGGCAAAATATTGCCTAATTCGATGATATTTTGTTTAAATCACATAAAGGAAAAAGGGATGATAAAGGTCAAAATATTGCTAAATTCGATGATTTTTAGTACAAAAGAAAATGCAAGAAAACTTGCTTAAAAATGCAAAATTTGAAAATTCTGAGATTTGAAGGCCAAATCACATATCGTAAGAAAACATGAAGTAGTATCGAAATATTGGTAGAAACGAATATATATACGTAAAATCAAACTACATGAATAACGTGAAAAAAGTCACTATATTACCATATTTGAGGATTTTAACTTCAAATCATAGAGCGAGGTTTCGTATTATTTAGATCCAAGAAAAGACATATGACAATGTTGTTTGAAATACAAATGATAAAAATCAATGTGTTTTCATTAGAATTAACTAAAATGTTCCTGATTTTCCGTTTATATTACCGATGGAAGATGTACACGTAAAACCGCTCTAATCCGGCTGAAACGTCGATATATGCAATAAAAACAGAACTTCTCCCCTTTCCAATATCTTACTCAGTATTTTAACGAGAAACAAGTAGTTGATTGAAAATTAAGTGTTTAAGGTAAATTTCTAATCAATTATGTGTTTGCATAATTTTTATCGTATTTTTAATGAATTAGAGCAATAAACTGAAAGTTCACAAAAACGTGGAAAAAACAGCAAAATATTGCCTAATTCGATGATATTTTGTTTATATCACATAAAGGAAAAGGGGATGATAAACGTCAAAATATTGCTGAATTCGATGATTTTTAGTACGAAGCAAAATGCAAGAAAACTTGCTTAAAATGCAATTTTATGCGAAAATCTGAGATTTGAAGGCCAAATCACATATCGTGATACTACATGAAATAGTATCGAAATATTGGTAAAAATGAATATATATACGTAATATCAAACTACATGAAAAACGTGAAAAAAGTCATTATTATACCAAATTTGAGGATTTTAACTTCGAATCATAGAGCGACGTTTCGTATTTTTTAGACCCTAGAAAAATGTATAAAGATGTTGCTTCCAATACAAATGATAAAAATCAATGTGTTTTCATTAGAATTAACTAAAATGTTCCTGATTTTCCGTTTATATTACCGATGGAAAATGTACACGTAAAACGGCTCTAATCCGACTGAAACGTCGATATATGCAATAAAAACAGAACTTCTCCCCTTTTCAATATCTTACTCAGTATTTTAACGAGAAACAAATAGATGATTGAAAATGAAGTATTCAAGGTAATTTTCTGATCAATTATGTGTTTGCATAATTTTTATCGTATATTTAATGAATTAATAACAATAAACTGAAAATTCACAAAAACGTGGAAAAACGGCAAAATATTGCCTAATTCGATGATATTTTGTTTAAATCACATAAAGGAAAAAGGGATGATAAAGGTCAAAATATTGCTAAATTCGATGATTTTTAGTACAAAAGAAAATGCAAGAAAACTTGCTTAAAAATGCAAAATTTGAAAATTCTGAGATTTGAAGGCCAAATCACATATCGTAAGAAAACATGAAGTAGTATCGAAATATTGGTAGAAACGAATATATATACGTAAAATCAAACTACATGAATAACGTGAAAAAAGTCACTATATTACCATATTTGAGGATTTTAACTTCAAATCATAGAGCGAGGTTTCGTATTATTTAGATCCAAGAAAAGACATATGACAATGTTGTTTGAAATACAAATGATAAAAATCAATGTGTTTTCATTAGAATTAACTAAAATGTTCCTGATTTTCCGTTTATATTACCGATGGAAGATGTACACGTAAAACCGCTCTAATCCGGCTGAAACGTCGATATATGCAATAAAAACAGAACTTCTCCCCTTTCCAATATCTTACTCAGTATTTTAACGAGAAACAAATAGTTGATTGAAAATTAAGTGTTTAAGGTAAATTTCTAATCAATTATGTGTTTGCATAATTTTTATCGTATTTTTATTGAATTAGAGCAATAAACTGAAAGTTCACAAAAACGTGGAAAAACAGCAAAATATTGCCTAATTCGATGATATTTTGTTTATATCACATAAAGGAAAAGGGGATGATAAACGTCAAAATATTGCTGAATTCGATGATTTTTAGTACGAAGCAAAATGCAAGAAAACTTGCTTAAAATGCAATTTTATGCGAAAATCTGAGATTTGAAGGCCAAATCACATATCGTGATACTACATGAAATAGTATCGAAATATTGGTAAAAATGAATATATATACGTAATATCAAACTACATGAAAAACGTGAAAAAAGTCATTATTATACCAAATTTGAGGATTTTAACTTCGAATCATAGAGCGACGTTTCGTATTTTTTAGACCCTAGAAAAGACGTATAAAGATGTTGCTTCCAATACAAATGATAAAAATCAATGTGTTTTCATTAGAATTAACTAAAATGTTCCTGATTTTCCGTTTATATTACCGATGGAAAATGTACACGTAAAACGGCTCTAATCCGACTGAAACGTCGATATATGCAATAAAAACAGAACTTCTCCCCTTTTCAATATCTTACTCAGTATTTTAACGAGAAACAAATAGATGATTGAAAATGAAGTATTTAAGGTAATTTTCTGATCAATTATGTGTTTGCATAATTTTTATCGTATATTTATTGAATTAATAACAATAAACTGAAAATTCACAAAAACGTGGAAAAACGGCAAAATATTTCCTAATTCGATGATATTTTGTTTAAATCACATAAAGGAAAAAGGGATGATAAAGGTCAAAATATTGCTAAATTCGATGATTTTTAGTACAAAAGAAAATGCAAGAAAACTTGCTTAAAAATGCAAAATTTGAAAATTCTGAGATTTGAAGGCCAAATCACATATCATAAGAAAACATGAAGTAGTATCGAAATATTGGTAGAAACGAATATATATACGTAAAATCAAACTACATGAATAACGTGAAAAAATTCACTATATTACCATATTTGAGGATTTTAACTTCAAATCATAGAGCGAGGTTTCGTATTATTTAGATCCAAGAAAAGACATATGACAATGTTGTTTGAAATACAAATGATAAAAATCAATGTGTTTTCATTAGAATTAACTAAAATGTTCCTGATTTTCCGTTTATATTACCGATGGAAGATGTACACGTAAAACCGCTCTAATCCGGCTGAAACGTCGATATATGCAATAAAAACAGAATTTCTCCCCTTTCCAATATCTTACTCAGTATTTTAACGAGAAACAAATAGTTGATTGAAAATTAAGTGTTTAAGGTTAATTTCTAATCAATTATGTGTTTGCATAATTTTTATCGTATTTTTAATGAATTAAGAGCAATAAACTGAAAGTTCACAAAAACGTGGAAAAACAGCAAAATATTGCCTAATTCGATGATATTTCGTTTATATCACATAAAGGAAAAGGGGATGATAAACGTCAAAATATTGCTGAATTCGATGATTTTTAGTACGAAGCAAAATGCAAGAAAACTTGCTTAAAATGCAATTTTATGCGAAAATCTGAGATTTGAAGGCCAAAGCACATATCGTGATACTACATGAAATAGTATCGAAATATTGGTAAAAATGAATATATATACGTAATATCAAACTACATGAAAAACGTGAAAAAAGTCATTATTATACCAAATTTGAGGATTTTAACTTCGAATCATAGAGCGACGTTTCGTATTTTTTAAACCCTAGAAAAAATGTATAAAGATGTTGCTTCCAATACAAATGATAAAAATCAATGTGTTTTCATTAGAATTAACTAAAATGTTCCTGATTTTCCGTTTATATTACCGATGGAAAATGTACACGTAAAACGGCTCTAATCCGACTGAAACGTCGATATATGCAATAAAAACAGAACTTCTCCCCTTTTCAATATCTTACTCAGTATTTTAACGAGAAACAAATAGATGATTGAAAATGAAGTATTTAAGGTAATTTTCTGATCAATTATGTGTTTGCATAATTTTTATCGTATATTTAACGAATTAATAACAATAAACTGAAAATTCACAAAAACGTGGAAAAACGGCAAAATATTGCCTAATTCGATGATATTTTGTTTAAATCACATAAAGGAAAAAGGGATGATAAACGTCAAAATATTGCTAAATTCGATGATTTTTAGTACAAAAGAAAATGCAAGAAAACTTGCTTAAAAATGCAAAATTTGAAAATTCTGAGATTTGAAGGCCAAATCACATATCGTAAGAAAACATGAAGTAGTATCGAAATATTGGTAGAAACGAATAAATATACGTAAAATCAAACTACATGAATAACGTGAAAAAAGTCACTATATTACCATATTTGAGGATTTTAACTTCAAATCATAGAGCGAGGTTTCGTATTATTTAGATCCAAGAAAAGACATATGACAATGTTGTTTGAAATACAAATGATAAAAATCAATGTGTTTTCATTAGAATTAACTAAAATGTTCCTGATTTTCCGTTTATATTACCGATGGAAGATGTACACGTAAAACCGCTCTAATCCGGCTGAAACGTCGATATATGCAATAAAAACAGAACTTCTCACCTTTCCAATATCTTACTCAGTATTTTAACGAGAAACAAATAGTTGATTGAAAATTAAGTGTTTAAGGTAAATTTCTAATCAATTATGTGTTTGCATAATTTTTATCGTATTTTTAATGAATTAGAGCAATAAACTGAAAGTTCACAAAAACGTGGAAAAACAGCAAAATATTGCCTAATTCGATGATATTTTGTTTATATCACATAAAGGAAAAGGGGATGATAAACGTCAAAATATTGCTGAATTCGATGATTTTTAGTACGAAGCAAAATGCAAGAAAACTTGCTTAAAATGCAATTTTATGCGAAAATCTGAGATTTGAAGGCCAAATCACATATCGTGATACTACATGAAATAGTATCGAAATATTGGTAAAAATGAATATATATACGTAATATCAAACTACATGAAAAACGTGAAAAAAGTCATTATTATACCAAATTTGAGGATTTTAACTTCGAATCATAGAGCGACGTTTCGTATTTTTTAGACCCTAGAAAAGACGTATAAAGATGTTGCTTCCAATACAAATGATAAAAATCAATGTGTTTTCATTAGAATTAACTAAAATGTTCCTGATTTTCCGTTTATATTACCGATGGAAAATGTACACGTAAAACGGCTCTAATCCGACTGAAACGTCGATATATGCAATAAAAACAGAACTTCTCCCCTTTTCAATATCTTACTCAGTATTTTAACGAGAAACAAATAGATGATTGAAAATGAAGTATTTAAGGTAATTTTCTGATCAATTATGTGTTTGCATAATTTTTATCGTATATTTATTGAATTAATAACAATAAACTGAAAATTCACAAAAACGTGGAAAAACGGCAAAATATTTCCTAATTCGATGATATTTTGTTTAAATCACATAAAGGAAAAAGGGATGATAAAGGTCAAAATATTGCTAAATTCGATGATTTTTAGTACAAAAGAAAATGCAAGAAAACTTGCTTAAAAATGCAAAATTTGAAAATTCTGAGATTTGAAGGCCAAATCACATATCATAAGAAAACATGAAGTAGTATCGAAATATTGGTAGAAACGAATATATATACGTAAAATCAAACTACATGAATAACGTGAAAAAATTCACTATATTACCATATTTGAGGATTTTAACTTCAAATCATAGAGCGAGGTTTCGTATTATTTAGATCCAAGAAAAGACATATGACAATGTTGTTTGAAATACAAATGATAAAAATCAATGTGTTTTCATTAGAATTAACTAAAATGTTCCTGATTTTCCGTTTATATTACCGATGGAAGATGTACACGTAAAACCGCTCTAATCCGGCTGAAACGTCGATATATGCAATAAAAACAGAATTTCTCCCCTTTCCAATATCTTACTCAGTATTTTAACGAGAAACAAATAGATGATTGAAAATGAAGTATTTAAGGTAATTTTCTGATCAATTATGTGTTTGCATAATTTTTATCGTATATTTAACGAATTAATAACAATAAACTGAAAATTCACAAAAACGTGGAAAAACGGCAAAATATTGCCTAATTCGATGATATTTTGTTTAAATCACATAAAGGAAAAAGGGATGATAAACGTCAAAATATTGCTAAATTCGATGATTTTTAGTACAAAAGAAAATGCAAGAAAACTTGCTTAAAAATGCAAAATTTGAAAATTCTGAGATTTGAAGGCCAAATCACATATCGTAAGAAAACATGAAGTAGTATCGAAATATTGGTAGAAACGAATAAATATACGTAAAATCAAACTACATGAATAACGTGAAAAAAGTCACTATATTACCATATTTGAGGATTTTAACTTCAAATCATAGAGCGAGGTTTCGTATTATTTAGATCCAAGAAAAGACATATGACAATGTTGTTTGAAATACAAATGATAAAAATCAATGTGTTTTCATTAGAATTAACTAAAATGTTCCTGATTTTCCGTTTATATTACCGATGGAAGATGTACACGTAAAACCGCTCTAATCCGGCTGAAACGTCGATATATGCAATAAAAACAGAACTTCTCACCTTTCCAATATCTTACTCAGTATTTTAACGAGAAACAAATAGTTGATTGAAAATTAAGTGTTTAAGGTAAATTTCTAATCAATTATGTGTTTGCATAATTTTTATCGTATTTTTAATGAATTAGAGCAATAAACTGAAAGTTCACAAAAACGTGGAAAAACAGCAAAATATTGCCTAATTCGATGATATTTTGTTTATATCACATAAAGGAAAAGGGGATGATAAACGTCAAAATATTGCTGAATTCGATGATTTTTAGTACGAAGCAAAATGCAAGAAAACTTGCTTAAAATGCAATTTTATGCGAAAATCTGAGATTTGAAGGCCAAATCACATATCGTGATACTACATGAAATAGTATCGAAATATTGGTAAAAATGAATATATATACGTAATATCAAACTACATGAAAAACGTGAAAAAAGTCATTATTATACCAAATTTGAGGATTTTAACTTCGAATCATAGAGCGACGTTTCGTATTTTTTAGACCCTAGAAAAGACGTATAAAGATGTTGCTTCCAATACAAATGATAAAAATCAATGTGTTTTCATTAGAATTAACTAAAATGTTCCTGATTTTCCGTTTATATTACCGATGGAAAATGTACACGTAAAACGGCTCTAATCCGACTGAAACGTCGATATATGCAATAAAAACAGAACTTCTCCCCTTTTCAATATCTTACTCAGTATTTTAACGAGAAACAAATAGATGATTGAAAATGAAGTATTTAAGGTAATTTTCTGATCAATTATGTGTTTGCATAATTTTTATCGTATATTTATTGAATTAATAACAATAAACTGAAAATTCACAAAAACGTGGAAAAACGGCAAAATATTTCCTAATTCGATGATATTTTGTTTAAATCACATAAAGGAAAAAGGGATGATAAAGGTCAAAATATTGCTAAATTCGATGATTTTTAGTACAAAAGAAAATGCAAGAAAACTTGCTTAAAAATGCAAAATTTGAAAATTCTGAGATTTGAAGGCCAAATCACATATCATAAGAAAACATGAAGTAGTATCGAAATATTGGTAGAAACGAATATATATACGTAAAATCAAACTACATGAATAACGTGAAAAAATTCACTATATTACCATATTTGAGGATTTTAACTTCAAATCATAGAGCGAGGTTTCGTATTATTTAGATCCAAGAAAAGACATATGACAATGTTGTTTGAAATACAAATGATAAAAATCAATGTGTTTTCATTAGAATTAACTAAAATGTTCCTGATTTTCCGTTTATATTACCGATGGAAGATGTACACGTAAAACCGCTCTAATCCGGCTGAAACGTCGATATATGCAATAAAAACAGAATTTCTCCCCTTTCCAATATCTTACTCAGTATTTTAACGAGAAACAAATAGTTGATTGAAAATTAAGTGTTTAAGGTTAATTTCTAATCAATTATGTGTTTGCATAATTTTTATCGTATTTTTAATGAATTAAGAGCAATAAACTGAAAGTTCACAAAAACGTGGAAAAACAGCAAAATATTGCCTAATTCGATGATATTTCGTTTATATCACATAAAGGAAAAGGGGATGATAAACGTCAAAATATTGCTGAATTCGATGATTTTTAGTACGAAGCAAAATGCAAGAAAACTTGCTTAAAATGCAATTTTATGCGAAAATCTGAGATTTGAAGGCCAAAGCACATATCGTGATACTACATGAAATAGTATCGAAATATTGGTAAAAATGAATATATATACGTAATATCAAACTACATGAAAAACGTGAAAAAAGTCATTATTATACCAAATTTGAGGATTTTAACTTCGAATCATAGAGCGACGTTTCGTATTTTTTAAACCCTAGAAAAAATGTATAAAGATGTTGCTTCCAATACAAATGATAAAAATCAATGTGTTTTCATTAGAATTAACTAAAATGTTCCTGATTTTCCGTTTATATTACCGATGGAAAATGTACACGTAAAACGGCTCTAATCCGACTGAAACGTCGATATATGCAATAAAAACAGAACTTCTCCCCTTTTCAATATCTTACTCAGTATTTTAACGAGAAACAAATAGATGATTGAAAATGAAGTATTTAAGGTAATTTTCTGATCAATTATGTGTTTGCATAATTTTTATCGTATATTTAACGAATTAATAACAATAAACTGAAAATTCACAAAAACGTGGAAAAACGGCAAAATATTGCCTAATTCGATGATATTTTGTTTAAATCACATAAAGGAAAAAGGGATGATAAACGTCAAAATATTGCTAAATTCGATGATTTTTAGTACAAAAGAAAATGCAAGAAAACTTGCTTAAAAATGCAAAATTTGAAAATTCTGAGATTTGAAGGCCAAATCACATATCGTAAGAAAACATGAAGTAGTATCGAAATATTGGTAGAAACGAATAAATATACGTAAAATCAAACTACATGAATAACGTGAAAAAAGTCACTATATTACCATATTTGAGGATTTTAACTTCAAATCATAGAGCGAGGTTTCGTATTATTTAGATCCAAGAAAAGACATATGACAATGTTGTTTGAAATACAAATGATAAAAATCAATGTGTTTTCATTAGAATTAACTAAAATGTTCCTGATTTTCCGTTTATATTACCGATGGAAGATGTACACGTAAAACCGCTCTAATCCGGCTGAAACGTCGATATATGCAATAAAAACAGAACTTCTCACCTTTCCAATATCTTACTCAGTATTTTAACGAGAAACAAATAGTTGATTGAAAATTAAGTGTTTAAGGTAAATTTCTAATCAATTATGTGTTTGCATAATTTTTATCGTATTTTTAATGAATTAGAGCAATAAACTGAAAGTTCACAAAAACGTGGAAAAACAGCAAAATATTGCCTAATTCGATGATATTTTGTTTATATCACATAAAGGAAAAGGGGATGATAAACGTCAAAATATTGCTGAATTCGATGATTTTTAGTACGAAGCAAAATGCAAGAAAACTTGCTTAAAATGCAATTTTATGCGAAAATCTGAGATTTGAAGGCCAAATCACATATCGTGATACTACATGAAATAGTATCGAAATATTGGTAAAAATGAATATATATACGTAATATCAAACTACATGAAAAACGTGAAAAAAGTCATTATTATACCAAATTTGAGGATTTTAACTTCGAATCATAGAGCGACGTTTCGTATTTTTTAGACCCTAGAAAAATGTATAAAGATGTTGCTTCCAATACAAATGATAAAAATCAATGTGTTTTCATTAGAATTAACTAAAATGTTCCTGATTTTCCGTTTATATTACCGATGGAAAATGTACACGTAAAAGGGCTCTAATCCGACTGAAACGTCGATATATGCAATAAAAACAGAACTTCTCCCCTTTTCAATATCTTACTCAGTA
The DNA here is from genome assembly GCF_040958095.1 of Procambarus clarkii. Taxonomy (NCBI): domain Eukaryota; kingdom Metazoa; phylum Arthropoda; class Malacostraca; order Decapoda; family Cambaridae; genus Procambarus; species Procambarus clarkii. Next base: position 35,235,780 of record NC_091151.1, read on the forward strand.
TTTTAACGAGAAACAAATAGATGATTGAAAATGAAGTATTTAAGGTAATTTTCTGATCAATTATGTGTTTGCATAATTTTTATCGTATATTTATTGAATTAATAACAATAAACTGAAAATTCACAAAAACGTGGAAAAACGGCAAAATATTTCCTAATTCGATGATATTTTGTTTAAATCACATAAAGGAAAAAGGGATGATAAAGGTCAAAATATTGCTAAATTCGATGATTTTTAGTACAAAAGAAAATGCAAGAAAACTTGCTTAAAAATGCAAAATTTGAAAATTCTGAGATTTGAAGGCCAAATCACATATCATAAGAAAACATGAAGTAGTATCGAAATATTGGTAGAAACGAATATATATACGTAAAATCAAACTACATGAATAACGTGAAAAAATTCACTATATTACCATATTTGAGGATTTTAACTTCAAATCATAGAGCGAGGTTTCGTATTATTTAGATCCAAGAAAAGACATATGACAATGTTGTTTGAAATACAAATGATAAAAATCAATGTGTTTTCATTAGAATTAACTAAAATGTTCCTGATTTTCCGTTTATATTACCGATGGAAGATGTACACGTAAAACCGCTCTAATCCGGCTGAAACGTCGATATATGCAATAAAAACAGAATTTCTCCCCTTTCCAATATCTTACTCAGTATTTTAACGAGAAACAAATAGTTGATTGAAAATTAAGTGTTTAAGGTTAATTTCTAATCAATTATGTGTTTGCATAATTTTTATCGTATTTTTAATGAATTAAGAGCAATAAACTGAAAGTTCACAAAAACGTGGAAAAACAGCAAAATATTGCCTAATTCGATGATATTTCGTTTATATCACATAAAGGAAAAGGGGATGATAAACGTCAAAATATTGCTGAATTCGATGATTTTTAGTACGAAGCAAAATGCAAGAAAACTTGCTTAAAATGCAATTTTATGCGAAAATCTGAGATTTGAAGGCCAAAGCACATATCGTGATACTACATGAAATAGTATCGAAATATTGGTAAAAATGAATATATATACGTAATATCAAACTACATGAAAAACGTGAAAAAAGTCATTATTATACCAAATTTGAGGATTTTAACTTCGAATCATAGAGCGACGTTTCGTATTTTTTAAACCCTAGAAAAAATGTATAAAGATGTTGCTTCCAATACAAATGATAAAAATCAATGTGTTTTCATTAGAATTAACTAAAATGTTCCTGATTTTCCGTTTATATTACCGATGGAAGATGTACACGTAAAACGGCTCTAATCCGGCTGAAACGTCGATATATGCAATAAAAACAGAACTTCTCCCCTTTTCAATATCTTACTCAGTATTTTAACGAGAAACAAATAGATGATTGAAAATGAAGTATTTAAGGTAATTTTCTGATCAATTATGTGTTTGCATAATTTTTATCGTATATTTAACGAATTAATAACAATAAACTGAAAATTCACAAAAACGTGGAAAAACGGCAAAATATTGCCTAATTCGATGATATTTTGTTTAAATCACATAAAGGAAAAAGGGATGATAAACGTCGAAATATTGCTGAATTCGATGATTTTTAGTACGAAGCAAAATGCAAGAAAACTTGCTTAAAATGCAATTTTATGCGAAAATCTGAGATTTGAAGGCCAAAGCACATATCGTGATACTACATGAAATAGTATCGAAATATTGGTAAAAATGAATATATATACGTAATATCAAACTACATGAAAAACGTGAAAAAAGTCATTATTATACCAAATTTGAGGATTTTAACTTCGAATCATAGAGCGACGTTTCGTATTTTTTAGACCCTAGAAAAGACGTATAAAGATGTTGCTTCCAATACAAATGATAAAAATCAATGTGTTTTCATTAGAATTAACTAAAATGTTCCTGATTTTCCGTTTATATTACCGATGGAAGATGTACACGTAAAACGGCTCTAATCCGGCTGAAACGTCGATATATGCAATAAAAACAGAACTTCTCCCCTTTTCAATATCTTACTCAGTATTTTAACGAGAAACAAATAGATGATTGAAAATGAAGTATTTAAGGTAATTTTCTGATCAATTATGTGTTTGCATAATTTTTATCGTATATTTAATGAATTAATAACAAAAAACTGAAAATTCACAAAAACGTGGAAAAACGGCAAAATATTGCCTAATTCGATGATATTTTGTTTAAATCACATAAAGGAAAAAGGGATGATAAAGGTCAAAATATTGCTAAATTCGATGATTTTTAGTACAAAAGAAAATGCAAGAAAACTTGCTTAAAAATGCAAAATTTGAAAATTCTGAGATTTGAAGGCCAAATCACATATCGTGAGAAAACATGAAGTAGTATAGAAATATTGGTAAAACGAATATATATACGTAAAATCAAACTACATGAATAACGTGAAAAAAGTCACTATATTACCATATTTGAGGATTTTAACTTCAAATCATAGAGCGAGGTTTCGTATTATTTAGATCCAAGAAAAGACATATGACAATGTTGTTTGAAATACAAATGATAAAAATCAATGTGTTTTCAATAGAATTAACTAAAATGTTCCTGATTTTCCGTTTATATTACCGATAGAAGATGTACACGTAAAACCGCTCTAATCCGGCTGAAACGTCGAAATATGCAATAAAAACAGAACTTCTCCCCTTTCCAATATCTTACTCAGTATTTTAACGAGAAACAAATAGTTGATTGAAAATTAAGTGTTTAAGGTTAATTTCTAATCAATTATGTGTTTGCATAATTTTTATCGTATTTTTAATGAATTAGTAGCAATAAACTGAAAGTTCACAAAAACGTGGAAAAACAGCAAAATATTGCCTAATTCGATGATATTTTGTTTATATCACATAAAGGAAAAGGGGATGATAAACGTCAAAATATTGCTGAATTCGATGATTTTTAGTACGAAGCAAAATGCAAGAAAACTTGCTTAAAATGCAATTTTATGCGAAAATCTGAGATTTGAAGGCCAAAGCACATATCGTGATACTACATGAAATAGTATCGAAATATTGGTAAAAATGAATATATATACGTAATATCAAACTACATGAAAAACGTGAAAAAAGTCATTATTATACCAAATTTGAGGATTTTAACTTCGAATCATAGAGCGACGTTTCGTATTTTTTAGACCCTAGAAAAATGTATAAAGATGTTGCTTCCAATACAAATGATAAAAATCAATGTGTTTTCATTAGAATTAACTAAAATGTTCCTGATTTTCCGTTTATATTACCGATGGAAAATGTACACGTAAAACGGCTCTAATCCGACTGAAACGTCGATATATGCAATAAAAACAGAACTTCTCCCCTTTTCAATATCTTACTCAGTATTTTAACGAGAAACAAATAGATGATTGAAAATGAAGTATTTAAGGTAATTTTCTGATCAATTATGTGTTTGCATAATTTTTATCGTATATTTATTGAATTAATAACAATAAACTGAAAATTCACAAAAACGTGGAAAAACGGCAAAATATTTCCTAATTCGATGATATTTTGTTTAAATCACATAAAGGAAAAAGGGATGATAAAGGTCAAAATATTGCTAAATTCGATGATTTTTAGTACAAAAGAAAATGCAAGAAAACTTGCTTAAAAATGCAAAATTTGAAAATTCTGAGATTTGAAGGCCAAATCACATATCATAAGAAAACATGAAGTCGTATCGAAATATTGGTAGAAACGAATATATATACGTAAAATCAAACTACATGAATAACGTGAAAAAATTCACTATATTACCATATTTGAGGATTTTAACTTCAAATCATAGAGCGAGGTTTCGTATTATTTAGATCCAAGAAAAGACATATGACAATGTTGTTTGAAATACAAATGATAAAAATCAATGTGTTTTCATTAGAATTAACTAAAATGTTCCTGATTTTCCGTTTATATTACCGATGGAAGATGTACACGTAAAACCGCTCTAATCCGGCTGAAACGTCGATATATGCAATAAAAACAGAATTTCTCCCCTTTCCAATATCTTACTCAGTATTTTAACGAGAAACAAATAGTTGATTGAAAATTAAGTGTTTAAGGTTAATTTCTAATCAATTATGTGTTTGCATAATTTTTATCGTATTTTTAATGAATTAAGAGCAATAAACTGAAAGTTCACAAAAACGTGGAAAAACAGCAAAATATTGCCTAATTCGATGATATTTCGTTTATATCACATAAAGGAAAAGGGGATGATAAACGTCAAAATATTGCTGAATTCGATGATTTTTAGTACGAAGCAAAATGCAAGAAAACTTGCTTAAAATGCAATTTTATGCGAAAATCTGAGATTTGAAGGCCAAAGCACATATCGTGATACTACATGAAATAGTATCGAAATATTGGTAAAAATGAATATATATACGTAATATCAAACTACATGAAAAACGTGAAAAAAGTCATTATTATACCAAATTTGAGGATTTTAACTTCGAATCATAGAGCGACGTTTCGTATTTTTTAAACCCTAGAAAAAATGTATAAAGATGTTGCTTCCAATACAAATGATAAAAATCAATGTGTTTTCATTAGAATTAACTAAAATGTTCCTGATTTTCCGTTTATATTACCGATGGAAGATGTACACGTAAAACGGCTCTAATCCGGCTGAAACGTCGATATATGCAATAAAAACAGAACTTCTCCCCTTTTCAATATCTTACTCAGTATTTTAACGAGAAACAAATAGATGATTGAAAATGAAGTATTTAAGGTAATTTTCTGATCAATTATGTGTTTGCATAATTTTTATCGTATATTTAACGAATTAATAACAATAAACTGAAAATTCACAAAAACGTGGAAAAACGGCAAAATATTGCCTAATTCGATGATATTTTGTTTAAATCACATAAAGGAAAAAGGGATGATAAACGTCAAAATATTGCTAAATTCGATGATTTTTAGTACAAAAGAAAATGCAAGAAAACTTGCTTAAAAATGCAAAATTTGAAAATTCTGAGATTTGAAGGCCAAATCACATATCGTAAGAAAACATGAAGTAGTATCGAAATATTGGTAGAAACGAATAAATATACGTAAAATCAAACTACATGAATAACGTGAAAAAAGTCACTATATTACCATATTTGAGGATTTTAACTTCAAATCATAGAGCGAGGTTTCGTATTATTTAGATCCAAGAAAAGACATATGACAATGTTGTTTGAAATACAAATGATAAAAATCAATGTGTTTTCATTAGAATTAACTAAAATGTTCCTGATTTTCCGTTTATATTACCGATGGAAGATGTACACGTAAAACCGCTCTAATCCGGCTGAAACGTCGATATATGCAATAAAAACAGAACTTCTCCCCTTTCCAATATCTTACTAAGTATTTTAACGAGAAACAAATAGTTGATTGAAAATTAAGTGTTTAAGGTAAATTTCTAATCAATTATGTGTTTGCATAATTTTTATCGTATTTTTAATGAATTAGAGCAATAAACTGAAAGTTCACAAAAACGTGGAAAAACAGCAAAATATTGCCTAATTCGATGATATTTTGTTTATATCACATAAAGGAAAAGGGGATGATAAACGTCAAAATATTGCTGAATTCGATGATTTTTAGTACGAAGCAAAATGCAAGAAAACTTGCTTAAAATGCAATTTTATGCGAAAATCTGAGATTTGAAGGCCAAATCACATATCGTGATACTACATGAAATAGTATCGAAATATTGGTAAAAATGAATATATATACGTAATATCAAACTACATGAAAAACGTGAAAAAAGTCATTATTATACCAAATTTGAGGATTTTAACTTCGAATCATAGAGCGACGTTTCGTATTTTTTAGACACTAGAAAAGACGTATAAAGATGTTGCTTCCAATACAAATGATAAAAATCAATGTGTTTTCATTAGAATTAACTAAAATGTTCCTGATTTTCCGTTTATATTACCGATGGAAGATGTACACGTAAAACGGCTCTAATCCGGCTGAAACGTCGATATATGCAATAAAAACAGAACTTCTCCCCTTTTCAATATCTTACTCAGTATTTTAACGAGAAACAAATAGATGATTGAAAATGAAGTATTTAAGGTAATTTTCTGATCAATTATATGTTTGCATAATTTTTATCGTATATTTAATGAATTAATAACAAAAAACTGAAAATTCACAAAAACGTGGAAAAACGGCAAAATATTGCTTAATTCGATGATATTTTGTTTAAATCACATAAAGGAAAAAGGGATGATAAAGGTCAAAATATTGCTAAATTCGATGATTTTTAGTACAAAAGAAAATGCAAGAAAACTTGCTTAAAAATGCAAAATTTGAAAATTCTGAGATTTGAAGGCCAAATCACATATCGTGAGAAAACATGAAGTAGTATAGAAATATTGGTAAAACGAATATATATACGTAAAATCAAACTACATGAATAACGTGAAAAAAGTCACTATATTACCATATTTGAGGATTTTAACTTCAAATCATAGAGCGAGGTTTCGTATTATTTAGATCCAAGAAAAGACATATGACAATGTTGTTTGAAATACAAATGATAAAAATCAATGTGTTTTCATTAGAATTTACTAAAATGTTCCTGATTTTCCGTTTATATTACCGATGGAAGATGTACACGTAAAACCGCTCTAATCCGGCTGAAACGTCGATATATGCAATAAAAACAGAACTTCTCCCCTTTCCAATATCTTACTCAGTATTTTAACAAGAAGCAAATACTTGATTCAAAATTAAGTGTTTAAGATTAATTTCTAATCAATTATGTGTTTGCATAATTTTTATCGTATTTTTAATGAATTAGGAGCAATAAACTGAAAGTTCAAAAAAACGTGGAAAAACAGCAAAATATTGCCTAATTCGATGATATTTTGTTTATATCACATAAAGGAAAAGGGGATGATAAACGTCAAAATATTGCTGAATTCGATGATTTTTAGTACGAAGCAAAATGCAAGAAAACTTGCTTAAAATGCAATTTTATGCGAAAATCTGAGATTTGAAGGCCAAAGCACATATCGTGATACTACATGAAATAGTATCGAAATATTGGTAAAAATGAATATATATACGTAATATCAAACTACATGAAAAACGTGAAAAAAGTCATTATTATACCAAATTTGAGGATTTTAACTTCGAATCATAGAGCGACGTTTCGTATTTTTTAGACCCTAGAAAAGACGTATAAAGATGTTGCTTCCAATACAAATGATAAAAATCAATGTGTTTTCATTAGAATTAACTAAAATGTTCCTGATTTTCCGTTTATATTACCGATGGAAGATGTACACGTAAAACGGCTCTAATCCGGCTGAAACGTCGATATATGCAATAAAAACAGAACTTCTCCCCTTTTCAATATCTTACTCAGTATTTTAACGAGAAACAAATAGATGATTGAAAATGAAGTATTTAAGGTAATTTTCTGATCAATTATGTGTTTGCATAATTTTTATCGTATATTTAATGAATTAATAACAAAAAACTGAAAATTCACAAAAACGTGGAAAAACGGCAAAATATTGCCTAATTCGATGATATTTTGTTTAAATCACATAAAGGAAAAAGGGATGATAAAGGTCAAAATATTGCTAAATTCGATGATTTTTAGTACAAAAGAAAATGCAAGAAAACTTGCTTAAAAATGCAAAATTTGAAAATTCTGAGATTTGAAGGCCAAATCACATATCGTGAGAAAACATGAAGTAGTATAGAAATATTGGTAAAACGAATATATATACGTAAAATCAAACTACATGAATAACGTGAAAAAAGTCACTATATTACCATATTTGAGGATTTTAACTTCAAATCATAGAGCGAGGTTTCGTATTATTTAGATCCAAGAAAAGACATATGACAATGTTGTTTGAAATACAAATGATAAAAATCAATGTGTTTTCAATAGAATTAACTAAAATGTTCCTGATTTTCCGTTTATATTACCGATAGAAGATGTACACGTAAAACCGCTCTAATCCGGCTGAAACGTCGAAATATGCAATAAAAACAGAACTTCTCCCCTTTCCAATATCTTACTCAGTATTTTAACGAGAAACAAATAGTTGATTGAAAATTAAGTGTTTAAGGTTAATTTCTAATCAATTATGTGTTTGCATAATTTTTATCGTATTTTTAATGAATTAGGAGCAATAAACTGAAAGTTCACAAAAACGTGGAAAAACAGCAAAATATTGCCTAATTCGATGATATTTTGTTTATATCACATAAAGGAAAAGGGGATGATAAACGTCAAAATATTGCTGAATTCGATGATTTTTAGTACGAAGCAAAATGCAAGAAAACTTGCTTAAAATGCAATTTTATGCGAAAATCTGAGATTTGAAGACCAAAGCACATATCGTGATACTACATGAAATAGTATCGAAATATTGGTAAAAATGAATATATATACGTAATATCAAACTACATGAAAAACGTGAAAAAAGTCATTATTATACCAAATTTGAGGATTTTAACTTCGAATCATAGAGCGACGTTTCGTATTTTTTAGACCCTAGAAAAATGTATAAAGATGTTGCTTCCAATACAAATGATAAAAATCAATGTGTTTTCATTAGAATTAACTAAAATGTTCCTGATTTTCCGTTTATATTACCGATGGAAAATGTACACGTAAAACGGCTCTAATCCGACTGAAACGTCGATATATGCAATAAAAACAGAACTTCTCCCCTTTTCAATATCTTACTCAGTATTTTAACGAGAAACAAATAGATGATTGAAAATGAAGTATTTAAGGTAATTTTCTGATCAATTATGTGTTTGCATAATTTTTATCGTATATTTATTGAATTAATAACAATAAACTGAAAATTCACAAAAACGTGGAAAAACGGCAAAATATTTCCTAATTCGATGATATTTTGTTTAAATCACATAAAGGAAAAAGGGATGATAAAGGTCAAAATATTGCTAAATTCGATGATTTTTAGTACAAAAGAAAATGCAAGAAAACTTGCTTAAAAATGCAAAATTTGAAAATTCTGAGATTTGAAGGCCAAATCACATATCATAAGAAAACATGAAGTAGTATCGAAATATTGGTAGAAACGAATATATATACGTAAAATCAAACTACATGAATAACGTGAAAAAATTCACTATATTACCATATTTGAGGATTTTAACTTTAAATCATAGAGCGAGGTTTCGTATTATTTAGATCCAAGAAAAGACATATGACAATGTTGTTTGAAATACAAATGATAAAAATCAATGTGTTTTCATTAGAATTAACTAAAATGTTCCTGATTTTCCGTTTATATTACCGATGGAAGATGTACACGTAAAACCGCTCTAATCCGGCTGAAACGTCGATATATGCAATAAAAACAGAATTTCTCCCCTTTCCAATATCTTACTCAGTATTTTAACGAGAAACAAATAGTTGATTGAAAATTAAGTGTTTAAGGTTAATTTCTAATCAATTATGTGTTTGCATATTTTTTATCGTATTTTTAATGAATTAAGAGCAATAAACTGAAAGTTCACAAAAACGTGGAAAAACAGCAAAATATTGCCTAATTCGATGATATTTCGTTTATATCACATAAAGGAAAAGGGGATGATAAACGTCAAAATATTGCTGAATTCGATGATTTTTAGTACGAAGCAAAATGCAAGAAAACTTGCTTAAAATGCAATTTTATGCGAAAATCTGAGATTTGAAGGCCAAATCACATATCGTGATACTACATGAAATAGTATCGAAATATTGGTAAAAATGAATATATATACGTAATATCAAACTACATGAAAAACGTGAAAAAAGTCATTATTATACCAAATTTGAGGATTTTAACTTCGAATCATAGAGCGACGTTTCGTATTTTTTAGACCCTAGAAAAGACGTATAAAGATGTTGCTTCCAATACAAATGATAAAAATCAATGTGTTTTCATTAGAATTAACTAAAATGTTCCTGATTTTCCGTTTATATTACCGATGGAAGATGTACACGTAAAACGGCTCTAATCCGGCTGAAACGTCGATATATGCAATAAAAACAGAACTTCTCCCCTTTTCAATATCTTACTCAGTATTTTAACGAGAAACAAATAGATGATTGAAAATGAAGTATTTAAGGTAATTTTCTGATCAATTATATGTTTGCATAATTTTTATCGTATATTTAATGAATTAATAACAAAAAACTGAAAATTCACAAAAACGTGGAAAAACGGCAAAATATTGCTTAATTCGATGATATTTTGTTTAAATCACATAAAGGAAAAAGGGATGATAAAGGTCAAAATATTGCTAAATTCGATGATTTTTAGTACAAAAGAAAATGCAAGAAAACTTGCTTAAAAATGCAAAATTTGAAAATTCTGAGATTTGAAGGCCAAATCACATATCGTGAGAAAACATGAAGTAGTATAGAAATATTGGTAAAACGAATATATATACGTAAAATCAAACTACATGAATAACGTGAAAAAAGTCACTATATTACCATATTTGAGGATTTTAACTTCAAATCATAGAGCGAGGTTTCGTATTATTTAGATCCAAGAAAAGACATATGACAATGTTGTTTGAAATACAAATGATAAAAATCAATGTGTTTTCATTAGAATTAACTAAAATGTTCCTGATTTTCCGTTTATATTACCGATGGAAGATGTACACGTAAAACCGCTCTAATCCGGCTGAAACGTCGATATATGCAATAAAAACAGAACTTCTCCCCTTTCCAATATCTTACTCAGTATTTTAACGAGAAACAAATAGTTGATTCAAAATTAAGTGTTTAAGATTAATTTCTAATCAATTATGTGTTTGCATAATTTTTATCGTATTTTTAATGAATTAGGAGCAATAAACTGAAAGTTCAAAAAAACGTGGAAAAACAGCAAAATATTGCCTAATTCGATGATATTTTGTTTATATCACATAAAGGAAAAGGGGATGATAAACGTCAAAATATTGCTGAATTCGATGATTTTTAGTACGAAGCAAAATGCAAGAAAACTTGCTTAAAATGCAATTTTATGCGAAAATCTGAGATTTGAAGGCCAAAGCACATATCGTGATACTACATGAAATAGTATCGAAATATTGGTAAAAATGAATATATATACGTAATATCAAACTACATGAAAAACGTGAAAAAAGTCATTATTATACCAAATTTGAGGATTTTAACTTCGAATCATAGAGCGACGTTTCGTATTTTTTAGACCCTAGAAAAGACGTATAAAGATGTTGCTTCCAATACAAATGATAAAAATCAATGTGTTTTCATTAGAATTAACTAAAATGTTCCTGATTTTCCGTTTATATTACCGATGGAAGATGTACACGTAAAACGGCTCTAATCCGGCTGAAACGTCGATATATGCAATAAAAACAGAACTTCTCCCCTTTTCAATATCTTACTCAGTATTTTAACGAGAAACAAATAGATGATTGAAAATGAAGTATTTAAGGTAATTTTCTGATCAATTATGTGTTTGCATAATTTTTATCGTATATTTAATGAATTAATAACAAAAAACTGAAAATTCACAAAAACATGGAAAAACGGCAAAATATTGCCTAATTCGATGATATTTTGTTTAAATCACATAAAGGAAAAAGGGATGATAAAGGTCAAAATATTGCTAAATTCGATGATTTTTAGTACAAAAGAAAATGCAAGAAAACTTGCTTAAAAATGCAAAATTTGAAAATTCTGAGATTTGAAGGCCAAATCACATATCGTGAGAAAACATGAAGTAGTATAGAAATATTGGTAGAAACGAATAAATATACGTAAAATCAAAGTCTTGAGCCTCTGCATCACTCTCTGAGTCTCTACATCCCTCTCTTAAGCCTCTGCATCATTCTCTTCAGCCTGAGCCAAATTCTGGCTCTCTGCACGTATTCGCTGTTTGAAATTACGACATTTTACAATGAAAACATGACAATTATTGAAAGCGGCAATAGATCACATTTTGCCAAAACCCTCCATGCAGTTTTCAATATATCCCAAATATCCCAAATTCGACGCTTGAGCCATATTTTGGAGCCAAATTCGGGCTCTCTGCACGTATTAGCAGTTTGAAATTATTTCATTTTCTAATTTCTAATTTTTTCTAACATCCCAAATTCGACCAATGAGAATTATTTTGGAGCTAAATGCTGGCTGTCTGAACGTATTCGCAGTAAAATGTGATCCATCGCTGCTCTCAGTAGGTGGCATATTTTCGGTAAAAAAATTCGTAATTTCAAACTGCAAATACGTGCAGAGAGCCAGAATTTGGCTCCAAAATACGGCTCAAGGGTCGAATTTGGAATGTTTGGGATAATTTCATAACTGCAGAGAGGGTTTCGTCAAAATGTGATCTATCGCTGCTTTCAGTAATTGGCATATTTTCGGTATAAAAAGTCGAAATTTCAAACAACGAATACATGCAGAAAGCCAAAATTTGGCTCCAAAATATGGCTCAAGGGTCAAACTTGGAATGTTTGGGATATTTTGAAAACTGCAGGGATGGCTTGTGAATAATGTGATCCATCGCTGCACTCTGTAATTGGCATATTTTCGGTATAAAATGTCATAATTTCAAACTACTAATACGTGCAGAGAGCCCGAATTTTGCTCCAAATTATGGCTCAAGCGTCGAATTTGGGATGTTTGGGATATATTTAAAACTGCAAAGAGGGTTTGGGCAAAATGTGATCCATTGCCGCTTTCAGTAATTGTCATGTTTTCGTTATAAAATGTCGCAATTTCAAACAGCGAATACGTGCAGAGAGGCAGAATTTTGCTCCAAAATATAGCTCATGGGTCGAATTTGGGATGTTTGGGATATTTTGCAAACTGCCGGGAGGTTTGGGCAAAATGTGACCCATCGCTGCTTTCAGTAATTGGCTTATTTTCAAGCGTCAAATTTGGGATGTTTGGGATAAAAAGTCATAATTTCGAACTGCGAATACATGCAGAGAGCCAGAATTTAGCTCCAAAATAATTCTCAAGGGTCGAATTTGGGATGATTGGGATATTTTGAAAACTACATTGATGGTTTGGGCAAAATGTGATCCATCGCCGCTCTCAGTAATTGCCATATTTTCCCTATAAAAACTCGTAATTTCAAACTGCGAATACGTGCAGAGAGCCAGAATTTGGCTCCAAAATATAGGTCATGGGTCGAATTTGGGATGTTTGGAATATTATGAAAATTGCAGGGGAGTTTGGGCAAAGTGTGACCCATCGTCGCAATCAGTAATTGGCATATTTTCGGTAGAAAATGAAATAATTTCAAACTGCGAATACGTGCAGAGAGCCCGAATTTGGCTCCAAAATATGGCTCAAGCGTCGAATTTCGAATGTTTGGGATATTTTGAAAACTGCAGGGAGGGTTTGGGCAAAATGTGATCCATCGCCGTTTTCAGTAATTGTCATGTTTTCGGTATAAAAAGTCGTAATTTCAAACTGCGAATACTCGCAGAAAGCCTGATTTTGGCTCCAAAATATGGCTCAAAGGTCGAATTTGGGATGTTTGGGATATTTTGCAAACTGCCAGGGAGTTTGAGCAAAATGAGACCCATCGCTGTTTTCAGTAGTTGGCATATTTTCAAGCGTCAAATTTGGGAAGTTTGGGATAAAGAGTCGTAATTTCAAACTGCGAATACGTGCAGAGAGCCAGAATTTAGCTCCAAAATAATTCTCAAGGTTCAAATTTAGGATGTTTGGAATATTTTGAAAATTGCAGGGAAGGTTGGGGGCAAAATTTGATCCATCGCCGCTCTCAGTAATTGGCATATTTTCGGTATAAAAAGTCGTAAACTGAAACTGCGAATACGTGCAGAGAGCCAGAATTTGACTCCAAAACATGACTCAAGGGTCGAATTTGGGATGTTTGGGATAATTTGATAACTGCAAAGAGGGTTTCGTCAAAATGTGATCCATCGCTGCTTTCAGTAATTGGCATATTTTCGGTATAAAAAGTCGTAATTTCAAACAACGAATACATGCAGAAAGCCAAAATTTGGCTCCAAAATATGGCTCAAGGGTCAAACTTGGGATGTTTGGGATATTTTGAAAACAGCAGGGATGGCTTGGGCAAAATGTGATCCATCGCTGCACTCAGTAATTGGCATATTTTCGGTATAAAATGTCATAATTTCAAACTGCTAATACGTGCAGAGAGCCCGAATTTTCCTCCAAATTATGACTCAAGCGTCGAATTTGGGATGTTTGGGATATATTTAAAACTGCAGGGAGGGTTTGGGCAAAATGTGATCCATTGCCGCTTTCAGTAATTGTCATGTTTTCGTTATAAATTGTCATAATTTATAACAGCGTATACGTGCAGAGTGCCATAATTTGGCTCCAAAATATAGCTCATGGGTCGAATTTGGGATGTTTGGGATATTTTGCAAACTGCCGGGGGGTTTGGGCAAAATGTGACCCATCGCTGCTTTCAGTAATTAGCTAATTTTCAAGCGTCATATTTGGGATGTTTGGGATAAAAATTCATAATTTCAAACTGCAAATACATGCAGAGAGCCAGAATTTAGCTCAAAAATAATTCTCATCCCAAATTCGACCTTTGAGCCATATTTTGGAGCCAAAATCAGGCTTTCTGCGAGTATTCGCAGTTTGAAATTACGATATCTTGCATATATCGACGTTTGAGCCGGATTAGAGCCGTTTTACGTGTACATCTTCCATCGGTAATATAAACGGAAAATCAGGAACATTTTAGTTAATTCTAATGAAAACACATTGATTTTTATCATTTGTATTTGAAACAACATTGTCATATGTCTTTTCTTGGATCTAAATAATACGAAACCCTCTTATGTGCGAATATGTAAATAATACGTAAATAAATAATAATACGTAATAAATAATACGTAATAATACTTATATGTAAATAATACGAAACCCATCCCTCTTATGTGCCTCTGCATCCCTCACTTGAGCCTCTGCATCCCTCTCCGGAGCCTCTGCATCCCTCTCTTGGGCCTCTGCATCCGTCTCTTGAGCCTCTGCATCCCTCTCTTAAGCCTCTGCATCAATCTCTTAAGCCTCTCCATCACTCTCTTAACCCTCTGAATCACTCTCTTGAGCATCTGCATCACTCTCTTGAGCCCCTGCATCCATCTCTCAAGCATCTGCATCACTCTCCTGAGCCTCTGCGTCACCCTTTTAAGCCTCTGCATTACTCTCTTGAGCCTCTGCACTCCTCTCCTAAGCCTCTGCCTCACTCTCTTAAGCCTCTGCATCACTCTATTGAGCCTCTGCATCCCTCTCTTGAGCCTCTGCATCACTGTCTTCAGCCTCCTCATCCCTCTCTTGAGCCTCTGCAACACGCTCTTCAGCCTCTGCATCACTCTCTTAAGCCTCCGAATCCCTCCCTTGAGTCCTCTGCACAACTCTCTCGAGCCTCTGCAAAACTCTCTTGATCCTCTGCATCACTCTCTTGAGCCTCTGCATCACTCTCTTGATCGTCTGCATCACTCTCTTGAACCTCTGCATCTCTCTCTTGAGCCTCTCTATCACTCTCTTGAGCCTCTGCATCCCTCTATTGAACTCCTGCATCCCTCTCATGAGACTCTACATCCCTCTCTTGAGCCTTTGCATGACTCTCTTAAGCCGCTGCATCCCTCTCTTGAGCCTCTGCATTACTCTCAAGAGCCTCTGCATCCCTCTCTTCTGCCTCTGCATCCCTCACTTGAGCCTCTGCATCCCTCTCTAGAGCCCCTGCATCCCTCAGTTGAGCCTCTGCATCCCTCTCTTGAGCCTCTGCATCCCTCTCTTAAACCTCTGAATCACTCTCTTAACCCTCTGCATCACTCTCGTAAGCCTCTGAATCACTCTCTTGAGCCTCTGCATCCTTTTCTTGAGCCTCTGCATCACATTCTTGAGCCTCTGCATCACTCCCATGAGCCTCTACATCCCTCTCTTGAGCCTCTGCATCCCTCTCTTAAGCCTCTGCATCACTCTCTTGAGCCTCTGCATCACTCTCTTGAGCCTCTGCATCACTCTCTTGAGCCTCTGCAACCCTCTCTTAAGCCTCTGCATCCCTCTCTTAAGCCTCTGCAAGACTCTCTTCAGCCTCTGCAAGACTCTCTTCAGCCTCTGCATCGCTCTCTTAAGCCTCTTCATCCCTCTCTTGATCATCTGCATCACTCTCGTAAGCCTCTGCATCACCCTCTTGAGCCTCTGCATAACTCTCTTGAGCCTCTGCATCACTCTCTTGAGCCTCTGCATCCCTCTCTTGAGCCTCTGCAACACTCTCTTCAGGCTCTGCATCACTCTCTTAAGCCTCTAAATCCCTCTCATGAGGCCTCTGAATCACTGTCTCGAGCCTCTGCATCACGCTCTTGATCCTGTGCATCTCTCTCTTGAGCCTCTGCTTCGCTCTCTTGAGCCTCTGTGTCACTCTCTAGAGCCTTTGCATCACTCCCGTCAGCCTCTGCATCACTCTCTTAAGCCTCTGCTTCCCTCTCTCGATCCTCTGCTTCGCTCTCTTGAGCCTCTGTGTCACTCTCTAGAGCCTTTGCATCACTCCCGTCAGCCTCTGCATCACTTTCTTAAGCCTCTGCTTCCCTCTCTCGATCCTCTGCTTCACTCTCTTGAGCTTTTGCACCACTCTCTTGATCCTCTGCATCACTCTCTTGAGCCTCTGCATCCTTCAGTTGAGCCTCTGCATTCCTCTCTTGAACCTCTGCATCCCTCTCTTAAACTTCTGCATCACTCTCTTAAGCCTCTGCATCACTCTCGTAACCCTCTGAATCACTCTTTTGAGCCTCTGCATCCCTCTCTTGAGCCTCTGCATCACTCTCTTCAGCCTCTGCATCCCTTTCTTGAGCATCTGCATCACTCTCTTGAGCCTCTGCATCACTCTCATGAGCCTCTACATCCCTCTCTTGAGCCCCTGCATCCCTCTCTTAAGCCTCTGCATCACTCTCTTGAGCCTCTGCATCACTCTCTTGAGCCTCTGCATCACTCTCTTGAGCCTCTGCATCCCTCTCTTAAGCCTCTGCAACACTCTCTTCAGCCTTTGCATCACACTCTTAAGCCTCTGCATCCATCTCTTGATCATCTGCATCACTCTCGTAAGTGACTTTTTGACTTTTGAAAAGTGACTTTTTTCACGTTATTCATGTAGTTTGATTTTCCGTATATATATTCGTTTTTACCAATATTTTGATACTACTTCATGTTTTCTCACGATATGTGATTTGGCCTTCAAATCTCAGAATTTTCAAATTTTGCATTTCTAAGCAAGTTTTCTTGCATTTTCTTTTGTACTAAAAATCATCGAATTTAGCAATATTTTGACCTTTATCATCCCCTTTTCCTTTATGTGATTTAAACAAAATATCATCGAATTAGGCAATATTTTGCCGTTTTTCCACGTTTTTGTGAATTTTCAGTTTATTGTTATTAATTCATTAAATATACGATAAAAATTAAGCAAACACATAATTGATGAGAAAATAACCTTAAATACTTCATTTTCAATCATCTATTTGTTTCTCGTTAAAATACTGAGTAAGATATTGAAAAGGGGAGAAGTTCTGTTTTTATTGCATATATCGACGTTTGAGCCGGATTAGAGCCGTTTTACGTGTACATCTTCCATCGGTAATATAAACGGAAAATCAGGAACATTTTAGTTAATTCTAATGAAAACACATTGATTTTTATCATTTGTATTTGAAACAACATTGTCATATGTCTTTTCTTGGATCTAAATAATACGAAACCCTCTTATGTGCGAATATGTAAATAATACGTAAATAAATAATAATACGTAATAAATAATACGTAATAATACTTATATGTAAATAATACGAAACCCATCCCTCTTATGTGCCTCTGCATCCCTCACTTGAGCCTCTGCATCCCTCTCCGGAGCCTCTGCATCCCTCTCTTGGGCCTCTGCATCCGTCTCTTGAGCCTCTGCATCCCTCTCTTAAGCCTCTGCATCACTCTCTTAAGCCTCTCCATCACTCTCTTAACCCTCTGAATCACTCTCTTGAGCATCTGCATCACTCTCTTGAGCCCCTGCATCCATCTCTCAAGCATCTGCATCACTCTCCTGAGCCTCTGCGTCACCCTTTTAAGCCTCTGCATTACTCTCTTGAGCCTCTGCACTCCTCTCCTAAGCCTCTGCCTCACTCTCTTAAGCCTCTGCATCACTCTATTGAGCCTCTGCATCCCTCTCTTGAGCCTCTGCATCACTGTCTTCAGCCTCCTCATCCCTCTCTTGAGCCTCTGCAACACGCTCTTCAGCCTCTGCATCACTCTCTTAAGCCTCCGAATCCCTCCCTTGAGTCCTCTGCACAACTCTCTCGAGCCTCTGCAAAACTCTCTTGATCCTCTGCATCACTCTCTTGAGCCTCTGCATCACTCTCTTGATCGTCTGCATCACTCTCTTGAACTTCTGCATCTCTCTCTTGAGCCTCTCTATCACTCTCTTGAGCCTCTGCATCCCTCTATTGAACTCCTGCATCCCTCTCATGAGACTCTACATCCCTCTCTTGAGCCTTTGCATGACTCTCTTAAGCCGCTGCATCCCTCTCTTGAGCCTCTGCATTACTCTCAAGAGCCTCTGCATCCCTCTCTTCTGCCTCTGCATCCCTCACTTGAGCCTCTGCATCCCTCTCTAGAGCCTCTGCATCCCTCAGTTGAGCCTCTGCATCCCTCTCTTGAGCCTCTGCATCCCTCTCTTAAACCTCTGAATCACTCTCTTAACCCTCTGCATCACTCTCGTAAGCCTCTGAATCACTCTCTTGAGCCTCTGCATCCTTTTCTTGAGCCTCTGCATCACATTCTTGAGCCTCTGCATCACTCCCATGAGCCTCTACATCCCTCTCTTGAGCCTCTGCATCCCTCTCTTAAGCCTCTGCATCAATCTCTTGAGCCTCTGCATCACTCTCTTGAGCCTCTGCATCACTCTCTTGAGCCTCTGCAACCCTCTCTTAAGCCTCTGCATCCCTCTCTTAAGCCTCTGCAAGACTCTCTTCAGCCTCTGCAAGACTCTCTTCAGCCTCTGCATCGCTCTCTTAAGCCTCTTCATCCCTCTCTTGATCATCTGCATCACTCTCGTAAGCCTCTGCATCACCCTCTTGAGCCTCTGCATAACTCTCTTGAGCCTCTGCATCACTCTCTTGAGCCTCTGCATCCCTCTCTTGAGCCTCTGCAACACTCTCTTCAGGCTCTGCATCACTCTCTTAAGCCTCTAAATCCCTCTCATGAGGCCTCTGAATCACTGTCTCGAGCCTCTGCATCACGCTCTTGATCCTGTGCATCTCTCTCTTGAGCCTCTGCTTCGCTCTCTTGAGCCTCTTTGTCACTCTCTAGAGCCTTTGCATCACTCCCGTCAGCCTCTGCATCACTCTCTTAAGCCTCTGCTTCCCTCTCTCGATCCTCTGCTTCGCTCTCTTGAGCCTCTGTGTCACTCTCTAGAGCCTTTGCATCACTCCCGTCAGCCTCTGCATCACTTTCTTAAGCCTCTGCTTCCCTCTCTCGATCCTCTGCTTCACTCTCTTGAGCTTTTGCACCACTCTCTTGATCCTCTGCATCACTCTCTTGAGCCTCTGCATCCTTCAGTTGAGCCTCTGCATTCCTCTCTTGAACCTCTGCATCCCTCTCTTAAACTTCTGCATCACTCTCTTAAGCCTCTGCATCACTCTCGTAACCCTCTGAATCACTCTTTTGAGCCTCTGCATCCCTCTCTTGAGCCTCTGCATCACTCTCTTCAGCCTCTGCATCCCTTTCTTGAGCATCTGCATCACTCTCTTGAGCCTCTGCATCACTCTCATGAGCCTCTACATCCCTCTCTTGAGCCCCTGCATCCCTCTCTTAAGCCTCTGCATCACTCTCTTGAGCCTCTGCATCACTCTCTTGAGCCTCTGCATCACTCTCTTGAGCCTCTGCATCCCTCTCTTAAGCCTCTGCAACACTCTCTTCAGCCTTTGCATCACTCTCTTAAGCCTCTGCATCCATCTCTTGATCATCTGCATCACTCTCGTAAGTGACTTTTTGACTTTTGAAAAGTGACTTTTTTCACGTTATTCATGTAGTTTGATTTTCCGTATATATATTCGTTTTTACCAATATTTCGATACTACTTCATGTTTTCTCACGATATGTGATTTGGCCTTCAAATCTCAGAATTTTCAAATTTTGCATTTCTAAGCAAGTTTTCTTGCATTTTCTTTTGTACTAAAAATCATCGAATTTAGCAATATTTTGACCTTTATCATCCCCTTTTCCTTTATGTGATTTAAACAAAATATCATCGAATTAGGCAATATTTTGCCGTTTTTCCACGTTTTTGTGAATTTTCAGTTTATTGTTATTAATTCATTAAATATACGATAAAAATTATGCAAACACATAATTGATCAGAAAAATCCTTAAATACTTCATTTTCAATCATCTATTTGTTTCTCGTTAAAATACTGAGTAAGATATTGAAAAGGGGAGAAGTTCTGTTTTTATTGCATATATCGACGTTTCAGCCGGATTAGAGCCGTTTTACGTGTACATCTTCCATCGGTAATATAAAAGGAAAATCAGGAACATTTTAGTTAATTCTAATGAAAACACATTGATTTTTTTCATTTGTATTGGAAGCAACATCTTTATACGTCTTTTCTAGGGTCTAAAAAATACGAAACGTCGCTCTATGATTCGAAGTTAAAATCCTGAAATTTGGTATAATAATGACTTTTTTCACGTTTTTCATGTAGTTTGATATTACGTATATATATTCATTTTTACCAATATTTCGATACTATTTCATGTAGTATCACGATATGTGCTTTGGCCTTCAAATCTCAGATTTTCGCATAAAATTGCATTTTAAGCAAGTTTTCTTGCATTTAGTTTCGTACTAAAAATCATCGAATTCAGCAATATTTTGACGTTTATCATCCCCTTTTCCTTTATGTGATATAAACAAAATATCATCGAATTAGGCAATATTTTGCTGTTTTTCCACGTTTTTGTGAACTTTCAGTTTACTGCTCTTAATTCATTAAAAATACGATAAAAAATATGCAAACACATAATTGATTAGAAATTAATCTTAAACACTTAATTTTGAATCAACTATTTGTTTCTCGTTAAAATACTGAGTAAGATATTGGAAAGGGGAGAAGTTCTGTTTTTATTGCATATATCGACGTTTCAGCCGGATTAGAGCGGTTTTACGTGTACATCTTCCATCGGTAATATAAACGGAAAATCAGGAACATTTTAGTTAATTCTAATGAAAACACATTGATTTTTATCATTTGTATTTCAAACAACATTGTCATATGTCTTTTCTTGGATCTAAATAATACGAAACCTCGCTCTATGATTTGAAGTTAAAATCCTCAAATATGGTAATATAGTGACTTTTTTCACGTTATTCATGTAGTTTGATTTTACGTATATATATTCGTTTTACCAATATTTCTATACTACTTCATGTTTTCTCACGATATGTGATTTGGCCTTCAAATCTCAGAATTTTCAAATTTTGCATTTTTAAGCAAGTTTTCTTGCATTTTCTTTTGTACTAAAAATCATCGAATTTAGCAATATTTTGACCTTTATCATCCCCTTTTTCTTTATGTGATTTAAACAAAATATCATCGAATTAGGCAATATTTTGCCGTTTTTCCACGTTTTTGTGAATTTTCAGTTTATTGTTATTAATTCATTAAATATACGATAAAAATGATGCAAACACATAATTGATCAGAAATTAACCTTAAACACTTCATTTTCAATCAACTATTTGTTTCTCGTTAAAACACTGAGTAAGATATTGGAAAGGGGAGAAGTTCTGTTTTTATTGCATATATCGACGTTTCAGCCGGATTAGAGCGGTTTTACGTGTACATCTTCCATCGGTAATATAAACGGAAAATCAGGAACATTTTAGTTGTTTCTAATGAAAACACATTGATTTTTTATCATTTGTATTTGAAACAACATTGTCATATGTCTTTTCTTGGATCTAAATAATACGAAACCTCGCTCTATGATTTGAAGTTAAAATCCTCAAATATGGTAATATAGTGACTTTTTTCACGTTATTCATGTAGTTTATGTAAAATGTAAAATTTAGTACGAAATAAAATATCATCGAATTAGGCAATATTTTGCCGTTTTTCCACGTTTTTGTGAATTTTCAGTTTATTGTTATTAATTCATTAAATATACGATAAAAATTAAGCAAACACATAATTGATGAGAAAATAACCTTAAATACTTCATTTTCAATCATCTATTTGTTTCTCGTTAAAATACTGAGTAAGATATTGAAAAGGGGAGAAGTTCTGTTTTTATTGCATATATCGACGTTTGAGCCGGATTTGAGCCGTTTTACGTGTACATCTTCCATCGGTAATATAAACGGAAAATCAGGAACATTTTAGTTAATTCTAATGAAAACACATTGATTTTTATCATTTGTATTTGAAACAACATTGTCATATGTCTTTTCTTGGATCTAAATAATACGAAACCCTCTTATGTGCGAATATGTAAATAATACGTAAATAAATAATAATACGTAATAAATAATACGTAATAATACTTATATGTAAATAATACGAAACCCATCCCTCTTATGTGCCTCTGCATCCCTCACTTGAGCCTCTGCATCCCTCTCCGGAGCCTCTGCATCCCTCTCTTGGGCCTCTGCATCCGTCTCTTGAGCCTCTGCATCCCTCTCTTAAGCCTCTGCATCACTCTCTTAAGCCTCTCCATCACTCTCTTAACCCTCTAAATCACTCTCTTGAGCATCTGCATCACTCTCTTGAGCCCCTGCATCCATCTCTCAAGCATCTGCATCACTCTCCTGAGCCTCTGCGTCACCCTTTTAAGCCTCTGCATTACTCTCTTGAGCCTCTGCACTCCTCTCCTAAGCCTCTGCCTCACTCTCTTAAGCCTCTGCATCACTCTATTGAGCCTCTGCATCCCTCTCTTGAGCCTCTGCATCACTGTCTTCAGCCTCCTCATCCCTCTCTTGAGCCTCTGCAACACGCTCTTCAGCCTCTGCATCACTCTCTTAAGCCTCCGAATCCCTCCCTTGAGTCCTCTGCACAACTCTCTCGAGCCTCTGCAAAACTCTCTTGATCCTCTGCATCACTCTCTTGAGCCTCTGCATCACTCTCTTGATCGTCTGCATCACTCTCTTGAACCTCTGCATCTCTCTCTTGAGCCTCTCTATCACTCTCTTGAGCCTCTGCATCCCTCTATTGAACTCCTGCATCCCTCTCATGAGACTCTACATCCCTCTCTTGAGCCTTTGCATGACTCTCTTAAGCCGCTGCATCCCTCTCTTGAGCCTCTGCATTACTCTCAAGAGCCTCTGCATCCCTCTCTTCTGCCTCTGCATCCCTCACTTGAGCCTCTGCATCCCTCTCTAGAGCCCCTGCATCCCTCAGTTGAGCCTCTGCATCCCTCTCTTGAGCCTCTGCATCCCTCTCTTAAACCTCTGAATCACTCTCTTAACCCTCTGCATCACTCTCGTAAGCCTCTGAATCACTCTCTTGAGCCTCTGCATCCTTTTCTTGAGCCTCTGCATCACATTCTTGAGCCTCTGCATCACTCCCATGAGCCTCTACATCCCTCTCTTGAGCCTCTGCATCCCTCTCTTAAGCCTCTGCATCACTCTCTTGAGCCTCTGCATCACTCTCTTGAGCCTCTGCATCACTCTCTTGAACCTCTGCAACCCTCTCTTAAGCCTCTGCATCCCTCTCTTAAGCCTCTGCAAGACTCTCTTCAGCCTCTGCAAGACTCTCTTCAGCCTCTGCATCGCTCTCTTAAGCCTCTTCATCCCTCTCTTGATCATCTGCATCACTCCCGTAAGCCTCTGCATCACCCTCTTGAGCCTCTGCATAACTCTCTTGAGCCTCTGCATCACTCTCTTGAGCCTCTGCATCCCTCTCTTGAGCCTCTGCAACACTCTCTTCAGGCTCTGCATCACTCTCTTAAGCCTCTAAATCCCTCTCATGAGGCCTCTGAATCACTGTCTCGAGCCTCTGCATCATGCTCTTGATCCTGTGCATCTCTCTCTTGAGCCTCTGCTTCGCTCTCTTGAGCCTCTGTGTCACTCTCTAGAGCCTTTGCATCACTCCCGTCAGCCTCTGCATCACTCTCTTAAGCCTCTGCTTCCCTCTCTCGATCCTCTGCTTCACTCTCTTGAGCTTCTGCACCACTCTCTTGATCCTCTGCATCACTCTCTTGAGCCTCTGCATCCCTCAGTTGAGCCTCTGCATTCCTCTCTTGAACCTCTGCATCCCTCTCTTAAACTTCTGCATCACTCTCTTAAGCCTCTGGTTCACTCTCGTAACCCTCTGAATCACTCTTTTGAGCCTCTGCATCCCTCTCTTGAGCCTCTGCATCACTCTCTTCAGCCTCTGCATCCCTTTCTTGAGCATCTGCATCACTCTCTTGAGCCTCTGCATCACTCTCATGAGCCTCTACATCCCTCTCTTGAGCCCCTGCATCCCTCTCTTAAGCCTCTGCATCACTCTCTTGAGCCTCTGCATCACTCTCTTGAGCCTCTGCATCACTCTCTTGAGCCTCTGCATCCCTCTCTTAAGCCTCTGCAACACTTTCTTCAGCCTCTGCATCACTCTCTTAAGCCTCTGCATCCATCTCTTGATCATCTGCATCACTCTCGTAAGTGACTTTTTGACTTTTGAAAAGTGACTTTTTTCACGTTATTCATGTAGTTTGATTTTCCGTATATATATTCGTTTTTACCAATATTTCGATACTACTTCATGTTTTCTCACGATATGTGATTTGGCCTTCAAATCTCAGAATTTTCAAATTTTGCATTTCTAAGCAAGTTTTCTTGCATTTTCTTTTGTACTAAAAATCATCGAATTTAGCAATATTTTGACCTTTATCATCCCCTTTTCCTTTATGTGATTTAAACAAAATATCATCGAATTAGGCAATATTTTGCCGTTTTTTCCACGTTTTTGTGAATTTTCAGTTTATTGTTATTAATTCATTAAATATACGATAAAAATTATGCAAACACATAATTGATCAGAAAAATCCTTAAATACTTCATTTTCAATCATCTATTTGTTTCTCGGTAATATACTGAGTAAGATATTGAAAAGGGGAGAAGTTCTGTTTTTATTGCATATATCGACGTTTCAGCCGGATTAGAGCCGTTTTACGTGTACATCTTCCATCGGTAATATAAAAGGAAAATCAGGAACATTTTATTTAATTCTAATGAAAACACATTGATTTTTTTCATTTGTATTGGAAGCAACATCTTTATACGTCTTTTCTAGGGTCTAAAAAATACGAAACGTCGCTCTATGATTCGAAGTTAAAATCCTGAAATTTGGTATAATAATGACTTTTTTCACGTTTTTCATGTAGTTTTATATTACGTATATATATTCATTTTTACCAATATTTCGATACTATTTCTTGTAGTATCACGATATGTGCTTTGGCCTTCAAATCTCAGATTTTCGCATAAAATTGCATTTTAAGCAAGTTTTCTTGCATTTAGTTTCGTACTAAAAATCATCGAATTCAGCAATATTTTGACGTTTATCATCCCCTTTTCCTTTATGTGATATAAACAAAATATCATCGAATTAGGCAATATTTTGCTGTTTTTCCACGTTTTTGTGAACTTTCAGTTTACTGCTCTTAATTCATTAAAAATACGATAAAAAAATATGCAAACACATAATTGATTAGAAATTAACCTTAAACACTTAATTTTCAATCAACTATTTGTTTCTCGTTAAAATACTGAGTAAGATATTGGAAAGGGGAGAAGTTCTGTTTTTTTTGCATATATCGACGTTTCAGCCGGATTAGAGCGGTTTTTCGTGTACATCTTCCATGGAAAATATGAACGGAAAATCAGGAACATTTTAGTTAATTCTAATGAAAACACATTGATTTTTATCATTTGTATTTGAAACAACATTGTCATATGTCTTTTCTTGGATCTAAATAATACGAAACCTCGCTCTATGATTTGAAGTTAAAATCCTCAAATATGGTAATATAGTGACTTTTTTCACGTTATTCATGTAGTTTGATTTTACGTATATTTATTCGTTTTTACCAATATTTCGATACTACTTCATGTTTTCTCACGATATGTGATTTGGCCTTCAAATCTCAGAATTTTCAAATTTTGCATTTTTAAGCAAGTTTTCTTGCATTTTCTTTTGTACTAAAAATCATCGAATTTAGCAATATTTTGACCTTTATCATCCCCTTTTTCTTTATGTGATTTAAACAAAATATCATCGAATTAGGCAATATTTTGCCGTTTTTCCACGTTTTTGTGAATTTTCAGTTTATTGTTATTAATTCATTAAATATACGATAAAAATGATGCAAACACATAATTGATCAGAAATTAACCTTAAACACTTCATTTTCAATCAACTATTTGTTTCTCGTTAAAACACTGAGTAAGATATTGGAAAGGGGAGAAGTTCTGTTTTTATTGCATATATCGACGTTTCAGCCGGATTAGAGCGGTTTTACGTGTACATCTTCCATCGGTAATATAAACGGAAAATCAGGAACATTTTAGTTGTTTCTAATGAAAACACATTGATTTTTTATCATTTGTATTTGAAACAACATTGTCATATTTCTTTTCTTGGATCTCAATAATACGAAACCTCGCTCTATGATTTGAAGTTAAAATCCTCAAATATGGTAATATAGTGACTTTTTTCACGTTATTCATGTAGTAAAAATCATCGAATTCAGCAATATTTTGACGTTTATCATCCCCTTTTCCTTTATGTGATTTAAACAAAATATCATCGAATTAGGCAATATTTTGCTATTTTTCTACGTTTTTGTGAATTTTCAGTTTATTGATATTAATTCATTATATATACGATAAAAATGATGCAAACACATAATTGATTAGAAATTAACCCTTTATTTTCAATCAACTATTTGTTTCTCGTTAAAATACTGAGTAAGATATTGGAAAGGGGAGAAGTTCTGTTTTTATTGCATATATCGTAGTTTCAGCCGGATTAGAGCGGGTTTACGTGTACTTCTTAAATCGGAAATATAAACGGAATATCAGGAACATTTTAGTTAATTCTATTGAAAACACATTGATTTTTATCATTTGTATTTGAAACAACATTGTCATATGTCTTTTCTTGGATCTAAATAATACGAAACCTCGCTCCATGATTTGAAGTTAAAATCCTCAAATATGGTAAAATAGTGACTTTTTTCACGTTATTCATGTAGTTTGATTTTACGTATATATATTCGTTTTTAACAATATTTCGATACTACTTCATGTTTTCTCACGATATGTGATTTGGCCTTCAAATCTCAGAATTTTCAAATTTTGCATTTTCTAAGCAAGTTTTCTTGCATTTTCTTTTGTACTAAAAATCATCGAATTTAGCAATATTTTGACCTTGTGATTCAGTGATTCAGCGTAAGAGTGATTCAGAGGGTTACGAGAGTGATGCAGAGGCTTAAGAGAGTGATTCAGAGGTTTAAGAGAGGGATGCAGAGGCTAAAGAGAGGGATGCAGAGGATCAACTGAGGGATGCAGGGGCTCAAGAGAGGGATGCAGAGGCTCAAGTGAGGGATGCAGAGGCAGAAGATAGGGATGCAGAGGCTCTTGAGAGTAATGCAGAGGCTCAAGAGAGGGATACAGCGGCTTAAGAGAGTCATGCAAAGGCTCAAGAGAGGGATGCAGAGTCTCATGAGAGGGATGCAGGAGTTCAATAGAGGGATGCAGAGGCTCAAGAGAGTGATAGAGAGGCTCAAGAGAGAGATGCAGAGGTTCAAGAGAGTGATGCAGACGATCAAGAGAGTGATGCAGAGGCTCAAGATAGTGATGCAGAGGATCAAGAGAGGGATTCAGAGGCTTACGAGAGTGATGCAGATAATCAAGAGAGTTTTGCAGAGGCTCGAGAGAGTTGTGCAGAGGACTCAAGGGAGGGATTAATAGGCTTAAGAGAGTGATGCAGAGGCTGAAGAGAGTGTTGCAGAGGCTCAAGAGAGGGATGAGGAGGCTGAAGACAGTGATGCAGAGGCTCAAGAGAGGGATGCAGACGCTCAATAGAGTGATGCAGAGGCTTAAGAGAGTGAGGCAGAGGCTTAGGAGAGGAGTGCAGAGGCTCAAGAAAGTAATGCAGAGGCTTAAAAGGGTGACGCAGAGGCTCAGGAGAGTGATGCAGATGCTTGAGTGAAGGATGCAGGGGCTCAAGAGAGTGATGCAGAGGCTCAAGAGAGTGATTCAGAGGGTTAAGAGAGTGATGGAGAGGCTTAAGAGAGTGAAGCAGAGGCTTAAGAGAGGGATGCAGAGGCTCAAGAGAGGGATGCAGAGGCCCAAGAGAGGGATGCAGAGGCTCAGGAGAGGGATGCAGAGGCTCAAGTGAGGGATGCAGAGGCACATAAGAGGGATGCAGAGGTTCTTGAGAGTGATGCACAGGCTCAAGAGAGGGATGCAGAGGCTTAAGAGAGTGATGCAAAGGCTCAAGAGAGGGATGCAGAGGCTCAAGAGAGTGATGCAAAAGCTCAAGAGAGTGATGAATAGGCTTAAGAGAGGGATGCAGAGGCTCAAGAGAGAAATGCAGAGGCTCATGAGAGGGATGCAGAGGCTGAAGAGAGAGATGCAGAGGCTTAAGAGAGGGATGCAGAGGTTCAAGAGAGTGATGCAGAGGCACAAGAGAATGATGTGGAGGCTTAAGAAAGGGATGCAGAGGCTCAAGAGAATGATGCAGGGGCTCAAGAGAGTGATGGAGAGGGTTAAGAGAGGAATGCAGAGGCTCAAGAGAATGCTGAAAAAGCTTAAGAGAGGAATGCAGCCTCTTGAGGAAGAGAATGCATTCTCTTGAGCCTCTGCATCCCTCTCTAAAGCCTCTACATCATTCTCTTGTGCCTCTGCATGACTCTCTTGAACCTCTGGATCACTCTCTTAAGCCTCTGCATCTCTCTCTTCAGCCTCTGCATTACTCTCTTGAGCCTCTGCATCCCTCTCTTGAAACTCTGCATCTCTCTCCTAAGCCTCTGCATCACTCTCTTGAGCCTTTGCATCACTCTTTTGATCCTCTGCATCCCTCTCTTAAGCCTTTGCAACACTCTCTTCAGCCTCTCCATCAATCTCGTAAGCCTCTGCATCGGCAAAATATTGCCTAATTCGATAATATTTTGTTTAAATCACATAAAGGAAAAGGGGCTGATAAAGGTCAAAATATTGCTAAATTCGATGATATTTATTACAAAAGAAAATGCAAGAAAACTTGCTTAAAAATGCAAAATTTGAAAATTCTGAGATTTGAAGGCCAAATCACATATCGTAAGAAAACATGAAGTAGTATCGTAATATTGGTAGAAACGAATATATATACGTAAAATCAAACTACATGAATAACGTGAAAAAAGTCACTATATTACCATATTTGAGGATTTTAACTTCAAATCATAGAGCGAGGTTTCGTATTATTTAGATCCAAGAAAAGACATATGACAATGTTGTTTCAAATACAAATGATAAAAATCAATGTGTTTTCATTAGAATTAACTAAAATGTTCCTGATTTTCCGTTTATATTACCGATGGAAGATGTACACGTAAAACCGCTCTAATCCGGCTGAAACGTCGATATATGCAATAAAAACAGAACTTCTCCCCTTTTCAATATCTTACTCAGTATTTTAACGAGAAACAAATAGATGATTGAAAATGAAGTATTTAAGGTTATTTTCTAATCAATTATGTGTTTGCATAATTTTTATCGTATATTTAATGAATTAATAACAATAAACTGAAAATTAACAAAAACGTGGAAAAACGGCAAAATATTGCCTAATTCGATAATATTTTGTTTAAATCACATAAAGGAAAAGGGGCTGATAAAGGTCAAAATATTGCTAAATTCGATAATTTTTAGTACAAAAGAAAATGCAAGGAAACTTGCTTAAAAATGCAAAATTTGCAAATTCTGAGATTTGAAGTCCAAATCACATATCGTGAGAAAACATGAAGTAGTATCGAAATATTCGTAAAAACGAATATATATACGTAAAATCAAACTACATGAATAACGTGAAAAAAGTCACTATATTACCATATTTGAGGATTTTAACTTCAAATCATAGAGCGAAGTTTCGTATTATTTAGATCCAAGAAAAGACATATGACAATGTTGTTTGAAATACAAATGATAAAAATCAATATGTTTTCATTAGAATTAACTAAAATGTTCCTGATTTTCCGTTTATATTACCGATGGAAGATGTACACGTAAAACCGCTCTAATCCGGCTGAAACGTCGATATATGCAATAAAAACAGAACTTCTCCCCTTTCCAATATCTTACTCAGTATTTTAACGAGAAACAAATAGTTGATTGAAAATTAAGTGTTTAAGGTTAATTTTTAATCAATTATGTGTTTGCATAATTTTTATCGTATTTTTAATGAATTAAGCGCAATTAACTGAAAGTTCACAAAAACGTGGAAAAACAGCAAAATATTGCCTAATTCGACGATATTTTGCTTATATCACATAAAGAAAAAGTGGATGATAAACGTCAAAATATTGCTGAATTCGATGATTTTTAGTACAAAACAAAATGCAAGAAAACTTGCTTAAAATGCAATTTTATGCGAAAATCTGAGATTTGAAGGCCAAAGCACATATCGTGATACTACATTAAATAGTATCGAAATATTGGCAAAAATGAATAAATATACGTAATATCAAACTACATGAAAAACGTGAAAAAAGTCATTATTATACCAAATTTGAGGATTTTAACTTCGAATCATAGAGCGACGTTTCGTATTTTTTAGACCCTAGAAAAGACGTATAAAGATGTTGCTTCCAATACAAATGATAAAAATCAATGTGTTTTCATTAGAATTAACTAAAATGTTCCTGATTTTCCGTTTATATTACCGATGGAAGATGTACACGTAAAACGGCTCTAATCCGGCTGAAACGTCGATATATGGAATAAAAACAGAACTTCTCCCCTTTTCAATATCTTACTCAGTATTTTAACGAGAAACAAATAGATGATTGAAAATGAAGTATTTAAGGTTATTTTCTGATCAATTATGTGTTTGCATAATTTTTATCGTATTTTTAATGAATTAATAACAATAAACCGTTAAACCGATTGTTTCTCGTTAAAATACTGAGTAAGATATGGGAAAGGGGAGAAGTTCTGTTTTTATTGCATATATCGACGTTTCAGCCGGATTAGAGCGGTTTTACGTGTACATCTTCCATCGGTAATATAAACGGAAAATCAGGAACATTTTAGTTAATTCTAATGAAAACAAATTGATTTTTTATCATTTGTATTAGAAACAACATTGTCATATGTCTTTTCTTGGATCTAAATAATACGAATCCTCGTTCTATGATTTGAAGTTAAAATCCTCAAATATGGTAATATAGTGACTTTTTTCACGTTATTCATGTAGTTTGATTTTCCGTATATATATTTGTTTTTACCAATATATCGATACTACTTCAAGTTTTCTCACGATATGTGATTTGGCCTTCAAATCTCAGAATTTTCAAATTTTGCATTTTTAAGCAAGTTTTCTTGCATTTTGTTTCGTACTAAAAATCATTGAATTTAGCAATATTTTGACGTTTATCATCTCTTTTTCCTTGATGTGATATTAACAAAATATCATCAAATTAGGCAATATTTTGCTGCTTTTCCACGTTTTTGTGAACTTTCAGTTTATTGCTCTTAATTCATTAAATATACGATAAAAATTATGCAAACACATTATTGATGAGAAAATAGTCTTAAATACTTCATTTTCAATCATCTATTTGTTTCTCGTTAAAATACTGAGTAAGATATTGAAAAGGGGAGAAGTTCTGTTTTTATTGCATATATCGACGTTTCAGCCGGATTAGAGCCGTTTTACGTGTACATCTTCCATCGGTAATATAAACGGAAAATTTGGAACATTTTATTTAATTCTAATGAAAACACATTGATTTTTATCATTTGTATTGGAAGCAACATCTTTTTACGTCTTTTCTAGGGTCTAAAAAATACGAAACGTCGCTCTATGATTCGAAGTTAAAATCCTCAAATTTGATATAATAATGACTTTTTTTTACGTTTTTCATGTAGTTTGATATTACGTAAATATATTCATTTTTGCCAATATTTCGATACTATTTCATGTAGTATCACGATATGTGCTTTGGCCTTCAAATTTCAGATTTTCGCATAAAATTGCATTTTAAGCAAGTTTTTTGGCATTTTGTTTCGTACTAAAAATCGTGGAATTCAGCAATATTTTGACGTTTATCATCCCCTTTTCCTTTATGTGATATAAACAAAATATCATCGAATTAGGCAATATTATGCTGTTTTTCCACGTTTTTGTGAACTTTCAGTTTATTGCTCTTAATTCATTAAAAATACGATAAAAATTATGCAAACACATAATTGATTAGAAATTAACCTTAAACACTTCATTTTCAATCAACTATTTGTTTCTCGTTAAAACACTGAGTAAGATCTTGGAAAGGGGAGAAGTTCTGTTTTTATTGCATATATCGACGTTTCAGCCGGATTAGAGCGGTTTTACGTGTACATCTTCCATCGGTAATATAAACGGAAAATCAGGAACATTTTAGTTAATTCTAATGAAAACACATTGATTTTTATCATTTGTATTTGAAACAACATTGTCATATGTCTTTTCTTGGATCTAAATAATACGAAACCTCGCTCTATGATTTGAAGTTAAAATCCTCAAATATGGTAATATAGTGACTTTTTCACGTTATTCATGTAGTTTGATTTTACGTATATATATTCGTTTTTACCAATATTTCTATACTACTTCATGTTTTCTCACGATATGTGATTTGGCCTTCAAATCTCAGAATTTTCAAATTTTGCATTTTAAGCAAGTTTTCTTGCATTTTCTTTTGTACTAAAAATCATCGAATTTAGCAATATTTTGACCTTTATCATCCCTTTTTCCTTTATGTGATTTAAACAAAATATCATCGAATTAGGCAATATTTTGCCGTTTTTCCACCTGTTTGTGAATTTTCGGTTTATTGTTATTAATTCATTAAAAATACGATAAAAATTATGCAAACACATAATTGATCAGAAAATAACCTTAAATACTTCATTTTCAATCATCTATTTGTTTCTCGTTAAAATACTGAGTAAGATATTGAAAAGGGGAGAAGTTCTGTTTTTATTCCATATATCGACGTTTCAGCCGGATTAGAGCCGTTTTACGTGTACATCTTCCATCGGTAATATAAACGGAAAATCAGGAACATTTTAGTTAATTCTAATGAAAACACATTGATTTTTATCATTTGTATTGGAAGCAACATCTTTATACGTCTTTTCTAGGGTCTAAAAAATACGAAACGTCGCTCTATGATTCGAAGTTAAAATCCTCAAATTTGGTATAATAATGACTTTTTTCACGTTTTTCATGTAGTTTGATATTACGTATATTTATTCATTTTTACCAATATTTCGATACTATTTAATGTAGTATCACGATATGTGCTTTGGCCTTCAAATCTCAGATTTTCGCATAAAATTGCATTTTAAGCAAGTTTTCTTGCATTTTGTTTCGTACTAAAAATCATCGAATTCAGCAATATTTTGACGTTTATCATCCACTTTTCCTTTATGTGATATAAGCAAAATATCGTCGAATTAGGCAATATTTTGCTGTTTTTCCACGTTTTTGTGAACTTTCAGTTAATTGCGCTTAATTCATTAAAAATACGATAAAAATTATGCAAACACATAATTGATTAAAAATTAACCTTAAACACTTAATTTTCAATCAACTATTTGTTTCTCGTTAAAATACTGAGTAAGATATTGGAAAGGGGAGAAGTTCTGTTTTTATTGCATATATCGACGTTTCAGCCGGATTAGAGCGGTTTTACGTGTACATCTTCCATCGGTAATATAAACGGAAAATCAGGAACATTTTAGTTAATTCTAATGAAAACATATTGATTTTTATCATTTGTATTTCAAACAACATTGTCATATGTCTTTTCTTGGATCTAAATAATACGAAACCTCGCTCTATGATTTGAAGTTAAAATCCTCAAATATGGTAATATAGTGACTTTTTTCACGTTATTCATGTAGTTTGATTTTACGTATATATATTCGTTTTTACGAATATTTCGATACTACTTCATGTTTTCTCACGATATGTGATTTGGCCTTCAAATCTCAGAATTTTCAAATTTTGCATTTTTAAGCAAGTTTCCTTGCATTTTCTTTTGTACTAAAAATTATCGAATTTAGCAATATTTTGACCTTTATCAGCCCCTTTTCCTTTATGTGATTTAAACAAAATATTATCGAATTAGGCAATATTTTGCCGTTTTTCCACGTTTTTGTTAATTTTCAGTTTATTGTTATTAATTCATTAAATATACGATAAAAATTATGCAAACACATAATTGATTAGAAAATAACCTTAAATACTTCATTTTCAATCATCTATTTGTTTCTCGTTAAAATACTGAGTAAGATATTGAAAAGGGGAGAAGTTCTGTTTTTATTGCATATATCGACGTTTCAGCCGGATTAGAGCGGTTTTACGTGTACATCTTCCATCGGTAATATAAACGGAAAATCAGGAACATTTTAGTTAATTCTAATGAAAACACATTGATTTTTATCATTTGTATTTGAAACAACATTGTCATATGTCTTTTCTTGGATCTAAATAATACGAAACCTCGCTCTATGATTTGAAGTTAAAATCCTCAAATATGGTAATATAGTGACTTTTTTCACGTTATTCATGTAGTTTGATTTTCCGTATATATATTTGTTTTTTCCAATATATCGATACTACTTCAAGTTTTCTCACGATATGTGATTTGGCCTTCAAATCTCAGAATTTTCAAATTTTGCATTTTTAAGCAAGTTTTCTTGCATTTTGTTTCGTACTAAAAATCATTGAATTTAGCAATATTTTGACGTTTATCATCTCTTTTTCCTTTATGTGATATTAACAAAATATCATCAAATTAGGCAATATTTTGCTGTTTTTCCACGTTTTTGTGAACTTTCAGTTTATTGCTATTAATTCATTAAATATACGATAAAAATTATGCAAACACATAATTGATTAGAAATTAACCTTAAACACTTCATTTTCAATCAACTATTTGTTTCTCGTTAAAACACTGAGTAAGATCTTGGAAAGGGGAGAAGTTCTGTTTTTATTGCATATATCGACGTTTCAGCCGGATTAGAGCGGTTTTACGTGTACATCTTCCATCGGTAATATAAACGGAAAATCAGGAACATTTTAGTTAATTCTAATGAAAACACATTGATTTTTATCATTTGTATTTGAAACAACATTGTCATATGTCTTTTCTTGGATCTAAATAATACGAAACCTCGCTCTATGATTTGAAGTTAAAATCCTCAAATATGGTAATATAGTGACTTTTTCACGTTATTCATGTAGTTTGATTTTACGTATATATATTCGTTTTTACCAATATTTCTATACTACTTCATGTTTCCTCACGATATGTGATTTGGCCTTCAAATCTCAGAATTTTCAAATTTTGCATTTTAAGCAAGTTTTCTTGCATTTTCTTTTGTACCAAAAATCATCGAATTTAGCAATATTTTGACCTTTATCATCCCTTTTTCCTTTATGTGATTTAAACAAAATATCATCGAATTAGGCAATATTTTGCCGTTTTTCCACGTGTTTGTGAATTTTCGGTTTATTGTTATTAATTCATTAAAAATACGATAAAAATTATGCAAACACATAATTGATCAGAAAATAACCTTAAATACTTCATTTTCAATCATCTATTTGTTTCTCGTTAAAATACTGAGTAAGATATTGAAAAGGGGAGAAGTTCTGTTTTTATTGCATATATCGACGTTTCAGCCGGATTAGAGCCGTTTTACGTGTACATCTTCCATCGGTAATATAAACGGAAAATCAGGAACATTTTAGTTAATTCTAATGAAAACACATTGATTTTTATCATTTGTATTGGAAGCAACATCTTTATACGTCTTTTCTAGGGTCTAAAAGATACGAAACGTCGCTCTATGATTCGAAGTTAAAATCCTCAAATTTGGTATAATAATGACTTTTTTCACGTTTTTCATGTAGTTTGATATTACGTATTTTTATTCATTTTTACCAATATTTCGATACTATTTTATTTCGATATATGCAATAAAAACAGAACTTCTCCCCTTTCCAATATCTTACTCAGTATTTTAACGAGAAACAAATAGTTGATTGAAAATTAAGTTTTTAAGGTTAATTTCTAATCAATTATGTGTTTGCATAATTTTTATCGTATTTTTAATGAATTAAGAGCAATAAACTGAAAGTTCACAAAAACGTGGAAAAACAGCAAAATATTGCCTAATTTGATGATATTTTGTTTATATCACATAAAGGAAAAGGGGATGATAAACGTCAAATATTGCTGAATTCGATGATTTTTAGTACGAAACAAAATGCAAGAAAACGTGCTTAAAATGCAATTTTATGCGAAAATCTGAGATTTGAAGGCCAAAGCACATATCGTGATACTACATGAAATAGTATCGAAATATTGGCAAAAATGAATATATTTACGTAATATCAAACTACATGAAAAACGTAAAAAAAAGTCATTATTATACCAAATTTGAGGATTTTAACTTCGAATCATAGAGCGACGTTTCGTATTTTTTAGACCCTAGAAAAGACGTATAAAGATGTTGCTTCCAATACAAATGATAAAAATCAATGTGTTTTCATTAGAATTAAATAAAATGTTCCTGATTTTCCGTTTATATTACCGATGGAAGATGTACACGTAAAACGGCTCTAATCCGGCTGAAACGTCGATATATGCAATAAAAACAGAACTTCTCCCCTTTTCAATATCTTACTCACTATTTTAACGAGAAACAAATAGATGATTGAAAATGAAGTATTTAAAGTTATTTTCTGATCAATTATGTGTTTGCATAATTTTTATCGTATATTATGAATTAATAACAATAAACTGAAAATTAACAAAAACGTGGAAAAACGGCAAAATATTGGCTAATTCGATAATATTTTGTTTAAATCACATAAAGGAAAAGGGGATGATAAAGGTCAAATTATTGCTAAATTCGATAATTTTTAGTACAAAAGAAAATGCAAGGAAACTTGCTTAAAAATGCAAAATTTGAAAATTCTGAGATTTGAAGGCCAAATCACATATCGTGAGAAAACATGAAGTAGTATCGAAATATTCGTAAAAACGAATATATATACGTAAAATCAAACTACATGAATAACGTGAAAAAAGTCACTATATTACCATATTTGAGGATTTTAACTTCAAATCATAGAGCGAGGTTTCGTATTATTTAGATCCAAGAAAAGACATATGACAATGTTGTTTGAAATACAAATGATAAAAATCAATATGTTTTCATTAGAATTAACTAAAATGTTCCTGATTTTCCGTTTATATTACCGATGGAAGATGTACACGTAAAACCGCTCTAATCCGGCTGAAACGTCGATATATGCAATAAAAACAGAACTTCTCCCCTTTCCAATATCTTACTCAGTATTTTAACGAGAAACAAATAGTTGATTGAAAATTAAGTGTTTAAGGTTAATTTCTAATCAATTATGTGTTTGCATAATTTTTATCGTATTTTTAATGAATTAAGAGCAATAAACTGAAAGTTCACAAAAACGTGGAAAAACAGCAAAATATTGCCTAATTTGATGATATTTTGTTTATATCACATAAAGGAAAAGGGGATGATAAACGTCAAAATATTGCTGAATTCGATGATTTTTAGTACAAAAGAAAATGCAAGGAAACTTGCTTAAAAATGCAAAATTTGAAAATTCTGAGATTTGAAGGCCAAATCACATATCGTGAGAAAACATGAAGTAGTATCGAAATATTCGTAAAATCGAATATATATACGTAAAATCAAACTACATGAATAACGTGAAAAAAGTCACTATATTACCATATTTGAGGATTTTAACTTCAAATCATAGAGCGAGGTTTCGTATTATTTAGATCCAAGAAAAGACATATGACAATGTTGTTTGAAATACAAATGATAAAAATCAATATGTTTTCATTAGAATTAACTAAAATGTTCCTGATTTTCCGTTTATATTACCGATGGAAGATGTACACGTAAAACGGCTCTAATCCGGCTGAAACGTCGATATATGCAATAAAAACAGAACTTCTCCCCTTTTCAATATCTTACTCAGTATTTTAACGAGAAACAAATAGAAAATGAAGTATTTAAGGTTTTTTTCTGATCAATTATGTGTTTGCATAATTTTTATCGTATATTTAATGAATTAATAACAATAAACTGAAAATTCACAAAAACGTGGAAAAACGGCAAAATATTGCCTAATTCGATGATATTTTGTTTAAATCACATAAAGGAAAAAGGGATGATAAGGTCAAAATATTGCAGAATTCGATGATTTTTAGTACAAAAGAAAATGCAAGAAAACTTGCTTAAAATGCAAAATTTGAAAATTCTGAGATTTGAAGGCCAAATCACATATCGTGAGAAAACATGAAGTAGTATAGAAATATTGGTAAAAACGAATATATATACGTAAAATCAAACTACATGAATAACGTGAAAAAAGTCACTATATTACCATATTTGAGGATTTTAACTTCAAATCATAGAGCGAGGTTTCGTATTATTTAGATCCAAGAAAAGACATATGACAATGTTGTTTCAAATACAAATGATAAAAATCAATGTGTTTTCATTAGAATTAACTAAAATGTTCCTGATTTTCCGTTTATATTACCGATGGAAGATGTACACGTAAAACCGCTCTAATCCGGCTGAAACGTCGATATATGCAATAAAAACAGAACTTCTCCCCTTTCCAATATCTTACTCAGTATTTCAACGAAAAACAAATAGTTGATTGAAAATTAAGTTTTTAAGGTTAATTTCTAATCAATTATGTGTTTCATAATATTTATCGTATTTTTAATGAATTAAGTGCAATAAACTGAAAGTTCACAAAAACGTGGAAAAACAGCAAAATATTGCCTAATTTGATGATATTTTGTTTATATCACATAAAGGAAAAGGGGATGATAAACGTCAAAATATTGCTGAATTCGATGATTTTTAGTACGAAACAAAATGCAAGAAAACGTGCTTAAAATGCAATTTTATGCGAAAATCTGAGATTTGAAGGCCAAAGCACATATCGTGATACTACATGAAATAGTATCGAAATATTGACAAAAATGAATATATTTACGTAATATCAAACTACATGAAAAACGTAAAAAAAAGTCATTATTTTACCAAATTTGAGGATTTTAACTTCGAATCATAGAGCGACGTTTCGTATTTTTTAGACCCTAGAAAAGACGTATAAAGATGTTGCTTCCAATACAAATGATAAAAATCAATGTGTTTTCATTAGAATTAAATAAAATGTTCCTGATTTTCCGTTTATATTACCGATGGAAGATGTACACGTAAAACGGCTCTAATCCGGCTGAAACGTCGATATATGCAATAAAAACAGAACTTCTCCCCTTTTCAATATCTTACTCACTATTTTAACGAGAAACAAATAGATGATTGAAAATGAAGTATTTAAAGTTATTTTCTGATCAATTATGTGTTTGCATAATTTTTTTCGTATATTTAATGAATTAATAACAATAAACTGAAAATTAACAAAAACGTGGAAAAACGGCAAAATATTGCCTAATTCGATAATATTTTGTTTAAATCACATAAAGGAAAAGGGGATGATAAAGGTCAAAATATTGCTAAATTCGATAATTTTTAGTACAAAAGAAAATGCAAGGAAACTTGCTTAAAAATGCAAAATTTGAAAATTCTGAGATTTGAAGGCCAAATCACATATCGTGAGAAAACATGAAGTAGTATCGAAATATTCGTAAAAACGAATATATATACGTAAAATCAAACTACATGAATAACGTGAAAAAAGTCACTATATTACCATATTTGAGGATTTTAACTTCAAATCATAGAGCGAGGTTTCGTATTATTTAGATCCAAGAAAAGACATATGACAATGTTGTTTGAAATACAAATGATAAAAATCAATATGTTTTCATTAGAATTAACTAAAATGTTCCTGATTTTCCGTTTATATTACCGATGGAAGATGTACACGTAAAACCGCTCTAATCCGGCTGAAACGTCGATATATGCAATAAAAACAGAACTTCTCCCCTTTCCAATATCTTACTCAGTATTTTAACGAGAAACAAATAGTTGATTGAAAATTAAGTGTTTAAGGTTAATTTCTAATCAATTATGTGTTTGCATAATTTTTATCGTATTTTTAATGAATTAAGAGCAATAAACAGAAAGTTCACAAAAACGTGGAAAAACAGCAAAATATTGCCTAATTCGACGATATTTTGTTTATATCACATAAAGGAAAAGGGGATGATAAACGTCAAAATATTGCTGAATTCGATGATTTTTAGTACTAAGCAAAATGCAAGAAAACTTGCTTAAAATGCAATTTTATGCGAAACTCTGAGATTTGTAGGCCAAAGCACATATCGTAATACTACATGAAATAGTATCGAAATATTGGTAAAAATGAATATATATACGTAATATCAAACTACATGAAAAACGTGAAAAAAGTCATTATTATACCAAATTTGAGGATTTTAACTTCGAATCATAGAGCGACGTTTCGCATTTTTTAGACCCTAGAAAAGACGTATAAAGATGTTGCTTCCAATACAAATGATAAAAATCAATGTGTTTTCATTAGAATTAACAAAAATGTTCCTGATTTTCCGTTTATATTACCGATGGAAGATGTACACGTAAAACGGCTCTAATCCGGCTGAAACGTCGATATATGCAATAAAAACAGAACTTCTCCCCTTTTCAATATCTTACTCAGTATTTTAACGAGAAACAAATAGAAAATGAAGTATTTAAGGTTTTTTTCTGATCAATTATGTGTTTGCATAATTTTTATCGTATATTTAATGAATTAATAACAATAAACTGAAAATTCACAAAAACGTTGAAAAACGGCAAAATATTGCCTAATTCGATGATATTTTGTTTAAATCACATAAAGGAAAAAGGGATGATAAAGGTCAAAATATTGCAGAATTCGATGATTTTTAGTACAAAAGAAAATGCAAGAAAACTTGCTTAAAATGCAAAATTTGAAAATTCTGAGATTTGAAGGCCAAATCACATATCGTGAGAAAACATGAAGTAGTATAGAAATATTGGTAAAAACGAATATATATACGTAAAATCAAACTACATGAATAACGTGAAAAAAGTCACTATATTACCATATTTGAGGATTTTAACTTCAAATCATAGAGCGAGGTTTCGTATTATTTAGATCCAAGAAAAGACATATGACAATGTTGTTTCAAATACAAATGATAAAAATCAATGTGTTTTCATTAGAATTAACTAAAATGTTCCTGAATTTCCGTTTATATTACCGATGGAAGATGTACACGTAAAACCGCTCTAATCCGGCTGAAACGTCGATATATGCAATAAAAACAGAACTTCTCCCCTTTCCAATATCTTACTCAGTATTTTAACGAAAAACAAATAGTTGATTGAAAATTAAGTTTTTAAGGTTAATTTCTAATCAATTATGTGTTTCATAATTTT
Organism: Procambarus clarkii; assembly: GCF_040958095.1. Taxonomy (NCBI): domain Eukaryota; kingdom Metazoa; phylum Arthropoda; class Malacostraca; order Decapoda; family Cambaridae; genus Procambarus; species Procambarus clarkii. The sequence continues at coordinate 35,277,540 of NC_091151.1, forward strand.
TATCGTATTTTTAATGAATTAAGTGCAATAAACTGAAAGTTCACAAAAACGTGGAAAAACAGCAAAATATTGCCTAATTTGATGATATTTTGTTTATATCACATAAAGGAAAAGGGGATGATAAACGTCAAAATATTGCTGAATTCGATGATTTTTAGTACGAAACAAAATGCAAGAAAACGTGCTTAAAATGCAATTTTATGCGAAAATCTGAGATTTGAAGGCCAAAGCACATATCGTGATACTACATGAAATAGTATCGAAATATTGACAAAAATGAATATATTTACGTAATATCAAACTACATGAAAAACGTAAAAAAAAGTCATTATTATACCAAATTTGAGGATTTTAACTTCGAATCATAGAGCGACGTTTCGTATTTTTTAGACCCTAGAAAAGACGTATAAAGATGTTGCTTCCAATACAAATGATAAAAATCAATGTGTTTTCATTAGAATTAAATAAAATGTTCCTGATTTTCCGTTTATATTACCGATGGAAGATGTACACGTAAAACGGCTCTAATCCGGCTGAAACGTCGATATATGCAATAAAAACAGAACTTCTCCCCTTTTCAATATCTTACTCACTATTTTAACGAGAAACAAATAGATGATTGAAAATGAAGTATTTAAAGTTATTTTCTGATCAATTATGTGTTTGCATAATTTTTTTCGTATATTTAATGAATTAATAACAATAAACTGAAAATTAACAAAAACGTGGAAAAACGGCAAAATATTGCCTAATTCGATAATATTTTGTTTAAATCACATAAAGGAAAAGGGGATGATAAAGGTCAAAATATTGCTAAATTCGATAATTTTTAGTACAAAAGAAAATGCAAGGAAACTTGCTTAAAAATGCAAAATTTGAAAATTCTGAGATTTGAAGGCCAAATCACATATCGTGAGAAAACATGAAGTAGTATCGAAATATTCGTAAAAACGAATATATATACGTAAAATCAAACTACATGAATAACGTGAAAAAAGTCACTATATTACCATATTTGAGGATTTTAACTTCAAATCATAGAGCGAGGTTTCGTATTATTTAGATCCAAGAAAAGACATATGACAATGTTGTTTGAAATACAAATGATAAAAATCAATATGTTTTCATTAGAATTAACTAAAATGTTCCTGATTTTCCGTTTATATTACCGATGGAAGATGTACATGTAAAACCGCTCAAATCCGGCTGAAACGTCGATATATGCAATAAAAACAGAACTTCTCCCCTTTCCAATATCTTACTCAGTATTTTAACGAGAAACAAATAGTTGATTGAAAATTAAGTGTTTAAGGTTAATTTCTAATCAATTATGTGTTTGCATAATTTTTATCGTATTTTTAATGAATTAAGAGCAATAAACAGAAAGTTCACAAAAACGTGGAAAAACAGCAAAATATTGCCTAATTCGACGATATTTTGTTTATATCACATAAAGGAAAAGGGGATGATAAACGTCAAAATATTGCTAAATTCGATGATTTTTAGTACTAAGCAAAATGCAAGAAAACTTGCTTAAAATGCAATTTTATGCGAAAATCTGAGATTTGTAGGCCAAAGCACATATCGTAATACTACATGAAATAGTATCGAAATATTGGTAAAAATGAATATATATACGTAATATCAAACTACATGAAAAACGTGAAAAAAGTCATTATTATACCAAATTTGAGGATTTTAACTTCGAATCATAGAGCGACGTTTCGTATTTTTTAGACCCTAGAAAAGACGTATAAAGATGTTGCTTCCAATACAAATGATAAAAATCAATGTGTTTTCATTAGAATTAACAAAAATGTTCCTGATTTTCCGTTTATATTACCGATGGAAGATGTACACGTAAAACGGCTCTAATCCGGCTGAAACGTCGATATATGCAATAAAAACAGAACTTCTCCCCTTTTCAATATCTTACTCAGTATTTTAACGAGAAACAAATAGAAAATGAAGTATTTAAGGTTTTTTTCTGATCAATTATGTGTTTGCATAATTTTTATCGTATATTTAATGAATTAATAACAATAAACTGAAAATTCACAAAAACGTGGAAAAACGGCAAAATATTGCCTAATTCGATGATATTTTGTTTAAATCACATAAAGGAAAAAGGGATGATAAAGGTCAAAATATTGCAGAATTCGATGATTTTTAGTACTAAAGAAAATGCAAGAAAACTTGCTTAAAATGCAAAATTTGAAAATTCTGAGATTTGAAGGCCAAATCACATATCGTGAGAAAACATGAAGTAGTATAGAAATATTGGTAAAAACGAATATATATATACGTAAAATCAAACTACATGAATAACGTGAAAAAAGTCACTATATTACCATATTTGAGGATTTTAACTTCAAATCATAGAGCGAGGTTTCGTATTATTTAGATCCAAGAAAAGACATATGACAATGTTGTTTCAAATACAAATGATAAAAATCAATGTGTTTTCATTAGAATTAACTAAAATGTTCCTGATTTTCCGTTTATATTACCGATGGAAGATGTACACGTAAAACCGCTCTAATCCGGCTGAAACGTCGATATATGCAATAAAAACAGAACTTCTCCCCTTTCCAATATCTTACTCAGTATTTTAACGAAAAACAAATAGTTGATTGAAAATTAAGTTTTTAAGGTTAATTTCTAATCAATTATGTGTTTCATAATTTTTATCGTATTTTTAATGAATTAAGTGCAATAAACTGAAAGTTCACAAAAACGTGGAAAAACAGCAAAATATTGCCTAATTTGATGATATTTTGTTTATATCACATAAAGGAAAAGGGGATGATAAACGTCAAAATATTGCTGAATTCGATGATTTTTAGTACGAAACAAAATGCAAGAAAACGTGCTTAAAATGCAATTTTATGCGAAAATCTGAGATTTGAAGGCCAAAGCACATATCGTGATACTACATGAAATAGTATCGAAATATTGACAAAAATGAATATATTTACGTAATATCAAACTACATGAAAAATGTAAAAAAAAGTCATTATTATACCAAATTTGAGGATTTTAACTTCGAATCATAGAGCGACGTTTCGTATTTTTTAGACCCTAGAAAAGACGTATAAAGATGTTGCTTCCAATACAAATGATAAAAATCAATGTGTTTTCATTAGAATTAAATAAAATGTTCCTGATTTTCCGTTTATATTACCGATGGAAGATGTACACGTAAAACGGCTCTAATCCGGCTGAAACGTCGATATATGCAATAAAAACAGAACTTCTCCCCTTTTCAATATCTTACTCACTATTTTAACGAGAAACAAATAGATGATTGAAAATGAAGTATTTAAAGTTATTTTCTGATCAATTATGTGTTTGCATAATTTTTTTCGTATATTTAATGAATTAATAACAATAAACTGAAAATTAACAAAAACGTGGAAAAACGGCAAAATATTGCCTAATTCGATAATATTTTGTTTAAATCACATAAAGGAAAAGGGGATGATAAAGGTCAAAATATTGCTAAATTCGATCATTTTTAGTACAAAAGAAAATGCAAGGAAACTTGCTTAAAAATGCAAAATTTGAAAATTCTGAGATTTGAAGGCCAAATCACATATCGTGAGAAAACATGAAGTAGTATCGAAATATTCGTAAAAACGAATATATATACGTAAAATCAAACTACATGAATAACGTGAAAAAAGTCACTATATTACCATATTTGAGGATTTTAACTTCAAATCATAGAGCGAGGTTTCGTATTATTTAGATCCAAGAAAAGACATATGACAATGTTGTTTGAAATACAAATGATAAAAATCAATATGTTTTCATTAGAATTAACTAAAATGTTCCTGATTTTCCGTTTATATTACCGATGGAAGATGTACATGTAAAACCGCTCTAATCCGGCTGAAACGTCGATATATGCAATAAAAACAGAACTTCTCCCCTTTCCAATATCTTACTCAGTATTTTAACGAGAAACAAATAGTTGATTGAAAATTAAGTGTTTAAGGTTAATTTCTAATCAATTATGTGTTTGCATAATTTTTATCGTATTTTTAATGAATTAAGAGCAATAAACAGAAAGTTCACAAAAACGTGGAAAAACAGCAAAATATGGCCTATCGACGATATTTTGTTTATATCACATAAAGGAAAAGGGGATGATAAACGTCAAAATATTGCTGAATTCGATGATTTTTAGTACTAAGCAAAATGCAAGAAAACTTGCTTAAAATGCAATTTTATGCGAAAATCTGAGATTTGTAGGCCAAAGCACATATCGTAATACTACATGAAATAGTATCGAAATATTGGTAAAAATGAATATATATACGTAATATCAAACTACATGAAAAACGTGAAAAAAGTCATTATTATACCAAATTTGAGGATATTAACTTCGAATCATAGAGCGACGTTTCGTATTTTTTAGACCCTAGAAAAGACGTATAAAGATGTTGCTTCCAATACAAATGATAAAAATCAATGTGTTTTCATTAGAATTAACAAAAATGTTCCTGATTTTCCGTTTATATTACCGATGGAAGATGTACACGTAAAACGGCTCTAATCCGGCTGAAACGTCGATATATGCAATAAAAACAGAACTTCTCCCCTTTTCAATATCTTACTCAGTATTTTAACGAGAAACAAATAGAAAATGAAGTATTTAAGGTAATTTTCTGATCAATTATGTGTTTGCATAATTTTTATCGTATATTTAATGAATTAATAACAATAAACTGAAAATTCACAAAAACGTGGAAAAACGGCAAAATATTGCCTAATTCGATGATATTTTGTTTAAATCACATAAAGGAAAAAGGGATGATAAAGGTCAAAATATTGCTGAATTCGATGATTTTTAGTACAAAAGAAAATGCAAGAAAACTTGCTTAAAATGCAATATTTGAAAATTCTGAGATTTGAAGGCCAAATCACATATCGTGAGAAAACATGAAGTAGTATAGAAATATTGGTAAAAACGAATATATATACGTAAAATCAAACTACATGAATAACGTGAAAAAAGTCACTATATTACCATATTTGAGGATTTTAAATTCAAATCATAGAGGAAATTTCTATGAAATTATATTTCAAACTACATGAATAACGTGAAAAAAGTCACTATATTACCATATTTGAGGATTTTAACTTCAAATCATAGAGCGAGGTTTCGTATTATTTAGATCCAAGAAAAGACATATGACAATGTTGTTTCAAATACAAATGATAAAAATCAATGTGTTTTCATTAGAATTAACTAAAATGTTCCTGATTTTCCGTTTATATTACCGATGGAAGATGTACACGTAAAACCGCTCTAATCCGGCTGAAACGTCGATATATGCAATAAAAACAGAACTTCTCCCCTTTTCAATATCTTACTCACTATTTTAAGTGAGTAGTGAGCCCTACTCAACCCTCAAGTGAGCCTCTGCATCCCTCTCTAAAGCCTTTGCATCACTCTCTTAATCCTCTGCATCACTGTATTCGTTGTTTGAAATTACGACTAATGCCAATTACTGAGAGCAGCGATGTTTCACATTTTGACGAAACCCTCTCTGCAGTTTTCAAATTATCCCAAATATCCCAAATTCAACGTTTGGGCCATATTTTGGAGCCAAAGTCTAGCTCTCTCCACGTATACGCAGTTTGAAATTACTACTTTTTATACCGAAAATATGTCAATTACTGAGAGCAGCGATAGGTCACATTTTGCCCCCCCCCCCAGTTTTCAAAATATCCCAAACATCCCAAAAATCGACGCTTGAGCCATATTTTGAAACCCAATTTGGGCTCTCTGCACCTATTCGCAGTTTGAAATTACGTCTTTTTATACCGGAAATATGCCATTTACTGAGAGCAGCGATGGATCATATTTTGCCCAAACCCTCCCTGTAGTTTTCAAAATATAGCAAACATCCCAAATGCGACGCTTGAGCCATATTTTGGGGCCAAATTCTGGTTCTCTGCATGTATTCCCAGTTTGAAATTACGACTTTTATACCGAAAATATGCCAATTACTGAAACCTGCGATGGATCACTTTTTTTCCCAAACCCTCCCGGCTGTTTCCAAAATATCCCAAACATCCCAAATTCAACGCTTGAGCCATATTTTGGAGCCAAATTCTAGCTCTCTGCACGTATTCGCAGTTTGAAATTACAAGTTTTTATACCGAAAATATGCCAATTACTGAGAGCGGCGATGGATCACATTTTGCCCAAACCTTCCCTGTAGTTTTCAAAATATCCCAAACATCCCAAATTCGACCCTTGAGAATTATTTTGGAGCTAAATTCTGGCTCTCTGCATGTATTCGCAGTTTGAAATTATGAGTTTTTATCCCAAACATCCCAAATTTGACGCTTGAAAATTAGCTAATTACTGAAAGCAGCGATGGGTCACATTTTGCCCAAACCCCCCGGCAGTTTGCAAAATATCCCAATCATCCCAAATTCGACCCATGAGCTATATTTTGGAGCCAAATTCTGGCACTCTGCACGTATTCGCTGTTTGAAATTACGACATTTTATAACGAAAACATTACAATTACTGAAAGCGGCAATGGATCACATTTTGCCCAAACCCTCCCTGCAGTTTTAAATATATCTCAAACATCCCAAATTCGACGCTTGAGTCATAGTTTGGAGCAAAATTCGGGCTCTCTGCACGTATTAGCACTTTGAAATTATGACATTTTATATCGAAAATATGCCAATTACTGAGTGCAGCGATGGATCACATTTTGCCCAAGCCATCCCTGCTGTTTTCAAAATATCCCAAACATCCCAAGTTTGACTCTTGAGCCATATTTTGGAGCCAAATTTTGGCTTTCTGCATGTATTCGTTGTTTGAAATTACGACTTTTTATACCGAAAATATGCCAATTACTGAAAGCAGCGATGGATCACATTTTGACGAAACCCTCTCTGCAGTTATCAAATTATCCCAAACATTCCAAATTCGACCCATGAGCCGTATTTTGGAGCCAAATTCTGGCTCTCTGCACGTATTTGCAGTTTGAAATTACGAATTTTTTTACCGAAAATATGCCACCTACTGAGAGCAGCGATGGATCACATTTTACCCAAACCTTCCATGCAGTTTTTAAAATATCCCAAACATCCCAAATTTGACCTTGAGAATTATTTTGGAGCCAAATTCTGGTTCTCTGCACGTATTCGCAGTTTGAAATTACGACTTTTTATCCCAAACATCCCAAATTTGACGCTTGAAAATATGCCAATTACTGAAAAAAGCGATGGGTCACATTTTGCCCAAACCCCCCTGCAGTTTGCAAAATATCCCAAACATCCCAAATTCGACCCTTGAGCCATCTTTTGGAGCCAAATTCTGGCTTTCTGCGCGTATTCGCTGTCTGAAATTACGATTTTTTATACCGAAAACATGACAATTACTGAAAGCAGCGATGGATCACATTTTGCCCAAACCTTCCCTGCAGGTTTCAAAATATCCCAAACATCCCAAATTCGAAGCTTGAGCCATATTTTGTAGCCAAATTTGGGCTCTCTGCACGTATTCGCAATTTGAAATCACGACTTTTTATTCCGAAAATATGCCAATTACTGAAAGCGGCGATGGATCACATTTTGCCGAAACCCTCTCTGCAGTTTTCAAATTATCCTAAACATCCAAAATTCGACCCTTGAGCCATATTTTGGAGGCAAATTCTGGCTCTCTGCTCATATTCGCAGTTTGAAATTACGACATTTTATACCGAAAATTTGTCAATTACTAAAATAAGCGATAGGTCACATTTTGCCCCCCTCCCCTGCAGTTTTCAAAATATCCCAAATATCCCGAATTCGACGCTTGAGCCATATTTTGAAGCCAAATTCGGGCTCTCTGCACGTATTCGCAGTTTGAAATTACGTCTTTTTATACCAAAAATATGCCATTTACTGAGAGCGGTGATGGATCACATTTTGCCCAAACCCTCCCTGCAGTTTTCAAAATATTGCAAACATGCCAAATTCGACGCTTGAGCCAAATTTTGGAGCCAAATTCTGGCTCTTAGCATGTATTACCAGTTTGAAATTACGACTTTTATACCGAAAATATGCGAATTACTTAAAGCAACGATGGATCACATTTTGCAAAAACCCTCTCTACAGTTTCCATAATATCCCTAATGATATTGATAAATCGTGAAAAAAATTTTTTCACGTTTTTCATGTAGTTTGATATTACGTAAATATATTCATTTTACCAATATTTCGATAATATTTCATGTTTTCTCACGATATGTGATTTGGCCATCAAATCTCAAAATTTCGCAAATTTTGCATTTTAAAGCAAGTTTTCTTGCATTTTGTTTTGTACTAAAAATCATCGAATTTAGCATTATTTTGACCTTTATCATCCCCTTTTCCTTTATGTGATTTAAACAAAATATAATCGAATTAGGCAATATTTTGCCGTTTTTCAACGTTTTTGTGAATTTTCAGTTTATTGATATTATTTCATTAAATATACGATAAAAATGATGCAAACACATAATTGATCAGATCACCTTAAATACTTAATTTTCAATCATCTATTTGTTTCTCGTTAAAATACTGAGTAAGATATATAAAAGGGGAGAATTTCTGTTTTTATTGCATATATATCGACGTTTCTGCCGGAGTAGAACGGTTTTACGTGTACATCTTCCATCGGTAATATAAACCGAAAATCAGGAACATTTTAGTTAATTTTAATGAAGACACATTGATTTTTATCATTTGTATTGGAAGCAACATCTTTATACGTCTTTTCTAGGGTCTAAAAAATACGAAACGTCGCTTTATGATTCGAAGTTAAAATCCTCAAATTTGGCATAATAATGACTTTTTCACGTTTTTCATGTAGTTTGATACTACGTAAATATATTCATTTTTACCAATATTTCGATACTATTTCATGTAGTATCACGATATTTGATTTGGCCTTCAAATCTCAGATTTTCGCATAATATTGCATTTTAAGCAAGTTTTCTTGCATTATGTTTCGTACTAAAAATCATCGAATTAAGCAATATTTTGACATTTTATTACGACATTTTATACCGAAAATATGTTAATTACTAAAAGACGCGATGGGTCACATTTTGCCCATAGCCCCCCCCCCCCCCCTACACGTTTCAAACCATCCAAAACATCCCAAATTGAACCCTGGAGCCTTATTTTGGAGTCAAATTCTGGCTCTCTGCACGTATTCGCAGTTTGAAATTACGACTTTTTATACTGAAAATATGCCAATTACTGAAAGCAGCGATGCGTCACATTTTGCCCAAACCCTCTTGCAGTTTTCAAATATCCCAAACATCCTAAATTCGACCCTTGGATTTTGGATTTTGGAGCCAAATTCTGGCTTTCTGCACGTATTCGCAGTTTGAAAAACGACTTTTCGAAAAACGAAAAAAATACGAAACGTCGCTCTATGATTCGAAGTTAAAATCCTCAAATTTGGAATAATAACGACTTTTTTCACGTTTTTCATGTAGTTTGATATTACGTATATATATTCATTTTTACCAATATTTCGATACTATTTCATGTAGAATCACGATATGTGATTTGGCCTTCAAATCTCAGAATTTTCAAATTTTGCATTTTTAAGCAAGTTTTCTTGCATTTTGTTTCGCACTAAAAATCATCGAATTTAGCAATATTTTGACGTTTATCATCCCCTTTTCCTTTATGTGATATAAACAAAATATCATCGAATTAGGCAATATTTTGCTGTTTTTCCACGTTTTTGTGAACTTTCAGTTTATTGCTCTAAATTCATTAAATATACGATAAAAATTATGCAAACACATAATTGATTAGAAAATAACCTTAAATACTTCATTTTCAATCATCTATTTGTTTCTCGTTAAAATACTGAGTAAGATATTGAAAAGGGGAGAAGTTCTGTTTTTATTGCATATATCGACGTTTCAGCCGAATTAGAGCCGTTTTACGTGTACATCTTCCATCGGTAATATAAACGGAAAATCAGGAACATTTTAGTTAATTCTAATGAAAACACATTGATTTTTATCATTTGTATTGGAAGCAACATCTTTATACGTCTTTTCTAGGGTCTAAAAAATACGCAACGTCGCTCTATGATTCGAAGTTAAAATCCTCAGATTTGGTATAATAATGACTTTTTTCACGTTTTTCATGTAGTTTGATATTACGTATATATATTCATTTTTACCAATATTTCGATACTATTTCATGTAGTATCACGATATGTGCTTTGGCCTTCAAATCTCAGATTTTCGCATAAAATTGCATTTTAAGCAAGTTTTCTTGCATTTTGTTTCGTACTAAAAATCATCGAATTCAGCAATATTTTGACGTTTATCATCCCCTTTTCCTTTATGTGATATAAACAAAATATCATTGAATTAGGCAATATTTTGCTGTTTTTCCACGATTTTGTGAACTTTCAGTTTATTGCTCTTAATTCATTAAAAAAACGATAAAAATTATGCAAACACATAATTGATTAGAAATTAACCTTAAAAACTTAATTTTCAATCAACTATTTGTTTCTCGTTAAAATACTGAGTAAGATATTGGAAAGGGGAGAAGTTCTGTTTTTATTGCATATATCGACGTTTCAGCCGGATTAGAGCGGTTTTACGTGTACATCTTCCATCGGTAATATAAACGGAAAATCAGGAACATTTTAGTTAATTCTAATGAAAACACATTGATTTTTTATCATTTGTATTAGAAACAACATTGTCATATGTCTTTTCTTGGATCTAAATAATACGAAACATCGCTCTATGATTTGAAGTTAAAATCCTCAAATATGGTAATATAGTGATTTTTTTCACGTTATTCATGAAGTTTGATTTTCCGTATATATATTCGTTTTTACCAATATTTCGATACTACTTCACGTTTTCTCACGATATGTGATTTGGCCTTCAAATCTCAGAATTTTCAAATTTTGCATTTTTAAGCAAGTTTTCTTGCATTTTGTTTCGTACTAAAAATCATCGAATTTAGCAATATTTTGACGTTTATCTTCCCCTTTTCCTTTGTGTGATATAAACAAAATATCATCGAATTAGGCAATATTTTGCTGTTTTTCCACGTTTTTGTGAACTTTCAGTTTATTGCTCTTAATTCATTAATTATACGATAAAAATTATGCAAACACATAATTGATTAGAAAATAACCTTAAATACTTCATTTTCAATCATCTATTTGTTTCTCGTTAAAATACTGAGTAAGATATTGAAAAGGGGAGAAGTTCTGTTTTTATTGCATATATCGACGTTTCAGCCGGATTAGAGCCGTTTTACGTGTACATCTTCCATCGGTAATATAAACGGAAAATCAGGAACATTTTAGTTAATTCTAATGAAAACACATTGATTTTTATCATTTGTATTGGAAGCAACATCTTTATACGTCTTTTCTAGGGTCTAAAAAATACGAAACGTCGCTCTATGATTCGAAGTTAAAATCCTCAAATTTGGTATAATAATGACTTTTTTCACGTTTTTCATGTAGTTTGATATTACGTATATATATTCATTTTTACCAATATTTCGATACTATTTCATGTAGTATCACGATATGTGCTTTGGCCTTCAAATCTCAGATTTGCGCATAAAATTGCATTTTAAGCAAGTTTTCTTGCATTTTGCTTCGTACTAAAAATCATCGAATTCAGCAATATTTTGACGTTTATCATCCCCTTTTCCTTTATGTGATATAACAAAATATCATCAAATTAGGCAATATTTTGCTGTTTTTCCACGTTTTTGTGAACTTTCAGTTTATTGCTCTTAATTCATTAAAAATACGATAAAAATTATGCAAACACATAATTGATTAGAAATTAACCTTAAACACTTAATTTTCAATCAACTATTTGCTTCTCGTTAAAATACTGAGTAAGATATTGGAAAGGGGAGAAGTTCTGTTTTTATTGCATATATCGACGTTTCAGCCGGGTTAGAGCGGTTTTACGTGTACATCTTCCATCGGTAATATAAACGGAAAATCAGGAACATTTTAGTTAATTCTAATGAAAACACATTGATTTTTATCATTTGTATTTGAAACAACATTGTCATATGTCTTTTCTTGGATCTAAATAATACGAAACCTCGCTCTATGATTTGAAGTTAAAATCCTCAAATATGGTAATATAGTGACTTTTTTCACGTTATTCATGTAGTGTGATTTTACGTATATATATTCGTTTTTACCAATATTTCGATACTACTTCATGTTTTCTCACGATATGTGATTTGGCCTTCAAATCTCAGAATTTTCAAATTTTGCATTTTTAAGCAAGTTTTCTTGCATTTTCTTTTGTACTAAAAATTATCGAGTTTAGCAATATTTTGACCTTTATCATCCCCTTTTCCTTTATGTGATTTAAACAAAATATTATCGAATTAGGCAATATTTTGCCGTTTTTCCACGTTTTTGTGAATTTTCAGTTTATTGTTATTAATTCATTAAATATACGATAAAAATTATGCAAACACATAATTGATCAGAAAATAACCTTAAATACTTCATTTTCAATCATCTATTTGTTTCTCGATAAAATACTGAGTAAGATATTGAAAAGGGGAGAAGTTCTGTTTTTATTGCATATATCGACGTTTCAGCCGGATTAGAGCCGTTTTACGTGTACATCTTCCATCGGTAATATAAACGGAAAATCAGGAACATTTTAGTTAATTCTAATGAAAACACATTGATTTTTATCATTTGTATTGGAAGCAACATCTTTATACGTCTTTTCTAGGGTCTAAAAAATACGAAACGTCGCTCTATGATTCGAAGTTAAAATCCTCAAATTTGGTATAATAATGACTTTTTTTACGTTTTTCATGTAGTTTGATCTTACGTAAATATATTCATTTTTGCCAATATTTCGATACTATTTCATGTAGTATCACGATATGTGCTTTGGCCTCCAAATCTCAGATTTTCGTATAAAATTGCATTTTAAGCAAGTTTTTTTGCATTTTGTTTCGTACTAAAAATCATTGAATTCAGCAATATTTTGACGTTTATCATCCCCTTTTCCTTTATGTGATATAAACAAAATATCATCGAATTAGGCAATATTTTGCTGTTTTTCCACGTTTTTTGAACTTTCAGTTTATTGCTATTAATTCATTAAATATATGATAAAAATGATGCAAACGCATAATTGATTAGAAATTAACCTTAAACACTTCATTTTCAATCAACTATTTGTTTCTCGTTAAAACACTGAGTAAGATCTTGGAAAGGGGAGAAGTTCTGTTTTTATTGCATATATTGACGTTTCAGCCGGATTAGAGCGGTTTTCCGTGTACATCTTCCATCGGTAATATAAACGGAAAATCAGGAACATTTTAGTTAATTCTAATGAAAACACCTTGATTTTTATCATTTGTATTTGAAACAACATTGTCATATGTCTTTTCTTGGATCTAAATAATACGAAACCTCGCTCTATGATTTAAAGTTAAAATCCTCAAATATGGAAATATAGTGACTTTTTTTACGTTATTCATGTAGTTTGATTTTACGTATATATATTCGTTTTTACCAATATTTCTATACTACTTCATGTTTTCTCACGATATGTGATTTGGCCTTCAAATCTCAGAATTTTCAAATTTTGCATTTTAAGCAAGTTTTCTTGCATTTTCTTTTGTTCTAAAAATCATCGAATTTAGCAATATTTTGACCTTTATCATCCCTTTTTCCTTTATGTGATTTAGACAAAATATCATCGAATTAGGCAATATTTTGCCGTTTTTCCACGTTTTTGTGAATTTTCAGTTTATTGTTATTAATTCATTAAATATACATCCCTCTCTTGAGGCCTCTGCCTAACTCTCTCGAGCCTCTGCATCACTTTCTTGATTCTCTGAATCACTCTCGTAAGCCTCTGAATCACTCTCATGAGCCTCTGCATCACTCTCTAGAGCCTCTGCATCACTCTCTTCAGACTCTGCATCACTCTCTTAAGCCTCTGCTTCCCTCTCTTGATTCTCTGCATCACTCTCTTGAGCCTCTGCATCACTCTCTTAATCCTCTGCATCACTCTCGTAAGCCTCTGAATCACTCTCTTGAGCCTCTGCATCACTCTTTGAGCCGCTGCATCCCTCTCTTGAGCCTCTGCATCACTATCTTGAGCCTCTGCATCACTCACAGGAGCCTCTGCATCCCTCTCTTGTGTCTCTTCATCCCTCACTTGAGCCTCTGCATCCCTCTCTAGAGCCTCTGCATCACTCTCCTGAACTCCTGCATCCATCACATGAGCCTCTGCATCCTTCACTTGAGCCTTTGCATCACTCTCTAAAGCCTCTGCATCCCTCTCTTGAGCCTCTGCGTCACTCTCAAGAGCCTCTGCATCCCTATCTTGTGCCTCTGCTTCCCTCACTTGAGCCTCTGCATCCCTCTCTTGAGCCTCTGCATCCCTCTCTTAAGCCTCTGCATCACTCTCTTAAGCTTCTGCATCACTCTCGTAAACCTCTCCGTCTCTCTCTTGAGCCTCTGCATCCCTCTCTTAAGCCTCTGCATCACTCTGTTCAGCCTCTGCATCACTCTCTTGAGCCTCTCCGTCTCTCTCTTGAACCTCTGCATCCCTCTCTTTAGCCTCTGCATCATTCTCTTCAGCCTCAGCATCCCTCTCTTAAGCCTCTGCATCATTCTCTTCAGCCTCTGCATTCCTCTCTTAAGCCTCTGCATCACTCTCTTGATCCTCTGCATCCGTCTCCTAAGCCTCTGCATCACTCTCTTGAGCCCCTGCATCATTCTCTTGAGCCTCTGCCTTTCTCTCTTAAGCCTCTACATCATTCTCTTGTGCCTCTGCATCACTCTCTTGAACCTCTGCATCACTCTCTTAAGCCTCTGCATCTCTCTCTTCAGCCTCTGCATCCCTCTCTTGAGCCTCTGCATCCCTCTCTTAAGCCTCTGCATCACTCTCTTAAACCTCTGCATCCCTCTCTTGAGCCTCTGCATCCCTCTCTTGAGACTCTACATCCCTCTCTTAAGCCTATGCATCACTCTGTTGAGCCTTTGCATCACTCTCTTGAGCCTCTGCATCCCTCTCTTAAGCCTCTGCAACACTCTCTTTAGCCTCTGCACCACACCCTTGAGCCTTTGCATCACTCTCTTGAGCCTCTGCTTCCCTCTCTTAAGCCTCTGCAACACTTTCTTCAGCCTCTACATCACTCTCTTAAGCCTCTGCATCCTTTTTTTTAGCCTCTGCATCACTTTCTTAATCGTCTGCATCCCTTTCTTGAGCCTTTGCATTACTCTCTTGAACTCCTGCATCCCTCTCATGAGCCTCTGCATCCCTCTCCTGAGCCTTTGCATTACTCTCCTAAGCCTCTGCATCCCTCTTTTGTGCCTCTGCATCCCTCACTTGAGCCTCTACATCACTCTCTTGAGCCCCTGCATCCCTTTCTTGAGCCTCTGCACCCCTCGCTTGAGCCTCTGCATCCCTCTCTTAAGCCTCTGCATCACTCTCTTAAGCCTCTGCTTCACTCTCGTAAGCCTCTGAATCACTCTCTTGAGCCTCTGCATCCCTCTCTTGAACTCCTGCATCCCTCTCATGAGCCTCTGCATCCCTCTCTTGATCCTTTGCATCACTCTCTTAAGCCTCTGCATCCCTCTCTTGAGCCTTTGCATCACTCTCAAGAGCCTCTGCATTTCTCTCTTCTGCCTCTGCATCCCTCACTTGAGCCTCTGCTTCCCTCTCTTAAGCCTCTGCTTCACTCTCGTAAGCCTCTGAATCACTCTCTTGAGCCTCTGCATCCCTCTCTTGAACTCCTGCATCCCTCTCATGAGCCTCTGCATCCCTCTCTTGAGCCTTTGCATTACTCTCTTGAACTCCTGCATCCCTCTCATGAGCCTCTGCATCCCTCTCCTGAGCCTTTGCATTACTCTCCTAAGCCTCTGCATCCCTCTTTTGTGCCTCTGCATCCCTCACTTGAGCCTCTGCATCCCTCTCTTGAGCCTCTGCATCCCTTTCTTGAGCCTCTGCACCCCTCGCTTGAGCCTCTGCATCCCTCTCTTAAGCCTCTGCATCACTCTCTTAAGCCTCTGCTTCACTCTCGTAAGCCTCTGAATCACTCTCTTGAGCCTCTGCATCCCTCTCATGAACTCCTGCATCCCTCTCATGAGCCTCTGCATCCCTCTCTTGAGCCTTTGCATCACTCTCTTAAGCCTCTGCATCCCTCTCTTGAGCCTTTGCATCACTCTCAAGAGCCTCTGCATTTCTCTCTTGTGCCTCTGCATCCCTCACTTGAGCCTCTTGAGCCCCTGCATCCCTCTCTTAAGCCTCTGCATCACTCTCTTGAGCCTCTGCATCCCTCTCTTGAGTCTCTGCATTACTCTCTTGAGCCTCTTCATCCCTCTCTTGAGCCTCTGTAACACTCTCTTCAGCCTCTGCGTCACTCTCCTAAGCCTCTTCTCACTCTCCTAAGCCTAACTCTCTCGAGCCTCTTCTCCCCTTTTCAATATCTTACTCAGTATTTTAACGAGAAACAAATAAATGATTGAAAATGAAGTATTTAAGGTTATTTTCTAATCAATTATGTGTTTGCATAATTTTTATCGTATATATAATGAATTAAGAGCAATAAACTGAAAGATCACAAAAACGTGGAAAAACAGCAAAATATTGCCTAATTCGATGATATTTTGTTTATATCACATAAAGGAAAAGGGGATGATAAACGTCAAAATATTGCTAAATTCGATGATTTTTAGTACGAAACAAAATGCAAGAAAACTTGCTTAAAAATGCAAAATTTGAAAATTCTGAGATTTGAAGGCCAAATCACATATCGTGATACTACATGAAATAGTATCGAAATATTGGTAAAAATGAATATATATACGTAATATCAAACTACATGAAAAACGTGAAAAAAGTCATTATTATACCAAATTTGAGGATTTTAACTTCGAATCATAGAGCGACGTTTCGTATTTTTTAGACCCTTGAAAAGACGTATAAAGATGTTGCTTCCAATACAAATGATAAAAATCAATGTGTTTTCATTAGAATTAACTAAAATGTTCCTGATTTTCCGTTTATATTACCGATGGAAGATGTACACGTAAAACGGCTCTAATCCGGCTGAAACGTCGATATATGCAATAAAAATAGAACTTCTCCCCTTTTCAATATCTTTCTCAGTATTTTATCGAGAAACAAATAGATGATTGAAAATGAAGTATTTAAGGTTATTTTCTGATCAATTATGTGTTTGCATAATTTTTATCGTATATTTAATGAATTAATAACAATAAACTGAAAATTCACAAAAACGTGGAAAAACGGCAAAATATTGCCTAATTCTATAATATTTTGTTTAAATCACATAAAGGAAAAGGGGATGATAAAGGTCAATATATTGCTAAACTCGATAATTTTTAGTACAAAAGAAAATGCAAGAAAACTTGCTTAAAAATGCAAAATTTGAAAATTCTGAGATTTGAAGGCCAAATCACACATCGTGAGAAAACATGAAGTAGTATCGAAATATTGGTAAAAACGAGTATATATACGTAAAAATCACACTACATGAATAACGTGAAAAAAGTCACTATATTACCATATTTGAGGATTTTAACTTCAAATCATAGAGCGAGGTTTCGTATTATTTAGATTCAAGAAAAGACATATGACAATGTTGTTTCAAATACAAATTATAAAAATCAATGTGTTTTCATTAGAATTAACTAAAATGTTCCTGATTTTCCGTTTATATTACCGATGGAAGATGTACACGTAAAACCGCTCTAATCCGGCTGAAACGTCGATATATGCAATAAAAACAGAACTTCTCCCCTTTCCAATATCTTACTCAGTATTTTAACGAGAAACAAATAGTTGATTGAAAATTAAGTGTTTAAGGTTAATTTTTAATCAATTATGTGTTTGCATAATTTTTATCGTATTTTTAATGAATTAAGAGCAATAAACTGAAAGTTCACAAAAACGTGGAAAAACAGCAAAATATTGCCTAATTCGATGATATTTTGTTTATATCACATAAAGGAACAGGGGATGATAAACGTCAAAATATTGCTGAATTCGATGATTTTTAGTACGAAAAAAAATGCAAGAAAACTTGCTTAAAATGCAATTTTATGCGAAAACCTGAGATATGAAGGCCAAAGCACATATCGTGATACTACATGAAATAGTATCGAAATATTGGTAAAAATGAATATATATACGTAATATCAAACTACATGAAAAACGTGAAAAAAGTCATTATTATACCAAATTTGAGGATTTTAACTTCGAATCATAGAGCGACGTTTCGTATTTTTTAGACCCTAGAAAAGACGTATAAAGATGTTGCTTCCAATACAAATGATAAAAATCAATGTGTTTTCATTAGAATTAACTAAAATGTTCCTGATTTTCCGTTTATATTACCGATGGAAGATGTACACGTTAAACGGCTCTAATCCGGCTGAAACGTCGATATATGCAATAAAAACAGAACTTCTCCCCTTTTCAATATCTTACTCAGTATTTTAACGAGAAAGAAATAGATGATTGAAAATGAAGTATTTAAGGTTATTTTCTCATCAATTATGTGTTTGCATAATTTTTATCGTATATTTAATGAATTAATAACAATAAACTGAAAATTCACAAAAACGTGGAAAAACGGCAAAATATTGCTTAATTCGATGATATTTTGTTTAAATCACATAAAGGAAAAAGGGATGATAAAGGTCAAAATATTGCTAAATTCGATGATTTTTAGTACAAAAGAAAATGCAAGAAAACTTGCTTAAAAAGGCAAAATTTGAAAATTCTGAGATATGAAGGCCAAAGCACATATCGTGATACTACATGAAATAGTATCGAAATATTGGTAAAAATGAAAATATATACGTAATATCAAACTACATGAAAAACGTGAAAAAAGTCATTATTATACCAAATTTGAGGATTTTAACTTCGAATCATAAAGCGACGTTTCGTATTTTTTAGACCCAGGAAAAGACGTATAAAGATGTAGCTTCCAATACAAATAATAAAAATCAATGTGTTTTCATTAGAATTAACTAAAATGTTCCAGATTTTCCGTTTATATTACCGATGGAAGATGTACACGTAAAACGGCTCTAATCCGGTTGAAACGTCGATATATGCAATAAAAACAGAACTTCTCCCCTTTTCAATATCTTACTCAGTATTTTAACGAGAAACAAATAGATGATTGAAAATGAAGTATTTAAGGTAATTTTCTGATCAATTATGTGTTTGCATAATTTTTATCGCTTCCCTCTCTTAAGCCTCTGCTTCACTCTCGTAAGCCTCTGAATCACTCTCTTGAGCCTCTGCATCCCTCTCTTGAACTCCTGCATCCCTCTCATGAGCCTCTGCATCCCTCTCTTGAGCCTTTGCATCACTCTCTTAAGCCTCTGCATCCCTCTCTTGAGCCTCTGCATCACTCTCAAGAGCCTCTGCATTCCTCTCTTGTGCCTCTGCATCCCTCACTTGAGCCTCTGCTTCCCTCTCTTGAGCCTCTGCATCCCTCTCTCAAGCCTCTGCATCACTCTCTTGAGCCTCTGCATTACTCCCTTGAGCCTCTGCATCCCTCTCCTAATCCACTGCCTCACTTTCTTAAGCCTCTGAATCACTCTCTTGAGCCTCTGCATCCCTCTCTTGAACTCCTGCATCCCTCTCATGAGCCTCTGCATCCCTCTCTTGAGCCTTTGCATCACTCTCTTAAGCCTCTGCATCCCTCTCTTGAGCCTCTGCATCACTCTCAAGAGCCTCTGCATTCCTCTCTTGTGCCTCTGCATCCCTCACTTGAGCCTCTGCTTCCCTCTCTTGAGCCTCTGCATCCCTCTCTCAAGCCTCTGCCTCACTCTCTTGAGCCTCTGCATTACTCCCTTGAGCCTCTGCATCCCTCTCCTAATCCTCTGCGTCACTCTCTTAAGCCTCTGAATCACTCTCTTGAGGCCTCTGCATAACTCTCTCGAGTCTCTGCAAAACTCTCATGATTCTCTGCATCACTCTCGTAAGCCTCTGAATCACTCACTTCAACCTCTGCATCACTCTCTTAAGCCTCTGCTTCCCTCTCTTGATCCTCTGCATCACTCTCTTGAGCTTCTGCATCACTTTCTTAAGCCGTCTTCATCCCTCTCTTCGTCTTCTGCATCACTCTCGTGAGCCTCTGTATCATTCTCTTGACCCTCTGCATCCCTCTCTTAAGCCGCTACATCATTCTCTTGAGCCTCTGCATCACTCTCTTGAGCCTCTGCATCACTCTCTTAAGCCTCTGCATCACTCTCTTGAGCCTCTGTATCCATTTCTTAAGCCTCTGCATAACTCTTTTAAACCTCTGCATTACTCTCTTTAGCCTCTGCATCACTCTCTTCAGCCTCCGCAACCCTCTCTTCAGCCTCTGCATCATTCTCCAAACCCTCTGCATCACTCTCCTGAGCCTCTGCATCACTCTCTTAAGCCACTGCATCACTCTCTTGAGCCTCTGTATCCATTTCTTAAGCCTCTGCATCACTCTCTTAAACCTCTGCATCACTCTCTTTAGCCTCTGCATCATTCTCCTCAGGCTCCGCAACCCTCAATTGAGCCTCTGCATCATCCTCCTAAGCCTCAGCATCACTCACTTTAGCCTCTGCATCATACTCTTCAGCCTCTGCATCCCTCTCTTGAGCCTCTGCATCATTCTCCTAAGCCTCTTCATCACTCTCTTGAGCCTCTGCACCACTTTTTGGAGCCTCTGCATCCCTCTCTTAAGCGTCTGCATCACTCTCTTAAGTTTCTGCATCTCTCTCTTTAGCCTCTGCATCACTCTCTGGAGCCTCTGCATCACTCTCTTGGGCCTCTGCATCACTCTCTTGAGCCTCTGCATCCCTCTCTTGAGCCTCTGCATCATTTTCCTAAGCCTCTCAATCCCTCACTTGAGCCTCTGCATCCCATTCATGAGCCTCTGCATCCCTCTCTTGAGCCTTTGCATCACTCTCTTAAGCCTCTGCATCCCTGTCGTGAGCCTCTGCATCATTCTTTTGAGTCTCTTCATCCCTTTCTTAAGCCTCTGCATCCCCTGTCTTGAGCCTCTGCATCACTCTCTGAGTCTCTTCATCCCTCTCTTAAGCCTCTGCATCATTCTCTTCAGCCTGAGCCAAATTCTGGCTCTCTGCACGTATTCGCTGTTTGAAATTACGACATTTTATAATGAAAACATGACAATTACTGAAAGCGGCAATGGATCACATTTTGCCAAAACCCTCCCTGCAGTTTTCAATATATCCAAAATATCCAAAATTCGACGCTTGAGCCAAATTTTGGAGCCAAATTCGGGCTCTCTTCACGTATTAGCAGTTTGAAATTATTTCATTTTCTACCGAAAATATGCCAATTACTGAGTGCGGAGATGGATCCCATTTTGCATAAAGCCGCCCTTGAAGTTTTCAAAATATCCCAAACATCCCAAATTCTACGCTTGAGCCATATTTTGGAGCCAAATTCTCGCTCTCTGCACGTATTCGCAGTTTGAAATTACGTCATTTTATACCGAAAATATGCCAATTACTGATTGCGACGATTGGTCACATTTTGCTCAAACCCCCCTACAGTTTTCAATATATCCGAAACATCCCAAATTCGACCAATGAGAATTATTTTGGAGCTAAATGCGGGCTCTCTGAACGTATTCGCAGTTTGAAATTACGACATTTTATACCGAAAATATAACAATTACTGAGTGCGACGATGGATCCCATTTTGCATAAATTCGTCCCTGCAGTTTTCAAAATATCCCAAACATCCCAAATTCGACGCTTGAGCCATATTTTGGAGCCAAATTCTGGCTCTCTGCACATATTCGCAGTTTGAAATTACTAATTTAAACACCGAAGATATGTCAATTACTGAGAGCGGCGATGGGTCACATTTTTCCCAAACCCTTCCTGCAGTTTTCAAAATATCCCAAGCATCCCTAATTCGACCCATGAGCCATATTTTGGAACAAAATTCTGGCTCTCTGCACATATTTGTAGGTTGAAATTACGACATTTTATACCGAAAATATGTCAATTACTGAAAGCAGCGATTGGTCACATTTCGCCCAAACCCCAAACCCCCCCCCCCCCCGGCAGTTTTCAAAATATTCCAAACATCCCAAATTCGACGTTTGAGCCATATTTTGGAGCCAAGTTCTGGCTCTCTGCACGTATTCGCAGTTTGAAATTAAGTCATTTTATACCGAAAATATGCCAATTACTGAGAGCGGGGATGGGTCACATTTTGCCCAAACCCCCCTGCAGTTTTAAAAATATCCCCAACATCCCAAATTCAACCCTTGAGCAAAATTTTGGAGTCAAATTGCGGCTCTCTGGACATATTCGCAGTTTGAAATTACGACTATTTGTACCGACAAATTTGGGATATTTAGGATAAAAAGTCGTAATTTCAAAATGCGAATACTTGCAGAGAGCCAGAATTTGGCTCCAAAATAATTCTCAATGGTCGAATTTGGGATGATTGGGATATTTTGAAAACTACAAGGAAGGGGTATGGGCAAAATGTGACCTATCGCCGCTCTCAGTAATTCACATAGTATCGGTTATCTTCTTGAGGTTATCTTGAGATGATTTCGGGGCTTTTTAGTGTCCCCGCGGCCCGGTCCTCGACCAGGTCTCCACAACCAGGAAGCAGCCCGTGACAGCTGACTAACTCCCAGGTACCTATTTTACCCCTGTTACTTAGCAGTAAAATAGGCACCTGGGAGTTAGTCAGCTGTCACGGGCTGCATCCTGGGGGTGGAGGCCTGGTCGAGGACCGGGCCGCGGGGACACTAAAAAGCCCCGAAATCATCTCAAGATAACCTCAAGAAGATACCCGATACTATGTGAATTACTGAGAGCGGTGATAGGTCACATTTTGCCCATACCCCTTCCTTGTATTTTTCAAAATATCCCAATCATCCCAAATTCGACCATTGAGAATTATTTTGGAGCCAAATTCTGGCTCTCTGCAAGTATTCGCAGTTTGAAATTACGACTTTTTATCCTAAATATCCCAAATTTGTCGCTTGAAAATATGCCAATTACTGAAAAAAGCGATGGGTCACATTTTGCCCAACCCCCCCTGCAGTTTGCAAAATATCCCAAACATGCCAAATTCGACCTTTGAGCCATATTTTGGAGCCAAATTCTGGCTTTCTGCGCTTATTCGCTGTTTGAAATTACGATTTTTTATACCGAAAATATGCCAATTACTGAAAGCGGCGATGGATCACATTTTGCCCGAACCCTCCCTGCAGTTTTCAAAATATCCCAAACATCCCAAATTCAACGCTTTAGCCATAATTTGGAGCCAAATTGTGGCTCTCTGCACGTATTCTCAGTTTGAAATTACGACTTTTTATACCGAAAACATGACAATTACTGTAAGCGGCGATGGATAACATTATGCCTAAACCCTCCCTACAGTTTTCAAAATATCCAAAACATCCCCAATTTGACGCTTGAGCCATATTTTGGAGCCAAATTCGGGGTCTCTGCACGTGTTCGCAGTTTGAAATTATTTCATTTTATACCGAAAATATGCCAATTACTGAGTGCGGCGATGGATCACATTTTGCCCAGGCCATCCCTGCAGTTTTCAAAATATCCCAAACATCCCCAATTCGACCCTTGAGCCATATTTTGGAGCCAACGTTTGGCTTTTCTGCATGTATTCGCAGTTTGAAATTACGACTTTTTATCCTAAACATCCCAAATTTGTCGTTTGAAAATATGCCAATTACTGAAAGAAGCGATGGGTCACATTTTGCCCAAACCCCCCTGCAGTTTGCAAAATATCCCAAACATGCCAAATTCGACCTTTGAGCCATATTTTGGAATCAAATTCTGACTTTCTGCGCTTATTCGCTGTTTGAAATTACGACTTTTTATACCGAAAATATGCCAATTACTGAAAGCGGCGATGGATCACATTTTGCGCAAACCCTCTCTGCAGTTTTCAAAATATCCCAAAAATCCCAAATTCAACGCTTTAGCCATAATTTGGAGCCAAATTCTGGCTCTCTGCACGTATTCGCAGTTTGAAATTACGACTTTTTATACCGAAAATATGCCAATTACTGAGAGCGGCGATGGATCACATTTTGCCCAAACCTTCCCTGCAGTTTTCGAAATATCCCAAACATCCCAAATTTGACCCTTGAGAATTATTTTGGAGCTAAATTCTGGCTCTCTCAACGTATTCGCTGTTTGAAATTACGACTTTTTATACCGAAAACATGACAATTACTGAAAGCGGCGATGGATCACATTTTGCCCAAACCCTTTCTGCAGTTTTCAAAATATCCCAAACATCCCAAATTCGACGCTTGAGCCCTATTTAGGAGCCAAATTTTGGCTTTCTGCATGTATTCGCAATTTGAAATTACGACTTTTCATACCGAAAATATGCCAATTACCGAAAGCGGCGATGGATCAAATTTTGCCCCAAACCTTCCCAGCAATTTTCAAAATATCCCAAACATCCTAAATTTGAACCTTGAGAATTATTTTGGAGCTAAATTCTGGCTCTCTGCACGTATTCGCAGTTTGAAATTATGACTTTTTATCCCAAACTTCCCAAATTTGACGCTTGAAAATAAGCCAATTACTGAAAGCAGCGATGGGTCACATTTTGCCCAAACCCCCCGGCAGTTTGCAAAATATCCAAAACATTCCAAATACTACGCTTGAGCCATATTTTGAAGCCAAATTCGGGCTCTCTGCACGTATTCACTGTTTGAAATTTCGACTTTTTATAACGAAAATATGCCAATTACTGAGAGCGGCGATGGGTCACATTTTGTCCAACCCCCCCCCACCTGCACGTTTCAAAATATCCCAAACATCCCAAATTCGTCCCTGGAGCCTTATTTTGGGGTCAAATTCTGGCTCTCGGCACGTATTCGCAGTTTGAAATTACGACTTGAGCCTCTGCATCATTCTCCTAAGCCTCTGCATCACTCTCTTGAGCCTCTGCATCACTCTCTTAAGCCTCTGCATCACTCTCTTGAGCCTCTGTATCCATTTCTTAAACCTCTGCATCACTCTCTTAAACCTCTGCATCACACTCTTTAGCCTCTGCATCACTCTCTTCAGGCTCCGCAACCCTCTCTTGAGCCTCTGCATCATCCTCCTAAGCCTCAGCATCACTGACTTTAGCCTCTGCATCATACTCTTCAGCCTCTGCATCCCTCTCTTGAGCCTCTGCATCATTCTCCTAAGCCTCTTCATCACTCTCTTGAGCCTCTGTATCACTTTTTGGAGCCTCGGCATCCCTCTCTTAAGCGAGTGATGCAGAGGCTCAAGAGAGTGATGCAGAGGTTCAAGAGAATGATGTAGCGGCTTAAGAGAGGGATGCAGAGGCTCAAGAGAATGATACAGAGGCTCAAGAGAGTGATGCAGAAGACGAAGAGAGGGATGAAGACGGCTTAAGAAAGTGATGCAGAAGGGAAAGTGATGCAAAAGGGGATGATAAACGTCAAAATATTGCTGAATTCGATGATTTTTAGTACGAAACAAAATGCAAGAAAACTTGCTTAAAATGCAATTTTATGCGAAAACCTGAGATATGAAGGCCAAAGCACATATCGTGATACTACATGAAATAGTATCGAAATATTGGTAAAAATGAATATATATACGTAATATCAAACTACATGAAAAACGTGAAAAAAGTCATTATTATACCAAATTTGAGGATTTTAACTTCGAATCATAAAGCGACGTTTCGCATTTTTTAGACCCTAGAAAAGACGTATAAAGATGTTGCTTCCAATACAAATGATAAAAATCAATGTGTTTTCATTAGAATTAACTAAAATGTTCCAGATTTTCCGTTTATATTACCGATGGAAGATGTACACGTAAAACGGCTCTAATCCGGCTGAAACGTCGATATATGCAATAAAAACAGAACTTCTCCCCTTTTCAATATCTTACTCAGTATTTTAACGAGAAACAAATAGATGATTGAAAATGAAGTATTTAAGGTTGTTTTCTGATCAATTATGTGTTTGCATAATTTTTATCGTATATTTAATGAATTAATAACAATAAACTGAAAATTCACAAAATCGTGGAAAAACGGCAAATTTGTATTGGAAGCAAATAAACGAAATCAATGTGTTTTCATTAGAATTAACTAAAATGTTCCTGATTTTCCGTTTATATTACCGATGGAAGATGTACACGTAAAACGGCTCTAATCCGGCTGAAACGTCGATTTATGCAATAAAAACAGAACTTCTCCCCTTTTCAATATCTTACTCAGTATTTTAACGAGAAACAAATAGATGATTGAAAATGAAGTATTTAAGGTAATTTTCTGATCAATTATGCGTTTGCATAATTTTTATCGTATATTTAATGAATTAATAACAATAAAGTGAAAATTCACAAAAACGTGGAAAAACGGCAAAAATATTGCCTAATTCGATGATATTTTGTTTAAATCACATAAAGGAAAAAGGGATGATAAAGGTCAAAATATTGCTAAATTCGATGATTTTTAGAACAAAAGAAAATGCAAGAAAACTTGCTTAAAATGCAAAATTTGAAAATTCTGAGATTTGAAGGCCAAATCACATATCGTGTGAAAACATGAAGTAGTATAGAAATATTGGTAAAAACGATTATATATACGTGAAATCAAACTACATGAATAACGTAAAAAAAGTCACTATATTACCATATTTGAGGATTTTAACTTTAAATCATAGAGCGAGGTTTCGTATTATTTAGATCCAAGAAAAGACATATGACAATGTTGTTTCAAATACAAATGATAAAAATCAATGTGTTTTCATTAGAATTAACTAAAATGTTCCTGATTTTCCGTTTATATTACCGATGGAAGATGTACACGGAAAACCGCTCTAATCCAGCTGAAACGTCAATATATGCAATAAAAACAGAACTACTCCCCTTTCCAAGATCTTACTCAGTGTTTTAACGAGAAACAAATAGTTGATTGAAAATGAAGTGTTTAAGGTTAATTTCTAATCAATTATGCGTTTGCATCATTTTTATCATATATTTAATGAATTAATAGCAATAAACTGAAAGTTCAAAAAACGTGGAAAAACAGCAAAATATTGCCTAATTCGATGATATTTTGTTTATATCACATAAAGGAAAAGGGGATGATAAACGTCAAAATATTGCTGAATTCGATGATTTTTAGTACGAAACAAAATGCAAAAAAACTTGCTTAAAATGCAATTTTATACGAAAATCTGAGATTTGGAGGCCAAAGCACATATCGTGATACTACATGAAATAGTATCGAAATATTGGCAAAAATGAATATATTTACGTAATATCAAACTACATGAAAAACGTGAAAAAAGTCATTATTATACCAAATTTGAGGATTTTAACTTCGAATCATAGAGCGACGTTTCGTATTTTTTAGACCCTAGAGAAGACGTATAAAGATGTTGCTTCCAATACAAATGATAAAAATCAATGTGTTTTCATTAGAATTAACTAAAATGTTCCTGATTTTCCGTTTATATTACCGATGGAAGATGTACACGTAAAACGGCTCTAATCCGGCTGAAACGTCGATATATGCAATAAAAACAGAACTTCTCCCCTTTTCAATATCTTACTCAGTATTTTAACGAGAAACAAATAGATGATTGAAAATGAAGTATTTAAGGTAATTTTCTGATCAATTATGTGTTTGCATAATTTTTATCGTATATTTAATGAATTAATAACAATAAAGTGAAAATTCACAAAAACGTGGAAAAACGGCAAAATATTGCCTAATTCGATGATATTTTGTTTAAATCACATAAATGAAAAAGGGATGATAAAGGTCAAAATATTGCTAAATTCGATGATTTTTAGTACAAAAGAAAATGCAAGAAAACTTGCTTAAAATGCAAAATTTGAAAATTCTGAGATTTGAAGGCCAAATCACATATCGTGAGAAAACATGAAGTTGTATAGAAATATTGGTAAAAACGAATTTAAAAAAAAAAAACGAATACGAATAAAAAACGAATACGTAAAATCAAACTACATGAATAACTTGAAAAAAGTCACTATATTACCATATTTGAGGATTTTAACTTCAAATCATTGAGCGAGGTTTCGTATTATTTAGATCCAAGAAAAGACATATGACAATGTTGTTTCAAATACAAATGATAAAAATCAATGTGTTTTCATTAGAATTAACTAAAATGTTCCTGATTTTCCGTTTATATTACCGATGGAAGATGTACACGTAAAACGGCTCTAATCCGGCAGAAACGTCGATATATGCAATAAAAACAGAACGTCTCCCCTTTTCAATATCTTACTCAGTATTTTAACGAGAAACAAATTGATGATTGAAAATGAAGTATTTAAGGTTATTTTCTAATCAATTATGTGTTTGCATAATTTTTATCGTATAATTAATGAATTAAGAGCAATAAACTGAAAGTTCACAAAAACGTGGAAAAACAGCAAAATTTTGCCTAATTCGATGATATTTTGTTTATATCACATAAAGGAAAAGGGGATGATAAACGTCAAAATATTGCTAAATTCGATGATTTTTAGTACGAAACAAAATGCAAGAAAACTTGCTTAAAAATGCAAAATTTGAAAATTCTGAGATTTGAAGGCCAAATCACATATCGTGAGAAAACTTGAAGTAGTATCGAAATATTGGTAAAAACGAATATATATACGGAAAATCAAACTACATGAATAACGTGAAAAAAGTCACTATATTACCATATTTGAGGATTTTAACTTCAAATCATAGAGCGAGGTTTCGTATTATTTAGATCCAAGAAAAGACATATGACAATGTTGTTTCTAATACAAATGATAAAAAATCAATGTGTTATCATTAGAATTAACTAAAATGTTCCTGATTTTCCGTTTATATTACCGATGGAAGATGTACACGTAAAACCGCTCTAATCCGGCTGAAACGTCGATATATGCAATATAAACAGAACTTCTCCCCTTTCCAATATCTTACTCAGTATTTTAACGAGAAACAAATAGTTGATTGAAAATTAAGTTTTGAAGGTTAATTTCTAATCAATTATGTGTTTGCATAATTTTTATCGTTTTTTTAATGAATTAAGAGCAATAAACTGAAAGTTCACAAAATCGTGGAAAAACAGCAAAATATTGCCTAATTCAATGATATTTTGTTTATATCACTTAAAGGAAAAGGGGATGATAAACGTCAAAATATTGCTGAATTCGATGATTTTTAGTACGAAACAAAATGCAAGAAAACTTGCTTAAAAATGCAAAATTTGAAAATTCTGAGATTTGAAGGCCAAATCACATATCGTGATACTACATGAAATAGTATCGAAATATTGGTAAAAATGAATATATATACGTAATATCAAACTACATGAAAAACGTGAAAAAAGTCATTATTACACCAAATTTGAGGATTTTAACTTCGAATCATAGAGCGACGTTTCGTATTTTTTAGACCCTTGAAAAGACGTATAAAGATGTTGCTTCCAATACAAATGATAAAAATCAATGTGTTTTCATTAGAATTAACTAAAATGTTCCTGATTTTCCGTTTATATTACCGATGGAAGATGTACACGTAAAACGGCTCTAATCCGGCTGAAACGTCGATATATGGAATAAAAACAGAACTTCTCCCCTTTTTAATATCTTACTCAGTATTTTAACGAGAAACAAATAGATGATTGAAAATGAAGTATTTAAGGGTTTTTTCTCATCAATTGTGTGTTTGCTTAATTTTTTTCGTATATTTAGTGAATTAATAACAATATACTGAAAATTCACAAAAACGTGGAAAAACGGCAAAATATTGCCTAATTCGATGATATTTTGTTTAAATCATATAAAGGAAAAGGGGATGATAAAGGTCAAAATATTGCTAAATTCGATGATTTTTAGTACAAAAGAAAATGCAAGAAAACTTGCTTAAAAATGCAAAATTTGAAAATTCTGAGATTTGAAGGCCAAATCACATATCGTGAGAAAACATGAAGTAGTATAGAAATATTGGAAAAACGAATATATATACGTAAAATCAAACTGCATGAATAACGTGAAAAAAGTCACTATATTACCATATTTAAGGATTTTAACTTCAAATCATAGAGCGAGGTTTGGTATTATTTAGATCCAAGAAAAGACATATGACAATGTTGTTTCAAATACAAATGATAAAAATCAATGTGTTTTCATTAGATTTAACTAAAATGTTCCTGATTTTCCGTTTATATTACCGATGGAAGATGTACACGTAAAACGGCTCTAATCCGGCTGAAACGTCGATATATGCAATAAAAACAGAACTTCTCCCCTTTCCAATATCTTACTCAGTATTTTAACGAGAAACAAATAGTTGATTGAAAATTAAGTTTTTAAGGTTAATTTCTAATCAATTATGTGTTTGCATAATTTTTATCGTATTTTTAATGAATTAAGAGCAATAAACTGAAAGTTCACAAAAACGTGGAAAAACAGCAAAATATTGCCTAATTCGATGATATTTTGTTTATATCACATAAAGGAAAAGGGGATGATAAACGTCAAAATATTGCTGAATTCGATCATTTTTAGTACGAAACAAAATGCAAGAAAACTTGCTTAAAATGCAATTTTATGCGAAAATCTGAGATTTGAAGGCCAAAGCACATATCGTGATACTACATGAAATAGTATCGAAATCTGGGTAAAAATGAATATATATACGTAAAATCGAACTACATGAAAAACGTGAAAAAAGTCATTATTATACCAAATTAGAGGATTTTATCTTCGAATCATAGAGCGACGTTGCGAATTTTTTAGACCCTAGAAAAGACGTATAAAGATGTTGCTTCCAATACAAATGATAAAAATCAATGTGTTTTCATTAGAATTAACTAAAATGTTCCTGATTTTCCGTTTATATTACCGATGGAAGATGTACACGTAAAACGGCTCTAATCCGGCTGAAACGTCGATATATGCAATAAAAACAGAACTTCTCCCCTTTTCAATATCTTACTCACTATTTTAACGAGAAACAAATAGATGATTGAAAATAAAGTATTTAAGGGTTTTTTCTCATCAATTATGTGTTTGCTTAATTTTTATCGTATATTTAATGAATAAATAACAATAAACTGAAAATTCACAAAAACGTGGAAAAACGGCAAAATATTGCCTAATTCGATGATATTTTGTTTAAATCACATAAAGGAAAAAGGGATGATAAAGGTCAAAATATTGCTAAATTCGATGATTTTTAGTACAAAAGAAAATGCAAGAAAACTTGCTTAAAAATGCAAAATTTGAAAATTCTGAGATTTGAAGGCCAATTCACATATCGTGAGAAAACATGAAGTAGTATAGAAATATTGGAAAAACGAATATATATACGTAAAATCAAACTACATGAATAACGTGAAAAAAGTCACTATATTACCATATTTAAGGATTTTAACTTCAAATCATAGAGCGAGGTTTCGTATTATTTAGATCCAAGAAAAGACATATGACAATGTTGTTTCAAATACAAATGATAAAAATCAATGTGTTTTCATTAGATTTAACTAAAATGTTCCTGATTTTCCGTTTATATTACCGATGGAAGATGTACACGTTAAACGGCTCTAATCCGGCTGAAACGTCGATATATGCAATAAAAACAGAACTTCTCCCCTTTCCAATATCTTACTCAGTATTTTAACGAGAAACAAATAGTTGATTGAAAATTAAGTTTTTAAGGTTAATTTCTAATAAATTATGTGTTTGCATAATTTTTATCGTATTTTTAATGAATTAAGAGCAATAAACTGAAAGTTCACATAAACGTGGAAAAACAGCAAAATATTGCCTAATTCGATGATATTTTGTTTATATCACATAAAGGAAAAGGGGATGATAAACATCAAAATATTGCTTAATTCGATGGTTTTTAGTACGAAACAAAATGCAAGAAAACTTGCTTAAAAATGCAAAATTTGAAAATTCTGAGATTTGAAGGCCAAATTACATATCGTGAGAAAACTTGAAGTAGTATCGAAATATTGGTAAAAACGAATATATATACGGAAAATCAAACTACATGAATAACGTGAAAAAAGTCACTATATTACCATATTTGAGGATTTTAACTTCAAATCATAGAGCGAGGTTTCGTATTATTTAGATCCAAGAAAAGACATATGACAATGTTGTTTCTAATACAAATGATAAAAAATCAATGTGTTTTCATTAGAATTAACTAAAATGTTCCTGATTTTCCGTTTATATTACCGATGGAAGATGTACACGTAAAACCGCTCTAATCCGGCTGAAACGTCGATATATGCAATAAAAACAGAACTTCTCCCCTTTCCAATATCTTACTCAGTATTTTAACGAGAAACAAATAGTTGATTGAAAATTAAGTTTTTAAGGTTAATTTCTAATCAATTATGTGTTTGCATAATTTTTATCGTATTTTTAATGAATTAATAACAATAAACTGAAAGTTCACAAAAACGTGGAAAAACAGCAAAATATTGCCTAATTCGATGATATTTTGTTTATATCACATAAAGGAAAAGGGGATGATAAACGTCAAAATATTGCTAAATTCAATGATTTTTAGTACGAAACAAAATGCAAGAAAACTTGCTTAAAATGCAATTTTATGCGAAAATCTGAGATTTGAAGGCCAAAGCACATATCGTGATACTACATGAAATAGTATCGAAATATGGGTAAAAATGAATATATATACGTAAAATCAAACTACATGAAAAACGTGAAAAAAGTCATTATTATACCAAATTTGAGGATTTTATCTTCGAATCATAGAGCGACGTTGCGTATTTTTTAGACCCTAGAAAAGACGTATAAAGATGTTGCTTCCAATACAAATGATAAAAATCAATGTGTTTTCATTAGAATTAACTAAAATGTTCCTGATTTTCCGTTTATATTACCGATGGAAGATGTACACGTAAAACGGCTTTAATCCGGCTGAAACGTCCATATATGCAATAAAAACAGAACTTCTCCCCTTTTCAATATCTTACTCAGTATTTTAATGAGAAACAAATAGATGATTGAAAATGAAGTATTTAAGGGTTTTTTCTCATCAATTATGTGCTTGCTTAATTTTTATCGTATATTTAATGAATTAATAACAATATACTGAAAATTCACAAAAACGTGGAAAAACGGCAAAATATTGCCTAATTCGATGATATTTTGTTTAAATCACATAAAGGAAAAAGGGATGATAAAGGTCAAAATATTGCTAAATTCGATGATTTTTAGTACAAAAGAAAATGCAAGAAAACTTGCTTAAAAATGCAAAATTTGAAAATTCTGAGATTTGAAGGCCAAATCACATATCGTGAGAAAACATGAAGTAGTATAGAAATATTGGAAAAACGAATATATATACGTAAAATCAAACTGCATGAATAACGTGAAAAAAGTCACTATATTACCATATTTAAGGATTTTAACTTCAAATCATAGAGCGAGGTTTCGTATTATTTAGATCCAAGAAAAGACACATGACAATGTTGTTTCAAATACAAATGATAAAAATCAATGTGTTTTCATTAGATTTAACTAAAATGTTCCTGATTTTCCGTTTATATTACCGATGGAAGATGTACACGTAAAACGGCTCTAATCCAGCTGAAACGTCGATATATGCAATAAAAACAGAACTTCTCCCCTTTCCAATATCTTACTCAGTATTTTAACGAGAAACAAATAGTTGATTGAAAATTAAGTTTTTAAGGTTAATTTCTAATCAATTATGTGTTTGCATAATTTTTATCGTATTTTTAATGAATTAAGAGCAATAAACTGAAAGTTCACAAAAACGTGGAAAAACAGCAAAATATTGCCTAATTCGATGATATTTTGTTTATATCACATAAAGGAAAAGGGGATGATAAACGTCAAAATATTGCTTAATTCGATGGTTTTTAGTACGAAACAAAATGCAAGAAAACTTGCTTAAAAATGCAAAATTTGAAAATTCTGAGATTTGAAGGCCAAATTACATATCGTGAGAAAACTTGAAGTAGTATCGAAATATTGGTAAAAACGAATATATATACGGAAAATCAAACTACATGAATAACGTGAAAAAAGTCACTATATTACCATATTTGAGGATTTTAACTTCAAATCATAGAGCGAGGTTTCGTATTATTTAGATCCAAGAAAAGACATATGACAATGTTGTTTCCAATACAAATGATAAAAATCAATGTGTTTTCATTAGAATTAACTAAAATGTTGCTGATTTTCCGTTTATATTACCGATGGAAGATGTACACGTAAAACCGCTCTAATTCGGCTGAAACGTCGATATATGCAATAAAAACAGAACTTCTCCCCTTTCCAATATCTTACTCAGTATTTTAACGAGAAACAAATAGTTGATTGAAAATTAAGTTTTTAAGGTTAATTTCTAATCAATTATGTGTTTGCATAATTTTTATCGTATTTTTAATGAATTAAGAGCAATAAACTGAAAGTTCACAAAAACGTGGAAAAACAGCAAAATATTGCCTAATTCGATGATATTTTGTTTATATCACATAAAGGAAAAGGGGATGATAAACGTCAAAATATTGCTGAATTCGATCATTTTTAGTACGAAACAAAATGCAAGAAAACTTGCTTAAAATGCAATTTTATGCGAAAATCTGAGATTTGAAGGCCAAAGCACATATCGTGATATTACATGAAATAGTATCGAAATATGGGTAAAAATGAATATATATACGTAAAATCAAACTACATGAAAAACGTGAAAAAAGTCATTATTATACCAAATTTGAGGATTTTATCTTCGAATCATAGAGCGACGTTGCGTATTTTTTAGACCCTAGAAAAGACGGATAAAGATGTTGCTTCCAATACAAATGATAAAAATCAATGTGTTTTCATTAGAATTAACTAAAATGTTCCTGATTTTCCGTTTATATTACCGATGGAAGATGTACACGTAAAACGGCTTTAATCCGGCTGAAACGTCCATATATGCAATAAAAACAGAACTTCTCCCCTTTTCAATATCTTACTCAGTATTTTAACGAGAAACAAATAGATGATTGAAAATGAAGTATTTAAGGTTTTTTTCTCATCAATTATGTGTTTGCTT
The DNA here is from genome assembly GCF_040958095.1 of Procambarus clarkii. Lineage (NCBI taxonomy): Eukaryota > Metazoa > Arthropoda > Malacostraca > Decapoda > Cambaridae > Procambarus > Procambarus clarkii. The sequence continues at coordinate 35,312,714 of NC_091151.1, forward strand.
AATTTTTATCGTATATTTAATGAATTAATAACAATATACTGAAAATTCACAAAAACGTGGAAAAACGGCAAAATATTGCCTAATTCGATGATATTTTGTTTAAATCACATAAAGGAAAAAGGGATGATAAAGGTCAAAATATTGCTAAATTCGATGATTTTTAGTACAAAAGAAAATGCAAGAAAACTTGCTTAAAAATGCAAAATTTGAAAATTCTGAGATTTGAAGGCCAAATCACATATCGTGAGAAAACATGAAGTAGTATAGAAATATTGGAAAAAACGAATATATATACGTAAAATCAAACTGCATGAATAACGTGAAAAAAGTCACTATATTACCATATTTAAGGATTTTAACTTCAAATCATAGAGCGAGGTTTCGTATTATTTAGATCCAAGAAAAGACATATGACAATGTTGTTTCAAATACAAATGATAAAAATCAATGTGTTTTCATTAGATTTAACTAAAATGTTCCTGATTTTCCGTTTATATTACCGATGGAAGATGTACACGTAAAACGGCTCTAATCCGGCTGAAACGTCGATATATGCAATAAAAACAGAACTTCTCCCCTTTCCAATATCTTACTCAGTATTTTAACGAGAAACAAATAGTTGATTGAAAATTAAGTTTTTAAGGTTAATTTCTAATCAATTATGTGTTTGCATAATTTTTATCGTATTTTTAATGAATTAAGAGCAATAAACTGAAAGTTCACAAAAACGTGGAAAAACAGCAAAATATTGCCTAATTCGATGATATTTTGTTTATATCACATAAAGGAAAAGGGGATGATAAACGTCAAAATATTGCTTAATTCGATGGTTTTTAGTACGAAACAAAATGCAAGAAAACTTGCTTAAAAATGCAAAATTTGAAAATTCTGAGATTTGAAGGCCAAATTACATATCGTGAGAAAACTTGAAGTAGTATCGAAATATTGGTAAAAACGAATATATATACGGAAAATCAAACTACATGAATAACGTGAAAAAAGTCACTATATTACCATATTTGAGGATTTTAACTTCAAATCATAGAGCGAGGTTTCGTATTATTTAGATCCAAGAAAAGACATATGACAATGTTGTTTCCAATACAAATGATAAAAATCAATGTGTTTTCATTAGAATTAACTAAAATGTTGCTGATTTTCCGTTTATATTACCGATGGAAGATGCACACGTAAAACCGCTCTAATTCGGCTGAAACGTCGATATATGCAATAAAAACAGAACTTCTCCCCTTTCCAATATCTTACTCAGTATTTTAACGAGAAACAAATAGTTGATTGAAAATTAAGTTTTTAAGGTTAATTTCTAATCAATTATGTGTTTGCATAATTTTTATCGTATTTTTAATGAATTAAGAGCAATAAACTGAAAGTTCACAAAAACGTGGAAAAACAGCAAAATATTGCCTAATTCGATGATATTTTGTTTATATCACATAAAGGAAAAGGGGATGATAAACGTCAAAATATTGCTGAATTCGATCATTTTTTGTACGAAACAAAATGCAAGAAAACTTGCTTAAAATGCAATTTTATGCGAAAATCTGAGATTTGAAGGCCAAAGCACATATCGTGATATTACATGAAATAGTATCGAAATATGGGTAAAAATGAAAATATATACGTAAAATCAAACTACATGAAAAACGTGAAAAAAGTCATTATTATACCAAATTTGAGGATTTTATCTTCGAATCATAGAGCGACGTTGCGTATTTTTTAGACCCTAGAAAAGACGTATAAAGATGTTGCTTCCAATACAAATGATAAAAATCAATGTGTTTTCATTAGAATTAACTAAAAGGTTCCTGATTTTCCGTTTATATTACCGATGGAAGATGTACACGTAAAATGGCTCTAATCCGGCTGAAACGTCGATATATGCAATAAAAACAGAACTTCTCCCCTTTTCAATATCTTACTCAGTATTTTAACGAGAAACAAATAGATGATTGAAAATGAAGTATTTAAGGGTTTTTTCTCATCAATTATGTGTTTGCTTAATTTTTATCGTATATTTAATGAATTAATAACAATATACTGAAAATTCACAAAAACGTGGAAAAACGGCAAAATATTGCCTAATTCGATGATATTTTGTTTAAATCACATAAAGGAAAAAGGGATGATAAAGGTCAAAATATTGCTAAATTCGATGATTTTTAGTACAAAAGAAAATGCAAGAAAACTTGCTTAAAAATGCAAAATTTGAAAATTCTGAGATTTGAAGGCCAAATCACATATCGTGAGAAAACATGAAGTAGTATAGAAATATTGGAAAAACGAATATATATACGTAAAATCAAACTGCATGAATAACGTGAAAAAAGTCACTATATTACCATATTTAAGGATTTTAACTTCAAATCATAGAGCGAGGTTTCGTATTATTTAGATCCAAGAAAAGACATATGACAATGTTGTTTCAAATACAAATGATAAAAATCAATGTGTTTTCATTAGATTTAACTAAAATGTTCCTGATTTTCCGTTTATATTACCGATGGAAGATGTACACGTAAAACGGCTCTAATCCGGCTGAAACGTCGATATATGCAATAAAAACAGAACTTCTCCCCTTTCCAATATCTTACTCAGTATTTTAACGAGAAACAAATAGTTGATTGAAAATTAAGTTTTTAAGGTTAATTTCTAATCAATTATGTGTTTGCATAATTTTTATCGTATTTTTAATGAATTAAGAGCAATAAACTGAAAGTTCACAAAAACGTGGAAAAACAGCAAAATATTGCCTAATTCGATGATATTTTGTTTATATCACATAAAGGAAAAGGGGATGATAAACGTCAAAATATTGCCGAATTCGATGATTTTTAGTACGAAACAAAATGCAAGAAAACTTGCTTAAAATGCAATTTTATGCGAAAATCTGAGATTTGAAGGCCAAAGCACATATCGTGATACTACATGAAATAGTATCGAAATATGGGTAAAAATGAATATATATACGTAAAATCAAACTACATGAAAAACGTGAAAAAAGTCATTATTATACCAAATTTGAGGATTTTATCTTCGAATCATAGAGCGACGTTGCGTATTTTTTAGACCCTAGAAAAGACGTATAAAGATGTTGCTTCCAATACAAATGATAAAAATCAATGTGTTTTCATTAGAATTAACTAAAATGTTGCTGATTTTCCGTTTATATTACCGATGGAAGATGCACACGTAAAACCGCTCTAATTCGGCTGAAACGTCGATATATGCAATAAAAACAGAACTTCTCCCCTTTCCAATATCTTACTCAGTATTTTAACGAGAAACAAATAGTTGATTGAAAATTAAGTTTTTAAGGTTAATTTCTAATCAATTATGTGTTTGCATAATTTTTATCGTATTTTTAATGAATTAAGAGCAATAAACTGAAAGTTCACAAAAACGTGGAAAAACAGCAAAATATTGCCTAATTCGATGATATTTTGTTTATATCACATAAAGGAAAAGGGGATGATAAACGTCAAAATATTGCTGAATTCGATCATTTTTTGTACGAAACAAAATGCAAGAAAACTTGCTTAAAATGCAATTTTATGCGAAAATCTGAGATTTGAAGGCCAAAGCACATATCGTGATATTACATGAAATAGTATCGAAATATGGGTAAAAATGAATATATATACGTAAAATCAAACTACATGAAAAACGTGAAAAAAGTCATTATTATACCAAATTTGAGGATTTTATCTTCGAATCATAGAGCGATGTTGCGTATTTTTTAGACCCTAGAAAAGACGTATAAAGATGTTGCTTCCAATACAAATGATAAAAATCAATGTGTTTTCATTAGAATTAACTAAAAGGTTCCTGATTTTCCGTTTATATTACCGATGGAAGATGTACACGTAAAACGGCTCTAATCCGGCTGAAACGTCGATATATGCAATAAAAACAGAACTTCTCCCCTTTTCAATATCTTACTCAGTATTTTAACGAGAAACAAATAGATGATTGAAAATGAAGTATTTAAGGGTTTTTTCTCATCAATTATGTGTTTGCTTAATTTTTATCGTATATTTAATGAATTAATAACAATATACTGAAAATTCACAAAAACGTGGAAAAACGGCAAAATATTGCCTAATTCGATGATATTTTGTTTAAATCACATAAAGGAAAAAGGGATGATAAAGGTCAAAATATTGCTAAATTCGATGATTTTTAGTACAAAAGAAAATGCAAGAAAACTTGCTTAAAAATGCAAAATTTGAAAATTCTGAGATTTGAAGGCCAAATCACATATCGTGAGAAAACATGAAGTAGTATAGAAATATTGGAAAAACGAATATATATATACGTAAAATCAAACTGCATGAATAACGTGAAAAAAGTCACTATATTACCATATTTAAGGATTTTAACTTCAAATCATAGAGCGAGGTTTCGTATTATTTAGATCCAAGAAAAGACATATGACAATGTTGTTTCAAATACAAATGATAAAAATCAATGTGTTTTCATTAGATTTAACTAAAATGTTCCTGATTTTCCGTTTATATTACCGATGGAAGATGTACACGTAAAACGGCTCTAATCCGGCTGAAACGTCGATATATGCAATAAAAACAGAACTTCTCCCCTTTCCAATATCTTACTCAGTATTTTAACGAGAAGCAAATAGTTGATTGAAAATTAAGTTTTTAAGGTTAATTTCTAATCAATTATGTGTTTGCATAATTTTTATCGTATTTTTAATGAATTAAGAGCAATAAACTGAAAGTTCACAAAAACGTGGAAAAACAGCAAAATATTGCCTAATTCGATGATATTTTGTTTATATCACATAAAGGAAAAGGGGATGATAAACGTCAAAATATTGCTGAATTCGATGATTTTTAGTACGAAACAAAATGCAAGAAAACTTGCTTAAAATGCAATTTTATGCGAAAATCTGAGATTTGAAGGCCAAAGCACATATCGTGATACTACATGAAATAGTATCGAAATATGGGTAAAAATTAATATATATACGTAAAATCAAACTACATGAAAAACGTGAAAAAAGTCATTATTATACCAAATTTGAGGATTTTATCTTCGAATCATAGAGCGACGTTGCGTATTTTTTAGACCCTAGAAAAGACGTATAAAGATGTTGCTTCCAATACAAATGATAAAAATCAATGTGTTTTCATTAGAATTAACTAAAATGTTTCTGATTTTCCGTTTATATTACCGATGGAAGATGTACACGTAAAACGGCTCTAATCCGGCTGAAACTTCGATATATGCAATAAAAACAGAACTTCTCCCCTTTTCAATATCTTACTCAGTATTTTAACGAGAAACAAATAGATGATTGAAAATGAAGTATTTAAGGGTTTTTTCTCATCAATTATGTGTTTGCTTAATTTTTATCGTATATTTAATGAATTAATAACAATAAACTGAAAATTCACAAAAACGTGGAAAAACGGCAAAATAGTGCCTAATTCGATGATATTTTGTTTAAATCACATAAAGGAAAAAGGGATGATAAAGGTCAAAATATTGCTAAATTCGATGATTTTTAGTACAAAAGAAAATGCAAGAAAACTTGCTTAAAAATGCAAAATTTGGAAATTCTGAGATTTGAAGGCCAAATCACATATCGTGAGAAAACATGAAGTAGTATAGAAATATTGGAAAAACGAATATATATACGTAAAATCAAACTACATGAATAACGTGAAAAAAGTCACTATATTACCATATTTGAGGATTTTAACTTCAAATCATAGAGCGAGGTTTCGTATTATTTAGATCCAAGAAAAGAAATATGACAATGTTGTTTCAAATACAAATGATAAAAATCAATGCGTTTTCATTAGATTCAACTAAAATGTTCCTGATTTTCCGTTTATATTACCGATGGAAGATGTACACGTAAAACGGCTCTAATCCGGCTGAAACATCGATATATGCAATAAAAACAGAACTTCTCCCCTTTTCAATATCTTACTCAGTATTTTAACGAGAAACAAATAGATGTTTGAAAATGAAGTATTTAAGGTTATTTTCTAATCAATTATGTGTTTGCATAATTTTTATCGTATATTTAATGAATTAAGAGCAATAAACTGAAATTTCACAAAAACGTAAAAAAACAGCAAAATATTGCCTAATTCGATGATATTTTGTTTATATCACATAAAGGAAAAGGGGATGATAAACGTCAAAATATTGCTGAATTCGATGATTTTTAGTACGAAACAAAATGCAAGAAAACTTGCTTAAAATGCAATTTTATGCGAAAACCTGAGATATGAAGGCCAAAGCACATATCGTGATACTACATGAAATAGTATCGAAATATTGGTAAAAATGAATATATATACGTAATATCAAACTACATGAAAAACGTGAAAAAGTCATTATTATACCAAATTTGAGGATTTTAACTTCGAATCATAAAGCGACGTTTCGTATTTTTTAGACCCTAGAAAAGACGTATAAAGATGTTGCTTCCAATACAAATGATAAAAATAAATGTGTTTTCATTAAAATTAACTAAAATGTTCCAGATTTTCCGTTTATATTACCGATGGAAGATGTACACGTAAAACGGCTCTAATCCGGCTGAAACGTCGATATATGCAATAAAAACAGAACTTCTCCCCTTTTCAATATCTTACTCAGTATTTTAACGAGAAACAAATAGATGATTGAAAATGAAGTATTTAAGATTGTTTTCTGATCAATTATGTGTTTGCATAATTTTTATCGTATATTTAATGAATTAATAACAATAAACTGAAAATTCACAAAATCGTGGAAAAACGGCAAATTTGTATTGGAAGCAAATAAACGAAATCAATGTGTTTTCATTAGAATTAACTAAAATGTTCCTGATTTTCCGTTTATATTACCGATGGAAGATGTACACGTAAAACGGCTCTAATCCGGCTGAAACGTCGATTTATGCAATAAAAACAGAACTTCTCCCCTTTTCAATATCTTACTCAGTATTTTAACGAGAAACAAATAGATGATTGTAAATGAAGTATTTAAGGTAATTTTCTGATCAATTATGCGTTTGCATAATTTTTATCGTATATATAATGAATTAATAACAATAAAGTGAAAATTCACAAAAACGTGGAAAAACGGCAAAATATTGCCTAATTCGATGATATTTTGTTTAAATCACATAAAGGAAAAAGGGATGATAAAGGTCAAAATATTGCTAAATTCGATGATTTTTAGAACAAAAGGAAATGCAAGAAAACTTGCTTAAAATGCAAAATTTGAAAATTCTGAGATTTGAAGGCCAAATCACATATCGTGAGAAAACATGAAGTAGTATAGAAATATTGGTAAAAACGATTATATATACGTGAAATCAAACTACATGAATAACGTAAAAAAAGTCACTATATTACCATATTTGAGGATTTTAACTTTAAATCATAGAGCGAGGTTTCGTATTATTTAGATCCAAGAAAAGACATATGACAATGTTGTTTCAAATACAAATGATAAAAATCAATGTGTTTTCATTAGAATTAACTAAAATGTTCCTGATTTTCCGTTTATATTACCGATGGAAGATGTACACGGAAAACCGCTCTAATCCAGCTGAAACGTCAATATATGCAATAAAAACAGAACTTCTCCCCTTTCCAAGATCTTACTCAGTGTTTTAACGAGAAACAAATAGTTGATTGAAAATGAAGTGTTTAAGGTTAATTTCTAGTCAATTATGCGTTTGCATCATTTTTATCATATATTTAATGAATTATTAGCAATAAACTGAAAGTTCAAAAAACGTGGAAAAACAGCAAAATATTGCCTAATTCGATGATATTTTGTTTATATCACATAAAGGAAAAGGGGATGATAAACGTCAAAATATTGCTGAATTCGATGATTTTTAGTACGAAACAAAATGCAAAAAAACTTGCTTAAAATGCAATTTTATACGAAAATCTGAGATTTGGAGGCCAAAGCACATATCGTGATACTACATGAAATAGTATCGAAATATTGGCAAAAATGAATATATTTACGTAATATCAAACTACATGAAAAACGTAAAAAAAGTCATTATTATACCAAATTTGAGGATTTTAACTTCGAATCATAGAGCGACGTTTCGTATTTTTTAGACCCTTGAAAAGACGTATAAAGATGTTGCTTCCAATACAAATGATAAAAATCAATGTGTTTTCATTAGAAATAACTAAAATGTTCCTGATTTTCCGTTTATATTACCGATGGAAGATGTACACGTAAAACGGCTCTAATCCGGCTGAAACGTCGATATATGCAATAAAAACAGAACTTCTCCCCTTTTCAATATCTTTCTCAGTATTTTATCGAGAAACAAATAGATGATTGAAAATGAAGTATTTAAGGTTATTTTCTGATCAATTATGTGTTTGCATAATTTTTATCGTATATTTAATGAATTAATAACAATAAACTGAAAATTCACAAAAACGTGGAAAAACGGCAAAATATTGCCTAATTCTATAATATTTTGTTTAAATCACATAAAGGAAAAGGGGATGATAAAGGTCAAAATATTGCTAAACTCGATAATTTTTAGTAGAAAAGAAAATGCAAGAAAACTTGCTTAAAAATGCAAAATTTGAAAATTCTGAGATTTGAAGGCCAAATCACATATCGTGAGAAAACATGAAGTAGTATCGAAATATTGGTAAAAACGAGTATATATACGTAAAAATCACACTACATGAATAACGTGAAAAAAGTCACTATATTACCATATTTGAGGATTTTAACTTCAAATCATAGAGCGAGGTTTCGTATTATTTAGATCCTAGAAAAGACATATGACAATGTTGTTTCAAATACAAATGATAAAAATCAATGTGTTTTCATTAGAATTAACTAAAATGTTCCTGATTTTCCGTTTATATTAGCGATGGAAGATGTACACGTAAAACCGCTCTAATCCGGCTGAAACGTCGATATATGCAATAAAAACAGAACTTCTCCCCTTTCCAATATCTTACTCAGTATTTTAACGAGAAACAAATAGTTGATTGACAATTAAGTGTTTAGGGTTAATTTCTAATCAATTATGTGTTTGCATAATTTTTATCGTATTTTTAATGAATTAAGAGCAATAAACTGAAAGTTCACAAAAACGTGGAAAAACAGCAAAATATTGCCTAATTCGATGATATTTTGTTTATATCACATAAAGGAAAAGGGGATGATAAACGTCAAAATATTGCTGAATTCGATGATTTTTAGTACGAAGCAAAATGCAAGAAAACTTGCTTAAAATGCAATTTTATGCGCAAATCTGAGATTTGAAGGCCAAAGCACATATCGTGATACTACATGAAATAGTATCGAAATATTGGTAAAAATGAATATATATACGTAATATCAAACTACATGAAAAACGTTAAAAAAGTCATTATTTTACAAAATTTCAGGATTTTAACTTCGAATCATAGAGCGACGTTTCGTATTTTTTAGACCCTAGAAAAGACGTATAAAGATGTTGCTTCCAATACAAATGATAAAAATCAATGTGTTTTCATTAGAATTAACTAAAATGTTCCTGATTTTCCGTTTATATTACCGATGGAAGATGTACACGTAAAACGGCTCTAATCCGGCTGAAACGTCGATATATGCAATAAAAACAGAACTTCTCCCCTTTTCAATATCTTACTCAGTATTTTAACGAGAAACAAATAGATGATTGAAAATGAAGTATTTAAGGTTTTTTCTGGTCAATTATGTTTGCATAATTTTTATCGTATATTTAATGAATTAATAACAATAAACTGAAAATTCACAAAAACGTGGAAAAACGGCAAAATATTGCCTAATTCGATGATATTTTGTTTAAATCACATAAAGGAAAAAGGGATGATAAAGGTCAAAATATTGCTAAATTCGAGGATTTTTAGTACAAAAGAAAATGCAAGAAAACTTGCTTAAAATGCAAAATTTGAAAATTCTGAGATTTGAAGGCCAAATCACATATCGTGAGAAAACATGAAGTTGTATAGAAATATTGGTAAAAACGAATTTAAAAAAAAAAACGAATACGAATAAAAAACGAATACGTAAAATCAAACTACATGAATAACGTGAAAAAAGTCACTATATTACCATATTTGAGGATTTTAACTTCAAATCATTGAGCGAGGTTTCGTATTATTTAGATCCAAGAAAAGACATATGACAATGTTGTTTCAAATACAAATGATAAAAATCAATGTGTTTTCATTAGAATTAACTAAAATGTTCCTGATTTTCCGTTTATATTACCGATGGAAGATGTACACGTAAAACGGCTCTAATCCGGCTGAAACGTCGATATATGCAATAAAAACAGAACTTCTCCCCTTTTCAATATCTTACTCAGTATTTTAACGAGAAACAAATAGATGATTGAAAATGAAGTATTTAAGGTTATTTTCTCATCTCATATTATTTAGATCCAAGAAAAGACATATGACAATGTTGTTTCAAATACAAATGATAAAAATCAATGTGTTTTCATTAGAATTAACTAAAATGTTCCTGATTTTCCGTTTATATTACCGATGGAAGATGTACACGTAAAACGCATATGCAATTATGTGTTTGCATAATTTTTATCGTATATTTAATGAATTAATAACAATAAACTGAAAATTCACAAAAACGTGGAAAAACGGCAAAATATTGCCTAATTCGATGATATTTTGTTTAAATCACATAATGGAAAAAGGGATGATAAAGGTCAAAATATTGCTAAATTCGATGGATTTTAGTACAAAAGAAAATGCAAGAAAACTTGCTTAAAAATGCAAAATTTGAAAATTCTGAGATTTGAAGGCCAAATTACATATCGTGAGAAAACTTGAAGTAGTATCGAAATATTGGTAAAAACGAATATATATACGGAAAATCAAACTACATGAATAACGTGAAAAAAGTCACTATATTACCATATTTGAGGATTTTAACTTCAAATCATAGAGCGAGGTTTCGTATTATTTAGATCCAAGAAAAGACATATGACAATGTTGTTTCCAATACAAATGATAAAAATCAATGTGTTTTCATTAGAATTAACTAAAATGTTGCTGGTTTTCCGTTTATATTACCGATGGAAGATGCACACGTAAAACCGCTCTAATTCGGCTGAAACGTCGATATATGCAATAAAAACAGAACTTCTCCCCTTTCCAATATCTTACTCAGTATTTTAATGAGAAACAAATAGTTGATTGAAAATTAAGTTTTTAAGGTTAATTTCTAATCAATTATGTGTTTGCATAATTTTTATCGTATTTTTAATGAATTAAGAGCAATAAACTGAAAGTTCACAAAAACGTGGAAAAACAGCAAAATATTGCCTAATTCGATGATATTTTGTTTATATCACATAAAGGAAAAGGGGATGATAAACGTCAAAATATTGCTGAATTCGATCATTTTTTGTACGAAACAAAATGCAAGAAAACTTGCTTAAAATGCAATTTTATGCGAAAATCTGAGATTTGAAGGCCAAAGCACATATCGTGATATTACATGAAATAGTATCGAAATATGGGTAAAAATGAATATATATACGTAAAATCAAACTACATGAAAAACGTGAAAAAAGTCATTATTATACCAAATTTGAGGATTTTATCTTCGAATCATAGAGCGACGTTGCGTATTTTTTAGACCCTAGAAAAGACGTATAAAGATGTTGCTTCCAATACAAATGATAAAAATCAATGTGTTTTCATTAGAATTAACTAAAAGGTTCCTGATTTTCCGTTTATATTACCGATGGAAGATGTACACGTAAAACGGCTCTAATCCGGCTGAAACGTCGATATATGCAATAAAAACAGAACTTCTCCCCTTTTCAATATCTTACTCAGTATTTTAACGAGAAACAAATAGATGATTGAAAATGAAGTATTTAAGGGTTTTTTCTCATCAATTATGTGTTTGCTTAATTTTTATCGTATATTTAATGAATTAATAACAATATACTGAAAATTCACAAAAACGTGGAAAAACGGCAAAATATTGCCTAATTCGATGATATTTTGTTTAAATCATATAAAGGAAAAAGGGATGATAAAGGTCAAAATATTGCTAAATTCGATGATTTTTAGTACAAAAGAAAATGCAAGAAAACTTGCTTAAAAATGCAAAATTTGAAAATTCTGAGATTTGAAGGCCAAATCACATATCGTGAGAAAACATGAAGTAGTATAGAAATATTGGAAAAACGAATATATATACGTAAAATCAAACTGCATGAATAACGTGAAAAAAGTCACTATATTACCATATTTAAGGATTTTAACTTCAAATCATAGAGCGAGGTTTCGTATTATTTAGATCCAAGAAAAGACATATGACAATGTTGTTTCAAATACAAATGATAAAAATCAATGTGTTTTCATTAGATTTAACTAAAATGTTCCTGATTTTCCGTTTATATTACCGATGGAAGATGTACACGTAAAACGGCTCTAATCCGGCTGAAACGTCGATATATGCAATAAAAACAGAACTTCTCCCCTTTCCAATATCTTACTCAGTATTTTAACGAGAAACAAATAGTTGATTGAAAATTAAGTTTTTAAGGTTAATTTCTAATCAATTATGTGTTTGCATAATTTTTATCGTATTTTTAATGAATTAAGAGCAATAAACTGAAAGTTCACAAAAACGTGGAAAAACAGCAAAATATTGCCTAATTCGATGATATTTTGTTTATATCACATAAAGGAAAAGGGGATGATAAACGTCAAAATATTGCTGAATTCGATGATTTTTAGTACGAAACAAAATGCAAGAAAACTTGCTTAAAATGCAATTTTATGCGAAAATCTGAGATTTGAAGGCCAAAGCACATATCGTGATACTACATGAAATAGTATCGAAATATGGGTAAAAATGAATATATATACGTAAAATCAAACTACATGAAAAACGTGAAAAAAGTCATTATTATACCAAATTTGAGGATTTTATCTTCGAATCATAGAGCGACGTTGCGTATTTTTTAGACCCTAGAAAAGACGTATAAAGATGTTGCTTCCAATACAAATGATAAAAATCAATGTGTTTTCATTAGAATTAACTAAAATGTTTCTGATTTTCCGTTTATATTACCGATGGAAGATGTACACGTAAAACGGCTCTAATCCGGCTGAAACTTCGATATATGCAATAAAAACAGAACTTCTCCCCTTTTCAATATCTTACTCAGTATTTTAACGAGAAACAAATAGATGTTTGAAAATGAAGTATTTAAGGTTATTTTCTAATCAATTATGTGTTTGCATAATTTTTATCGTATATTTAATGAATTAAGAGCAATAAACTGAAATTTCACAAAAACGTAAAAAAACAGCAAAATATTGCCTAATTCGATGATATTTTGTTTATATCACATAAAGGAAAAGGGGATGATAAACGTCAAAATATTGCTGAATTCGATGATTTTTAGTACGAAACAAAATGCAAGAAAACTTGCTTAAAATGCAATTTTATGCGAAAACCTGAGATATGAAGGCCAAAGCACATATCGTGATACTACATGAAATAGTATCGAAATATTGGTAAAAATGAATATATATACGTAATATCAAACTACATGAAAAACGTGAAAAAGTCATTATTATACCAAATTTGAGGATTTTAACTTCGAATCATAAAGCGACGTTTCGTATTTTTTAGACCCTAGAAAAGACGTATAAAGATGTTGCTTCCAATACAAATGATAAAAATAAATGTGTTTTCATTAAAATTAACTAAAATGTTCCAGATTTTCCGTTTATATTACCGATGGAAGATGTACACGTAAAACGGCTCTAATCCGGCTGAAACGTCGATATATGCAATAAAAACAGAACTTCTCCCCTTTTCAATATCTTACTCAGTATTTTAACGAGAAACAAATAGATGATTGAAAATGAAGTATTTAAGATTGTTTTCTGATCAATTATGTGTTTGCATAATTTTTATCGTATATTTAATGAATTAATAACAATAAACTGAAAATTCACAAAATCGTGGAAAAACGGCAAATTTGTATTGGAAGCAAATAAACGAAATCAATGTGTTTTCATTAGAATTAACTAAAATGTTCCTGATTTTCCGTTTATATTACCGATGGAAGATGTACACGTAAAACGGCTCTAATCCGGCTGAAACGTCGATTTATGCAATAAAAACAGAACTTCTCCCCTTTTCAATATCTTACTCAGTATTTTAACGAGAAACAAATAGATGATTGAAAATGAAGTATTTAAGGTAATTTTCTGATCAATTATGCGTTTGCATAATTTTTATCGTATATTTAATGAATTAATAACAATAAAGTGAAAATTCACAAAAACGTGGAAAAACGGCAAAATATTGCCTAATTCGATGATATTTTGTTTAAATCACATAAAGGAAAAAGGGATGATAAAGGTCAAAATATTGCTAAATTCGATGATTTTTAAAACAAAAGGAAATGCAAGAAAACTTGCTTAAAATGCAAAATTTGAAAATTCTGAGATTTGAAGGCCAAATCACATATCGTAAGAAAACATGAAGTAGTATAGAAATATTGGTAAAAATGATTATATATACGTGAAATCAAACTACATGAATAACGTAAAAAAAGTCACTATATTACCATATTTGAGGATTTTAACTTTAAATCATAGAGCGAGGTTTCGTATTATTTAGATCCAAGAAAAGACATATGACAATGTTGTTTCAAATACAAATGATAAAAATCAATGTGTTTTCATTAGAATTAACTAAAATGTTCCTGATTTTCCGTTTATATTACCGATGGAAGATGTACACGGAAAACCGCTCTAATCCAGCTGAAACGTCAATATATGCAATAAAAACAGAACTTCTCCCCTTTCCAAGATCTTACTCAGTGTTTTAACGAGAAACAAATAGTTGATTGAAAATGAAGTGTTTAAGGTTAATTTCTAGTCAATTATGCGTTTGCATCATTTTTATCATATATTTAATGAATTATTAGCAATAAACTGAAAGTTCAAAAAACGTGGAAAAACAGCAAAATATTGCCTAATTCGATGATATTTTGTTTATATCACATAAAGGAAAAGGGGATGATAAACGTCAAAATATTGCTGAATTCGATGATTTTTAGTACGAAACAAAATGCAAAAAAACTTGCTTAAAATGCAATTTTATACGAAAATCTGAGATTTGGAGGCCAAAGCACATATCGTGATACTACATGAAATAGTATCGAAATATTGGCAAAAATGAATATATTTACGTAATATCAAACTACATGAAAAACGTAAAAAAAGTCATTATTATACCAAATTTGAGGATTTTAACTTCGAATCATAGAGCGACGTTTCGTATTTTTTAGACCCTTGAAAAGACGTATAAAGATGTTGCTTCCAATACAAATGATAAAAATCAATGTGTTTTCATTAGAAATAACTAAAATGTTCCTGATTTTCCGTTTATATTACCGATGGAAGATGTACACGTAAAACGGCTCTAATCCGGCTGAAACGTCGATATATGCAATAAAAACAGAACTTCTCCCCTTTTCAATATCTTTCTCAGTATTTTATCGAGAAACAAATAGATGATTGAAAATGAAGTATTTAAGGTTATTTTCTGATCAATTATGTGTTTGCATAATTTTTATCGTATATTTAATGAATTAATAACAATAAACTGAAAATTCACAAAAACGTGGAAAAACGGCAAAATATTGCCTAATTCTATAATATTTTGTTTAAATCACATAAAGGAAAAGGGGATGATAAAGGTCAAAATATTGCTAAACTCGATAATTTTTAGTAGAAAAGAAAATGCAAGAAAACTTGCTTAAAAATGCAAAATTTGAAAATTCTGAGATTTGAAGGCCAAATCACATATCGTGAGAAAACATGAAGTAGTATCGAAATATTGGTAAAAACGAGTATATATACGTAAAAATCACACTACATGAATAACGTGAAAAAAGTCACTATATTACCATATTTGAGGATTTTAACTTCAAATCATAGAGCGAGGTTTCGTATTATTTAGATCCAAGAAAAGACATATGACAATGTTGTTTCAAATACAAATGATAAAAATCAATGTGTTTTCATTAGAATTAACTAAAATGTTCCTGATTTTCCGTTTATATTAGCGATGGAAGATGTACACGTAAAACCGCTCTAATCCGGCTGAAACGTCGATATATGCAATAAAAACAGAACTTCTCCCCTTTTCAATATCTTACTCAGTATTTTAACGAGAAACAAATAGATGATTGAAAATGAAGTATTTAAGGGTTTTTTCTCATCAATTATGTGTTTGCTTAATTTTTATCGTATATTTAATGAATTAATAACAGTATACTGAAAATTCACAAAAACGTGGAAAAACGGCAAAATATTGCCTAATTCGATGATATTTTGTTTAAATCACATAAAGGAAAAAGGGATGATAAAGGTCAAAATATTGCTAAATTCGATGATTTTTAGTACAAAAGAAAATGCAAGAAAACTTGCTTAAAAATGCAAAATTTGAAAATTCTGAGATTTGAAGGCCAAATCACATATCGTGAGAAAACATGAAGTAGTATAGAAATATTGGAAAAACGAATATATATACGTAAAATCAAACTGCATGAATAACGTGAAAAAAGTCACTATATTACCATATTTAAGGATTTTAACTTCAAATCATAGAGCGAGGTTTCGTATTATTTAGATCCAAGAAAAGACATATGACAATGTTGTTTCAAATACAAATGATAAAAATCAATGTGTTTTCATTAGATTTAACTAAAATGTTCCTGATTTTCCGTTTATATTACCGATGGAAGATGTACACGTAAAACGGCTCTAATCCGGCTGAAACGTCGATATATGCAATAAAAACAGAACTTCTCCCCTTTCCAATATCTTACTCAGTATTTTAACGAGAAACAAATAGTTGATTGAAAATTAAGTTTTTAAGGTTAATTTCTAATCAATTATGTGTTTGCATAATTTTTATCGTATTTTTAATGAATTAAGAGCAATAAACTGAAAGTTCACAAAAACGTGGAAAAACAGCAAAATATTGCCTAATTCGATGATATTTTGTTTATATCACATAAAGGAAAAGGGGATGATAAACGTCAAAATATTGCTGAATTCGATGATTTTTAGTACGAAACAAAATGCAAGAAAACTTGCTTAAAATGCAATTTTATGCGAAAATCTGAGATTTGAAGGCCAAAGCACATATCGTGATACTACATGAAATAGTATCGAAATATGGGTAAAAATGAATATATATACGTAAAATCAAACTACATGAAAAACGTGAAAAAAGTCATTATTATACCAAATTTGAGGATTTTATCTTCGAATCATAGAGCGACGTTGCGTATTTTTTAGACCCTAGAAAAGACGTATAAAGATGTTGCTTCCAATACAAATGATAAAAATCAATGTGTTTTCATTAGAATTAACTAAAATGTTTCTGATTTTCCGTTTATATTACCGATGGAAGATGTACACGTAAAATGGCTCTAATCCGGCTGAAACTTCGATATATGCAATAAAAACAGAACTTCTCCCCTTTTCAATATCTTACTCAGTATTTTAACGAGAAACAAATAGATGATTGAAAATGAAGTATTTAAGGGTTTTTTCTCATCAATTATGTGTTTGCTTAATTTTTATCGTATATTTAATGAATTAATAACAATAAACTGAAAATTCACAAAAACGTGGAAAAACGGCAAAATAGTGCCTAATTCGATGATATTTTGTTTAAATCACATAAAGGAAAAAGGGATGATAAAGGTCAAAATATTGCTAAATTCGATGATTTTTAGTACAAAAGAAAATGCAAGAAAACTTGCTTAAAAATGCAAAATTTGGAAATTCTGAGATTTGAAGGCCAAATCACATATCGTGAGAAAACATGAAGTAGTATAGAAATATTGGAAAAACGAATATATATACGTAAAATCAAACTACATGAATAACGTGAAAAAAGTCACTATATTACCATATTTGAGGATTTTAACTTCAAATCATAGAGCGAGGTTTCGTATTATTTAGATCCAAGAAAAGAAATATGACAATGTTGTTTCAAATACAAATGATAAAAATCAATGCGTTTTCATTAGATTCAACTAAAATGTTCCTGATTTTCCGTTTATATTACCGATGGAAGATGTACACGTAAAACGGCTCTAATCCGGCTGAAACATCGATATATGCAATAAAAACAGAACTTCTCCCCTTTTCAATATCTTACTCAGTATTTTAACGAGAAACAAATAGATGTTTGAAAATGAAGTATTTAAGGTTATTTTCTAATCAATTATGTGTTTGCATAATTTTTATCGTATATTTAATGAATTAAGAGCAATAAACTGAAATTTCACAAAAACGTAAAAAAACAGCAAAATATTGCCTAATTCGATGATATTTTGTTTATATCACATAAAGGAAAAGGGGATGATAAACGTCAAAATATTGCTGAATTCGATGATTTTTAGTACGAAACAAAATGCAAGAAAACTTGCTTAAAATGCAATTTTATGCGAAAACCTGAGATATGAAGGCCAAAGCACATATCGTGATACTACATGAAATAGTATCGAAATATTGGTAAAAATGAATATATATACGTAATATCAAACTACATGAAAAACGTGAAAAAGTCATTATTATACCAAATTTGAGGATTTTAACTTCGAATCATAAAGCGACGTTTCGTATTTTTTAGACCCTAGAAAAGACGTATAAAGATGTTGCTTCCAATACAAATGATAAAAATAAATGTGTTTTCATTAAAATTAACTAAAATGTTCCAGATTTTCCGTTTATATTACCGATGGAAGATGTACACGTAAAACGGCTCTAATCCGGCTGAAACGTCGATATATGCAATAAAAACAGAACTTCTCCCCTTTTCAATATCTTACTCAGTATTTTAACGAGAAACAAATAGATGATTGAAAATGAAGTATTTAAGATTGTTTTCTGATCAATTATGTGTTTGCATAATTTTTATCGTATATTTAATGAATTAATATCAATAAACTGAAAATTCACAAAATCGTGGAAAAACGGCAAATTTGTATTGGAAGCAAATAAACGAAATCAATGTGTTTTCATTAGAATTAACTAAAATGTTCCTGATTTTCCGTTTATATTACCGATGGAAGATGTACACGTAAAACGGCTCTAATCCGGCTGAAACGTCGATTTATGCAATAAAAACAGAACTTCTCCCCTTTTCAATATCTTACTCAGTATTTTAACGAGAAACAAATAGATGATTGAAAATGAAGTATTTAAGGTAATTTTCTGATCAATTATGCGTTTGCATAATTTTTATCGTATATTTAATGAATTAATAACAATAAAGTGAAAATTCACAAAAACGTGGAAAAACGGCAAAATATTGCCTAATTCGATGATATTTTGTTTAAATCACATAAAGGAAAAAGGGATGATAAAGGTCAAAATATTGCTAAATTCGATGATTTTTAGAACAAAAGGAAATGCAAGAAAACTTGCTTAAAATGCAAAATTTGAAAATTCTGAGATTTGAAGGCCAAATCACATATCGTGAGAAAACATGAAGTAGTATAGAAATATTGGTAAAAACGATTATATATACGTGAAATCAAACTACATGAATAACGTAAAAAAAGTCACTATATTACCATATTTGAGGATTTTAACTTTAAATCATAGAGCGAGGTTTCGTATTATTTAGATCCAAGAAAAGACATATGACAATGTTGTTTCAAATACAAATGATAAAAATCAATGTGTTTTCATTAGAATTAACTAAAATGTTCCTGATTTTCCGTTTATATTACCGATGGAAGATGTACACGGAAAACCGCTCTAATCCAGCTGAAACGTCAATATATGCAATAAAAACAGAACTTCTCCCCTTTCCAAGATCTTACTCAGTGTTTTAACGAGAAACAAATAGTTGATTGAAAATGAAGTGTTTAAGGTTAATTTCTAGTCAATTATGCGTTTGCATCATTTTTATCATATATTTAATGAATTATTAGCAATAAACTGAAAGTTCAAAAAACGTGGAAAAACAGCAAAATATTGCCTAATTCGATGATATTTTGTTTATATCACATAAAGGAAAAGGGGATGATAAACGTCAAAATATTGCTGAATTCGATGATTTTTAGTACGAAACAAAATGCAAAAAAACTTGCTTAAAATGCAATTTTATACGAAAATCTGAGATTTGGAGGCCAAAGCACATATCGTGATACTACATGAAATAGTATCGAAATATTGGCAAAAATGAATATATTTACGTAATATCAAACTACATGAAAAACGTAAAAAAAGTCATTATTATACCAAATTTGAGGATTTTAACTTCGAATCATAGAGCGACGTTTCGTATTTTTTAGACCCTTGAAAAGACGTATAAAGATGTTGCTTCCAATACAAATGATAAAAATCAATGTGTTTTCATTAGAAATAACTAAAATGTTCCTGATTTTCCGTTTATATTACCGATGGAAGATGTACACGTAAAACGGCTCTAATCCGGCTGAAACGTCGATATATGCAATAAAAACAGAACTTCTCCCCTTTTCAATATCTTTCTCAGTATTTTATCGAGAAACAAATAGATGATTGAAAATGAAGTATTTAAGGTTATTTTCTGATCAATTATGTGTTTGCATAATTTTTATCGTATATTTAATGAATTAATAACAATAAACTGAAAATTCACAAAAACGTGGAAAAACGGCAAAATATTGCCTAATTCTATAATATTTTGTTTAAATCACATAAAGGAAAAGGGGATGATAAAGGTCAAAATATTGCTAAACTCGATAATTTTTAGTAGAAAAGAAAATGCAAGAAAACTTGCTTAAAAATGCAAAATTTGAAAATTCTGAGATTTGAAGGCCAAATCACATATCGTGAGAAAACATGAAGTAGTATCGAAATATTGGTAAAAACGAGTATATATACGTAAAAATCACACTACATGAATAACGTGAAAAAAGTCACTATATTACCATATTTGAGGATTTTAACTTCAAATCATAGAGCGAGGTTTCGTATTATTTAGATCCAAGAAAAGACATATGACAATGTTGTTTCAAATACAAATGATAAAAATCAATGTGTTTTCATTAGAATTAACTAAAATGTTCCTGATTTTCCGTTTATATTAGCGATGGAAGATGTACACGTAAAACCGCTCTAATCCGGCTGAAACGTCGATATATGCAATAAAAACAGAACTTCTCCCCTTTCCAATATCTTACTCAGTATTTTAACGAGAAACAAATAGTTGATTGACAATTAAGTGTTTAGGGTTAATTTCTAATCAATTATGTGTTTGCATAATTTTTATCGTATTTTTAATGAATTAAGAGCAATAAACTGAAAGTTCACAAAAACGTGGAAAAACAGCAAAATATTGCCTAATTCGATGATATTTTGTTTATATCACATAAAGGAAAAGGGGATGATAAACTTCAAAATATTGCTGAATTCGATGATTTTTAGTACGAAGCAAAATGCAAGAAAACTTGCTTAAAATGCAATTTTATGCGCAAATCTGAGATTTGAAGGCCAAAGCACATATCGTGATACTACATGAAATAGTATCGAAATATTGGTAAAAATGAATATATATACGTAATATCAAACTACATGAAAAACGTTAAAAAAGTCATTATTTTACAAAATTTCAGGATTTTAACTTCGAATCATAGAGCGACGTTTCGTATTTTTTAGACCCTAGAAAAGACGTATAAAGATGTTGCTTCCAATACAAATGATAAAAATCAATGTGTTTTCATTAGAATTAACTAAAATGTTCCTGATTTTCCGTTTATATTACCGATGGAAGATGTACACGTAAAACGGCTCTAATCCGGCTGAAACGTCGATATATGCAATAAAAACAGAACTTCTCCCCTTTTCAATATCTTACTCAGTATTTTAACGAGAAACAAATAGATGATTGAAAATGAAGTATTTAAGGTTTTTTCTGGTCAATTATGTGTTTGCATAATTTTTATCGTATATTTAATGAATTAATAACAATAAACTGAAAATTCACAAAAACGTGGAAAAACGGCAAAATATTGCCTAATTCGATGATATTTTGTTTAAATCACATAAAGGAAAAAGGGATGATAAAGGTCAAAATATTGCTAAATTCGAGGATTTTTAGTACAAAAGAAAATGCAAGAAAACTTGCTTAAAATGCAAAATTTGAAAATTCTGAGATTTGAAGGCCAAATCACATATCGTGGGAAAACATGAAGTTGTATAGAAATATTGGTAAAAACGAATTTAAAAAAAAAAACGAATACGAATAAAAAACGAATACGTAAAATCAAACTACATGAATAACGTGAAAAAAGTCACTATATTACCATATTTGAGGATTTTAACTTCAAATCATTGAGCGAGGTTTCGTATTATTTAGATCCAAGAAAAGACATATGACAATGTTGTTTCAAATACAAATGATAAAAATCAATGTGTTTTCATTAGAATTAACTAACATGTTCCTGATTTTCCGTTTATATTACCGATGGAAGATGTACACGTAAAACGGCTCTAATCCGGCTGAAACGTCGATATATGCAATAAAAACAGAACTTCTCCCCTTTTCAATATCTTACTCAGTATTTTAACGAGAAACAAATAGATGATTGAAAATGAAGTATTTAAGGTTATTTTCTCATCTCATATTATTTAGATCCAAGAAAAGACATATGACAATGTTGTTTCAAATACAAATGATAAAAATCAATGTGTTTTCATTAGAATTAACTAAAATGTTCCTGATTTTCCGTTTATATTACCGATGGAAGATGTACACGTAAAACGCATATGCAATTATGTGTTTGCATAATTTTTATCGTATATTTAATGAATTAATAACAATAAACTGAAAATTCACAAAAACGTGGAAAAACGGCAAAATATTGCCTAATTCGATGATATTTTGTTTAAATCACATAATGGAAAAAGGGATGATAAAGGTCAAAATATTGCTAAATTCGATGGATTTTAGTACAAAAGAAAATGCAAGAAAACTTGCTTAAAAATGCAAAATTTGAAAATTCTGAGATTTGAAAGCCAAATCACATATCGTGAGAAAACATGAAGTAGTATAGAAATATTGGTAAAAACGAATATATATACATAAAATCAAACTACATGAATAACGTGAAAAAAGTCACTATATTACCATATTTGAGGATTTTAACTTCAAATCATAGAGCGAGGTTTCGTATTATTTAGATCCAAGAAAAGAAATATGACAATGTTGTTTCAAATACAAATGATAAAAATCAATGTGTTTTCATTAGAATTAACTAAAATGTTCCTGATTTTCCGTTTATATTACCGATGGAAGATGTACACGTAAAACGGCTCTAATCCGGCTGAAACGTCGATATATGCAATAAAAACAGAACTTCTCCCCTTTTCAATATCTTACTCAGTATTTTAACGAGAAACAAATAGATGATTGAAAATGAAGTATTTAAGGTTATTTTCTAATCAATTATGTGTTTGCATAATTTTTATCGTATATTTAATGAATTAAGAGCAATAAACTGAAAGTTCACAAAAACGCGGAAAAACAGCAAAATATTGCCTTATTCGATGATATTTTGTTTATATCACATAAAGGAAAAGGGGATGATATACGTCAAAATATTGTTAAATTCGATGATTTTTAGTACATTTTTTAGTAAATTCGCCGCTTTTAGTAATTGTCATGTTTTCGGTATAAAAAGTCGTAATATCAAACTGCGAAAACGTTCAGAGAGCCAGAATTTAGCTCCAAAATAATTCTTAAGGGTCGAATTTGGGATGTATGGGATATTTCGAAAACTGCAGGGAAGGTTTTGGCATAATGTGATCCATCGCCGCTCTCAGTAATTGGCATATTTTCGGTATAAAAAGTCGTAATTTCAAACTGCGAATACGTGCAGAGAACCAGAATTTGGCTCCAAATTATGGCTAAAGCGTTGAATTTGGGATGTTTGGGATATTTTGAAAACTGCAGGGAGGGTTTGGGCAAAATGTGATCCATCGCCGCTTTCAGTAATTGGCAAATTTTCGGTATAAAAAGTCGTAATTTCAAACAGTGAATAAGCGCAGAAAGTCAGAATTTGGCTCCAAAGTTTGGCTCAAAGGTCGAATTTGGCATGTTTGGGATATTTTGCAAACTGCAGGGGGGTTTGGGCAAAATGTGACCCATCGCTTCTTTCAGTAATTGGCATATTTTCAAACGACAAATTTGGGATGTTTAGGATAAAAAGTCGTAATTTCAAACTGCGAATACATGCAGAAAAGCCAAACGTTGGCTCCAAAATATGGCTCAAGGGTCGAATTGGGGATGTTTGGGATATTTTGAAAACTGCAGGGATGGCCTGGGCAAAATGTGATCCATCGCCGCACTCAGTAATTGGCATATTTTCGGTATAAAATGAAATAATTTCAAACTGCGAACCTGTGCAGAGACCCCGAATTTGGCTCCAAAATATGGCTCACGCGTCGAATTGGGGATGTTTTGGCTATTTTGAAAACTGTAGGGAGAGGTTAGGCAAAATGTGATCCATCGCCGCTTTCAGTAATTGTCATGCTTTCGGTATAAAAAGTCGTAATTTCAAACTGCGAAAACTTTCAATGAGCCAGAATTTAACTCCAAAATAATTCTCAAGGGTCGAATTTGGGATGTTTGGGATATTTCGAATACTGCAGGGAAAGTTTGGGCAAAATGTGATCCATCGCCGCTCACAGTAATTGGCATATTTTCGGTATAAAAAGTCGTAATTTCAAACTGCGAATACGTGCAGAGAGCCAGAATTTGGCTCCAAACTATGGCTAAAGCGTTGAATTTGGGATGTTTGGGATATTTTGAAAACTGCAGGGAGGGTTCGGGCAAAATGTGATCCATCGCCGCTTTCAGTAATTGGCATATTTTCGGTATAAAAAATCGTAATTTCAAACAGCGAATAAGCGCAGAAAGGCAGAATTTGGCTCTAAAATATGGCTCAAAGGTCGAATTTGGCATGTTTGGGATATTTTGCAAACTGCAGGGGGGTTTGGGCAAAATGTGACACATCGCTTCTTTCAGTAATTGGCATATTTTCAAGCGACAAATATGGGATATTTAGGATAAAAAGTCGTAATTTCAAACTGCGAATACTTGCAGAGAGCCGGAATTTGGCTCCAAAATAATTCTCAATGGTCGAATTTGGGATGATTGGGATATTTTGAAAACTACAGGGAAGGGGTATGGGCAAAATGTGACCTATCGCCGCTCTCAGTAATTCACATAGTATCGGGTATCTTCTTGAGGTTATCTTGAGATGATTTCGGGGCTTTTTAGTGTCCCCGCGGCCCGGTCCTCGACCAGGCCTCCACCCCCAGGAAGCAGCCCGTGACAGCTGACTAACTCCCAAGTACCTATTTTACTGCTAGGTAACAGGGGTAAAATAGGTACGTGGGAGTTAGTCAGCTGTGAAAAATTCACAATTTAATTTTTGTGAATAAAAAGTTTTGTGAAAAGTCATTATTATACCAAATTTGAGGATTTTACCTTCGAATCATAGAGCGACGTTTCGTATTTTTTAGACCCTAGAAAAGACGAATAAAGATGTTGCTTCCAATACAAAGCCTCTGCATCCCTCTCTTCAGCCCCAGCATCCCTCAGTTGAGCCTCTGCATCCCTCTCTTGAACCTCTGCATCCCTCTCTTAAACCTCTGCATCACTCTCTTAAGCCTCTGCATCACTCTCGTAAGCCTCTGAATCACTCTTTTGAGCCTCTGCATCCCTCTTTTGAGCCTCTGCATCACTCTCTTCAGCCTCTGCATCCCTCTCTTGAGCATCTGCATCACTCTCTTGAGCCTCTGCATCACTCTCATGAGCCTCTACATACCTCTCTTGAGCCTGCATCCCTCTCTTAAGCCTCTGCATCACTCTCTTGAGCCTCTGCATCCCTCTCTTGAGTCTCTGCATTACTCTCTTGAGCCTCTTCATCCCTCTCTTGAGCCTCTGCAACACTCTCTTCAGCCTCTGCGTCACTCTTCTAAGCCTCTGAATCCCTCTCTTGAGGCCTCTGCCTAACTATCTCGAGCCTCTGCATCACTCTCCTGATTCTCTGAATCACTCTCGTAAGCCTCTGAATCACTCTCATGAGCCTCTGCATCACTCTCTAGAGCCTCTGCATCACTCTCTTCAGACTCTGCATCACTCTCTTAAGCCTCTGCTTCCCTCTCTTGATTCTCTGCATCACTCTCTTGAGCCTTTGCATCACTCTCTTAATCCTCTGCATCACTCTCGTAAGCAACTGAATCACTCTCTTGAGCCTCTGTATCACTCTTTGAGCCGCTGCATCCCTCTCTTGAGCCTCTGCATCACTATCTTGAGCCTCT
The DNA here is from genome assembly GCF_040958095.1 of Procambarus clarkii. Taxonomy (NCBI): domain Eukaryota; kingdom Metazoa; phylum Arthropoda; class Malacostraca; order Decapoda; family Cambaridae; genus Procambarus; species Procambarus clarkii. Next base: position 35,339,131 of record NC_091151.1, read on the forward strand.
GCATCACCTTTTAAAGCCTCTGGATCCCTCTCTTGAGTCTCTGCATCACTCACAAGAGCCTCTGCATCCCTCTCTTGTGTCTCTTCATCCCTCACTTGAGCCTCTGCATCCCTCTCTTACGCCTCTTCATCACTCTCGTAAGCCTCTGAATCATTCTTTTGAGCCTCTGCATCCCTCTCTTGAGCCTCTGCATCACTCACAAGAGCCTCTGCATCCCTCTCTTGTGTCTCTTCATCCCTCACTTGAGCCTCTGCATCCCTCTCTTGAGCCTCTGCATCACTCTCCTGAACTCCTGCATCCATCACATGAGCCTCTGCATCCCTCACTTGAGCCTTTGCATCACTCTCTTAAGCCTCTGCATCCCTCTCTTGAGCCTCTGCGTCACTCTCAAGAGCCTCTGCATCCCTATCTTGTGCCTCTGCTTCCCTCACTTGAGCCTCTGCATCCCTCTCTTGAGCCTCTGCATCCCTCTTAAGCCTCTGCATCACTCTCTTAAGCCTCTGCATCACTCACGTAAACCTCTCCGACTCTCTCTTGAGCCTCTGCATCCCTTTCTTAAGCCTCTGCATCACTCTGTTCAGCCTCTGCATCACTCTCTTGAGCCTCTCCGTCTCTCTCTTGAACCTCTGCATCCCTCTCTTTACCCTCTGCATCATTCTCTTCAGCCTCTGCATCTCTCTCTTAAGCCTCTGCATCATTCTCTTCAGCCTCTGCATTCCTCTCTTAAGCCTCTGCATCACTCTCTTGATCCTCTGCATCCGTCTCCTAAGCCTCTGCATCACTCTCTTGAGCCCCTGCATCATTCTCTTGAGCCTCTGCCTTTCTCTCTTAAGCCTCTACATCATTCTCTTGTGCCTCTGCATCACTCTCTTGAACCTCTGCATCACTCTCTTAAGCCTCTGCATCTCTCTCTTCAGCCTCTGCATCCCTCTCTTGAGCCTCTGCATCCCTCTCTTAAGCCTCTGCATCACTCTCTTAAACCTCTGCATCCCTCTCTTGAGCCTCTACATCCCTCTCTTGAGACTCTACATCTCTCTCTTAAGCCTATGCATCACTCTGTTGAGCCTTTGCATCACTCTCTTGAGCCTCTGCATCCCTCTCTTAAGCCTCTGCAACACTCTCTTTAGCCTCTGCACCACACCCTTGAGCCTTTGCATCACTCTCTTGAGCCTCTGCTTCCCTCTCTTAAGCCTCTGCAACACTCTCTTCAGCCTCTACATCACTCTCTTAAGCCTCTGCATCCTTTTTTTTGGGCCTCTGCATCACTTTCTTAATCCTCTGCATCCCTTTCTTGAGCCTTTGCATTACTCTCTTGAACTCCTGCATCCCTCTCATGAGCCTCTGCATCCCTCTCCTGAGCCTTTGCATTACTCTCCTAAGCCTCTGCATCCCTCTTTTGTGCCTCTGCATCCCTCACTTGAGCCTCTGCATCCCTCTCTTGAGCCCCTGCATCCCTTTCTTGAGCCTCTGCACCCCTCGCTTGAGCCTCTGCATCCCTCTCTTAAGCCTCTGCATCACTCTCGTAAGCCTCTGCTTCACTCTCGTAAGCCTCTGAATCACTCTCTTGAGCCTCTGCATCCCTCTCTTGAACTCCTGCATCCCTCTCATGAGCCTCTGCATCCCTCTCTTGAGCCTTTGCATCACTCTCGTAAGCCTCTGCATCCCTCTCTTGAGCCTTTGCATCACTCTCAAAAGCCTCTGCATTTCTCTCTTGTGCCTCTGCATCCCTCACTTGAGCCTCTGCTTCCCTCTCTTAAGCCTCTGCTTCACTCTCGTAAGCCTCTGAATCACTCTCTTGAGCCTCTGCATCCCTCTCTTGAACTCCTGCATCCCTCTCATGAGCCTCTGCATCCCTCTCTTGAGCCTTTGCATCACTCTCTTAAGCCTCTGCATCCCTCTCTTGAGCCTTTGCATCACTCTCATGAGCCTCTGCATTTCTCTCTTGTGCCTCTGCATCCCTCACTTGAGCCTCTGCTTCCCTCTCTTAAGCCTCTGCTTCACTCTCGTAAGCCTCTGAATCACTCTCTTGAGCCTCTGCATCCCTCTCTTGAACTCCTGCATCCCTCTCATGAGCCTCTGCATCCCTCTCTTGAGCCTTTGCATCACTCTCTTAAGCCTCTGCATCCCTCTCTTGAGCCTCTGCATCACTCTCAAGAGCCACTGCATTCCTCTCTTGTGCCTCTGCATCCCTCACTTGAGCCTCTGCTTCCCTCTCTTGAGCCTCTGCATCCCTCTCTCAAGCCTCTGCATCACTCTCTGGAGCCTCTGCATTACTCCCTTGAGCCTCTGCATCCCTCTCCTAATCCACTGCCTCACTCTCTTAAGCCTCTGAATCACTCTCTTGAGCCTCTGCATCCCTCTCTTGAACTCCTGCATCCCTCTCATGAGCCTCTGCATCCCTCTCTTGAGCCTTTGCATCACTCTCTTAAGCCTCTGCATCCCTCTCTTGAGCCTCTGCATCACTCTCAAGAGCCTCTGCATTCCTCTCTTGTGCCTCTGCATCCCTCATTTGAGCCTCTGCTTCCCTCTCTTGAGCCTCTGCATCCCTCTCTCAAGCCTCTGCCTCACTCTCTTGAGCCTCTGCATTACTCCCTTGAGCCTCTGCATCCCTCTCCTAATCCTCTGCATCACTCTCGTAAGCCTCTGAATCACTCACTTTAACCTCTGCATCACTCTCTTAAGCCTCTGCTTCCCTCTCTTGATCCTCTGCATCACTCTTTTGAGCTTCTGCATCACTTTCTTAAGCCGTCTTCATCCCTCTCTTCGTCTTCTGCATCACTCTCTTGAGCCTCTGTATCATTCTCTTGAGCCTCTGCATCCCTCTCTTAAGCCGCTACATCATTCTCTTGAGCCTCTGCATCACTCTCTTGAGCCTCTGCATCACTCTCTTAAGCCTCTGCATCACTCTCTTGAGCCTCTGTATCCATTTCTTAAGGCTCTGCATAACTATTTTAAACCTCTGCATTACTCTCTTTAGCCTCTGCATCACTCTCTTCAGCCTCCGCAACCCTCTCTTCAGCCTCTGCATCATTCTCCAAAGCCTCTGCATCACTCTCCTGAGCCTCTGCATCACTCTCTTAAGCCTCTGCATCACTCTCTTGAGCCTCTGTATCCATTTCTTAAGCCTCTGCATCACTCTCCTAAACCTCTGCATCACTCTCTTTAGCCTCTGCATCACTCTCTTCAGAAACCGCAACCCTCTCTTGAGCCTCTGCATCATCCTCCTAAGGCTCATCATCACTCACTTTAGCCTCTGCATCATACTCTTCAGCCTCTGCATCCCTCTCTTGAGCCTCTGCATCATTCTCCTAAGCCTCTTCATCACTCTCTTGAGCCTCTGCATCACATTTTGGAGCCTCTGCATCCCTCTCTTAAGCGTCTGCATCACTCTCTTAAGCCTCTGCATCACTTTCTTTAGCCTCTGCATCACTCTCTTGAGCCTCTGCATCACTCTCTTGGGCCTCTGCATCACTCTCTTGAGCCTCTGCATCCCTCTCTTGAGCCTCTGCATCATTTTCCTAAGCCTCTCAATCCCTCACTTGAGCCTCTGCATCCCTCTCATGAGCCTCTGCATCCCTCTCTTGAGCCTTTGCATCACTCTCTTAAGCCTCTGCATCCCTGTCGTGAGCCTCTGCATCATTCTTTTGAGTCTCTGCATCCCTCTCTTAAGCCTCTGCATCCCCTGTCTTGAGCCTCTGCATCACTCTCTGAGTCTCTACATCCCTCTCTTAAGCCTCTGCATCATTCTCTTCAGCCTGAGCCAAATTCTGGCTCTCTGCACGTATTCGCTGTTTGAAATTACGACATTTTAGAATGAAAATATGACAATTATTGAAAGCGGCAATAGATCACATTTTGCCAAAACCCTCCATGCAGTTTTCAATATATTCCAAATATCCCAAATTCGACGCTTGAGCCATATTTTGGAGCCAAATTCGGGCTCTCTGCACGTAATAGCAGTTTGAAATTATTTCATTTTCTACCGAAAATATGCCAATTACTGAGTGCGGCGATGGATCCCATTTTGCATGAAGCAGCCCCTGAAGTTTTCAAAATATCCCAAACATCCCAAATTCTACGCTTGAGCCATATTTTGGAGCCAAATTCTCGCTCTCTGCACGTATTCGCAGTTTGAAATTACGTCATTTTATACCGAAAATATGCCAATTACTGATTGCGACGATTGGACACATTTTCTCAAACCCCCCTGCTGTTTTCAATATATCCCAAACATCCCAAATTCGACCAATGAGAATTATTTTGGAGCTAAATGCTGGCTGTCTGAACGTATTCGCAGTAAAATGTGATCCATCGCTGCTCTCAGTAGGTGGCATATTTTCGGTAAAAAAATTCGTAATTTCAAACTGCAAATACGTGCAGAGAGCCAGAATTTGGCTCCAAAATACGGCTCAAGGGTCGAATTTGGAATGTTTGGGATAATTTGATAACTGCAGAGAGGGTTTCGTCAAAATGTGATCTATCGCTGCTTTCAGTAATTGGCATATTTTCGGTATAAAAAGTCGAAATTTCAAACAACGAATACATGCAGAAAGCCAAAATTTGGCTCCAAAATATGGCTCAAGGGTCAAACTTGGAATGTTTGGGATATTTTCAAAACTGCAGGGATGGCTTGAGCATAATGTGATCCATCGCTGCACTCTGTAATTGGCATATTTTCGGTATAAAATGTCATAATTTCAAACTACTAATACGTGCAGAGAGCCCGAATTTTGCTCCAAATTATGGCTCAAGCGTCGAATTTGGGATGTTTGGGATATATTTAAAACTGCAAAGAGGGTTTGGGCAAAATGTGATCCATTGCCGCTTTCAGTAATTGTCATGTTTTCGTTATAAAATGTCGCAATTTCAAACAGCGAATACGTGCAGAGAGGCAGAATTTTGCTCCAAAATATAGCTCATGGGTCGAATTTGGGATGTTTGGGATATTTTGCAAACTGCCGGGAGGTTTGGGCAAAATGTGACCCATCGCTGCTTTCAGTAATTGGCTTATTTTCAAGCGTCAAATTTTGGATGTTTGGGATAAAAAGTCATAATTTCGAAGTGCGAATACATGCAGAGAGCCAGAATTTAGCTCCAAAATAATTTTCAAGGGTCGAATTTGGGATGATTGGGATATTTTGAAAACTACATTGATGGTTTGGGCAAAATGTGATCCATCGCCGCTCTCAGTAATTGCCATATTTTCCCTATAAAAACTCGTAATTTCAAACTGCGAATACGTGCAGAGAGCCAGAATTTGGCTCCAAAATATAGGTCATGGGTCGAATTTGGGATGTTTGGAATATTATGAAAATTGCAGGGGAGTTTGGGCAAAGTGTGACCCATCGTCGCAATCAGTAATTGGCATATTTTCGGTAGAAAATGAAATAATTTCAAACTGCGAATACGTGCAGAGAGCCCGAATTTGGCTCCAAAATATGGCTCAAGCGTCGAATTTGGAATGTTTGGGATATTTTGAAAACTGCAGGGAGGGTTTGGGCAAAATGTGATCCATCGCCGTTTTCAGTAATTGTCATGTTTTCGGTATAAAAAGTCGTAATTTCAAACTGCGAATACTCGCAGAAAGCCTGATTTTGGCTCCAAAATATGGCTCAAAGGTCGAATTTGGGATGTTTGGGATATTTTGCAAACTGCCAGGGAGTTTGAGCAAAATGAGACCCATCGCTGTTTTCAGTAGTTGGCATATTTTCAAGCGTCAAATTTGGGAAGTTTGGGATAAAGAGTCGCAATTTCAAACTGCGAATACGTGCAGAGAGCTAGAATTTAGCTCCAAAATAATTCTCAAGGTTCAAATTTAGGATGTTTGGAATATTTTGAAAATTGCAGGGAAGGTTGGGGGCAAAATTTGATCCATAGCCGCTCTCGGTAATTGGCAAATTTTCGGTATAAAAAGTCGTAAACTGAAACTGCGAATACGTGCAGAGAGCCAGAATTTGACTCCAAAACATGACTCAAGGGTCGAATTTGGGATGTTTGGGATAATTTGATAACTGCAGAGAGGGTTTCGTCAAAATGTGATCCATCGCTGCTTTCAGTAATTGGCATATTTTCGGTATAAAAAGTCGTAATTTCAAACAACGAATACATGCAGAAAGCCAAAATTTGGCTCCAAAATATGGCTCAAGGGTCAAACTTGGGATGTTTGGGATATTTTGAAAACAGCAGGGATGGCTTGGGCAAAATGTGATCCATCGCTGCACTCAGTAATTGGCATATTTTCGGAATAAAATGTCATAATTTCAAACTGCTAATACGTGCAGAGAGCCCGAATTTTCCTCCAAATTATGACTCAAGCGTCGAATTTGGGATGTTTGGGATATATTTAAAACTGCAGGGAGGGTTTGGGCAAAATGTGATCCATTGCCGCTTTCAGTAATTGTCATGTTTTCGTTATAAAATGTCATAATTTCAAACAGCGTATACGTGCAGAGTGCCAGAATTTGGCTCCAAAATATAGCTCATGGGTAGAATTTGGGATGTTTGGGATATTTTGCAAACTGCCGGGGGGTTTGGGCAAAATGTGACCCATCGCTGCTTTCAGTAATTAGCTAATTTTCAAGCGTCATATTTGGGATGTTTGGGATAAAAATTCATAATTTCAAACTGCAAATACATGCAGAGAGCCAGAATTTAGCTCCAAAATAATTCTCAAGGGTCGAATTTGGGATGTTTGGGATATTTTGAAAACTACAGGGAAGGTTTGGGCAAAATGTGATCCATCGCCGCTCTCAGTAATTTGCATATTTTCGGTATAAAACTTGTAATTTCAAACTACGAATACGTGCAGAGAGCTACAATTTGGCTCCAAAATATGGCTCAAGCGTTGAATTTGGGATGTTTGGGATATAAACGGAAAATCAGGAACATTTTAGTTAATTCTAATGAAAACACATTGATTTTTATCATTTGTATTTGAAACAACATTGTCATATGTCTTTTCTTGGATCTAAATAATACGAAACCTCGCTCTATGATTTGAAGTTAAAATCCTCAAATATGGTAATATAGTGACTTTTTTCAAGTTATTCATGTAGTTTGATTTTACGTATATATATTCGTTTTTACCAATATTTCTATACTACTTCATGTTTTCTCACGATTTGTGATTTGGCCTTCAAATCTCAGAATTTTCAAATTTTGCATTTTTAAGCAAGTTTTCTTGCATTTTCTTTTGTACTAAAAATCATCAAATTTAGCAATATTTTGACCTTTATCATCCATTTTTCCTTTATGTGATTTAAACAAAATATCATCGAATTAGGCAATATTTTGCCGTTTTTCCACGTTTTTGTGAATTTTCAGTTTATTGTTATTAATTCATTATATATACGATAAAAATTAAGCAAACACATAATTGATGAGAAAATAACCTTAAATACTTCATTTTCAATCATCTATTTGTTTCTCGTTAAAATACTGAGTAAGATATTGAAAAGGGGAGAAGTTCTGTTTTTATTGCATATATCGACGTTTCAGCCGGATTAGAGCCGTTTTACGTGTACATCTTCCATCGGTAATATAAACGGAAAATCAGGAACATTTTAGTTAATTCTAATGAAAACACATTGATTTTTATCATTTGTATTTGAAACAACATTGTCATATGTCTTTTCTTGGATCTAAATAATACGAAACCCTCTTATGTGCGAATATGTAAATAATACGTAAATAAATAATAATACGTAATAAATAATACGTAATAATACTTATATGTAAATAATACGAAACCCATCCCTCTTATGTGCCTCTGCATCCCTCACATGAGCCTCTGCATCCCTCTCCGGAGCCTCTGCATCCCTCTCTTGGGCCTCTACATCCGTATCTTGAGCCTCTGCATCCCTCTCTTAAGCCTCTGCATCACTCTCTTAAGCCTCTCCATCACTCTCTTAACCCTCTGAATCACTCTCTTGAGCATCTGCATCACTCTCTTGAGCCCCTGCATCCATCTCTCAAGCATCTGCATCACTCTCCTGAGCCTCTGCGTCACCCTTTTAAGCCTCTGCATTACTCTCTTGAGCCTCTGCACTCCTCTCCTAAGCCTCTGCCTCACTCTCTTAAGCCTCTGCATCACTCTATTGAGCCTCTGCATCCCTCTCTTGAGCCTCTGCATCACTGTCTTCAGCCTCCTCATCCCTCTCTTGAGCCTCTGCAACACGCTCTTCAGCCTCTGCATCACTCTCTTAAGCCTCCGAATCCCTCCCTTGAGTCCTCTGCACAACTCTCTCGAGCCTCTGCAAAACTCTCTTGATCCTCTGCATCACTCTCTTGAGCCTCTGCATCACTCTCTTGATCGTCTGCATCACTCTCTTGAACCTCTGCATCTCTCTCTTGAGCCTCTCTATCACTCTCTTGAGCCTCTGCATCCCTCTATTGAACTCCTGCATCCCTCTCATGAGACTCTACATCCCTCTCTTGAGCCTTTGCATGACTCTCTTAAGCCGCTGCATCCCTCTCTTGAGCCTCTGCATTACTCTCAAGAGCCTCTGCATCCCTCTCTTCTGCCTCTGCATCCCTCACTTGAGCCTCTGCATCCCTCTCTAGAGCCCCTGCATCCCTCAGTTGAGCCTCTGCATCCCTCTCTTGAGCCTCTGCATCCCTCTCTTAAACCTCTGAATCACTCTCTTAACCCTCTGCATCACTCTCGTAAGCCTCTGAATCACTCTCTTGAGCCTATGCATCCTTTTCTTGAGCCTCTGCATCACATTCTTGAGCCTCTGCATCCCTCTCTTAAGCCTCTGCATCACTCTCTTGAGCCTCTGCATCACTCTCTTGAGCCTCTGCATCACTCTCTTGAGCCTCTGCAACCCTCTCTTAAGCCTCTGCATCCCTCTCTTAAGCCTCTGCAAGACTCTCTTCAGCCTCTGTTAGACTCTCTTCAGCCTCTGCATCGCTCTCTTAAGCCTCTTCATCCCTCTCTTGATCATCTGCATCACTCTCGTAAGCCTCTGCATCACCCTCTTGAGCCTCTGCATAACTCTCTTGAGCCTCTGCATCACTCTCTTGAGCCTCTGCATCCCTCTCTTGAGCCTCTGCAACACTCTCTTCAGCCTCTGCATCACTCTCTTAAGCCTCTAAATCCCTCTCATGAGGCCTCTGAATCACTGTCTCGAGCCTCTGCATCATGCTCTTGATCCTGTGCATCTCTCTCTTGAGCCTCTGCTTCGCTCTCTTGAGCCTCTGTGTCACTCTCTAGAGCCTTTGCATCACTCCCGTCAGCCTCTGCATCACTCTCTTAAGCCTCTGCTTCCCTCTCTCGATCCTCTGCTTCACTCTCTTGAGCTTCTGCACCACTCTCTTGATCCTCTGCATCACTCTCTTGAGCCTCTGCATCCCTCTCTTGAGCCTCTGCATAACTCTCTTCAGCCTCTGCATCCCTCTCTTGAGCAGCTGCATCACTCTCTTGAGCCTCTGCATCACTCTCATGAGCCTCTACATCCCTCTCTTGAGCCCCTGCATCCCTCTCTTAAGCCTCTGCATCACTCTCTTGAGCCTCTGCATCCCTCTCTTAAGCCTCTGCAACACTCTCTTCAGCCTCTGCATCACTCTCTTAAGCCTCTGCATCCATCTCTTGATCATCTGCATCACTCTCGTAAGCCTCTGCATCACTCTCATAAGCCTCTGCATAACTCTCTTGAGCCTCTGCATCACTCTCTTGAGCCTCTGCATCACTCTCTTGAGCCCCTGCATCCCTCTCTTAAGCCTCTGCATCACTCTCTTGAGCCTCTGCATCACTCTCTTAAGCCTCTGCATCACTCTCTTGAGCCTCTGCATCCCTCTCTTAAGCCTCTGCAACACTCTCTTCAGCCTCTGCATCACTCTCTTAAGCCTCTGCATCCATCTCTTGATCATCTGCATCCCTCTCTTAAACCTCTGCATCACTCTCTTAAGCCTCTGCATCACTCTCGTAAGCCTCTGAATCACTCTTTAGAGCATCTGCATCCCTCTCTTGAGCCTCTGCATCACTCTCTTGAGCCTCTGCATCACTCTCTTGAGCCTCTGCATCCCTCTTTTAAGCTTCTGCAACACTCTCTTCAGCCTCTGCATCACTCTCTTAAGCCTCTGCATCCATCTCTTGAGCATCTGCATCACTTTCTTGGAGCTCTGCATCACTCTCATGAGCCTCTACATCCCTCTCTTGAGCCCCTGCATCCCTCTCTTAAGCCTCTGCATCACTCTCTTGAGCCTCTGCATCCCTCTCTTGAGTCTCTGCATTACTCTCTTGAGCCTCTTCATCCCTCTCTTGAGCCTCTGCAACACTCTCTTCAGCCTCTGCGTCACTCTTCTAAGCCTCTGAATCCCTCTCTTGAGGCCTCTGCCTAACTATCTCGAGCCTCTGCATCACTCTCCTGATTCTCTGAATCACTCTCGTAAGCCTCTGAATCACTCTCATGAGCCTCTGCATCACTCTCTAGAGCCTCTGCATCACTCTCTTCAGACTCTGCATCACTCTCTTAAGCCTCTGCTTCCCTCTCTTGATTCTCTGCATCACTCTCTTGAGCCTCTGCATCACTCTCTTAATCCTCTGCATCACTCTCGTAAGCGTCTGAATCACTCTCTTGAGCCTCTGCATCACTCTTTGAGCCGCTGCATCCCTCTCTTGAGCCTCTGCATCACTATCTTGAGCCTCTGCATCACCTTTTAAAGCCTCTGGATCCCTCTCTTACGCCTCTTCATCACTCTCGTAAGCCTCTGAATCATTCTTTTGAGCCTCTGCATCCCTCTCTTGAGCCTCTGCATCACTCACAAGAGCCTCTGCATCCCTCTCTTGTGTCTCTTCATCCCTCACTTGAGCCTCTGCATCCCTCTCTTGAGCCTCTGCATCACTCTCCTGAACTCCTGCATCCATCACATGAGCCTCTGCATCCCTAACTTGAGCCTTTGCATCACTCTCTTAAGCCTCTGCATCCCTCTCTTGAGCCTCTGCGTCACTCTCAAGAGCCTCTGCATCCCTATCTTGTGCCTCTGCTTCCCTCACTTGAGCCTCTGCATCCCTCTCTTGAGCCTCTGCATCCCTCTCTTAAGCCTCTGCATCACTCTCTTAAGCCTCTGCATCACTCTCGTAAACCTCTCCGACTCTCTCTTGAGCCTCTGCATCCCTCTCTTAAGCCTCTGCATCACTCTGTTGAGCCTCTGCATCACTCACTTGAGCCTCTCCGTCGCTCTCTTGAACCTCTGCATCCCTCTCTTTAGCCTCTGCATCATTCTCTTCAGCCTCTGCATCCCTCTCTTAAGCCTCTGCATCATTCTCTTCAGCCTCTGCATTCCTCTCTTAAGCCTCTGCATCACTCTCTTGATCCTCTGCATCCCTCTCCTAAGCCTCTGCATCACTCTCTTGAGCCCCTGCATCATTCTCTTGAGCCTCTGCCTTTCTCTCTTAAGCCTCTACATCATTCTCTTGTGCCTCTGCATCACTCTCTTGAACCTCTCCATCACTCTCTTAAGCCTCTGCATCTCTCTCTTCAGCCTCTGCATCCCTCTCTTGAGCCTCTACATCCCTCTCTTAAGCCTCTGCATCACTCTCTTAAACCTCTGCATCCCTCTCTTGAGCCTCTACATCCCTCTCTTGAGACTCTACATCTCTCTCTTAAGCCTATGCATCACTCTGTTGAGCCTTTGCATCACTCTCTTGAGCCTCTGCATCCCTCTCTTAAGCCTCTGCAACACTCTCTTTAGCCTCTGCACCACACCCTTGAGCCTTTGCATCACTCTCTTGAGCCTCTGCTTCCCTCTCTTAAGCCTCTGCAACACTCTCTTCAGCCACTACATCACTCTCTTAAGCCTCTGCATCCTTTTTTTTGGGCCTCTGCATCACTTTCTTAATCCTCTGCATCCCTTTCTTGAGCCTTTGCATTACTCTCTTGAACTCCTGCATCCCTCTCATGAGCCTCTGCATCCCTCTCCTGAGCCTTTGCATTACTCTCCTAAGCCTCTGCATCCCTCTTTTGTGCCTCTGCATCTTCACTTGAGCCTCTGCATCCCTCTCTTGAGCCCCTGCATCCCTTTCTTGAGCCTCTGCACCCCTCGCTTGAGCCTCTGCATCCCTCTCTTAAGCCTCTGCATCACTCTCGTAAGCCTCTGCATCACTCTCGTAAGCCTCTGCTTCACTCTCGTAAGCCTCTGAATCACTCTCTTGAGCCTCTGCATCCCTCTCTTGAACTCCTGCATCCCTCTCTTGAGCCTTTGCATCACTCTCTTAAGCCTCTGCATCCCTCTCTTGAGCCTTTGCATCACTCTCAAAAGCCTCTGCATTTCTCTCTTGTGCCTCTGCATCCCTCACTTGAGCCTCTGCTTCCCTCTCTTAAGCCTCTGCTTCACTCTCGTAAACCTCTGAATCACTCTCTTGAGCCTCTGCATCCCTCTCTTGAACTCCTGCATCCCTCTCATGAGCCTCTGCATCCCTCTCTTGAGCCTTTGCATTACTCTCTTGAACTCCTGCATCCCTCTGATGAGCCTCTGCATCCCTCTCCTGAGCCTTTGCATTACTCTCCTAAGCCTCTGCATCCCTCTTTTGTGCCTCTGCATCCCTCACTTGTGCCTCTGCATCCCTCTCTTGAGCCCCTGCATCCCTTTCTTGAGCCTCTGCACCCCTCGCTTGAGCCTCTGCATCCCTCTCTTAAGCCTCTGCATCACTCTCTTAAGCCTCTGCTTCACTCTCGTAAGCCTCTGAATCCCTCTCTTGAGCCTCTGCATCCCTCTCTTGAACTCCTGCATCCCTCTCATGAGCCTCTGCATCCCTCTCTTGAGCCTTTGCATCACTCTCTTAAGCCTCTGCATCCCTCTCTTGAGCCTTTGCATCACTCTCATGAGCCTCTGCATTTCTCTCTTGTGCCTCTGCATCCCTCACTTGAGCCTCTGCTTCCCTCTTTTAAGCCTCTGCTTCACTCTCGTAAGCCTCTGAATCACTCTCTTGAGCCTCTGCATCCCTCTCTTGAACTCCTGCATCCCTCTCATGAGCCTCTGCATCCCTCTCTTGAGCCTTTGCATCACTCTCTTAAGCCTCTGCATCCCTCTCTTGAGCCTCTGCATCACTCTCAAGAGCCTCTGCATTCCTCTCTTGTGCCTCTGCATCCCTCACTTGAGCCTCTGCTTCCCTCTCTTGAGCCTCTGCATCCCTCTCTCAAGCCTCTGCATCACACCTCTTGAGCCTCTGCATTACTCCCTTGAGCCTCTGCATCCCTCTAGTAATCCACTGCCTCACTCTCTTAAGCCTCTGAATCACTCTCTTGAGCCTCGGCATCCCTCTCTTGAACTCCTGCATCCCTCTCATGAGCCTCTGCATCCCTCTCTTGAGCCTTTGCATCACTCTCTTAAGCCTCTGCATCCCTCTCTTGAGCCTCTGCATCACTCTCAACAGCCTCTGCATTCCTCTCTTGTGCCTCTGCATCCCTCACTTGAGCCTCTGCTTCCCTCTCTTGAGCCTCTGCATCCCTCTCTCAAGCCTCTGCCTCACTCTCTTGAGCCTCTGCATTACTCCCTTGAGCCTCTGCATCCCTCTCCTAATCCTCTGCCTCACTCTCTTAAGCCTCTGAATCACTCTCTTGAGGCCTCTGCATAACTCTCTCGAGTCTCTGCAAAACTCTCATGATTCTCTGCATCACTCTCGTAAGCCTCTGAATCACTCACTTTAACCTCTGCATCACTCTCTTAAGCCTCTGCTTCCCTCTCTTGATCCTCTGCATCACTCTTTTGAGCTTCTGCATCACTTTCTTAAGCCGTCTTCATCCCTCTCTTCGTCTTCTGCATCACTCTCTTGAGCCTCTGTATCATTCTCTTGAGGATCTGCATCCCTCTCTTAAGCCGCTACATCATTCTCTTGAGCCTCTGCATCACTCTCTTGAGCCTCTGCATCACTCTCTAAAGCCTCTGCATCACTCTCTTGAGCCTCTGTATCCATTTCTTAAGCCTCTGCATAACTCTTTTAAACCTCTGCATTACTCTCTTTAGCCTCTGCATCACTCTCTTCAGCCTCCGCAACCCTCTCTTCAGCCTCTGCATCATTCTCCAAAGCCTCTGCATCACTCTCCTGAGCCTCTGCATCACTCTCTTAAGCCTCTGCATCACTCTCTTGAGCCTCTGTATCCATTTCTTAAGCCTCTGCATCACTCTCCCAAACCTCTGCATCACTCTCTTTAGCCTCTGCATCACTCTCTTCAGAAACCGCAACCCTCTCTTGAGCCTCTGCATCATCCTCCTAAGGCTCATCATCACTCACTTTAGCCTCTGCATCATACTCTTGAGCCTCTGCATCCCTCTCTTGAGCCTCTGCATCATTCTCCTAAGCCTCTTCATCACTCTCTTGAGCCTCTGCATCACATTTTGGAGCCTCTGCATCCCTCTCTTAAGCGTCTGCATCACTCTCTTAAGCCTCTGCATCACTTTCTTTAGCCTCTGCATCACTCTCTTGAGCCTCTGCATCACTCTCTTGGGCCTCTGCATCACTCTCTTGAGCCTCTGCATCCCTCTCTTGAGCCTCTGCATCATTTTCCTAAGCCTCTCAATCCCTCACTTGAGCCTCTGCATCCCTCTCATGAGCCTCTGCATCCCTCTCTTGAGCCTTTGCATCACTCTCTTAAGCCTCTGCATCCCTGTCGTGAGCCTCTGCATCATTCTTTTGAGTCTCTGCATCCCTCTCTTAAGCCTCTGCATCCCCTGTCTTGAGCCTCTGCATCACTCTCTGAGTCTCTACATCCCTCTCTTAAGCCTCTGCATCATTCTCTTCAGCCTGAGCCAAATTCTGGCTCTCTGCACGTATTCGCTGTTTGAAATTACGACATTTTAGAATGAAAATATGACAATTATTGAAAGCGGCAATAGATCACATTTTGCCAAAACCCTCCATGCAGTTTTCAATATATTCCAAATATCCCAAATTCGACGCTTGAGCCATATTTTGGAGCCAAATTCGGGCTCTCTGCACGTAATAGCAGTTTGAAATTATTTCATTTTCTACCGAAAATATGCCAATTACTGAGTGCGGCGATGGATCCCATTTTGCATGAAGCAGCCCCTGAAGTTTTCAAAATATCCCAAACATCCCAAATTCTACGCTTGAGCCATATTTTGGAGCCAAATTCTCGCTCTCTGCACGTATTCGCAGTTTGAAATTACGTCATTTTATACCGAAAATATGCCAATTACTGATTGCGACGATTGGTCACATTTTGCTCAAACCCCCCTGCAGTTTTCAATATATCCCAAACATCCCAAATTCGACCAATGAGAATTATTTTGGAGCTAAATGCTGGCTGTCTGAACGTATTCGCAGTAAAATGTGATCCATCGCTGCTCTCAGTAGGTGGCATATTTTCGGTAAAAAAATTCGTAATTTCAAACTGCAAATACGTGCAGAGAGCCAGAATTTGGCTCCAAAATACGGCTCAAGGGTCGAATTTGGAATGTTTGGGATAATTTCATAACTGCAGAGAGGGTTTCGTCAAAATGTGATCTATCGCTGCTTTCAGTAATTGGCATATTTTCGGTATAAAAAGTCGAAATTTCAAACAACGAATACATGCAGAAAGCCAAAATTTGGCTCCAAAATATGGCTCAAGGGTCAAACTTGGAATGTTTGGGATATTTTGAAAACTGCAGGGATGGCTTGTGAATAATGTGATCCATCGCTGCACTCTGTAATTGGCATATTTTCGGTATAAAATGTCATAATTTCAAACTACTAATACGTGCAGAGAGCCCGAATTTTGCTCCAAATTATGGCTCAAGCGTCGAATTTGGGATGTTTGGGATATATTTAAAACTGCAAAGAGGGTTTGGGCAAAATGTGATCCATTGCCGCTTTCAGTAATTGTCATGTTTTCGTTATAAAATGTCGCAATTTCAAACAGCGAATACGTGCAGAGAGGCAGAATTTTGCTCCAAAATATAGCTCATGGGTCGAATTTGGGATGTTTGGGATATTTTGCAAACTGCCGGGAGGTTTGGGCAAAATGTGACCCATCGCTGCTTTCAGTAATTGGCTTATTTTCAAGCGTCAAATTTTGGATGTTTGGGATAAAAAGTCATAATTTCGAACTGCGAATACATGCAGAGAGCCAGAATTTAGCTCCAAAATAATTTTCAAGGGTCGAATTTGGGATGATTGGGATATTTTGAAAACTACATTGATGGTTTGGGCAAAATGTGATCCATCGCCGCTCTCAGTAATTGCCATATTTTCCCTATAAAAACTCGTAATTTCAAACTGCGAATACGTGCAGAGAGCCAGAATTTGGCTCCAAAATATAGGTCATGGGTCGAATTTGGGATGTTTGGAATATTATGAAAATTGCAGGGGAGTTTGGGCAAAGTGTGACCCATCGTCGCAATCAGTAATTGGCATATTTTCGGTAGAAAATGAAATAATTTCAAACTGCGAATACGTGCAGAGAGCCCGAATTTGGCTCCAAAATATGGCTCAAACGTCGAATTTCGAATGTTTGGGATATTTTGAAAACTGCAGGGAGGGTTTGGGCAAAATGTGATCCATCGCCGTTTTCAGTAATTGTCATGTTTTCGGTATAAAAAGTCGTAATTTCAAACTGCGAATACTCGCAGAAAGCCTGATTTTGGCTCCAAAATATGGCTCAAAGGTCGAATTTGGGATGTTTGGGATATTTTGCAAACTGCCAGGGAGTTTGAGCAAAATGAGACCCATCGCTGTTTTCAGTAGTTGGCATATTTTCAAGCGTCAAATTTGGGAAGTTTGGGATAAAGAGTCGTAATTTCAAACTGCGAATACGTGCAGAGAGCCAGAATTTAGCTCCAAAATAATTCTCAAGGTTCAAATTTAGGATGTTTGGAATATTTTGAAAATTGCAGGGAAGGTTGGGGGCAAAATTTGATCCATCGCCGCTCTCAGTAATTGGCATATTTTCGGTATAAAAAGTCGTAAACTGAAACTGCGAATACGTGCAGAGAGCCAGAATTTGACTCCAAAACATGACTCAAGGGTCGAATTTGGGATGTTTGGGATAATTTGATAACTGCAAAGAGGGTTTCGTCAAAATGTGATCCATCGCTGCTTTCAGTAATTGGCATATTTTCGGTATAAAAAGTCGTAATTTCAAACAACGAATACATGCAGAAAGCCAAAATTTGGCTCCAAAATATGGCTCAAGGGTCAAACTTGGGATGTTTGGGATATTTTGAAAACAGCAGGGATGGCTTGGGCAAAATGTGATCCATCGCTGCACTCAGTAATTGGCATATTTTCGGTATAAAATGTCATAATTTCAAACTGCTAATACGTGCAGAGAGCCCGAATTTTCCTCCAAATTATGACTCAAGCGTCGAATTTGGGATGTTTGGGATATATTTAAAACTGCAGGGAGGGTTTGGGCAAAATGTGATCCATTGCCGCTTTCAGTAATTGTCATGTTTTCGTTATAAAATGTCATAATTTATAACAGCGTATACGTGCAGAGTGCCATAATTTGGCTCCAAAATATAGCTCATGGGTCGAATTTGGGATGTTTGGGATATTTTGCAAACTGCCGGGGGGTTTGGGCAAAATGTGACCCATCGCTGCTTTCAGTAATTAGCTAATTTTCAAGCGTCATATTTGGGATGTTTGGGATAAAAATTCATAATTTCAAACTGCAAATACATGCAGAGAGCCAGAATTTAGCTCAAAAATAATTCTCAAGGGTCGAATTTGGGATGTTTGGGATATTTTGAAAACTACAGGGAAGGTTTGGGCAAAATGTGATCCATCGCCGCTCTCAGTAATTTGCATATTTTCGGTATAAAACTTGTAATTTCAAACTGCGAATACGTGCAGAGAGCTACAATTTGGCTCCAAAATATGGCTCAAGCGTTGAATTTGGGATGTTTGGGATATAAACGGAAAATCAGGAACATTTTAGTTAATTCTAATGAAAACACATTGATTTTTATCATTTGTATTTGAAACAACATTGTCATATGTCTTTTCATAATACGAAACCTCGCTCTATGATTTGAAGTTAAAATCCTCAAACATGGTAATATAGTGACTTTTTTCACGTTATTCATGTAGTTTGATTTTACGTATATATATTCGTTTTTACCAATATTTGTATACTACTTCATGTTTTCTCACGATATGTGATTTGGCCTTCAAATCTCAGAATTTTCAAATTTTGCATTTTTAAGCAAGTTTTCTTGCATTTTGTTTCGTACTAAAAATCATCGAATTTAGCAATATTTTGACGTTTATCATCCCCTTTTCCTTTATGTGATATAAAGAAAATATCATCGAATTAGGCAATATTTTGCTGTTTTTCCCCTTTTTGTGAACTTTCAGTTTATTGCTCTTAATTCATTAAATATACGATAAAAATTATGCCAACACATAATTGATTAGAAAATAACCTTAAATACTTCATTTTCAATCATCTATTTGTTTCTCGTTAAAATACTGAGTAAGATATTGAAAAGGGGAGAAGTTCTGTTTTTATTGCATATATCGACGTTTGAGCCGGATTAGAGCCGTTTTACGTGTACATCTTCCATCGGTAATATAAACGGAAAATCAGGAACATTTTAGTTAATTCTAATGAAAACACATTGATTTTTATCATTTGTATTTGAAACAACATTGTCATATGTCTTTTCTTGGATCTAAATAATACGAAACCCTCTTATGTGCGAATATGTAAATAATACGTAAATAAATAATAATACGTAATAAATAATACGTAATAATACTTATATGTAAATAATACGAAACCCATCCCTCTTATGTGCCTCTGCATCCCTCACTTGAGCCTCTGCATCCCTCTCCGGAGCCTCTGCATCCCTCTCTTGGGCCTCTGCATCCGTCGCTTGAGCCTCTGCATCCCTCTCTTAAGCCTCTGCATCACTCTCTTAAGCCTCTCCATCACTCTCTTAACCCTCTGAATCACTCTCTTGAGCATCTGCATCACTCTCTTGAGCCCCTGCATCCATCTCTCAAGCATCTGCATCACTCTCCTGAGCCTCTGCGTCACCCTTTTAAGCCTCTGCATTACTCTCTTGAGCCTCTGCACTCCTCTCCTAAGCCTCTGCCTCACTCTCTTAAGCCTCTGCATCACTCTATTGAGCCTCTGCATCCCTCTCTTGAGCCTCTGCATCACTGTCTTCAGCCTCCTCATCCCTCTCTTGAGCCTCTGCAACACGCTCTTCAGCCTCTGCATCACTCTCTTAAGCCTCCGAATCCCTCCCTTGAGTCCTCTGCACAACTCTCTCGAGCCTCTGCAAAACTCTCTTGATCCTCTGCATCACTCTCTTGAGCCTCTGCATCACTCTCTTGATCGTCTGCATCACTCTCTTGAACCTCTGCATCTCTCTCTTGAGCCTCTCTATCACTCTCTTGAGCCTCTCTATCACTCTCTTGAGCCTCTGCATCCCTCTATTGAACTCCTGCATCCCTCTCATGAGACTCTACATCCCTCTCTTGAGCCTTTGCATGACTCTCTTAAGCCGCTGCATCCCTCTCTTGAGCCTCTGCATTACTCTCAAGAGCCTCTGCATCCCTCTCTTCTGCCTCTGCATCCCTCACTTGAGCCTCTGCGTCCCTCTCTAGAGCCCCTGCATCCCTCAGTTGAGCCTCTGCATCCCTCACTTGAGCCTCTGCATCCCTCTCTTAAACCTCTGAATCACTCTCTTAACCCTCTGCATCACTCTCGTAAGCCTCTGAATCACTCTCTTGAGCCTCTGCATCCTTTTCTTGAGCCTCTGCATCACATTCTTGAGCCTCTGCATCACTCCCATGAGCCTCTACATCCCTCTCTTGAGCCTCTGCATCCCTCTCTTAAGCCTCTGCATCACTCTCTTGAGCCTCTGCATCACTCTCTTGAGCCTCTGCATCACTCTCTTGAGCCTCTGCAACCCTCTCTTAAGCCTCTGCATCCCTCTCTTAAGCCTCTGCAAGACTCTCTTCAGCCTCTGCAAGACTCTCTTCAGCCTCTGCATCGCTCTCTTAAGCCTCTTCATCCCTCTCTTGATCATCTGCATCACACTCGTAAGCCTCTGCATCACCCTCTTGAGCCTCTGCATAACTCTCTTGAGCCTCTGCATCACTCTCTTGAGCCTCTGCATCGCTCTCTTAAGCCTCTTCATCCCTCTCTTGATCATCTGCATCACACTCGTAAGCCTCTGCATCACCCTCTTGAGCCTCTGCATAACTCTCTTGAGCCTCTGCATCACTCTCTTAAGCCTCTAAATCCCTCTCATGAGGCCTCTGAATCACTGTCTCGAGCCTCTGCATCATGCTCTTGATCCTGTGCATCTCTCTCTTGAGCCTCTGCTTCGCTCTCTTGAGCCTCTGTGTCACTCTCTAGAGCCTTTGCATCACTCCCGTCAGCCTCTGCATCACTCTCTTAAGCCTCTGCTTCCCTCTCTCGATCCTCTGCTTCACTCTCTTGAGCTTCTGCACCACTCTCTTGATCCTCTGCATCACTCTCTTGAGCCTCTGCATCCCTCAGTTGAGCCTCTGCATTCCTCTCTTGAACCTCTGCATCCCTCTCTTAAACTTCTGCATCACTCTCTTAAGCCTCTGGTTCACTCTCGTAACCCTCTGAATCACTCTTTTGAGCCTCTGCATCCCTCTCTTGAGCCTCTGCATCACTCTCTTCAGCCTCTGCATCCCTCTCTTGAGCATCTGCATCACTCTCTTGAGCCTCTGCATCACTCTCATGAGCCTCTACATCCCTCTCTTGAGCCCCTGCATCCCTCTCTTAAGCCTCTGCATCACTCTCTTGAGCCTCTGCATCACTCTCTTGAGCCTCTGCATCACTCTCTTGAGCCTCTGCATCCCTCTCTTAAGCCTCTGCAACACTCTCTTCAGCCTCTGCATCACTCTCTTAAGCCTCTGCATCCATCTCTTGATCATCTGCATCACTCTCGTAAGTGACTTTTTGACTTTTGAAAAGTGACTTTTTTCACGTTATTCATGTAGTTTGATTTTCCGTATATATATTCGTTTTTACCAATATTTCGATACTACTTCATGTTTTCTCACGATATGTGATTTGGCCTTCAAATCTCAGAATTTTCAAATTTTGCATTTCTAAGCAAGTTTTCTTGCATTTTCTTTTGTACTAAAAATCATCGAATTTAGCAATATTTTGACCTTTATCATCCCCTTTTCCTTTATGTGATTTAAACAAAATATCATCGAATTAGGCAATATTTTGCCATTTTTTTCCACGTTTTTGTGAATTTTCAGTTTATTGTTATTAATTCATTAAATATACGATAAAAATTATGCAAACACATAATTGATCAGAAAAATCCTTAAATACTTCATTTTCAATCATCTATTTGTTTCTCGTTAAAATACTGAGTAAGATATTGAAAAGGGGAGAAGTTCTGTTTTTATTGCATATATCGACGTTTCAGCCGGATTAGAGCCGTTTTACGTGTACATCTTCCATCGGTAATATAAAAGGAAAATCAGGAACATTTTAGTTAATTCTAATGAAAACACATTGATTTTTATCATTTGTATTTGAAACAACATTGTCATATGTCTTTTCTTGGATCTAAATAATACGAAACCTCGCTCTATGATTTGAAGTTAAAATCCTCAAATATGGTAATATAGTGACTTTTTTCACGTTATTCATGTAGTTTATGTAAAATGTAAAATTTAGTACGAAATAAAATATCATCGAATTAGGCAATATTTTGCCGTTTTTCCACGTTTTTGTGAATTTTCAGTTTATTGTTATTAATTCATTAAATATACGATAAAAATTAAGCAAACACATAATTGATGAGAAAATAACCTTAAATACTTCATTTTCAATCATCTATTTGTTTCTCGTTAAAATACTGAGTAAGATATTGAAAAGGGGAGAAGTTCTGTTTTTATTGCATATATCGACGTTTGAGCCGGATTAGAGCCGTTTTACGTGTACATCTTCCATCGGTAATATAAACGGAAAATCAGGAACATTTTAGTTAATTCTAATGAAAACACATTGATTTTTATCATTTGTATTTGAAACAACATTGTCATATGTCTTTTCTTGGATCTAAATAATACGAAACCCTCTTATGTGCGAATATGTAAATAATACGTAAATAAATAATAATACGTAATAAATAATACGTAATAATACTTATATGTAAATAATACGAAACCCATCCCTCTTATGTGCCTCTGCATCCCTCACTTGAGCCTCTGCATCCCTCTCCGGAGCCTCTGCATCCCTCTCTTGGGCCTCTGCATCCGTCTCTTGAGCCTCTGCATCCCTCTCTTAAGCCTCTGCATCACTCTCTTAAGCCTCTCCATCACTCTCTTAACCCTCTGAATCACTCTCTTGAGCATCTGCATCACTCTCTTGAGCCCCTGCATCCATCTCTCAAGCATCTGCATCACTCTCCTGAGCCTCTGCGTCACCCTTTTAAGCCTCTGCATTACTCTCTTGAGCCTCTGCACTCCTCTCCTAAGCCTCTGCCTCACTCTCTTAAGCCTCTGCATCACTCTATTGAGCCTCTGCATCCCTCTCTTGAGCCTCTGCATCACTGTCTTCAGCCTCCTCATCCCTCTCATGAGCCTCTGCAACACGCTCTTCAGCCTCTGCATCACTCTCTTAAGCCTCCGAATCCCTCCCTTGAGTCCTCTGCACAACTCTCTCGAGCCTCTGCAAAACTCTCTTGATCCTCTGCATCACTCTCTTGAGCCTCTGCATCACTCTCTTGATCGTCTGCATCACTCTCTTGAACCTCTGCATCTCTCTCTTGAGCCTCTCTATCACTCTCTTGAGCCTCTGCATCCCTCTATTGAACTCCTGCATCCCTCTCATGAGACTCTACATCCCTCTCTTGAGCCTTTGCATGACTCTCTTAAGCCGCTGCATCCCTCTCTTGAGCCTCTGCATTACTCTCAAGAGCCTCTGCATCCCTCTTTTCTGCCTCTGCATCCCTCACTTGAGCCTCTGCATCCCTCTCTAGAGCCCCTGCATCCCTCAGTTGAGCCTCTGCATCCCTCTCTTGAGCCTCTGCATCCCTCTCTTAAACCTCTGAATCACTCTCTTAACCCTCTGCATCACTCTCGTAAGCCTCTGAATCACTCTCTTGAGCCTCTGCATCCTTTTCTTGAGCCTCTGCATCACATTCTTGAGCCTCTGCATCACTCCCATGAGCCTCTACATCCCTCTCTTGAGCCTCTGCATCCCTCTTTTAAGCCTCTGCATCACTCTCTTGAGCCTCTGCATCACTCTCTTGAGCCTCTGCATCACTCTCTTGAGCCTCTGCAACCCTCTCTTAAGCCTCTGCATCCCTCTCTTAAGCCTCTGCAAGACTCTCTTCAGCCTCTGCAAGACTCTCTTCAGCCTCTGCATCGCTCTCTTAAGCCTCTTCATCCCTCTCTTGATCATCTGCATCACTCTCGTAAGCCTCTGCATCACCCTCTTGAGCCTCTGCATAACTCTCTTGAGCCTCTGCATCACTCTCTTGAGCCTCTGCATCCCTCTCTTGAGCCTCTGCAACACTCTCTTCAGGCTCTGCATCACTCTCTTAAGCCTCTAAATCCCTCTCATGAGGCCTCTGAATCACTGTCTCGAGCCTCTGCATCACGCTCTTGATCCTGTGCATCTCTCTCTTGAGCCTCTGCTTCGCTCTCTTGAGCCTCTGTGTCACTCTCTAGAGCCTTTGCATCACTCCCGTCAGCCTCTGCATCACTCTCTTAAGCCTCTGCTTCCCTCTCTCGATCCTCTGCTTCGCTCTCTTGAGCCTCTGTGTCACTCTCTAGAGCCTTTGCATCACTCCCGTCAGCCTCTGCATCACTTTCTTAAGCCTCTGCTTCCCTCTCTCGATCCTCTGCTTCACTCTCTTGAGCTTTTGCACCACTCTCTTGATCCTCTGCATCACTCTCTTGAGCCTCTGCATCCTTCAGTTGAGCCTCTGCATTCCTCTCTTGAACCTCTGCATCCCTCTCTTAAACTTCTGCATCACTCTCTTAAGCCTCTGCATCACTCTCGTAACCCTCTGAATCACTCTTTTGAGCCTCTGCATCCCTCTCTTGAGCCTCTGCATCACTCTCTTCAGCCTCTGCATCCCTTTCTTGAGCATCTGCATCACTCTCTTGAGCCTCTGCATCACTCTCATGAGCCTCTACATCCCTCTCTTGAGCCCCTGCATCCCTCTCTTAAGCCTCTGCATCACTCTCTTGAGCCTCTGCATCACTCTCTTGAGCCTCTGCATCACTCTCTTGAGCCTCTGCATCCCTCTCTTAAGCCTCTGCAACACTCTCTTCAGCCTTTGCATCACACTCTTAAGCCTCTGCATCCATCTCTTGATCATCTGCATCACTCTCGTAAGTGACTTTTTGACTTTTGAAAAGTGACTTTTTTCACGTTATTCATGTAGTTTGATTTTCCGTATATATATTCGTTTTTACCAATATTTTGATACTACTTCATGTTTTCTCACGATATGTGATTTGGCCTTCAAATCTCATAATTTTCAAATTTTGCATTTCTAAGCAAGTTTTCTTGCATTTTCTTTTGTACTAAAAATCATCGAATTTAGCAATATTTTGACCTTTATCATCCCCTTTTCCTTTATGTGATTTAAACAAAATATCATCGAATTAGGCAATATTTTGCCGTTTTTCCACGTTTTTGTGAATTTTCAGTTTATTGTTATTAATTCATTAAATATACGATAAAAATTAAGCAAACACATAATTGATGAGAAAATAACCTTAAATACTTCATTTTCAATCATCTATTTGTTTCTCGTTAAAATACTGAGTAAGATATTGAAAAGGGGAGAAGTTCTGTTTTTATTGCATATATCGACGTTTGAGCCGGATTAGAGCCGTTTTACGTGTACATCTTCCATCGGTAATATAAACGGAAAATCAGGAACATTTTAGTTAATTCTAATGAAAACACATTGATTTTTATCATTTGTATTTGAAACAACATTGTCATATGTCTTTTCTTGGATCTAAATAATACGAAACCCTCTTATGTGCGAATATGTAAATAATACGTAAATAAATAATAATACGTAATAAATAATACGTAATAATACTTATATGTAAATAATACGAAACCCATCCCTCTTATGTGCCTCTGCATCCCTCACTTGAGCCTCTGCATCCCTCTCCGGAGCCTCTGCATCCCTCTCTTGGGCCTCTGCATCCGTCTCTTGAGCCTCTGCATCCCTCTCTTAAGCCTCTGCATCACTCTCTTAAGCCTCTCCATCACTCTCTTAACCCTCTGAATCACTCTCTTGAGCATCTGCATCACTCTCTTGAGCCCCTGCATCCATCTCTCAAGCATCTGCATCACTCTCCTGAGCCTCTGCGTCACCCTTTTAAGCCTCTGCATTACTCTCTTGAGCCTCTGCACTCCTCTCCTAAGCCTCTGCCTCACTCTCTTAAGCCTCTGCATCACTCTATTGAGCCTCTGCATCCCTCTCTTGAGCCTCTGCATCACTGTCTTCAGCCTCCTCATCCCTCTCTTGAGCCTCTGCAACACGCTCTTCAGCCTCTGCATCACTCTCTTAAGCCTCCGAATCCCTCCCTGGAGTCCTCTGCACAACTCTCTCGAGCCTCTGCAAAACTCTCTTGATCCTCTGCATCACTCTCATGAGCCTCTGCATCACTCTCTTGATCGTCTGCATCACTCTCTTGAACCTCTGCATCTCTCTCTTGAGCCTCTCTATCACTCTCTTGAGCCTCTGCATCCCTCTATTGAACTCCTGCATCCCTCTCATGAGACTCTACATCCCTCTCTTGAGCCTTTGCATGACTCTCTTAAGCCGCTGCATCCCTCTCTTGAGCCTCTGCATTACTCTCAAGAGCCTCTGCATCCCTCTCTTCTGCCTCTGCATCCCTCACTTGAGCCTCTGCATCCCTCTCTAGAGCCCCTGCATCCCTCAGTTGAGCCTCTGCATCCCTCTCTTGAGCCTCTGCATCCCTCTCTTAAACCTCTGAATCACTCTCTTAACCCTCTGCATCACTCTCGTAAGCCTCTGAATCACTCTCTTGAGCCTCTGCATCCTTTTCTTGAGCCTCTGCATCACATTCTTGAGCCTCTGCATCACTCCCATGAGCCTCTACATCCCTCTCTTGAGCCTCTGCATCCCTCTCTTAAGCCTCTGCATCAATCTCTTGAGCCTCTGCATCACTCTCTTGAGCCTCTGCATCACTCTCTTGAGCCTCTGCAACCCTCTCTTAAGCCTCTGCATCCCTCTCTTAAGCCTCTGCAAGACTCTCTTCAGCCTCTGCAAGACTCTCTTCAGCCTCTGCATCGCTCTCTTAAGCCTCTTCATCCCTCTCTTGATCATCTGCATCACTCTCGTAAGCCTCTGCATCACCCTCTTGAGCCTCTGCATAACTCTCTTGAGCCTCTGCATCACTCTCTTGAGCCTCTGCATCCCTCTCTTGAGCCTCTGCAACACTCTCTTCAGGCTCTGCATCACTCTCTTAAGCCTCTAAATCCCTCTCATGAGGCCTCTGAATCACTGTCTCGAGCCTCTGCATCACGCTCTTGATCCTGTGCATCTCTCTCTTGAGCCTCTGCTTCGCTCTCTTGAGCCTCTTTGTCACTCTCTAGAGCCTTTGCATCACTCCCGTCAGCCTCTGCATCACTCTCTTAAGCCTCTGCTTCCCTCTCTCGATCCTCTGCTTCGCTCTCTTGAGCCTCTGTGTCACTCTCTAGAGCCTTTGCATCACTCCCGTCAGCCTCTGCATCACTTTCTTAAGCCTCTGCTTCCCTCTCTCGATCCTCTGCTTCACTCTCTTGAGCTTTTGCACCACTCTCTTGATCCTCTGCATCACTCTCTTGAGCCTCTGCATCCTTCAGTTGAGCCTCTGCATTCCTCTCTTGAACCTCTGCATCCCTCTCTTAAACTTCTGCATCACTCTCTTAAGCCTCTGCATCACTCTCGTAACCCTCTGAATCACTTTTTTGAGCCTCTGCATCCCTCTCTTGAGCCTCTGCATCACTCTCTTCAGCCTCTGCATCCCTTTCTTGAGCATCTGCATCACTCTCTTGAGCCTCTGCATCACTCTCATGAGCCTCTACATCCCTCTCTTGAGCCCCTGCATCCCTCTCTTAAGCCTCTGCATCACTCTCTTGAGCCTCTGCATCACTCTCTTGAGCCTCTGCATCACTCTCTTGAGCCTCTGCATCCCTCTCTTAAGCCTCTGCAACACTCTCTTCAGCCTTTGCATCACTCTCTTAAGCCTCTGCATCCATCTCTTGATCATCTGCATCACTCTCGTAAGTGACTTTTTGACTTTTGAAAAGTGACTTTTTTCACGTTATTCATGTAGTTTGATTTTCCGTATATATATTCGTTTTTACCAATATTTCGATACTACTTCATGTTTTCTCACGATATGTGATTTGGCCTTCAAATCTCAGAATTTTCAAATTTTGCATTTCTAAGCAAGTTTTCTTGCATTTTCTTTTGTACTAAAAATCATCGAATTTAGCAATATTTTGACCTTTATCATCCCCTTTTCCTTTATGTGATTTAAACAAAATATCATCGAATTAGGCAATATTTTGCCGTTTTTCCACGTTTTTGTGAATTTTCAGTTTATTGTTATTAATTCATTAAATATACGATAAAAATTATGCAAACACATAATTGATCAGAAAAATCCTTAAATACTTCATTTTCAACCATCTATTTGTTTCTCGTTAAAATACTGAGTAAGATATTGAAAAGGGGAGAAGTTCTGTTTTTATTGCATATATCGACGTTTCAGCCGGATTAGAGCCGTTTTACGTGTTCATCTTCCATCGGTAATATAAAAGGAAAATCAGGAACATTTTAGTTAATTCTAATGAAAACA
Source organism: Procambarus clarkii (assembly GCF_040958095.1). NCBI lineage: Eukaryota > Metazoa > Arthropoda > Malacostraca > Decapoda > Cambaridae > Procambarus > Procambarus clarkii. Next base: position 35,366,936 of record NC_091151.1, read on the forward strand.
CATTGATTTTTTTCATTTGTATTGGAAGCAACATCTTTATACGTCTTTTCTAGGGTCTAAAAAATACGAAACGTCGCTCTATGATTCGAAGTTAAAATCCTCAAATTTGGTATAATAATGACTTTTTTCACGTTTTTCATGTAGTTTGATATTACGTATATATATTCATTTTTACCAATATTTCGATACTATTTCATGTAGTATCACGATATGTGCTTTGGCCTTCAAATCTCAGATTTTCGCATAAAATTGCATTTTAAGCAAGTTTTCTTGCATTTAGTTTCGTACTAAAAATCATCGAATTCAGCAATATTTTGACGTTTATCATCCCCTTTTCCTTTATGTGATATAAACAAAATATCATCGAATTAGGCAATATTTTGCTGTTTTTCCACGTTTTTGTGAACTTTCAGTTTACTGCTCTTAATTCATTAAAAATACGATAAAAAATATGCAAACACATAATTGATTAGAAATTAACCTTAAACACTTAATTTTCAATCAACTATTTGTTTCTCGTTAAAATACTGAGTAAGATATTGGAAAGGGGAGAAGTTCTGTTTTTTTTGCATATATCGACGTTTCAGCCGGATTAGAGCGGTTTTTCGTGTACATCTTCCATCGGAAATATAAACGGAAAATCAGGAACATTTTAGTTAATTCTAATGAAAACACATTGATTTTTATCATTTGTATTTCAAACAACATTGTCATATGTCTTTTCTTGGATCTAAATAATACGAAACCTCGCTCTATGATTTGAAGTTAAAATCCTCAAATATGGTAATATAGTGACTTTTTTCACGTTATTCATGTAGTTTGATTTTACGTATATATATTCGTTTTTACCAATATTTCGATACTACTTCATGTTTTCTCACGATATGTGATTTGGCCTTCAAATCTCAGAATTTTCAAATTTTGCATTTTTAAGCAAGTTTTCTTGCATTTTCTTTTGTACTAAAAATCATCGAATTTAGCAATATTTTGACCTTTATCATCCCCTTTTTCTTTATGTGATTTAAACAAAATATCATCGAATTAGGCAATATTTTGCCGTTTTTCCACGTTTTTGTGAATTTTCAGTTTATTGTTATTAATTCATTAAATATACGATAAAAATGATGCAAACACATAATTGATCAGAAATTAACCTTAAACACTTCATTTTCAATCAACTATTTGTTTCTCGTTAAAACACTGAGTAAGATATTGGAAAGGGGAGAAGTTCTGTTTTTATTGCATATATCGACGTTTCAGCCGGATTAGAGCGGTTTTACGTGTACATCTTCCATCGGTAATATAAACGGAAAATCAGGAACATTTTAGTTGTTTCTAATGAAAACACATTGATTTTTTATCATTTGTATTTGAAACAACATTGTCATATGTCTTTTCTTGGATCTAAATAATACGAAACCTCGCTCTATGATTTGAAGTTAAAATCCTCAAATATGGTAATATAGTGACTTTTTTCACGTTATTCATGTAGTTTATGTAAAATGTAAAATTTAGTACGAAATAAAATATCATCGAATTAGGCAATATTTTGCCGTTTTTCCACGTTTTTGTGAATTTTCAGTTTATTGTTATTAATTCATTAAATATACGATAAAAATTAAGCAAACACATAATTGATGAGAAAATAACCTTAAATACTTCATTTTCAATCATCTATTTGTTTCTCGTTAAAATACAGAGTAAGATATTGAAAAGGGGAGAAGTTCTGTTTTTATTGCATATATCGACGTTTGAGCCGGATTAGAGCCGTTTTACGTGTACATCTTCCATCGGTAATATAAACGGAAAATCAGGAACATTTTAGTTAATTCTAATGAAAACACATTGATTTTTATCATTTGTATTTGAAACAACATTGTCATATGTCTTTTCTTGGATCTAAATAATACGAAACCCTCTTATGTGCGAATATGTAAATAATACGTAAATAAATAATAATACGTAATAAATAATACGTAATAATACTTATATGTAAATAATACGAAACCCATCCCTCTTATGTGCCTCTGCATCACTCACTTGAGCCTCTGCATCCCTCTCCGGAGCCTCTGCATCCCTCTCTTGGGCCTCTGCATCCGTCTCTTGAGCCTCTGCATCCCTCTCTTAAGCCTCTGCATCACTCTCTTAAGCCTCTCCATCACTCTCTTAACCCTCTGAATCACTCTCTTGAGCATCTGCATCACTCTCTTGAGCCCCTGCATCCATCTCTCAAGCATCTGCATCACTCTCCTGAGCCTCTGCGTCACCCTTTTAAGCCTCTGCATTACTCTCTTGAGCCTCTGCACTCCTCTCCTAAGCCTCTGCCTCACTCTCTTAAGCCTCTGCATCACTCTATTGAGCCTCTGCATCCCTCTCTTGAGCCTCTGCATCACTGTCTTCAGCCTCCTCATCCCTCTCTTGAGCCTCTGCAACACGCTCTTCAGCCTCTGCATCACTCTCTTAAGCCTCCGAATCCCTCCCTTGAGTCCTCTGCACAACTCTCTCGAGCCTCTGCAAAACTCTCTTGATCCTCTGCATCACTCTCTTGAGCCTCTGCATCACTCTCTTGATCGTCTGCATCACTCTCTTGAACCTCTGCATCTCTCTCTTGAGCCTCTCTATCACTCTCTTGAGCCTCTGCATCCCTCTATTGAACTCCTGCATCCCTCTCATGAGACTCTACATCCCTCTCTTGAGCCTTTGCATGACTCTCTTAAGCCGCTGCATCCCTCTCTTGAGCCTCTGCATTACTCTCAAGAGCCTCTGCATCCCTCTCTTCTGCCTCTGCATCCCTCACTTGAGCCTCTGCATCCCTCTCTAGAGCCCCTGCATCCCTCAGTTGAGCCTCTGCATCCCTCTCTTGAGCCTCTGCATCCCTCTCTTAAACCTCTGAATCACTCTCTTAACCCTCTGCATCACTCTCGTAAGCCTCTGAATCACTCTCTTGAGCCTCTGCATCCTTTTCTTGAGCCTCTGCATCACATTCTTGAGCCTCTGCATCACTCCCATGAGCCTCTACATCCCTCTCTTGAGCCTCTGCATCCCTCTCTTAAGCCTCTGCATCACTCTCTTGAGCCTCTGCATCACTCTCTTGAGCCTCTGCATCACTCTCTTGAACCTCTGCAACCCTCTCTTAAGCCTCTGCATCCCTCTCTTAAGCCTCTGCAAGACTCTCTTCAGCCTCTGCAAGACTCTCTTCAGCCTCTGCATCGCTCTCTTAAGCCTCTTCATCCCTCTCTTGATCATCTGCATCACTCTCGTAAGCCTCTGCATCACCCTCTTGAGCCTCTGCATAACTCTCTTGAGCCTCTGCATCACTCTCTTGAGCCTCTGCATCCCTCTCTTGAGCCTCTGCAACACTCTCTTCAGGCTCTGCATCACTCTCTTAAGCCTCTAAATCCCTCTCATGAGGCCTCTGAATCACTGTCTCGAGCCTCTGCATCATGCTCTTGATCCTGTGCATCTCTCTCTTGAGCCTCTGCTTCGCTCTCTTGAGCCTCTGTGTCACTCTCTAGAGCCTTTGCATCACTCCCGTCAGCCTCTGCATCACTCTCTTAAGCCTCTGCTTCCCTCTCTCGATCCTCTGCTTCACTCTCTTGAGCTTCTGCACCACTCTCTTGATCCTCTGCATCACTCTCTTGAGCCTCTGCATCCCTCAGTTGAGCCTCTGCATTCCTCTCTTGAACCTCTGCATCCCTCTCTTAAACTTCTGCATCACTCTCTTAAGCCTCTGGTTCACTCTCGTAACCCTCTGAATCACTCTTTTGAGCCTCTGCATCCCTCTCTTGAGCCTCTGCATCACTCTCTTCAGCCTCTGCATCCCTTTCTTGAGCATCTGCATCACTCTCTTGAGCCTCTGCATCACTCTCATGAGCCTCTACATCCCTCTCTTGAGCCCCTGCATCCCTCTCTTAAGCCTCTGCATCACTCTCTTGAGCCTCTGCATCACTCTCTTGAGCCTCTGCATCACTCTCTTGAGCCTCTGCATCCCTCTCTTAAGCCTCTGCAACACTCTCTTCAGCCTCTGCATCACTCTCTTAAGCCTCTGCATCCATCTCTTGATCATCTGCATCACTCTCGTAAGTGACTTTTTGACTTTTGAAAAGTGACTTTTTTCACGTTATTCATGTAGTTTGATTTTCCGTATATATATTCGTTTTTACCAATATTTCGATACTACTTCATGTTTTCTCACGATATGTGATTTGGCCTTCAAATCTCAGAATTTTCAAATTTTGCATTTCTAAGCAAGTTTTCTTGCATTTTCTTTTGTACTAAAAATCATCGAATTTAGCAATATTTTGACCTTTATCATCCCCTTTTCCTTTATGTGATTTAAACAAAATATCATCGAATTAGGCAATATTTTGCCGTTTTTCCACGTTTTTGTGAATTTTCAGTTTATTGTTATTAATTCATTAAATATACGATAAAAATTATGCAAACACATAATTGATCAGAAAAATCCTTAAATACTTCATTTTCAATCATCTATTTGTTTCTCGTTAATATACTGAGTAAGATATTGAAAAGGGGAGAAGTTCTGTTTTTATTGCATATATCGACGTTTCAGCCGGATTAGAGCCGTTTTACGTGTACATCTTCCATCGGTAATATAAAAGGAAAATCAGGAACATTTTAGTTAATTCTAATGAAAACACATTGATTTTTATCATTTGTATTTGAAACAACATTGTCATATGTCTTTTCTTGGATCTAAATAATACGAAACCTCGCTCTATGATTTGAAGTTAAAATCCTCAAATATGGTAATATAGTGACTTTTTTCACGTTATTCATGTAGTTTATGTAAAATGTAAAATTTAGTACGAAATAAAATATCATCGAATTAGGCAATATTTTGCCGTTTTTCCACGTTTTTGTGAATTTTCAGTTTATTGTTATTAATTCATTAAATATACGATAAAAATTAAGCAAACACATAATTGATGAGAAAATAACCTTAAATACTTCATTTTCAATCATCTATTTGTTTCTCGTTAAAATACTGAGTAAGATATTGAAAAGGGGAGAAGTTCTGTTTTTATTGCATATATCGACGTTTGAGCCGGATTAGAGCCGTTTTACGTGTACATCTTCCATCGGTAATATAAACGGAAAATTAGGAACATTTTAGTTAATTCTAATGAAAACACATTGATTTTTATCATTTGTATTTGAAACAACATTGTCATATGTCTTTTCTTGGATCTAAATAATACGAAACCCTCTTATGTGCGAATATGTAAATAATACGTAAATAAATAATAATACGTAATAAATAATACGTAATAATACTTATATGTAAATAATACGAAACCCATCCCTCTTATGTGCCTCTGCATCCCTCACTTGAGCCTCTGCATCCCTCTCCGGAGCCTCTGCATCCCTCTCTTGGGCCTCTGCATCCGTCTCTTGAGCCTCTGCATCCCTCTCTTAAGCCTCTGCATCACTCTCTTAAGCCTCTCCATCACTCTCTTAACCCTCTGAATCACTCTCTTGAGCATCTGAATCACTCTCTTGAGCCCCTGCATCCATCTCTCAAGCATCTGCATCACTCTCCTGAGCCTCTGCGTCACCCTTTTAAGCCTCTGCATTACTCTCTTGAGCCTCTGCACTCCTCTCCTAAGCCTCTGCCTCACTCTCTTAAGCCTCTGCATCACTCTATTGAGCCTCTGCATCCCTCTCTTGAGCCTCTGCATCACTGTCTTCAGCCTCCTCATCCCTCTCTTGAGCCTCTGCAACACGCTCTTCAGCCTCTGCATCACTCTCTTAAGCCTCCGAATCCCTCCCTTGAGTCCTCTGCACAACTCTCTCGAGCCTCTGCAAAACTCTCTTGATCCTCTGCATCACTCTCATGAGCCTCTGCATCACTCTCTTGATCGTCTGCATCACTCTCTTGAACCTCTGCATCTCTCTCTTGAGCCTCTCTATCACTCTCTTGAGCCTCTGCATCCCTCTATTGAACTCCTGCATCCCTCTCATGAGACTCTACATCCCTCTCTTGAGCTTTTGCATGACTCTCTTAAGCCGCTGCATCCCTCTCTTGAGCCTCTGCATTACTCTCAAGAGCCTCTGCATCCCTCTCTTCTGCCTCTGCATCCCTCACTTGAGCCTCTGCATCCCTCTCTAGAGCCCCTGCATCCCTCAGTTGAGCCTCTGCATCCCTCTCTTGAGCCTCTGCATCCCTCTCTTAAACCTCTGAATCACTCTCTTAACCCTCTGCATCACTCGCGTAAGCCTCTGAATCACTCTCTTGAGCCTCTGCATCCTTTTCTTGAGCCTCTGCATCACATTCTTGAGCCTCTGCATCACTCCCATGAGCCTCTACATCCCTCTCTTGAGCCTCTGCATCCCTCTCTTAAGCCTCTGCATCACTCTCTTGAGCCTCTGCATCACTCTCTTGAGCCTCTGCATCACTCTCTTGAGCCTCTGCAACCCTCTCTTAAGCCTCTGCATCCCTCTCTTAAGCCTCTGCAAGACTCTCTTCAGCCTCTGCAAGACACTCTTCAGCCTCTGCATCGCTCTCTTAAGCCTCTTCATCCCTCTCTTGATCATCTGCATCACTCTCGTAAGCCTCTGCATCACCCTCTTGAGCCTCTGCATAACTCTCTTGAGCCTCTGCATCACTCTCTTGAGCCTCTGCATCCCTCTCTTGAGCCTCTGCAACACTCTCTTCAGGCTCTGCATCACTCTCTTAAGCCTCTAAATCCCTCTCATGAGCCCTCTGAATCACTGTCTCGAGCCTCTGCATCACGCTCTTGATCCTGTTCATCTCTCTCTTGAGCCTCTGCTTCGCTCTCATGAGCCTCTGTGTCACTCTCTAGAGCCTTTGCATCACTCCCGTCAGCCTCTGCATCACTCTCTTAAGCCTCTGCTTCCCTCTCTCGATCCTCTGCTTCGCTCTCTTGAGCCTCTGTGTCACTCTCTAGAGCCTTTGCATCACTCCCGTCAGCCACTGCATCACTCTCTTAAGCCTCTGCTTCCCTCTCTCGATCCTCTGCTTCACTCTCCTGAGCTTTTGCACCACTCTCTTGATCCTCTGCATCACTCTCTTGAGCCTCTGCATCCCTCAGTTGAGCCTCTGCATTCCTCTCTTGAACCTCTGCATCCCTCTCTTAAACTTCTGCATCACTCTCTTAAGCCTCTGCATCACTCTCGTAACCCTCTGAATCACTCTTTTGAGCCTCTGCATCCCTCTCTTGAGCCTCTGCATCACTCTCTTCAGCCTCTGCATCCCTTTCTTGAGCATCTGCATCACTCTCTTGAGCCTCTGCATCACTCTCATGAGCCTCTACATCCCTCTCTTGAGCCCCTGCATCCCTCTCTTAAGCCTCTGCATCACTCTCTTGAGCCTCTGCATCACTCTCTTGAGCCTCTGCATCACTCTCTTGAGCCTCTGCATCCCTCTCTTAAGCCTCTGCAACACTCTCTTCAGCCTCTGCATCACTCTCTTAAGCCTCTGCATCCATCTCTTGATCATCTGCATCACTCTCGTAAGTGACTTTTTGACTTTTGAAAAGTGACTTTTTTCACGTTATTCATGTAGTTTGATTTTCCGTATATATATTCGTTTTTACCAATATTTCGATACTACTTCATGTTTTCTCACGATATGTGATTTGGCCTTCAAATCTCAGAATTTTCAAATTTTGCATTTCTAAGCAAGTTTTCTTGCATTTTCTTTTGTACTAAAAATCATCGAATTTAGCAATATTTTGACCTTTATCATCCCCTTTTCCTTTATGTGATTTAAACAAAATATCATCGAATTAGGCAATATTTTGCCGTTTTTCCACGTTTGTGTGAATTTTCAGTTTATTGTTATTAATTCATTAAATATACGATAAAAATTATGCAAACACATAATTGATCAGAAAAATCCTTAAATACTTCATTTTCAATCATCTATTTGTTTCTCGTAAAATACTGAGTAAGATATTGAAAAGGGGAGAAGTTCTGTTTTTATTGCATATATCGACGTTTCAGCCGGATTAGAGCCGTTTTACGTGTACATCTTCCATCGGTAATATAAAAGGAAAATCAGGAACATTTTATTTAATTCTAATGAAAACACATTGATTTTTTTCATTTGTATTGGAAGCAACATCTTTATACGTCTTTTCTAGGGTCTAAAAAATACGAAACGTCGCTCTATGATTCGAAGTTAAAATCCTGAAATTTGGTATAATAATGACTTTTTTCACGTTTTTCATGTAGTTTTATATTACGTATATATATTCATTTTTACCAATATTTCGATACTATTTCTTGTAGTATCACGATATGTGCTTTGGCCTTCAAATCTCAGATTTTCGCATAAAATTGCATTTTAAGCAAGTTTTCTTGCATTTAGTTTCGTACTAAAAATCATCGAATTCAGCAATATTTTGACGTTTATCATCCCCTTTTCCTTTATGTGATATAAACAAAATATCATCGAATTAGGCAATATTTTGCTGTTTTTCCACGTTTTTGTGAACTTTCAGTTTACTGCTCTTAATTCATTAAAAATACGATAAAAAATATGCAAACACATAATTGATTAGAAATTAACCTTAAACACTTAATTTTCAATCAACTATTTGTTTCTCGTTAAAATACTGAGTAAGATATTGGAAAGGGGAGAAGTTCTGTTTTTTTTGCATATATCGACGTTTCAGCCGGATTAGAGCGGTTTTTCGTGTACATCTTCCATCGAAAATATAAACGGAAAATCAGGAACATTTTAGTTAATTCTAATGAAAACACATTGATTTTTATCATTTGTATTTGAAACAACATTGTCATATGTCTTTTCTTGGATCTAAATAATACGAAACCTCGCTCTATGATTTGAAGTTAAAATCCTCAAATATGGTAATATAGTGACTTTTTTCACGTTATTCATGTAGTTTGATTTTGCGTATATATATTCGTTTTTACCAATATTTCGATACTACTTCATGTTTTCTCACGATATGTGATTTGGCCTTCAAATCTCAGAATTTTCAAATTTTGCATTTTTAAGCAAGTTTTCTTGCATTTTCTTTTGTACTAAAAATCATCGAATTTAGCAATATTTTGACCTTTATCATCCCCTTTTTCTTTATGTGATTTAAACAAAATATCATCGAATTAGGCAATATTTTGCCGTTTTTCCACGTTTTTGTGAATTTTCAGTTTATTGTTATTAATTCATTAAATATACGATAAAAATGATGCAAACACATAATTGATCAGAAATTAACCTTAAACACTTCATTTTCAATCAACTATTTGTTTCTCGTTAAAACACTGAGTAAGATATTGGAAAGGGGAGAAGTTCTGTTTTTATTGCATATATCGACGTTTCAGCCGGATTAGAGCGGTTTTACGTGTACATCTTCCATCGGTAATATAAACGGAAAATCAGGAACATTTTAGTTGTTTCTAATGAAAACACATTGATTTTTTATCATTTGTATTTGAAACAACATTGTCATATTTCTTTTCTTGGATCTCAATAATACGAAACCTCGCTCTATGATTTGAAGTTAAAATCCTCAAATATGGTAATATAGTGACTTTTTTCACGTTATTCATGTAGTAAAAATCATCGAATTCAGCAATATTTTGACGTTTATCATCCCCTTTTCCTTTATGTGATTTAAACAAAATATCATCGAATTAGGCAATATTTTGCTATTTTTCTACGTTTTTGTGAATTTTCAGTTTATTGATATTAATTCATTATATATACGATAAAAATGATGCAAACACATAATTGATTAGAAATTAACCCTTTATTTTCAATCAACTATTTGTTTCTCGTTAAAATACTGAGTAAGATATTGGAAAGGGGAGAAGTTCTGTTTTTATTGCATATATCGTAGTTTCAGCCGGATTAGAGCGGGTTTACGTGTACTTCTTAAATCGGAAATATAAACGGAATATCAGGAACATTTTAGTTAATTCTATTGAAAACGCATTGATTTTTATCATTTGTATTTGAAACAACATTGTCATATGTCTTTTCTTGGATCTAAATAATACGAAACCTCGCTCCATGATTTGAAGTTAAAATCCTCAAATATGGTAAAATAGTGACTTTTTTCACGTTATTCATGTAGTTTGATTTTACGTATATATATTCGTTTTTAACAATATTTCGATACTACTTCATGTTTTCTCACGATATGTGATTTGGCCTTCAAATCTCAGAATTTTCAAATTTTGCATTTTCTAAGCAAGTTTTCTTGCATTTTCTTTTGTACTAAAAATCATCGAATTTAGCAATATTTTGACCTTGTGATTCAGTGATTCAGCGTAAGAGTGATTCAGAGGCTTACGAGAGTGATGCAGAGGCTTAAGAGAGTGATTCAGAGGTTTAAGAGAGGGATGCAGAGGCTAAAGAGAGGGATGCAGAGGATCAACTGAGGGATGCAGGGGCTCAAGAGAGGGATGCAGAGGCTCAAGTGAGGGATGCAGAGGCAGAAGATAGGGATGCAGAGGCTCTTGAGAGTAATGCAGAGGCTCAAGAGAGGGATACAGCGGCTTAAGAGAGTCATGCAAAGGCTCAAGAGAGGGATGCAGAGTCTCATGAGAGGGATGCAGGAGTTCAATAGAGGGATGCAGAGGCTCAAGAGAGTGATAGAGAGGCTCAAGAGAGAGATGCAGAGGTTCAAGAGAGTGATGCAGACGATCAAGAGAGTGATGCAGAGGCTCAAGATAGTGATGCAGAGGATCAAGAGAGGGATTCAGAGGCTTACGAGAGTGATGCAGATAATCAAGAGAGTTTTGCAGAGGCTCGAGAGAGTTGTGCAGAGGACTCAAGGGAGGGATTCGCAGGCTTAAGAGAGTGATGCAGAGGCTGAAGAGAGTGTTGCAGAGGCTCAAGAGAGGGATGAGGAGGCTGAAGACAGTGATGCAGAGGCTCAAGAGAGGGATGCAGAGGCTCAATAGAGTGATGCAGAGGCTTAAGAGAGTGAGGCAGAGGCTTAGGAGAGGAGTGCAGAGGCTCAAGAAAGTAATGCAGAGGCTTAAAAGGGTGACGCAGAGGCTCAGGAGAGTGATGCAGATGCTTGAGTGAAGGATGCAGGGGCTCAAGAGAGTGATGCAGAGGCTCAAGAGAGTGATTCAGAGGGTTAAGAGAGTGATGGAGAGGCTTAAGAGAGTGAAGCAGAGGCTTAAGAGAGGGATGCAGCGGCTCAAGAGAGGGATGCAGAGGCCCAAGAGAGGGATGCAGAGGCTCAGGAGAGGGATGCAGAGGCTCAAGTGAGGGATGCAGAGGCACATAAGAGGGATGCAGAGGTTCTTGAGAGTGATGCACAGGCTCAAGAGAGGGATGCAGAGGCTTAAGAGAGTGATGCAAAGGCTCAAGAGAGGGATGCAGAGGCTCAAGAGAGTGATGCAAAAGCTCAAGAGAGTGATGAATAGGCTTAAGAGAGGGATGCAGAGGCTCAAGAGAGAAATGCAGAGGCTCATGAGAGGGATGCAGAGGCTGAAGAGAGAGATGCAGAGGCTTAAGAGAGGGATGCAGAGGTTCAAGAGAGTGATGCAGAGGCACAAGAGAATGATGTGGAGGCTTAAGAGAGGGATGCAGAGGCTCAAGAGAATGATGCAGGGGCTCAAGAGAGTGATGGAGAGGGTTAAGAGAGGAATGCAGAGGCTGAAGAGAATGCTGAAAAAGCTTAAGAGAGGAATGCAGCCTCTTGAGGAAGAGAATGCATTCTCTTGAGCCTCTGCATCCCTCTCTAAAGCCTCTACATCATTCTCTTGTGCCTCTGCATGACTCTCTTGAACCTCTGGATCACTCTCTTAAGCCTCTGCATCTCTCTCTTCAGCCTCTGCATTACTCTCTTGAGCCTCTGCATCCCTCTCTTGAAACTCTGCATCTCTCTCCTAAGCCTCTGCATCACTCTCTTGAGCCTTTGCATCACTCTTTTGATCCTCTGCATCCCTCTCTTAAGCCTTTGCAACACTCTCTTCAGCCTCTCCATCAATCTCGTAAGCCTCTGCATCTCTCTCTTGAGCCTCTGCATCATTCTCTTAAGCCTCTGCAACACTCTCTTCAGCCTCTGCATCACTCTCTTGAGCCTTTGTATCACTCTCTTGAGCCTCTGCATACCTCTCTTAAGCCTCTGCAACACTCTCTTCAGCCTCTGCATCACTCTCTTAAGCCTCTGCATACATTTTTTGAGCCTCTGCATCACCTTCGTAAGCCTCTTCATCACTCTCTTGAACTCCTGCATCCCTCGCATGAGCCTCTGCCACCCTCTCTTGAGCCTCTGCGTCACTCTCAAGAGCCTCTGCATCCCTCTCTTGTGCCTCTGCATCCCTCACCTGAGCCTCTGCATCCCTCTCTTGAGCCCCTGCATCCCTCTCTTGAGCCTATGCATCCCTCACGTGAGCCTCTGCATCCCTCTCTTAAGCCTCTACATCACTCTCTTAAGCCTCTGCATCACTCTCGTAAGCCTCTGAATCACTCTCTTGAGCCTGTACATCCCTCTCTCTAAGTCTTGCATCCCTCACATGAGCCTCTGCATCCCTCTCTTGAACCTTTGAATCACTCTCTTAAGCCTCTGCATCCCTCTCTTGAGCGTGTGCATCACTCTCAAGATCCTCTGCATCCCTCTCATGTGCTTCTGCATCCCTCACTTGAGCCTTTGCATCCCTCTTTTGATGCTGCATCCCTCTCATGGGCCTCTGCAACCCTCACGTGAGCCTCTGCATCCCTCTCTAAAGCTTTTGCATCACTCTCTTAATCCTCTGCATCACTCTCTTAAGCCTCTGAGTCACTCTCTTGAGCCTCTGCATCACTCTCTTGAGCCCCTGCATCCCTCTCTCAAGCCTCTGCATCACTCTCTTGAGCCTCTGCATCACCCTCGTAAGCCTCTGTATTACTCTCTTGAGCCTCTGCATCCCTCTCTTGAGCCTCTGCATCACTCTCTTCAGCCTCTTCACCCCTCTCTTGAGCCTCTGCATCCCTCTCCTAAGCCTCTGCCACACTCTCTTCAGCCTCTGCATCCCTCTCTTAAGCTTCTGCATCCCTCTCTTAAGCCTCTGCATCATTCTCTTCAGCCTCTGCATCTCTCTCTTAAGCAGGCTCTCTTAAGCAGGCAGGCTTAAGCAGACTCTCTCTGCAGGCTCAAAAGAGTGATGCAGAGGCTTGAGAGAGGGATGCAGGGGCTCAAGAGAGTGATGCAGAGGCTCAAGAGAGTGATTCAGAGGCTAAAGAGAGTGATGCAGAGGCTTAAGAGAGTGTTGCAGAGGCTTAAGAGAGGGTTGTAGAGGCCCAAGAGAGTGATGCAGAGGTTCGAGAGAGTGATCCAGAGGCACAAGAGAATGATGTAGAGGCTTAAGAGAGGCATGCAGAGGCTCAAAAGAATGATGCAGGGCTCAAGAGAATGATGCAGAGGCTTAAGAAAGGGAGGCAGAGGATCAAGAGAGTGATGCAGAGGCATAAGAGAGGAATGCAGAGGCTGAAGAGAATGATGCAGAGGCTTAAGCGAGGGATGCAGAGGCTCAAAAGAATGATGCAGGGCTCAAGAGAATGATGCAGAGGCTTAAGAAAGGGAGGCAGAGGATCAAGAGAATGATGCAGAGACTTAAGAGAGGGAGGCAGGGGCGCAAGAGAGGGATGCAGAGGATCAAGTGAGGGAAGCAGAGGCACAAGAAAGGGATGCATAGGCGCTTGAGAGTGACGCAGTGGCTCAAGAGAGGGATGCAGAGTCTTAAGAGAGTGATGCAAAGGCTCAAGTGAGGGATGCAGAGGCTCATGAGAGGGATGCAGGTGTTCAAGAGAGTGATGCAGAGGCTCAAGAGAGGGATGCAGAGGCTCAAGTGAGGGATGAAAGTGAGGTAATTACCTCAAGTGAGGTAATGTGATTACCTCAAGTGAGGTAATGTGATTACCTCAAGTGAGGTAATGTGATTACCTCAAGTGAGGTAATGAAAACACATTGATTTTTATCATTTGTATTGGAAACAACATCTTTATATGTTTTTTTCTAGGATCTAAATAATACGAAACCTCGCTTTATGATTTGAAGTTAAAGTCCTCAAATAAGGTAATATAGCGATTTTTTTCACGTTTTTCATGTAGTGTGATTGTACGTAAATATATTCGTTTTTACCAATATTTCTATAATTCTTCATGTTTTCTCACGATATGTGATTTGGCCTTTAAATCTCAGAATTTCGCATAATATTGCATTTTTAAGCAAGTTTTCTTGCATTTTGTTTCGTAATAAAAATCATCGAATATAGCAATATTTTGACGTTTATCATCCACTTTTCCTTTATGTGATACAAACAAAATATCATCGAATTAGGCAATATTTTGCCATTTTTCCACGTTTTTGTGAATTTTCAGTTTATTGTTATTAATTCATTATATATACGACAAAATTGATGCAAACACATAATTGATTGGAAATTAACATTAAATACTTCAATTTCAATCAACTATTTGTTTCTCGTTAAAATACTGAGTAAGCATCACTCTCTTGATTCTCTGCATCACTCTCGTAAGCCTCTGAATCACTCTCTTGAGCCTTTGCTTCACTCTCTAGAGCCTCTGCATCACTCTCTTTAGCCTCTGCATCACTCTCTTAAGTCTCTGCTTCCTTCTCTTGATCCTCTGCATCACTCTTTTGAGCCTCTACATCACTCTCTTAAGCCTCTGCATCACTCCCGTAAGCATCTGAATCACTCTGTTGAGCCTCTGCATCACTCTGTTTAGCCCCTGCATCACCCTTTTAAGCCTCTGCATCCCTCTTTTGAGCCTCTGTATCACTTTCTTAAGCCTCTGCATCACTCTCTTAAGCCTCTGCATCACTCTCGTAAGCCTCTGAATCACTCTCATGAGCCTCTGCATCCCTCTCTTGAGCCTCTGCATCACTCCCAAGAGTCTCTGCATCACTCCCAAGAGCCTCTGCATCCCTCTCTTGTGCCTCTTCATCCCTCACTTGAGGCTCTGCATTCCTCTCTTGAGCCTCTGCATCACTCTCTTGAACTCCTGCATCCCTCACATGAGCCTCTGCATCCCTCACTTGAGGCTTTGCATCACTCTCTTAAGCCTCTGCATCCCTCTCTTGAGCCTCTGCTTCACTCCCTAGAGCCTCTGTATCCCTCTCTTGAGCCCCTGCATCCCTCTCTTAAGCCTCTGCATCACTCTCGTAAGCCTCTGAATCACTCTGTTCAGCCTATGCATCACACTCTTGAGCCTCTCCATCACTCTCTTGAGCCTCTGCATCCCTCTCTTAAGCCTCTGCATCATTCTCTTCAGCCTCTGCATTCCTCTCTTAAGCCTCTGCAGCATACTCTTCAGCCTCTGCATTCCTATCTTAAGCCACTCAATCACTCTCTTGAGCCCTTGCATCATTCTCTTGAGCCTCTGCATCCCTCTCTTAAGCCTCTACATCATTCTCTTTTGCCTCTGCATCACTCTCTTGAACCTCTGCATCCCTCTCTTAAGCCTCTGCATCTCTCTCTTCAGCCTCTGCATCCCTCTCATGAGCCTCTGCATCTCTCTCTTGAGCCTCTACATCCCTCTCTTGAGCCTCTGCATCCCTCTCTTAAGCCTATTCATCACTCTCTTGAGCTTTTGCATCACTCTCTTGAGCCTTTGCATCACTCTCTTAAGCCTCTGCATCCCTCTCTTGAGCCTGTGCATCACTCTCAAGAACCTCTGCATCCCTCTTATGTGCCTCTGCATCCCTCACTTGAGCCTCTGCATCCCTCTCCGGAGCCTCTGCATCCCTCTCTTGGGCCTCTGCATCCCTCTCTTGAGCCTCTGCATCCCTCTCTTAAGCCTCTGCATCACTCTCTTAAGCCTCTCCATCACTCTCTTAACCCTCTGAATCACTCTCTTGAGCCTCTGCATCACTCTCTTGAGCCCCTGCATCCATCTCTCATGCATCTGCATCACTCTCCTGAGCCTCTGCGTCACCCTTTTAAGCCTCTGCATTACTCTCTTGAGCCTCTGCACTCCTCTCCTAAGCCTCTGCCTCACTCTCTTAAGCCTCTGCATAACTCTATTGAGCCTCTGCATCCCTCTCTTGAGCCTCTGCATCACTGTCTTCAGCCTCCTCATGACTCTCTTGAGCCTCTGCAACACGCTCTTCAGCATCTGCATCACTCTCTTAAGCCTCCGAATCCCTCGCTTGAGTCCTCTGCACAACTCTCTCGAGCCTCTGCAAAACTCTCTTGATTATCTGCATCACTCTCATAAGCCTCTGAATCCCTCTCTAGATCCTCTGCATCACTCTCTTGAGCCTCTGCATCACTCTCTTGATCGTCTGCGTCACTCTCTTGAACCTCTGCATCTCTCTCTTGAGCCTCTCTATCACTCTCTTGAGCCTCTGCATCCCTCTATTGAACTCCTGCATCCCTCTCATGAGACTCTACATCCCTCTCTTGAGCCTTTGCATCACTCTCTTAAGCCGCTGCATCCCTCTCTTGAGCCTCTGCATTACTCTCAAGAGCCTCTGCATCCCTCTCTTCTGCCTCTGCATCCCTCACTTGAGCCTCTGCATCCCTCTCTTGAGCCCCTGCATCCCTCAGTTGAGCCTCTGCATCCCTCTCTTGAGCCTCTGCATCCCTCTCTTAAACCTCTGAATCACTCTCTTAAGCCTCTGCATCACTCTCGTAAGCCTCTGAATCACTCTCTTGAGCCTCTGCATCCCTTTCTTGAGCCTCTGCATCACATTCTTGAGCCTCTGCATCACTCCCATGAGCCTCTACATCCCTCTCTTGAGCCTCTGCATCCCTCTCTTAAGCCTCTGCATCACTCTCTTGAGCCTCTGCATCACTCTCTTGAGCCTCTGCATCACTCTCTTGAGCCTCTGCATCCCTCTCTTAAGCCTCTGCATCACTCTCTTAAGCCTCTCCATCACTCTCTTAACCCTCTGAATCACTCTCTTGAGCATCTGAATCACTCTCTTGAGCCCCTGCATCCATCTCTCAAGCATCTGCATCACTCTCCTGAGCCTCTGCGTCACCCTTTTAAGCCTCTGCATTACTCTCTTGAGCCTCTGCACTCCTCTCCTAAGCCTCTGCCTCACTCTCTTAAGCCTCTGCATCACTCTATTGAGCCTCTGCATCCCTCTCTTGAGCCTCTGCATCACTGTCTTCAGCCTCCTCATCCCTCTCTTGAGCCTCTGCAACACGCTCTTCAGCCTCTGCATCACTCTCTTAAGCCTCCGAATCCCTCCCTTGAGTCCTCTGCACAACTCTCTCGAGCCTCTGCAAAACTCTCTTGATCCTCTGCATCACTCTCATGAGCCTCTGCATCACTCTCTTGATCGTCTGCATCACTCTCTTGAACCTCTGCATCTCTCTCTTGAGCCTCTCTATCACTCTCTTGAGCCTCTGCATCCCTCTATTGAACTCCTGCATCCCTCTCATGAGACTCTACATCCCTCTCTTGAGCTTTTGCATGACTCTCTTAAGCCGCTGCATCCCTCTCTTGAGCCTCTGCATTACTCTCAAGAGCCTCTGCATCCCTCTCTTCTGCCTCTGCATCCCTCACTTGAGCCTCTGCATCCCTCTCTAGAGCCCCTGCATCCCTCAGTTGAGCCTCTGCATCCCTCTCTTGAGCCTCTGCATCCCTCTCTTAAACCTCTGAATCACTCTCTTAACCCTCTGCATCACTCGCGTAAGCCTCTGAATCACTCTCTTGAGCCTCTGCATCCTTTTCTTGAGCCTCTGCATCACATTCTTGAGCCTCTGCATCACTCCCATGAGCCTCTACATCCCTCTCTTGAGCCTCTGCATCCCTCTCTTAAGCCTCTGCATCACTCTCTTGAGCCTCTGCATCACTCTCTTGAGCCTCTGCATCACTCTCTTGAGCCTCTGCAACCCTCTCTTAAGCCTCTGCATCCCTCTCTTAAGCCTCTGCAAGACTCTCTTCAGCCTCTGCAAGACACTCTTCAGCCTCTGCATCGCTCTCTTAAGCCTCTTCATCCCTCTCTTGATCATCTGCATCACTCTCGTAAGCCTCTGCATCACCCTCTTGAGCCTCTGCATAACTCTCTTGAGCCTCTGCATCACTCTCTTGAGCCTCTGCATCCCTCTCTTGAGCCTCTGCAACACTCTCTTCAGGCTCTGCATCACTCTCTTAAGCCTCTAAATCCCTCTCATGAGCCCTCTGAATCACTGTCTCGAGCCTCTGCATCACGCTCTTGATCCTGTTCATCTCTCTCTTGAGCCTCTGCTTCGCTCTCATGAGCCTCTGTGTCACTCTCTAGAGCCTTTGCATCACTCCCGTCAGCCTCTGCATCACTCTCTTAAGCCTCTGCTTCCCTCTCTCGATCCTCTGCTTCGCTCTCTTGAGCCTCTGTGTCACTCTCTAGAGCCTTTGCATCACTCCCGTCAGCCACTGCATCACTCTCTTAAGCCTCTGCTTCCCTCTCTCGATCCTCTGCTTCACTCTCCTGAGCTTTTGCACCACTCTCTTGATCCTCTGCATCACTCTCTTGAGCCTCTGCATCCCTCAGTTGAGCCTCTGCATTCCTCTCTTGAACCTCTGCATCCCTCTCTTAAACTTCTGCATCACTCTCTTAAGCCTCTGCATCACTCTCGTAACCCTCTGAATCACTCTTTTGAGCCTCTGCATCCCTCTCTTGAGCCTCTGCATCACTCTCTTCAGCCTCTGCATCCCTTTCTTGAGCATCTGCATCACTCTCTTGAGCCTCTGCATCACTCTCATGAGCCTCTACATCCCTCTCTTGAGCCCCTGCATCCCTCTCTTAAGCCTCTGCATCACTCTCTTGAGCCTCTGCATCACTCTCTTGAGCCTCTGCATCACTCTCTTGAGCCTCTGCATCCCTCTCTTAAGCCTCTGCAACACTCTCTTCAGCCTCTGCATCACTCTCTTAAGCCTCTGCATCCATCTCTTGATCATCTGCATCACTCTCGTAAGTGACTTTTTGACTTTTGAAAAGTGACTTTTTTCACGTTATTCATGTAGTTTGATTTTCCGTATATATATTCGTTTTTACCAATATTTCGATACTACTTCATGTTTTCTCACGATATGTGATTTGGCCTTCAAATCTCAGAATTTTCAAATTTTGCATTTCTAAGCAAGTTTTCTTGCATTTTCTTTTGTACTAAAAATCATCGAATTTAGCAATATTTTGACCTTTATCATCCCCTTTTCCTTTATGTGATTTAAACAAAATATCATCGAATTAGGCAATATTTTGCCGTTTTTCCACGTTTGTGTGAATTTTCAGTTTATTGTTATTAATTCATTAAATATACGATAAAAATTATGCAAACACATAATTGATCAGAAAAATCCTTAAATACTTCATTTTCAATCATCTATTTGTTTCTCGTAAAATACTGAGTAAGATATTGAAAAGGGGAGAAGTTCTGTTTTTATTGCATATATCGACGTTTCAGCCGGATTAGAGCCGTTTTACGTGTACATCTTCCATCGGTAATATAAAAGGAAAATCAGGAACATTTTATTTAATTCTAATGAAAACACATTGATTTTTTTCATTTGTATTGGAAGCAACATCTTTATACGTCTTTTCTAGGGTCTAAAAAATACGAAACGTCGCTCTATGATTCGAAGTTAAAATCCTGAAATTTGGTATAATAATGACTTTTTTCACGTTTTTCATGTAGTTTTATATTACGTATATATATTCATTTTTACCAATATTTCGATACTATTTCTTGTAGTATCACGATATGTGCTTTGGCCTTCAAATCTCAGATTTTCGCATAAAATTGCATTTTAAGCAAGTTTTCTTGCATTTAGTTTCGTACTAAAAATCATCGAATTCAGCAATATTTTGACGTTTATCATCCCCTTTTCCTTTATGTGATATAAACAAAATATCATCGAATTAGGCAATATTTTGCTGTTTTTCCACGTTTTTGTGAACTTTCAGTTTACTGCTCTTAATTCATTAAAAATACGATAAAAAATATGCAAACACATAATTGATTAGAAATTAACCTTAAACACTTAATTTTCAATCAACTATTTGTTTCTCGTTAAAATACTGAGTAAGATATTGGAAAGGGGAGAAGTTCTGTTTTTTTTGCATATATCGACGTTTCAGCCGGATTAGAGCGGTTTTTCGTGTACATCTTCCATCGAAAATATAAACGGAAAATCAGGAACATTTTAGTTAATTCTAATGAAAACACATTGATTTTTATCATTTGTATTTGAAACAACATTGTCATATGTCTTTTCTTGGATCTAAATAATACGAAACCTCGCTCTATGATTTGAAGTTAAAATCCTCAAATATGGTAATATAGTGACTTTTTTCACGTTATTCATGTAGTTTGATTTTGCGTATATATATTCGTTTTTACCAATATTTCGATACTACTTCATGTTTTCTCACGATATGTGATTTGGCCTTCAAATCTCAGAATTTTCAAATTTTGCATTTTTAAGCAAGTTTTCTTGCATTTTCTTTTGTACTAAAAATCATCGAATTTAGCAATATTTTGACCTTTATCATCCCCTTTTTCTTTATGTGATTTAAACAAAATATCATCGAATTAGGCAATATTTTGCCGTTTTTCCACGTTTTTGTGAATTTTCAGTTTATTGTTATTAATTCATTAAATATACGATAAAAATGATGCAAACACATAATTGATCAGAAATTAACCTTAAACACTTCATTTTCAATCAACTATTTGTTTCTCGTTAAAACACTGAGTAAGATATTGGAAAGGGGAGAAGTTCTGTTTTTATTGCATATATCGACGTTTCAGCCGGATTAGAGCGGTTTTACGTGTACATCTTCCATCGGTAATATAAACGGAAAATCAGGAACATTTTAGTTGTTTCTAATGAAAACACATTGATTTTTTATCATTTGTATTTGAAACAACATTGTCATATTTCTTTTCTTGGATCTCAATAATACGAAACCTCGCTCTATGATTTGAAGTTAAAATCCTCAAATATGGTAATATAGTGACTTTTTTCACGTTATTCATGTAGTAAAAATCATCGAATTCAGCAATATTTTGACGTTTATCATCCCCTTTTCCTTTATGTGATTTAAACAAAATATCATCGAATTAGGCAATATTTTGCTATTTTTCTACGTTTTTGTGAATTTTCAGTTTATTGATATTAATTCATTATATATACGATAAAAATGATGCAAACACATAATTGATTAGAAATTAACCCTTTATTTTCAATCAACTATTTGTTTCTCGTTAAAATACTGAGTAAGATATTGGAAAGGGGAGAAGTTCTGTTTTTATTGCATATATCGTAGTTTCAGCCGGATTAGAGCGGGTTTACGTGTACTTCTTAAATCGGAAATATAAACGGAATATCAGGAACATTTTAGTTAATTCTATTGAAAACGCATTGATTTTTATCATTTGTATTTGAAACAACATTGTCATATGTCTTTTCTTGGATCTAAATAATACGAAACCTCGCTCCATGATTTGAAGTTAAAATCCTCAAATATGGTAAAATAGTGACTTTTTTCACGTTATTCATGTAGTTTGATTTTACGTATATATATTCGTTTTTAACAATATTTCGATACTACTTCATGTTTTCTCACGATATGTGATTTGGCCTTCAAATCTCAGAATTTTCAAATTTTGCATTTTCTAAGCAAGTTTTCTTGCATTTTCTTTTGTACTAAAAATCATCGAATTTAGCAATATTTTGACCTTGTGATTCAGTGATTCAGCGTAAGAGTGATTCAGAGGCTTACGAGAGTGATGCAGAGGCTTAAGAGAGTGATTCAGAGGTTTAAGAGAGGGATGCAGAGGCTAAAGAGAGGGATGCAGAGGATCAACTGAGGGATGCAGGGGCTCAAGAGAGGGATGCAGAGGCTCAAGTGAGGGATGCAGAGGCAGAAGATAGGGATGCAGAGGCTCTTGAGAGTAATGCAGAGGCTCAAGAGAGGGATACAGCGGCTTAAGAGAGTCATGCAAAGGCTCAAGAGAGGGATGCAGAGTCTCATGAGAGGGATGCAGGAGTTCAATAGAGGGATGCAGAGGCTCAAGAGAGTGATAGAGAGGCTCAAGAGAGAGATGCAGAGGTTCAAGAGAGTGATGCAGACGATCAAGAGAGTGATGCAGAGGCTCAAGATAGTGATGCAGAGGATCAAGAGAGGGATTCAGAGGCTTACGAGAGTGATGCAGATAATCAAGAGAGTTTTGCAGAGGCTCGAGAGAGTTGTGCAGAGGACTCAAGGGAGGGATTCGCAGGCTTAAGAGAGTGATGCAGAGGCTGAAGAGAGTGTTGCAGAGGCTCAAGAGAGGGATGAGGAGGCTGAAGACAGTGATGCAGAGGCTCAAGAGAGGGATGCAGAGGCTCAATAGAGTGATGCAGAGGCTTAAGAGAGTGAGGCAGAGGCTTAGGAGAGGAGTGCAGAGGCTCAAGAAAGTAATGCAGAGGCTTAAAAGGGTGACGCAGAGGCTCAGGAGAGTGATGCAGATGCTTGAGTGAAGGATGCAGGGGCTCAAGAGAGTGATGCAGAGGCTCAAGAGAGTGATTCAGAGGGTTAAGAGAGTGATGGAGAGGCTTAAGAGAGTGAAGCAGAGGCTTAAGAGAGGGATGCAGCGGCTCAAGAGAGGGATGCAGAGGCCCAAGAGAGGGATGCAGAGGCTCAGGAGAGGGATGCAGAGGCTCAAGTGAGGGATGCAGAGGCACATAAGAGGGATGCAGAGGTTCTTGAGAGTGATGCACAGGCTCAAGAGAGGGATGCAGAGGCTTAAGAGAGTGATGCAAAGGCTCAAGAGAGGGATGCAGAGGCTCAAGAGAGTGATGCAAAAGCTCAAGAGAGTGATGAATAGGCTTAAGAGAGGGATGCAGAGGCTCAAGAGAGAAATGCAGAGGCTCATGAGAGGGATGCAGAGGCTGAAGAGAGAGATGCAGAGGCTTAAGAGAGGGATGCAGAGGTTCAAGAGAGTGATGCAGAGGCACAAGAGAATGATGTGGAGGCTTAAGAGAGGGATGCAGAGGCTCAAGAGAATGATGCAGGGGCTCAAGAGAGTGATGGAGAGGGTTAAGAGAGGAATGCAGAGGCTGAAGAGAATGCTGAAAAAGCTTAAGAGAGGAATGCAGCCTCTTGAGGAAGAGAATGCATTCTCTTGAGCCTCTGCATCCCTCTCTAAAGCCTCTACATCATTCTCTTGTGCCTCTGCATGACTCTCTTGAACCTCTGGATCACTCTCTTAAGCCTCTGCATCTCTCTCTTCAGCCTCTGCATTACTCTCTTGAGCCTCTGCATCCCTCTCTTGAAACTCTGCATCTCTCTCCTAAGCCTCTGCATCACTCTCTTGAGCCTTTGCATCACTCTTTTGATCCTCTGCATCCCTCTCTTAAGCCTTTGCAACACTCTCTTCAGCCTCTCCATCAATCTCGTAAGCCTCTGCATCTCTCTCTTGAGCCTCTGCATCATTCTCTTAAGCCTCTGCAACACTCTCTTCAGCCTCTGCATCACTCTCTTGAGCCTTTGTATCACTCTCTTGAGCCTCTGCATACCTCTCTTAAGCCTCTGCAACACTCTCTTCAGCCTCTGCATCACTCTCTTAAGCCTCTGCATACATTTTTTGAGCCTCTGCATCACCTTCGTAAGCCTCTTCATCACTCTCTTGAACTCCTGCATCCCTCGCATGAGCCTCTGCCACCCTCTCTTGAGCCTCTGCGTCACTCTCAAGAGCCTCTGCATCCCTCTCTTGTGCCTCTGCATCCCTCACCTGAGCCTCTGCATCCCTCTCTTGAGCCCCTGCATCCCTCTCTTGAGCCTATGCATCCCTCACGTGAGCCTCTGCATCCCTCTCTTAAGCCTCTACATCACTCTCTTAAGCCTCTGCATCACTCTCGTAAGCCTCTGAATCACTCTCTTGAGCCTGTACATCCCTCTCTCTAAGTCTTGCATCCCTCACATGAGCCTCTGCATCCCTCTCTTGAACCTTTGAATCACTCTCTTAAGCCTCTGCATCCCTCTCTTGAGCGTGTGCATCACTCTCAAGATCCTCTGCATCCCTCTCATGTGCTTCTGCATCCCTCACTTGAGCCTTTGCATCCCTCTTTTGATGCTGCATCCCTCTCATGGGCCTCTGCAACCCTCACGTGAGCCTCTGCATCCCTCTCTAAAGCTTTTGCATCACTCTCTTAATCCTCTGCATCACTCTCTTAAGCCTCTGAGTCACTCTCTTGAGCCTCTGCATCACTCTCTTGAGCCCCTGCATCCCTCTCTCAAGCCTCTGCATCACTCTCTTGAGCCTCTGCATCACCCTCGTAAGCCTCTGTATTACTCTCTTGAGCCTCTGCATCCCTCTCTTGAGCCTCTGCATCACTCTCTTCAGCCTCTTCACCCCTCTCTTGAGCCTCTGCATCCCTCTCCTAAGCCTCTGCCACACTCTCTTCAGCCTCTGCATCCCTCTCTTAAGCTTCTGCATCCCTCTCTTAAGCCTCTGCATCATTCTCTTCAGCCTCTGCATCTCTCTCTTAAGCAGGCTCTCTTAAGCAGGCAGGCTTAAGCAGACTCTCTCTGCAGGCTCAAAAGAGTGATGCAGAGGCTTGAGAGAGGGATGCAGGGGCTCAAGAGAGTGATGCAGAGGCTCAAGAGAGTGATTCAGAGGCTAAAGAGAGTGATGCAGAGGCTTAAGAGAGTGTTGCAGAGGCTTAAGAGAGGGTTGTAGAGGCCCAAGAGAGTGATGCAGAGGTTCGAGAGAGTGATCCAGAGGCACAAGAGAATGATGTAGAGGCTTAAGAGAGGCATGCAGAGGCTCAAAAGAATGATGCAGGGCTCAAGAGAATGATGCAGAGGCTTAAGAAAGGGAGGCAGAGGATCAAGAGAGTGATGCAGAGGCATAAGAGAGGAATGCAGAGGCTGAAGAGAATGATGCAGAGGCTTAAGCGAGGGATGCAGAGGCTCAAAAGAATGATGCAGGGCTCAAGAGAATGATGCAGAGGCTTAAGAAAGGGAGGCAGAGGATCAAGAGAATGATGCAGAGACTTAAGAGAGGGAGGCAGGGGCGCAAGAGAGGGATGCAGAGGATCAAGTGAGGGAAGCAGAGGCACAAGAAAGGGATGCATAGGCGCTTGAGAGTGACGCAGTGGCTCAAGAGAGGGATGCAGAGTCTTAAGAGAGTGATGCAAAGGCTCAAGTGAGGGATGCAGAGGCTCATGAGAGGGATGCAGGTGTTCAAGAGAGTGATGCAGAGGCTCAAGAGAGGGATGCAGAGGCTCAAGTGAGGGATGAAAGTGAGGTAATTACCTCAAGTGAGGTAATGTGATTACCTCAAGTGAGGTAATGTGATTACCTCAAGTGAGGTAATGTGATTACCTCAAGTGAGGTAATGAAAACACATTGATTTTTATCATTTGTATTGGAAACAACATCTTTATATGTTTTTTTCTAGGATCTAAATAATACGAAACCTCGCTTTATGATTTGAAGTTAAAGTCCTCAAATAAGGTAATATAGCGATTTTTTTCACGTTTTTCATGTAGTGTGATTGTACGTAAATATATTCGTTTTTACCAATATTTCTATAATTCTTCATGTTTTCTCACGATATGTGATTTGGCCTTTAAATCTCAGAATTTCGCATAATATTGCATTTTTAAGCAAGTTTTCTTGCATTTTGTTTCGTAATAAAAATCATCGAATATAGCAATATTTTGACGTTTATCATCCACTTTTCCTTTATGTGATACAAACAAAATATCATCGAATTAGGCAATATTTTGCCATTTTTCCACGTTTTTGTGAATTTTCAGTTTATTGTTATTAATTCATTATATATACGACAAAATTGATGCAAACACATAATTGATTGGAAATTAACATTAAATACTTCAATTTCAATCAACTATTTGTTTCTCGTTAAAATACTGAGTAAGCATCACTCTCTTGATTCTCTGCATCACTCTCGTAAGCCTCTGAATCACTCTCTTGAGCCTTTGCTTCACTCTCTAGAGCCTCTGCATCACTCTCTTTAGCCTCTGCATCACTCTCTTAAGTCTCTGCTTCCTTCTCTTGATCCTCTGCATCACTCTTTTGAGCCTCTACATCACTCTCTTAAGCCTCTGCATCACTCCCGTAAGCATCTGAATCACTCTGTTGAGCCTCTGCATCACTCTGTTTAGCCCCTGCATCACCCTTTTAAGCCTCTGCATCCCTCTTTTGAGCCTCTGTATCACTTTCTTAAGCCTCTGCATCACTCTCTTAAGCCTCTGCATCACTCTCGTAAGCCTCTGAATCACTCTCATGAGCCTCTGCATCCCTCTCTTGAGCCTCTGCATCACTCCCAAGAGTCTCTGCATCACTCCCAAGAGCCTCTGCATCCCTCTCTTGTGCCTCTTCATCCCTCACTTGAGGCTCTGCATTCCTCTCTTGAGCCTCTGCATCACTCTCTTGAACTCCTGCATCCCTCACATGAGCCTCTGCATCCCTCACTTGAGGCTTTGCATCACTCTCTTAAGCCTCTGCATCCCTCTCTTGAGCCTCTGCTTCACTCCCTAGAGCCTCTGTATCCCTCTCTTGAGCCCCTGCATCCCTCTCTTAAGCCTCTGCATCACTCTCGTAAGCCTCTGAATCACTCTGTTCAGCCTATGCATCACACTCTTGAGCCTCTCCATCACTCTCTTGAGCCTCTGCATCCCTCTCTTAAGCCTCTGCATCATTCTCTTCAGCCTCTGCATTCCTCTCTTAAGCCTCTGCAGCATACTCTTCAGCCTCTGCATTCCTATCTTAAGCCACTCAATCACTCTCTTGAGCCCTTGCATCATTCTCTTGAGCCTCTGCATCCCTCTCTTAAGCCTCTACATCATTCTCTTTTGCCTCTGCATCACTCTCTTGAACCTCTGCATCCCTCTCTTAAGCCTCTGCATCTCTCTCTTCAGCCTCTGCATCCCTCTCATGAGCCTCTGCATCTCTCTCTTGAGCCTCTACATCCCTCTCTTGAGCCTCTGCATCCCTCTCTTAAGCCTATTCATCACTCTCTTGAGCTTTTGCATCACTCTCTTGAGCCTTTGCATCACTCTCTTAAGCCTCTGCATCCCTCTCTTGAGCCTGTGCATCACTCTCAAGAACCTCTGCATCCCTCTTATGTGCCTCTGCATCCCTCACTTGAGCCTCTGCATCCCTCTCCGGAGCCTCTGCATCCCTCTCTTGGGCCTCTGCATCCCTCTCTTGAGCCTCTGCATCCCTCTCTTAAGCCTCTGCATCACTCTCTTAAGCCTCTCCATCACTCTCTTAACCCTCTGAATCACTCTCTTGAGCCTCTGCATCACTCTCTTGAGCCCCTGCATCCATCTCTCATGCATCTGCATCACTCTCCTGAGCCTCTGCGTCACCCTTTTAAGCCTCTGCATTACTCTCTTGAGCCTCTGCACTCCTCTCCTAAGCCTCTGCCTCACTCTCTTAAGCCTCTGCATAACTCTATTGAGCCTCTGCATCCCTCTCTTGAGCCTCTGCATCACTGTCTTCAGCCTCCTCATGACTCTCTTGAGCCTCTGCAACACGCTCTTCAGCATCTGCATCACTCTCTTAAGCCTCCGAATCCCTCGCTTGAGTCCTCTGCACAACTCTCTCGAGCCTCTGCAAAACTCTCTTGATTATCTGCATCACTCTCATAAGCCTCTGAATCCCTCTCTAGATCCTCTGCATCACTCTCTTGAGCCTCTGCATCACTCTCTTGATCGTCTGCGTCACTCTCTTGAACCTCTGCATCTCTCTCTTGAGCCTCTCTATCACTCTCTTGAGCCTCTGCATCCCTCTATTGAACTCCTGCATCCCTCTCATGAGACTCTACATCCCTCTCTTGAGCCTTTGCATCACTCTCTTAAGCCGCTGCATCCCTCTCTTGAGCCTCTGCATTACTCTCAAGAGCCTCTGCATCCCTCTCTTCTGCCTCTGCATCCCTCACTTGAGCCTCTGCATCCCTCTCTTGAGCCCCTGCATCCCTCAGTTGAGCCTCTGCATCCCTCTCTTGAGCCTCTGCATCCCTCTCTTAAACCTCTGAATCACTCTCTTAAGCCTCTGCATCACTCTCGTAAGCCTCTGAATCACTCTCTTGAGCCTCTGCATCCCTTTCTTGAGCCTCTGCATCACATTCTTGAGCCTCTGCATCACTCCCATGAGCCTCTACATCCCTCTCTTGAGCCTCTGCATCCCTCTCTTAAGCCTCTGCATCACTCTCTTGAGCCTCTGCATCACTCTCTTGAGCCTCTGCATCACTCTCTTGAGCCTCTGCATCCCTCTCTTAAGCCTCTGCAAGACTCTCTTCAGCCTCTGCATCGCTCTCGTAAGCCTCTTCATCCCTCTCTTGATCATCTGCATCACTCTCTTCAGGCTCTGCATCACTCTCTTAAGCCTCTAAATCCCTCTCATGAGGCCTCTGAATCACTGTCTCGACCCTCTGCATCACGCTCTTGATCCTGTGCATCTCTCTCTTGAGCCTCTGCTTCGCTCTCTTGAGCCTCTGTGTCACTCTCTAGAGCTTTTGCATCACTCCCTTCAGCCTCTGCATCACTCTCTTAAGCCTCTGCTTCCCTCTCTCGATCCTCTGCTTCACTCTCTTGAGCCTCTGCACCACTCTCTTGATCCTCTGCATCACTCCCTTGAGCCTCTGCATCCCTCTCTTGAACTCCTGCATCCCTCTCATGAGCCTCTGCATCCCTCTCTTGAGCCTTTGCATCACTCTCTTAAGCCTCTGCATCCCTCTCTTGAGCCTCTGTATTACTCTCAAGAGCCTCTGCATCCCTCTCTTGTGCCTCTGCATCCCTCACTTGAGCCTCTGCATCCCTCTCTTCAGCCCCAGCATCCCTCAGTTGAGCCTCTGCATTCCTCTCTTGAACCTCTGCATCCCTCTCTTAAACCTCTGCATCACTCTCTTAAGCCTCTGCATCACTCTCTTAACCCTCTGAATCACTCTTTTGAGCCTCTGCATCCCTCCCTTGAGCCTCTGCCTCACTCTCTTCAGCCTCTGCATCCCTCTCTTGAGCATCTGCATCACTCTCTTAAGCCTCTGCATCCATCTCTTGAGCCTCTGCATCACTCTCTTGAGCCTCTGCATCACTCTCTTGAGCCTCTGCATCCCTCTCTTAAGCCTCTGCAACACTCTCTTCAGCCTCTGCATCACTCTCTTAAGCCTCTGCATCCATCTCTTGATCATCTGCATCACTCTCGTAAGTGACTTTTTGACTTTTGAAAAGTGACTTTTTTCACGTTATTCATGTAGTTTGATTTTACGTATATATATTCGTTTTTACCAATATTTCGATACTACTTCATGTTTTCTCACGATATGTGATTTGGCCTTCAAATCTCAGAATTTTCAAATTTTGCATTTTTAAGCAAGTTTTCTTGCATTTTCTTTTGTACTAAAAATCATCGAATTTAGCAATATTTTGACCTTTATCATCCCCCTTTTCCTTTATGTGATTTAAACAAAATATCATCGAATTAGGCAATATTTTGCCGTTTTTCCACGTTTTTGTGAATTTTCAGTTTATTGTTATTAATTCATTAAATATACGATAAAAATTATGCATTTATTACAAAAGAAAATGCAAGAAAACTTGCTTAAAAATGCAAAATTTGAAAATTCTGAGATTTGAAGGCCAAATCACATATCGTAAGAAAACATGAAGTAGTATCGAAATATTGGTAGAAACGAATATATATACGTAAAATCAAACTACATGAATAACGTGAAAAAAGTCACTATATTACCATATTTGAGGATTTTAACTTCAAATCATAGAGCGAGGTTTCGTATTATTTATATCCAAGAAAAGACATATGACAATGTTGTTTGAAATACAAATGATAAAAATCAATGTGTTTTCATTAGAATTAACTAAAATGTTCCTGATTTTCCGTTTATATTACCGATGGAAGATGTACACGTAAAACGGCTCTAATCCGGCTGAAACGTCGATATATGCAATAAAAACAGAACTTCTCACCTTTCCAATATCTTACTCAGTATTTTAACGAGAAACAAATAGTTGATTGAAAATTAAGTGTTTAAGGTTAATTTCTAATCAATTATGTGTTTGCATAATTTTTATCGTATTTTTAATGAATTAAGAGCAATAAACTGAAAGTTCACAAAAACGTGGAAAAACAGCATAATATTGCCTAATTCGATGATATTTTGTTTATATCACATAAAGGAAAAGGGGATGATAAACGTCAAAATATTGCTGAATTCGATGATTTTTAGTACGAAACA
The DNA here is from genome assembly GCF_040958095.1 of Procambarus clarkii. Lineage (NCBI taxonomy): Eukaryota > Metazoa > Arthropoda > Malacostraca > Decapoda > Cambaridae > Procambarus > Procambarus clarkii. Next base: position 35,397,119 of record NC_091151.1, read on the forward strand.
AAATGCAAGAAAACTTGCTTAAAATGCAATTTTATGCGAAAATCTGAGATTTGAAGGCGAAAGCACATATTGTGATACTACATAAAATAGTATCGAAATATTGGTAAAAATGAATAAAAATACGTAATATCAAACTACATGAAAAACGTGAAAAAAGTCATTATTATACCAAATTTGAGGATTTTAACTTCGAATCATAGAGCGACGTTTCGTATTTTTTAGACCCTAGAAAAGACGTATAAAGATGTTGCTTCCAATACAAATGATAAAAATCAATGTGTTTTCATTAGAATTAACTAAAATGTTCCTGATTTTCCGTTTATATTACCGATGGAAGATGTACACGTAAAACGGCTCTAATCCGGCTGAAACGTCGATATATGCAATAAAAACAGAACTTCTCCCCTTTTCAATATCTTACTCAGTATTTTAACGAGAAACAAATAGATGATTGAAAATGAAGTATTTAAGGTTATTTTCTGATCAATTATGTGTTTGCATAATTTTTATCGTATTTTTAATGAATTAATAACAATAAACCGAAAATTCACAAACACGTGGAAAAACGGCAAAATATTGCCTAATTCGATGATATTTTGTTTAAATCACATAAAGGAAAAAGGGATGATAAAGGTCAAAATATTGCTAAATTCGATGATTTTTGGTACAAAAGAAAATGCAAGAAAACTTGCTTAAAATGCAAAATTTGAAAATTCTGAGATTTGAAGGCCAAATCACATATCGTGAGAAAACATGAAGTAGTATAGAAATATTGGTAAAAACGAATATATATACGTAAAATCAAACTACATGAATAACGTGAAAAAGTCACTATATTACCATATTTGAGGATTTTAACTTCAAATCATAGAGCGAGGTTTCGTATTATTTAGATCCAAGAAAAGACATATGACAATGTTGTTTCAAATACAAATGATAAAAATCAATGTGTTTTCATTAGAATTAACTAAAATGTTCCTGATTTTCCGTTTATATTACCGATGGAAGATGTACACGTAAAACCGCTCTAATCCGGCTGAAACGTCGATATATGCAATAAAAACAGAACTTCTCCCCTTTCCAAGATCTTACTCAGTGTTTTAACGAGAAACAAATAGTTGATTGAAAATGAAGTGTTTAAGGTTAATTTCTAATCAATTATGTGTTTGCATAATTTTTATCGTATATTTAATGAATTAATAGCAATAAACTGAAAGTTCACAAAAACGTGGAAAAACAGCAAAATATTGCCTAATTCGATGATATTTTGTTTATATCACATAAAGGAAAAGGGGATGATAAACGTCAAAATATTGCTGAATTCCACGATTTTTAGTACGAAACAAAATGCAAAAAAACTTGCTTAAAATGCAATTTTATGCGAAAATCTGAGATTTGAAGGCCAAAGCACATATCGTGATACTACATGAAATAGTATCGAAATATTGGCAAAAATGAATATATTTAGGTAATATCAAACTACATGAAAAACGTAAAAAAAAGTCATTATTATACCAAATTTGAGGATTTTAACTTCGAATCATAGAGCCACGTTTCGTATTTTTTAGACCCTAGAAAAGACGTATAAAGATGTTGCTTCCAATACAAATGATAAAAATCAATGTGTTTTCATTAGAATTAAATAAAATGTTCCTGATTTTCCGTTTATATTACCGATGGAAGATTTACACGTAAAACGGCTCTAATCCGGCTGAAACGTCGATATATGCAATAAAAACAGAACTTCTCCCCTTTTCAATATCTTACTCAGTATTTTAACGAGAAACAAATAGATGATTGAAAATGAAGTATTTAAGGTTATTTTCTGATCAATTATGTGTTTGCATAATTTTTATCGTATTTTTAATGAATTAATAACAATAAACCGAAAATTCACAAACACGTGGAAAAACGGCAAAATATTGCCTAATTCGATAATATTTTGTTTAAATCACATAGAGGAAAAGGGGATGATAAAGGTCAAAATATTGCTAAATTCGATGATATTTATTACAAAAGAAAATGCAAGAAAACTTGCTTAAAAATGCAAAATTTGAAAATTCTGAGATTTGAAGGCCAAATCACATATCGTAAGAAAACATGAAGTAGTATCGTAATATTGGTAGAAACGAATATATATACGTAAAATCAAACTACATGAATAACGTGAAAAAAGTCACTATATTACCATATTTGAGGATTTTAACTTCAAATCATAGAGCGAGGTTTCGTATTATTTAGATCCAAGAAAAGACATATGACAATGTTGTTTCAAATACAAATGATAAAAATCAATGTGTTTTCATTAGAATTAACTAAAATGTTCCTGATTTTCCGTTTATATTACCGATGGAAGATGTACACGTAAAACCGCTCTAATCCGGCTGAAACGTCGATATATGCAATAAAAACAGAACTTCTCCCCTTTTCAATATCTTACTCAGTATTTTAACGAGAAACAAATAGATGATTGAAAATGAAGTATTTAAGGTTATTTTCTAATCAATTATGTGTTTGCATAATTTTTATCGTATATTTAATGAATTAATAACAATAAACTGAAAATTAACAAAAACGTGGAAAAAACGGCAAAATATTGCCTAATTCGATAATATTTTGTTTAAATCACATAAAGGAAAAGGGGCTGATAAAGGTCAAAATATTGCTAAGTTCGATAATTTTTAGTACAAAAGAAAATGCAAGGAAACTTGCTTAAAATGCAAAATTTGAAAATTCTGAGATTTGAAGGCCAAATCACATATCGTGAGAAAACATGAAGTAGTATAGAAATATTGGTAAAAACGAATATATATACGTAAAATCAAACTACATGAATAACGTGAAAAAGTCACTATATTACCATATTTGAGGATTTTAACTTCAAATCATAGAGCGAGGTTTCGTATTATTTAGATCCAAGAAAAGACATATGACAATGTTGTTTCAAATACAAATGATAAAAATCAATGTGTTTTCATTAGAATTAACTAAAATGTTCCTGATTTTCCGTTTATATTACCGATGGAAGATGTACACGTAAAACCGCTCTAATCCGGCTGAAACGTCGATATATGCAATAAAAACAGAACTTCTCCCCTTTCCAAGATCTTACTCAGTGTTTTAACGAGAAACAAATAGTTGATTGAAAATGAAGTGTTTAAGGTTAATTTCTAATCAATTATGTGTTTGCATAGTTTTTATCGTATATTTAATGAATTAATAGCAATAAACTGAAAGTTCACAAAAACGTGGAAAAACAGCAAAATATTGCCTAATTCGATGATATTTTGTTTATATCACATAAAGGAAAAGGGGATGATAAACGTCAAAATATTGCTGAATTCCACGATTTTTAGTACGAAACAAAATGCAAAAAAACTTGCTTAAAATGCAATTTTATGCGAAAATCTGAGATTTGAAGGCCAAAGCACATATCGTGATACTACATGAAATAGTATCGAAATATTGGCAAAAATGAATATATTTAGGTAATATCAAACTACATGAAAAACGTAAAAAAAAGTCATTATTATACCAAATTTGAGGATTTTAACTTCGAATCATAGAGCGACGTTTCGTATTTTTTAGACCCTTGAAAAGACGTATAAAGATGTTGCTTCCAATACAAATGATAAAAATCAATGTGTTTTCATTAGAATTAAATAAAATGTTCCTGATTTTCCGTTTATATTACCGATGGAAGATTTACACGTAAAACGGCTCTAATCCGGCTGAAACGTCGATATATGCAATAAAAACAGAACTTCTCCCCTTTTCAATATCTTACTCAGTATTTTAACGAGAAACAAATAGATGATTGAAAATGAAGTATTTAAGGTTATTTTCTGATCAATTATGTGTTTGCATAATTTTTATCGTATTTTTAATGAATTAATAACAATAAACCGAAAATTCACAAACACGTGGAAAAACGGCAAAATATTGCCTAATTCGATAATATTTTGTTTAAATCACATAGAGGAAAAGGGGATGATAAAGGTCAAAATATTGCTAAATTCGATGATATTTATTACAAAAGAAAATGCAAGAAAACTTGCTTAAAAATGCAAAATTTGAAAATTCTGAGATTTGAAGGCCAAATCACATATCGTAAGAAAACATGAAGTAGTATCGTAATATTGGTAGAAACGAATATATATACGTAAAATCAAACTACATGAATAACGTGAAAAAAGTCACTATATTACCATATTTGAGGATTTTAACTTCAAATCATAGAGCGAGGTTTCGTATTATTTAGATCCAAGAAAAGACATATGACAATGTTGTTTCAAATACAAATGATAAAAATCAATGTGTTTTCATTAGAATTAACTAAAATGTTCCTGATTTTCCGTTTATATTACCGATGGAAGATGTACACGTAAAACCGCTCTAATCCGGCTGAAACGTCGATATATGCAATAAAAACAGAACTTCTCCCCTTTTCAATATCTTACTCAGTATTTTAACGAGAAACAAATAGATGATTGAAAATGAAGTATTTAAGGTTATTTTCTAATCAATTATGTGTTTGCATAATTTTTATCGTATATTTAATGAATTAATAACAATAAACTGAAAATTAACAAAAACGTGGAAAAACGGCAAAATATTGCCTAATTCGATAATATTTTGTTTAAATCACATAAAGGAAAAGGGGCTGATAAAGGTCAAAATATTGCTAAATTCGATAATTTTTAGTACAAAAGAAAATGCAAGGAAACTTGCTTAAAATGCAAAATTTGAAAATTCTGAGATTTGAAGGCCAAATCACATATCGTGAGAAAACATGAAGTAGTATAGAAATATTGGTAAAAACGAATATATATACGTAAAATCAAACTACATGAATAACGTGAAAAAGTCACTATATTACCATATTTGAGGATTTTAACTTCAAATCATAGAGCGAGGTTTCGTATTATTTAGATCCAAGAAAAGACATATGACAATGTTGTTTCAAATACAAATGATAAAAATCAATGTGTTTTCATTAGAATTAACTAAAATGTTCCTGATTTTCCGTTTATATTACCGATGGAAGATGTACACGTAAAACCGCTCTAATCCGGCTGAAACGTCGATATATGCAATAAAAACAGAACTTCTCCCCTTTCCAAGATCTTACTCAGTGTTTTAACGAGAAACAAATAGTTGATTGAAAATGAAGTGTTTAAGGTTAATTTCTAATCAATTATGTGTTTGCATAATTTTTATCGTATATTTAATGAATTAATAGCAATAAACTGAAAGTTCACAAAAACGTGGAAAAACAGCAAAATATTGCCTAATTCGATGATATTTTGTTTATATCACATAAAGGAAAAGGGGATGATAAACGTCAAAATATTGCTGAATTCCACGATTTTTAGTACGAAACAAAATGCAAAAAAACTTGCTTAAAATGCAATTTTATGCGAAAATCTGAGATTTGAAGGCCAAAGCACATATCGTGATACTACATGAAATAGTATCGAAATATTGGCAAAAATGAATATATTTAGGTAATATCAAACTACATGAAAAACGTAAAAAAAAGTCATTATTATACCAAATTTGAGGATTTTAACTTCGAATCATAGGGCCACGTTTCGTATTTTTTAGACCATAGAGAAGACGTATAAAGATGTTGCTTCCAATACAAATGATAAAAATCAAGGTGTTTTCATTAGAATTAAATAAAATGTTCCTGATTTTCCGTTTATATTACCGATGGAAGATTTACACGTAAAACGGCTCTAATCCGGCTGAAACGTCGATATATGCAATAAAAACAGAACTTCTCCCCTTTTCAATATCTTACTCAGTATTTTAACGAGAAACAAATAGATGATTGAAAATGAAGTATTTAAGGTTATTTTCTGATCAATTATGTGTTTGCATAATTTTTATCGTATTTTTAATGAATTAATAACAATAAACCGAAAATTCACAAACACGTGGAAAAACGGCAAAATATTGCCTAATTCGATAATATTTTGTTTAAATCACATAGAGGAAAAGGGGATGATAAAGGTCAAAATATTGCTAAATTCGATGATATTTATTACAAAAGAAAATGCAAGAAAACTTGCTTAAAAATGCAAAATTTGAAAATTCTGAGATTTGAAGGCCAAATCACATATCGTAAGAAACATGAAGTAGTATCGTAATATTGGTAGAAACGAATATATATACGTAAAATCAAACTACATGAATAACGTGAAAAAAGTCACTATATTACCATATTTGAGGATTTTAACTTCAAATCATAGAGCGAGGTTTCGTATTATTTAGATCCAAGAAAAGACATATGACAATGTTGTTTCAAATACAAATGATAAAAATCAATGTGTTTTCATTAGAATTAACTAAAATGTTCCTGATTTTCCGTTTATATTACCGATGGAAGATGTACACGTAAAACCGCTCTAATCCGGCTGAAACGTCGATATATGCAATAAAAACAGAACTTCTCCCCTTTTCAATATCTTACTCAGTATTTAACGAGAAACAAATAGATGATTGAAAATGAAGTATTTAAGGTTATTTTCTAATCAATTATGTGTTTGCATAATTTTTATCGTATATTTAATGAATTAATAACAATAAACTGAAAATTAACAAAAACGTGGAAAAACGGCAAAATATTGCCTAATTCGATAATATTTTGTTTAAATCACATAAAGGAAAAGGGGCTGATAAAGGTCAAAATATTGCTAAATTCGATAATTTTTAGTACAAAAGAAAATGCAAGGAAACTTGCTTAAAAATGCAAAATTTGCAAATTCTGAGATTTGAAGGCCAAATCACATATCGTGAGAAAACATGAAGTAGTATCGAAATATTCGTAAAAACGAATATATATACGTAAAATCAAACTACATGAATAACGTGAAAAAAGTCACTATATTACCATATTTGAGGATTTTAACTTCAAATCATAGAGCGAAGTTTCGTATTATTTAGATCCAAGAAAAGACATATGACAATGTTGTTTGAAATACAAATGATAAAAATCAATATGTTTTCATTAGAATTAACTAAAATGTTCCTGATTTTCCGTTTATATTACCGATGGAAGATGTACACGTAAAACCGCTCTAATCCGGCTGAAACGTCGATATATGCAATAAAAACAGAACTTCTCCCCTTTCCAATATCTTACTCAGTATTTTAACGAGAAACAAATAGTTGATTGAAAATTAAGTGTTTAAGGTTAATTTTTAATCAATTATGTGTTTGCATAATTTTTATCGTATTTTTAATGAATTAAGCGCAATTAACTGAAAGTTCACAAAAACGTGGAAAAACAGCAAAATATTGCCTAATTCGACGATATTTTGCTTATATCACATAAAGAAAAAGTGGATGATAAACGTCAAAATATTGCTGAATTCGATGATTTTTAGTACAAAACAAAATGCAAGAAAATTTGCTTAAAATGCAATTTTATGCGAAAATCTGAGATTTGAAGGCCAAAGCACATATCGTGATACTACATTAAATAGTATCGAAATATTGGCAAAAATGAATAAATATACGTAATATCAAACTACATGAAAAACGTGAAAAAAGTCATTATTATACCAAATTTGAGGATTTTAACTTCGAATCATAGAGCGACGTTTCGTATTTTTTAGACCCTAGAAAAGACGTATAAAGATGTTGCTTCCAATACAAATGATAAAAATCAATGTGTTTTCATTAGAATTAACTAAAATGTTCCTGATTTTCCGTTTATATTACCGATGGAAGATGTACACGTAAAACGGCTCTAATCCGGCTGAAACGTCGATATATGGAATAAAAACAGAACTTCTCCCCTTTTCAATATCTTACTCAGTATTTTAACGAGAAACAAATAGATGATTGAAAATGAAGTATTTAAGGTTATTTTCTGATCAATTATGTGTTTGCATAATTTTTATCGTATTTTTAATGAATTAATAACAATAAACCGTTAAACCGATTGTTTCTCGTTAAAATACTGAGTAAGATATGGGAAAGGGGAGAAGTTCTGTTTTTATTGCATATATCGACGTTTCAGCCGGATTAGAGCGGTTTTACGTGTACATCTTCCATCGGTAATATAAACGGAAAATCAGGAACATTTTAGTTAATTCTAATGAAAACAAATTGATTTTTTATCATTTGTATTAGAAACAACATTGTCATATGTCTTTTCTTGGATCTAAATAATACGAATCCTCGTTCTATGATTTGAAGTTAAAATCCTCAAATATGGTAATATAGTGACTTTTTTCACGTTATTCATGTAGTTTGATTTTCCGTATATATATTTGTTTTTACCAATATATCGATACTACTTCAAGTTTTCTCACGATATGTGATTTGGCCTTCAAATCTCAGAATTTTCAAATTTTGCATTTTAAGCAAGTTTTCTTGCATTTTGTTTCGTACTAAAAATCATTGAATTTAGCAATATTTTGACGTTTATCATCTCTTTTTCCTTGATGTGATATTAACAAAATATCATCAAATTAGGCAATATTTTGCTGCTTTTCCACGTTTTTGTGAACTTTCAGTTTATTGCTCTTAATTCATTAAATATACGATAAAAATTATGCAAACACATTATTGATGAGAAAATAGTCTTAAATACTTCATTTTCAATCATCTATTTGTTTCTCGTTAAAATACTGAGTAAGATATTGAAAAGGGGAGAAGTTCTGTTTTTATTGCATATATCGACGTTTCAGCCGGATTAGAGCCGTTTTACGTGTACATCTTCCATCGGTAATATAAACGGAAAATCAGGAACATTTTAGTTAATTCTAATGAAAACACATTGATTTTTATCATTTGTATTGGAAGCAACATCTTTATACGTCTTTTCTAGGGTCTAAAAAATACGAAACGTCGCTCTATGATTCGAAGTTAAAATCCTCAAATTTGGTATAATAATGACTTTTTTCACGTTTTTCATGTCGTTTGATATTACGTAAATATATTCATTTTTGCCAATATTTCGATACTATTTCATGTAGTATCACGATATGTGCTTTGGCCTTCAAATTTCAGATTTTCGCATAAAATTGCATTTTAAGCAAGTTTTTTTGCATTTTGTTTCGTACTAAAAATCGTGGAATTCAGCAATATTTTGACGTTTATCATCCCCTTTTCCTTTATGTGATATAAACAAAATATCATCGAATTAGGCAATATTATGCTGTTTTTCCACGTTTTTGTGAACTTTCAGTTTATTGCTCTTAATTCATTAAAAATACGATAAAAATTATGCAAACACATAATTGATTAGAAATTAACCTTAAACACTTCATTTTCAATCAACTATTTGTTTCTCGTTAAAACACTGAGTAAGATCTTGGAAAGGGGAGAAGTTCTGTTTTTATTGCATATATCGACGTTCAGCCGGATTAGAGCGGTTTTACGTGTACATCTTCCATCGGTAATATAAACGGAAAATCAGGAACATTTTAGTTAATTCTAATGAAAACACATTGATTTTTATCATTTGTATTTGAAACAACATTGTCATATGTCTTTTCTTGGATCTAAATAATACGAAACCTCGCTCTATGATTTGAAGTTAAAATCCTCAAATATGGTAATATAGTGACTTTTTCACGTTATTCATGTAGTTTGATTTTACGTATATATATTCGTTTTTACCAATATTTCTATACTACTTCATGTTTTCTCACGATATGTGATTTGGCCTTCAAATCTCAGAATTTTCAAATTTTGCATTTTAAGCAAGTTTTCTTGCATTTTCTTTTGTACTAAAAATCATCGAATTTAGCAATATTTTGACCTTTATCATCCCTTTTTCCTTTATGTGATTTAAACAAAATATCATCGAATTAGGCAATATTTTGCCGTTTTTCCACCTGTTTGTGAATTTTCGGTTTATTGTTATTAATTCATTAAAAATACGATAAAAATTATGCAAACACATAATTGATCAGAAAATAACCTTAAATACTTCATTTTCAATCATCTATTTGTTTCTCGTTAAAATACTGAGTAAGATATTGAAAAGGGGAGAAGTTCTGTTTTTATTCCATATATCGACGTTTCAGCCGGATTAGAGCCGTTTTACGTGTACATCTTCCATCGGTAATATAAACGGAAAATCAGGAACATTTTAGTTAATTCTAATGAAAACACATTGATTTTTATCATTTGTATTGGAAGCAACATCTTTATACGTCTTTTCTAGGGTCTAAAAAATACGAAACGTCGCTCTATGATTCGAAGTTAAAATCCTCAAATTTGGTATAATAATGACTTTTTTCACGTTTTTCATGTAGTTTGATATTACGTATATTTATTCATTTTTACCAATATTTCGATACTATTTAATGTAGTATCACGATATGTGCTTTGGCCTTCAAATCTCAGATTTTCGCATAAAATTGCATTTTAAGCAAGTTTTCTTGCATTTTGTTTCGTACTAAAAATCATCGAATTCAGCAATATTTTGACGTTTATCATCCACTTTTCCTTTATGTGATATAAGCAAAATATCGTCGAATTAGGCAATATTTTGCTGTTTTTCCACGTTTTTGTGAACTTTCAGTTAATTGCGCTTAATTCATTAAAAATACGATAAAAATTATGCAAACACATAATTGATTAAAAATTAACCTTAAACACTTAATTTTCAATCAACTATTTGTTTCTCGTTAAAATACTGAGTAAGATATTGGAAAGGGGAGAAGTTCTGTTTTATTGCATATATCGACGTTTCAGCCGGATTAGAGCGGTTTTACGTGTACATCTTCCATCGGTAATATAAACGGAAAATCAGGAACATTTTAGTTAATTCTAATGAAAACATATTGATTTTTATCATTTGTATTTCAAACAACATTGTCATATGTCTTTTCTTGGATCTAAATAATACGAAACCTCGCTCTATGATTTGAAGTTAAAATCCTCAAATATGGTAATATAGTGACTTTTTTCACGTTATTCATGTAGTTTGATTTTACGTATATATATTCGTTTTTACGAATATTTCGATACTACTTCATGTTTTCTCACGATATGTGATTTGGCCTTCAAATCTCAGAATTTTCAAATTTTGCATTTTAAGCAAGTTTCCTTGCATTTTCTTTTGTACTAAAAATTATCGAATTTAGCAATATTTTGACCTTTATCAGCCCCTTTTCCTTTATGTGATTTAAACAAAATATTATCGAATTAGGCAATATTTTGCCGTTTTTCCACGTTTTTGTTAATTTTCAGTTTATTGTTATTAATTCATTAAATATACGATAAAAATTATGCAAACACATAATTGATTAGAAAATAACCTTAAATACTTCATTTTCAATCATCTATTTGTTTCTCGTTAAAATACTGAGTAAGATATTGAAAAGGGGAGAAGTTCTGTTTTTATTGCATATATCGACGTTTCAGCCGGATTAGAGCGGTTTTACGTGTACATCTTCCATCGGTAATATAAACGGAAAATCAGGAACATTTTAGTTAATTCTAATGAAAACACATTGATTTTTATCATTTGTATTTGAAACAACATTGTCATATGTCTTTTCTTGGATCTAAATAATACGAAACCTCGCTCTATGATTTGAAGTTAAAATCCTCAAATATGGTAATATAGTGACTTTTTTCACGTTATTCATGTAGTTTTGATTTTCCGTATATATATTTGTTTTTTCCAATATATCGATACTACTTCAAGTTTTCTCACGATATGTGATTTGGCCTTCAAATCTCAGAATTTTCAAATTTTGCATTTTTAAGCAAGTTTTCTTGCATTTTGTTTCGTACTAAAAATCATTGAATTCAGCAATATTTTGACGTTTATCATCTCTTTTTCCTTTATGTGATATTAACAAAATATCATCAAATTAGGCAATATTTTGCTGTTTTTCCACGTTTTTGTGAACTTTCAGTTTATTGCTCTTAATTCATTAAATATACGATAAAAATTATGCAAACACATAATTGATGAGAAAATAATCTTAAATACTTCATTTCAATCATCTATTTGTTTCTCGTTAAAATACTGAGTAAGATATTGAAAAGGGGAGAAGTTCTGTTTTTATTGCATATATCGACGTTTCAGCCGGATTAGAGCCGTTTTACGTGTACATCTTCCATCGGTAATATAAACGGAAAATCAGGAACATTTTATTTAATTCTAATGAAAACACATTGATTTTTATCATTTGTATTGGAAGCAACATCTTTTTACGTCTTTTCTAGGGTCTAAAAAATACGAAACGTCGCTCAATGATTCGAAGTTATAATCCTCAAATTTGGTATAATAATGACTTTTTTTTACGTTTTTCATGTAGTTTGATATTACGTAAATATATTCATTTTTGCCAATATTTCGATACTATTTCATGTAGTATCACGATATGTGCTTTGGCCTTCAAATATCAGATTTTCGCATAAAATTGCATTTTAAGCAAGTTTTTTTGCATTTTGTTTCGTACTAAAAATCGTGGAATTCAGCAATATTTTGACGTTTATCATCCCCTTTTCCTTTATGTGATATAAACAAAATATCATCGAATTAGGCAATATTATGCTGTTTTTCCACGTTTTTGTGAACTTTCAGTTTATTGCTCTTAATTCATTAAAAATACGATAAAAATTATGCAAACACATAATTGATTAGAAATTAACCTTAAACACTTCATTTTCAATCAACTATTTGTTTCTCGTTAAAACACTGAGTAAGATCTTGGAAAGGGGAGAAGTTCTGTTTTTATTGCATATATCGACGTTTCAGCCGGATTAGAGCCGTTTTACGTGTACATCTTCATCGGTAATATAAACGGAAAATCAGGAACATTTTAGTTAATTCTAATGAAAACACATTGATTTTTATCATTTGTATTTCAAACAACATTGTCATATGTCTTTTCTTGGATCTAAATAATACGAAACCTCGCTCTATGATTTGAAGTTAAAATCCTCAAATATGGTAATATAGTGACTTTTTCACGTTATTCATGTAGTTTGATTTTACGTATATATATTCGTTTTTACCAATATTTCTATACTACTTCATGTTTTCTCACGATATGTGATTTGGCCTTCAAATCTCAGAATTTTCAAATTTTGCATTTTAAGCAAGTTTTCTTGCATTTTCTTTTGTACCAAAAATCATCGAATTTAGCAATATTTTGACCTTTATCATCCCTTTTTCCTTTATGTGATTTAAACAAAATATCATCGAATTAGGCAATATTTTGCCGTTTTTCCACGTGTTTGTGAATTTTCGGTTTATTGTTATTAATTCATTAAAAATACGATAAAAATTATGCAAACACATAATTGATCAGAAAATAACCTTAAATACTTCATTTTCAATCATCTATTTGTTTCTCGTTAAAATACTGAGTAAGATATTGAAAAGGGGAGAAGTTCTGTTTTTATTGCATATATCGACGTTTCAGCCGGATTAGAGCCGTTTTACGTGTACATCTACCATCGGTAATATAAACGGAAAATCAGGAACATTTTAGTTAATTCTAATGAAAACACATTGATTTTTATCATTTGTATTGGAAGCAACATCTTTATACGTCTTTTCTAGGGTCTAAAAAATACGAAACGTCGCTCTATGATTCGAAGTTAAAATCCTCAAATTTGGTATAATAATGACTTTTTTCACGTTTTTCATGTAGTTTGATATTACGTATTTTTATTCATTTTTACCAATATTTCGATACTATTTTATTTCGATATATGCAATAAAAACAGAACTTCTCCCCTTTCCAATATCTTACTCAGTATTTTAACGAGAAACAAATAGTTGATTGAAAATTAAGTTTTTAAGGTTAATTTCTAATCAATTATGTGTTTGCATAATTTTTATCGTATTTTTAATGAATTAAGAGCAATAAACTGAAAGTTCACAAAAACGTGGAAAAACAGCAAAATATTGCCTAATTTGATGATATTTTGTTTATATCACATAAAGGAAAAGGGGATGATAAACGTCAAAATATTGCTGAATTCGATGATTTTTAGTACGAAACAAAATGCAAGAAAACGTGCTTAAAATGCAATTTTATGCGAAAATCTGAGATTTGAAGGCCAAAGCACATATCGTGATACTACATGAAATAGTATCGAAATATTGGCAAAAATGAATATATTTACGTAATATCAAACTACATGAAAAACGTAAAAAAAGTCATTATTATACCAAATTTGAGGATTTTAACTTCGAATCATAGAGCGACGTTTCGTATTTTTTAGACCCTAGAAAAGACGTATAAAGATGTTGCTTCCAATACAAATGATAAAAATCAATGTGTTTTCATTAGAATTAAATAAAATGTTCCTGATTTTCCGTTTATATTACCGATGGAAGATGTACACGTAAAACGGCTCTAATCCGGCTGAAACGTCGATATATGAAATAAAAACAGAACTTCTCCCCTTTTCAATATCTTACTCACTATTTTAACGAGAAACAAATAGATGATTGAAAATGAAGTATTTAAAGTTATTTTCTGATCAATTATGTGTTTGCATAATTTTTATCGTATATTATGAATTAATAACAATAAACTGAAAATTAACAAAAACGTGGAAAAACGGCAAAATATTGCCTAATTCGATAATATTTTGTTTAAATCACATAAAGGAAAAGGGGATGATAAAGGTCAAAATATTGCTAAATTCGATAATTTTTAGTACAAAAGAAAATGCAAGGAAACTTGCTTAAAAATGCAAAATTTGAAAATTCTGAGATTTGAAGGCCAAATCACATATCGTGAGAAAACATGAAGTAGTATCGAAATATTCGTAAAAACGAATATATATACGTAAAATCAAACTACATGAATAACGTGAAAAAAGTCACTATATTACCATATTTGAGGATTTTAACTTCAAATCATAGAGCGAGGTTTCGTATTATTTAGATCCAAGAAAAGACATATGACAATGTTGTTTGAAATACAAATGATAAAAATCAATATGTTTTCATTAGAATTAACTAAAATGTTCCTGATTTTCCGTTTATATTACCGATGGAAGATGTACACGTAAAACCGCTCTAATCCGGCTGAAACGTCGATATATGCAATAAAAACAGAACTTCTCCCCTTTCCAATATCTTACTCAGTATTTTAACGAGAAACAAATAGTTGATTGAAAATTAAGTTTTTAAGGTTAATTTCTAATCAATTATGTGTTTGCATAATTTTTATCGTATTTTTAATGAATTAAGAGCAATAAACTGAAAGTTCACAAAAACGTGGAAAAACAAAATATTGCCTAATTTGATGATATTTTGTTTATATCACATAAAGGAAAAGGGGATGATAAACGTCAAAATATTGCTGAATTCGATGATTTTTAGTACGAAACAAAATGCAAGAAAACGTGCTTAAAATGCAATTTTATGCGAAAATCTGAGATTTGAAGGCCAAAGCACATATCGTGATACTACATGAAATAGTATCGAAATATTGACAAAAATGAATATATTTACGTAATATCAAACTACATGAAAAACGTAAAAAAAAGTCATTATTATACCAAATTTGAGGATTTTAACTTCGAATCATAGAGCGACGTTTCGTATTTTTTAGACCCTAGAAAAGACGTATAAAGATGTTGCTTCCAATACAAATGATAAAAATCAATGTGTTTTCATTAGAATTAAATAAAATGTTCCTGATTTTCCGTTTATATTACCGATGGAAGATGTACACGTAAAACGGCTCTAATCCGGCTGAAACGTCGATATATGCAATAAAAACAGAACTTCTCCCCTTTTCAATATCTTACTCACTATTTTAACGAGAAACAAATAGATGATTGAAAATGAAGTATTTAAAGTTATTTTCTGATCAATTATGTGTTTGCATAATTTTTTTCGTATATTTAATGAATTAATAACAATAAACTGAAAATT
Source organism: Procambarus clarkii (assembly GCF_040958095.1). Classification (NCBI taxonomy): domain Eukaryota; kingdom Metazoa; phylum Arthropoda; class Malacostraca; order Decapoda; family Cambaridae; genus Procambarus; species Procambarus clarkii. The sequence goes on from NC_091151.1 coordinate 35,413,008, forward strand.
AACAAAAACGTGGAAAAACGGCAAAATATTGCCTAATTCGATAATATTTTGTTTAAATCACATAAAGGAAAAGGGGATGATAAACGTCAAAATATTGCTGAATTCGATGATTTTTAGTACTAAGCAAAATGCAAGAAAACTTGCTTAAAATGCAATTTTATGCGAAAATCTGAGATTTGTAGGCCAAAGCACATATCGTAATACTACATGAAATAGTATCGAAATATTGGTAAAAATGATATATATACGTAAAATCAAACTACATGAAAAACGTGAAAAAAGTCATTATTATACCAAATTTGAGGATATTAACTTCGAATCATAGAGCGACGTTTCGTATTTTTTAGACCCTAGAAAAGACGTATAAAGATGTTGCTTCCAATACAAATGATAAAAATCAATGTGTTTTCATTAGAATTAACAAAAATGTTCCTGATTTTCCGTTTATATTACCGATGGAAGATGTACACGTAAAACGGCTCTAATCCGGCTGAAACGTCGATATATGCAATAAAAACAGAACTTCTCCCCTTTTCAATATCTTACTCAGTATTTTAACGAGAAACAAATAGAAAATGAAGTATTTAAGGTAATTTTCTGATCAATTATGTGTTTGCATAATTTTTATCGTATATTTAATGAATTAATAACAATAAACTGAAAATTCACAAAAACGTGGAAAAACGGCAAAATATTGCCTAATTCGATGATATTTTGTTTAAATCACATAAAGGAAAAAGGGATGATAAAGGTCAAAATATTGCTGAATTCGATGATTTTTAGTACAAAAGAAAATGCAAGAAAACTTGCTTAAAATGCAATATTTGAAAATTCTGAGATTTGAAGGCCAAATCACATATCGTGAGAAAACATGAAGTAGTATAGAAATATTGGTAAAAACGAATATATATACGTAAAATCAAACTACATGAATAACGTGAAAAAAGTCACTATATTACCATATTTGAGGATTTTAAATTCAAATCATAGAGGAAATTTCTATGAAATTATATTTCAAACTACATGAATAACGTGAAAAAAGTCACTATATTACCATATTTGAGGATTTTAACTTCAAATCATAGAGCGAGGTTTCGTATTATTTAGATCCAAGAAAAGACATATGACAATGTTGTTTCAAATACAAATGATAAAAATCAATGTGTTTTCATTAGAATTAACTAAAATGTTCCTGATTTTCCGTTTATATTACCGATGGAAGATGTACACGTAAAACCGCTCTAATCCGGCTGAAACGTCGATATATGCAATAAAAACAGAACTTCTCCCCTTTTCAATATCTTACTCACTATTTTAACGAGAAACAAATAGATGATTGAAAATGAAGTATTTAAGGTTATTTTCTGATCAATTATGTGTTTGCATAATTTTTATCGTATATTTAATGAATTAATAACAATAAACTGAAAATTAAAAAAAACGTGGAAAAACGGCCTAATTCGATGATATTTTGTTTAAGTCACATACAGGAAAAGGGGATGATAAAGGTCAAAATATTGATAAATTCGATGATTTTTAGTACAAAACAAAATGCAAGAAAACTTGCTTAAAAATGCAAAATTTGCGAAATTCTGAGATTTGAAGGCCAAATCACATATCGTGAGAAAACATGAAGTAGTATCGAAATATTGGTAAAAACGAATATATATACGTAAAATCACACTACATGAATAACGTGAAAAAAGTCACTATATTACCATATTTGAAGAATTTAACTTCAAATCATAGAGCGAGGTTTCGTATTATTTAGATCCAAGAAAAGACATATGACAATGTTGTTTCAAATACAAATGATAAAAATCAATGTGTTTTTTCTAATCAATTATGTGTTTGCATTTTTTTTATCGTATATTTAATGAATTAATAGCAATAAACTAAAAATTCACAAAAACGTGGAAAAACAGCAAAATATTGCCTAATTCGATAATATTTTGTTTATATCACATAAAGGAAAAGGGGATGATAAACGTCTAAATATTGCTGATTTCGATGATTTTTAGTACGAAACAAAATGCAAGAAAACTTGCTTAAAATGCAATATTATGCGAAAATCTGAGATTTGAAGGCCAAATCACATATCGTGATACTACATGAAATAGTATCGAAATATTGGTAAAATTAATATATTTACGTAATATCAAACTACATGAAAAACGTGAAAAAAGTCATTATTATACCAAATTTGAGGAATTTAACTTCGAATCATAGAGTGACGTTTCGTGTTTTTTAGACCCTAGAAAAGACGTATAAAGATGTTGCTTCCAATACAAATGATAAGAATCGACGTGTTTTCATTAAAATTAACTAAAATGTTCCTGATTTTCGGTTTATATTACCGATGGAAGATGTATTTTTTGACGTTTCGTATTTTTTAGATCCTAGAAAAGACGTATAAAGATGTTGCTTCGAATACAAATGATAAAAATCAATGTGTTTTCATTAGAATTAACTAAAACGTTCCTGATTTTCCGTTTATATTACTGATGGAAGATGTACATGTAAAACGGCTCTAATCCGGCTGAAACGTCGATATATGCAATAAAAACAGAACTTCTCCCCTTTTCAATATCTTACTCGGTATTTTAACGAGAAACAAATAGATGATTGAAAATGAAGTATTTGAGGTTATTTTCTGATCAATTATGTGTTTGCATAATTTTTATCGTATATTTAATGAATTAATAACAATAAACTGAAAATTCACAAAAACGTGGAAAAACGGCAAAATATTGCCTAATTCGATGATATTTTGTTTAAATCACATAAAGGAAAAGGTGATGATAAAGGTCAAAATATTGCTAAATTCGATGATTTTTAGTACAAAAGAAAATGCAAGAAAACTTGCTTAAAAATGCATAATTTGAAAATTCTGAGATTTGAAGGCCAAATCACATATCGTGAGAAAACATAAAGTAGTATCGAAATATTGGTAAAAACGAATATATATACGTAAAATCAAACAACATGAATAACGTGATAAAAGTCACTATATTACCATATTTGAGGATTTTAACTTCAAATCATAGAGCGAGGTTTCGTATTATTTAGATCCAAGAAAAGACATATGACAATGTTGTTTCAAATACAAATGATAAAAATCAATGTGTTTTCATTAGAATTAACTAAAATGTTCCTGATTTTCCGTTTATATTTCCGATGGAAGATGTACACGTAAACCCGCTCTAATCCGGCTGAAACTTCGATATATGCAATAAAAACAGAACTTCTCCCCTTTCCAATATCTTACTCAGTATTTTAACGAGAAACAAATAGTTGATTGAAAATAAAGTGTTTAAGGTTAATTTCTAATCAATTATGTGTTTGCATCATTTTTATCGTATGTTTAATGAATTAATAGCAATAAACTGAAAATTCACAAAAACGTGGAAAAACAGCAAAATATTGCCTAATTCGATGATATTTTGTTATATCACATAAAGGAAAAGGGATGATAAACGTCAAAATATTGCTGAATTCGATGATTTTTAGTACGAAACACAATGCAAGAAAACTTGCTTAAAATGCAATTTTATGCGAAAATCTGAGATATGAAGGCCAAAGCACATATCGTGATACTACATGAAATAGTATCGAAATATTGGTTAAAATGAATATATATACGTAATATCAAACTACATGAAAAACGTGAAAAAAGTCATTATTATACCAAATTTGAGGATTTTAACTTCGAATCATAAAGCGACGTTTCGTATTTTTTAGACCCTAGAAAAGACGAATGACAATGTTGTTTCAAATACAAATGATAAAAAATCAATGTGTTTTCATTAGAATTAACTAAAATGTTCCTGATTTTCAGTTTATATTACCGATGGAAGATGTACACGTAAAACCGCTCTAATCACCGCTGAAACGTCGATATATGCAATAAAAACAGAACTTCTCCCCTTTCCAGTATCTTACTCAGTATTTTAACGAGAAACAAATAGTTGATTGAAAATGAAGGGTTTAAGGTTAATTTCTAATCAATTATGTGTTTGCATCATTTTTATCGTATATTTAATGAATTAAAAGCAATAAACTGAAAGTTCACAAAAACGTGGAAAAACAGCAAAATATTGCCTAATTCGATGATATTTTGTTTATATCACATAAAGGAAAAGGGGATGATAAACGTCAAAATATTGCTGAATTCGATGATTTTTAGTACGAAACAAAATGCAAGAAAACTTGCTTAAAATGCAATTTTATGCCAAAATCTGAGATTTGAAGGCCAAAGCACATATCAAAAATCAATATGTTTTCATTAGAATTAACTAAAATGTTCCTGATTTTCCGTTTATATTACCGATGGAAGATGTACACGTAAAACGGCTCTAATCCGGCTGAAACGTCGATATATGCAATAAAACAGAACTTCTCCCCTTTTTAATATCTTACTCAGTAATTTCACGCGAAACAAATAGATGATTGAAAATGAAGTATTTAAGGTTATTTTCTGATCAATTAGGTGTTTGCATAATTTTTATCGTATATTTAATGAATTAATAACAATAAACTGAAAATTCACAAAAACGTGGAAAAACGGCAAAATATTGCCTAATTCGATGATATTTTGTTTAAATCACATAAAGGAAAAGGGGATGATAAAGGTCAAAATATTGCTAAATTCGATGATTTTAGTACAAAAGAAAATGCAAGAAAACTTGCTTAGAAAATGCAAAATTTGAAAATTCTGAGATTTGAAGGCCAAATCACATATCGTGAGAAAACATGAAGTAGTATCGAAATATTGGTATAAACGAATATATATACGTAAAATCAAACTACATGAATAACGTGAAAAAAGTCACTATATTACCATATTTGAGGATTTTAACTTCAAATCATAGAGCGAGGTTTCGTATTATTTAGATCCAAGAAAAGACATATGACAATGTTGTTTCAAATACAAATGATAAAAATCAATGTGTTTTCATTAGAATTAACTAAAATGTTCCTGATTTTCCGTTTATATTTCCGATGGAAGAAGTACACGTAAACCCGCTCTAATCCGGCTGAAACTTCGATATATGTAATAAAAACAGAACTTCTCCCCTTTCCAATATCTTACTCAGTATTTTAACGAGAAACAAATAGTTGATTGAAAATAAAGGGTTAATTTCTAATCAATTATGTGTTTGCATCATTTTTATCGTATATATAATGAATTAATAGCAATAAACTGAAAATTCACAAAAACGTAGAAAAATAGCAAAATATTGCCTAATTCGATGATATTTTGTTTATATCACATAAAGGAAAAGGGGATGATAAACGTTAAAATATTGCTGAATTCGATGATTTTTACTACATGAATAACGTGAAAAAAGTCACTATATTACCATATTTGAGGATTTTAACTTCAAATCATAGAGCGAGGTTTCGTATTATTAGATCCAAGAAAAGATATATGACAATGTTGTTTCAAATACAAATGATAAAAATCAATGTGTTTTCATTAGAATTAACTAAAATGTTCCTGATTTTCCGTTTATATTTCCGATGGAAGATGTACACGAAAAACCGCTCTAATCCGGCTGAAACGTCGATATATGCAAAAAAAACAGAACTTCTCCCCTTTCCAATATCTTACTCAGTATTTTAACGAGAAACAAATAGTTGATTGAAAATTAAGTGTTTAAGGTTAATTTCTAATCAATTATGTGTTTGCATAATTTTTATCGTTTTTTAATGAATTAAGAGCAATAAACTGAAAGTTCACAAAAACGTGGAAAAACAGCAAAATATTGCCTAATTCGATGATATTTTGTTTATATCACATAAAGGAAAAGGGGGATGATAAAGGTCAAAATATTGCTAAATTCGATGATTTTTAGTACAAAAGAAAATGCAAGAAAACTTGCTTAAAAATGCAAAATTTGAAAATTCTGAGATTTGAAGGCCAAATCACATATCGTGAGAAAACATGAAGTATTATCGAAATATTGGTAAAAACGAATATATATACGGAAAATCAAACTACATGAATAACGTGAAAAAAGTCACTTTTCAAAAGTCAAAAAGTCACTTACGAGAGTGATGCAGATGATCAAGAGATGGATGCAGAGGCTTAAGAGAGTGATGCAGAGGCTGAAGAGAGTGTTGCAGAGGCTTAAGAGAGGGATGCAGAGGCTCAAGAGAGTGATGCAGAGGCTCAAGAGAGTGATGCAGAGGCTCAAGAGAGTGATGCAGAGGCTTAAGAGAGGGATGCAGGGGCTCAAGAGAGGGATGTAGAGGCTCATGAGAGTGATGCAGAGGCTCAAGAGAGTGATGCAGATGCTCAAGAGAGGGATGCAGAGGCTGAAGAGAGTGAGGCAGAGGCTCAAGGGAGGGATGCAGAGGCTCAAAAGAGTGATTCAGAGGGTTACGAGAGTGATGCAGAGGCTTAAGAGAGTGATGCAGAGGTTTAAGAGAGGGATGCAGAGGTTCAAGAGAGGAATGCAGAGGCTCAACTGAGGGATGCTGGGGCTGAAGAGAGGGATGCAGAGGCTCAAGTGAGGGATGCAGAGGCACAAGAGAGGGATGCAGAGGCTCATGAGAGTAATACAGAGGCTCAAGAGAGGGATGCAGAGGCTTAAGAGAGTGATGCAAAGGCTCAAGAGAGGGATGCAGAGGCTCATGAGAGGGATGCAGGAGTTCAAGAGAGGGATGCAGAGGCTCAAGAGAGTGATGCAGAGGATCAAGAGAGTGTGCAGAGGCTCAAGAGAGTGAAGCAGAGGATCGAGAGAGGGAAGCAGAGGCTTAAGAGAGTGATGCAGAGGCTGAAGGGAGTGATGCAAAGGCTCTAGAGAGTGACACAGAGGCTCAAGAGAGCGAAGCAGAGGCTCAAGAGAGAGATGCACAGGATCAAGAGCGTGATGCAGAGGCTCGAGACAGTGATTCAGAGGCCTCATGAGAGGGATTTAGAGGCTTAAGAGAGTGATGCAGAGCCTGAAGAGAGTGTTGCAGAGGCTCAAGAGAGGGATGCAGAGGCTCAAGAGAGTGATGCAGAGGCTCAAGAGAGTTATTCAGAGGCTCAAGAGAGTGATGCAGAGGCTTACGAGAGTGATGCAGATGATCAAGAGAGGGATGAAGAGGCTTACGAGAGCGATGCAGAGGCTGAAGAGAGTCTTGCAGAGGCTTAAGAGAGGGATGCAGAGGCTCAAGAGAGTGATGCAGAGGCTCAAGAGAGTGATGCAGAGGTTCAAGAGAGTGATGCAGAGGCTTAAGAGAGGGATGCAGAGGCTCAAGAGAGGGATGTAGAGGCTCATGGGAGTGATGCAGAGGCTCAAGAATGTGATGCAGAGGCTCAAGAAAGGGATGCAGAGGCTCAAGAGAGTGATTCAGAGGCTTACGAGAGTGATGCAGAGGCTTAAGAGAGTGATTCAGAGGTTTAAGAGAGGGATGCAGAGGCTCAAGAGAGGGATGCAGAGGCTCAACTGAGGGATGCAGGGGCTCAAGAGAGGGATGCAGAGGCTCAAGTGAGGGATGCAGAGGCAGAAGAGAGGGATGCAGAGGCTCTTGAGAGTAATGCAGAGGCTCAAGAGAGGGATGCAGCGGCTTAAGAGAGTGATGCAAAGGCTCAAGAGAGGGATGTAGAGTCTCATGAGAGGGATGCAGGAGTTCAATAGAGGGATGCAGAGGCTCAAGAGAGTGATAGAGAGGCACAAGAGAGAGATGCAGAGGTTCAAGAGAGTGATGCAGACGAACAAGAGAGTGATGCAGAGGCACAAGAGAGTGATGCAGAGGATCTAGAGAGGGATTCAGAGGCTTATGAGAGTGATGCAGATAATCAAGAGAGTTTTGCAGAGGCTCGAGAGAGTTGTGCAGAGGACTCAAGCGAGGGATTCGGAGGCTTAAGAGAGTGATGCAGAGGCTGAAGAGCGTGTTGCAGAGGCTCAAGAGAGGGATGAGGAGGCTGAAGACAGTGATGCAGAGGCTCAAGAGAGGGATGCAGAGGCTCAATAGAGTTATGCAGAGGCTTAAGAGAGTGAGGCAGAGGCTTAGGAGAGGAGTGCAGAGGCTCAAGAGAGTAATGCAGAGGCTTAAAAGGGTGACGCAGAGGCTCAGGAGAGTGATGCAGATGCTTGAGAGATGGATGCAGGGGCTCAAGAGAGTGATGCAGAGGCTCAAGAGAGTGATTCAGAGGGTTAAGAGAGTGATGGAGAGGCTTAAGAGAGTGATGCAGAGGCTTAAGAGAGGGATGCAGAGGCTCAAGAGAGGGATGCAGAGGCCCAAGAGAGGGATGCAGAGGCTCCGGAGAGGGATGCAGAGGCTCAAGTGAGGGATGCAGAGGCACATAAGAGGGATGCAGAGGTTCTTGAGAGTGATGCACAGGCTCAAGAGAGGGATGCAGAGGCTTAAGAGAGTGATGCAAAGGCTCAAGAGAGGGATGCAGAGGCTCAAGAGAGTGATGCGAAAGCTCAAGAGAGTGATGAATAGGCTTAAGAGAGGGATGCAGAGGCTCAAGAGAGGGATGTAGAGGCTCAAGAGAGAGATGCAGAGGCTCATGAGAGGAATGCAGAGGCTGAAGAGAGAGATGCAGAGGCTTAAGAGAGGGATGCAGAGGTTCAAGAGAGTGATGCAGAGGCAAAAGAGAATGATGTAGAGGCTTAAGAGAGGGATGCAGAGGCTCAAGAGAATGATGCAAGGGCTCAAGAGAGTGATTGAGTGGCTTAAGATAGGAATGCAGAGGCTGAAGAGTATGCTGCAGAGGCTTAAGAGAGGAATGCAGAGGCTGAAGAGAATGATGGAGAGGCTTAAGAGAGGGATGCAGAGGCTCAAGAGAGTGATGGAGAGGATCAAGAGAGTGATGCATAGGCTGAACAGAGTGATTCAGAGGCTTACGAGAGTGATGCAGAGGCTTAAGAGAGGGATGCAGGGGCTCAAGAGAGGGATACAGAGGCTCTTGGGAGTGAAGCAGAGGCTCAAGAGAGGGATGCAGAGGCTTAAGAGAGTGATGCAAAGCCTCAAGTGAGGGATGCAGAGGCTCATGTGAGGGATGCAGGAGTTCAAGAGAGTGATGCAGAGGCTCAAGAGAGGAATGCAGAGGCTCAAGTGAGGGATGAAGAGGCACAAGAGAGGGATGCAGAGGCTCTTGGGAGTGATGCAGAGACTCTTGGGAGTGATGCAGAGGCTCAAGAGAGGGATGCAGAGGCTCATGAGAGTGATTCAGAGGCTTACGAGAGTGATGCAGAGGCTTAAGAGAGTGATGCAGAGGCTTAAGAAAGTGATACAGAGGCTCAAAAGAGGGATGCAGAGGCTTAAAAGGGTGATGCAGGGGCTAAACAGAGTGATGCAGAGGCTCAACAGAGTGATTCAGATGCTTACGGGAGTGATGCAGAGGCTCAAAGAGTGATGCAGAGGATCAAGAGAAGGAAGCAGAGACTTAAGAGAGTGATGCAGAGGCTAAAGAGAGTGATGCAGAGGCTCTAGAGAGTGAAGCAAAGGCTCAAGAGAGTGATTCAGAGGCTTACGAGAGTGATGCAGAGAATCAAGAGAGTGATGCTTACTCAGTATTTTAACGAGAAACAAATAGTTGATTGAAAATGAAGTATTTAATGTTAATTTCTAATCAATTATGTGTTTGCATCAATTTTGTCGTATATATAATGAATTAATAACAATAAACTGAAAATTCACAAAAACGTGGAAAAATGGCAAAATATTGCCTAATTCGATGATATTTTGTTTGTATCACATAAAGGAAAAGTGGATGATAAACGTCAAATATTGCTATATTCGATGATTTTTATTACGAAACAAAATGCAAGAAAACTTGCTTAAAAATGCAATATTATGCGAAATTCTGAGATTTAAAGGCCAAATCACATATCGTGAGAAAACATGAAGAATTATAGAAATATTGGTAAAATGAATATATTTACGTACAATCACACTACATGAAAACGTGAAAAAAAATCGCTATATTACCTTATTTGAGGACTTTAACTTCAAATCATAAAGCGAGGTTTCGTATTATTTAGATCCTAGAAAAAAACGTATAAAGATGTTGTTTCCAATACAATGATAAAAATCAATGTGTTTTCATTACCTCACTTGAGGTAATCACATTACCTCACTTGAGGTAATTACCTCACTTTCATCCCTCACTTGAGCCTCTGCATCCCTCTCTTGAGCCTCTGCATCACTCTCTTGAACACCTGCATCCCTCTCATGAGCCTCTGCATCCCTCACTTGAGCTTTGCATCACTCTCTTAAGACTCTGCATCCCTCTCTTGAGCCACTGCGTCACTCTCAAGCACCTATGCATCCCTTTCTTGTGCCTCTGCTTCCCTCACTTGATCCTCTGCATCCCTCTCTTGCGCCCCTGCCTCCCTCTTTTAAGTCTCTGCATCATTCTCTTGATCCTCTGCCTCCTTTCTTAAGCCTCTGCATCATTCTCTTGAGCCTGCATCATTCTTTTGAGCCTCTGCATCCCTCGCTTAAGCCTCTGCATCATTCTCTTCAGCCTCTGCATTCCTCTCTTAAGCCTCTGCATCACTCTCATGATCCTCTGCCTCCCTTTCTTAAGCCTCTGCATCATTCTCTTGAGCCCTGCATCATTCTTTTGAGCCTCTGCATCCCTCTCTTAAGCGTCTACATCATTCTCTTGTGCCTCTGGATCACTCTCTCGAACCTCTGCATCACTCTCTTGGGCCTCTACAACCCTCTCTTAAGCCTCTGCAACACTCTCTTAAGCCTCTGCATCACTCTCTTTAGCCTCTGAATCACTCTCTTGAGCCTCTGCATCACTCTCTTGAGCCCCTGCATCCCTCTCTCAAGCCTCTGCATCACTCTTTTGAGCCTGCAGAGAGAGTCTGCTTAAGCCTGCCTGCTTAAGAGAGCCTGCTTAAGAGAGAGATGCAGAGGCTGAAGAGAATGATGCAGAGGTTTAAGAGAGGGATGCAGAAGCTTAAGAGAGGGATGCAGAGGCTGAAGAGAGTGTGGCAGAGGCTTAGGAGAGGGATGCAGAGGCTCAAGAGAGGGGTGAAGAGGCTGAAGAGAGTGATGCAGAGGCTCAAGAGAGGGATGCAGAGGCTCAAGAGAGTAATACAGAGGCTTACGAGGGTGATGCAGAGGCTCAAGAGAGTGATGCAGAGGCTTGAGAGAGGGATGCAGGGGCTCAAGAGAGTGATGCAGAGGCTCAAGAGAGTGACTCAGAGGCTTAAGAGAGTGATGCAGAGGATTAAGAGATTGATGCAAAAGCTTTAGAGAGGGATGCAGAGGCTCACGTGAGGGTTGCAGAGGCCCATGAGAGGGATGCAGCATCAAAAGAGGGATGCAAAGGCTCAAGTGAGGGATGCAGAAGCACAAGAGAGGGATGCAGAGGATCTTGAGAGTGATGCACACGCTCAAGAGAGGGATGCAGAGGCTTAAGAGAGTGATTCAAAGGTTCAAGAGAGGGATGCAGAGGCTCATGTGAGGGATGCAGGACTTAGAGAGAGGGATGTACAGGCTCAAGAGAGTGATTCAGAGGCTTACGAGAGTGATGCAGAGGCTTAAGAGAGTGATGTAGAGGCTTAAGAGAGGGATGCAGAGGCTCAAGTGAGGGATGCATAGGCTCAAGAGAGGGATGCAGGGGCTCAAGAGAGGGATGCAGAGGCTCAGGTGAGGGATGCAGAGGCACAAGAGAAGGATGCAGAGGCTCTTGAGAGTGACGCAGAGGCTCAAGAGAGGGTGGCAGAGGCTCATGCGAGGGATGCAGGAGTTCAAGAGAGTGATGAAGAGGCTTACGAAAGTGATGCAGAGGCTCAAAAAATGTATGCAGAGGCTTAAGAGAGTGATGCAGAGGCTGAAGAGAGTGTTGCAGAGGCTTAAGAGAGGTATGCAGAGGCTCAAGAGAGTGATACAAAGGCTCAAGAGAGTGATGCAGAGGCTGAAGAGAGTGTTGCAGAGGCTTAAGAGAATGATGCAGAGGCTCAAGAGAGAGATGCAGAGGCTTACGAGATTGATGGAGAGGCTGAAGAGAGTGTTGCAAAGGCTTAAGAGAGGGATGCAGAGGATCAAAAGAGTGATGCAAAGGCTCAAGAGAGTGATGCAGAGGCTTAAGAGAGAGATGCAGAGTTTCAAGAGAGGGATGTAGAGGCTCAAGAGAGTGATGCAGAGGCTCAAGAGAGTAATGCAGAGGCTGAAGAGAGAGATGCAGAGGCTTAAGAGAGTGATGCAGAGGTTCAAGAGAGTCATGCAGAGGCACAAGAGAATGATGTAGAGGCTTTAGAGAGGGATGCAGAGGCTCAAGAGAATGCATTCTCTTCCTCAAGAGGCTGCATTCCTCTCTTAAGCTTTTGCAGCATTCTCTTCAGCCTCTGCATTCCTCTCTTAACCCTCTCCATCACTCTCTTGAGCCCCTGCATCATTCTCTTGAGCCTCTGCATCACTCTCTTAAGCCTCCACATCATTCTCTTGTGCCTCTGCATCACTCTCTTGAACCTCTGCATCCCTCTCTTAAGCCTCTGCATCTCTCTCTTCAGCCTCTGCATCCCTCTCATGAGCCTCTGCATCTCTCTCTTGAGCCTCTACATTTCTCTCTTGAGCCTCTGCATTCCTCTCTTAAGCCTATTCATCACTCTCTTGAGCTTTTGCATCACTCTCTTGAGCCTCTGCATCCCTCTCTTGAGCCTTTGCATCACTCTCTTAAGCCTCTGCATCCCTCTCTTGAGCCTGTGCATCACTCTCAAGAACCTCTGCATCCCTCTTATGTGCCTCTGCATCCCTCACTTGAGCCTCTGCATCCCTCTCCTGAGCCTCTGCATCCCTCTCTTGGGCCTCTGCATCCCTCTCTTGAGCCTCTGCATCCCTCTCTTAAGCCTCTGCTTCACTCTCTTAAGCCTCTCCATCACTCTCTTAACCCACTGAATCACTCTCTTGAGCCTCTGCATCACTCTCTTGAGCCCCTGCATCCTTCACTCAAGCATCTGCATCACTCTCCTGAGCCTCTGCGTCACCCTTTTAAGCCTCTGCATTACTTTCTTGAGCCTCTGCACTCCTCTCCTAAGCCTCTGCCTCACTCTCTTAAGCCTCTGCATCACTCTATTGAGCCTCTGCATCCCTCTCTTGAGCCTCTGCATCACTGTCTTCAGCCTCCTCATCCCTCTCTTGAGCCTCTGCAACACTCTCTTCAGCCTCTGCATCACTCTCTTAAGCCTGCGAATCCCTCCCTTGAGTCCTCTGCACAACTCTCTCGAGCCTCTGCAAAACTCTCTTGATTATCTGCATCACTCTCGTAAGCCTCTGAATCCCTCTCTTGATCCTCTGCATCACTATCTTGAGCCTCTGCATCACTCTCTTGATCGTCTGCATCACTCTCTTGAACCTCTGCATCTCTCTCTTGAGCCTCTCTATCACTCTCTTGAGCCTCTGCATCACTCTCTTAAGCCTCTGCATCACTCACTTGAGCCTCTGTATCCATTTCTTAAGCCTCTGCATCACTCTCTTAAACCTCTGCATCACTCTATTTAGCCTCTGCATCACTCTCTTCAGCCTCCGCAACCCTCTCTTGAGCCTCTGCATCATTCTCCAAAGCCTCTGCATCACTCTCCTGAGCCTCTGCATCACTCTCTTAAGCCTCTGCATCACTCTCTTGAGCCTCTGTATCCATTTCTTAAGCCTCTGCATCACTCTCCTAAACCTCTGCATCACTCTCTTTAGCCTCTGCATCACTCTTTTCAGCCTCCGCAACCCTCTCTTGAGCCTCTGCATCATCCTCCTAAGCCTCATCATCACTCACTTTAGCCTCTGCATCATACTCTTCAGC